>NC_081289.1:57961456-59161456 GCF_030490865.1 Poecile atricapillus | reverse complement strand
TTCTGCACAAAGCACTGGATCCAAAAGTCTTTCTCTCAAAAACTAGAAAAGAAGAATTCACCTGCCATGTTTTTGTAACAATACCACAGAGGACTCAAAGTGAAAACCAGGACCCAATCTGTTGGAGGTTTCATGGAGTTTGAGCCTTGTTTTGCAAGTTAGATGCCTGGGGACTAATATTTCTAGGAACCTCTGAGGTTTGGGGCTGTCCAAACTTCTGCTGAGTCAATTTATCAGAAGTCAGGTATTCTGCTCTACTTCTCCCTGTGCAGACTTTTGTCACATAATACCTGTAAGGCAGAAGATTGTAGAAAATTGATTTTTTTTTCAAGGAAATGGCTCATCTGCTGCAATTTATTCCTATGTGAGGTAGTTCCCACAGCTGCCAACCTGCTTCCCTACTAGGAGATACAGTACTTGGTGAAGAAATTTAGGCAGGTATCCATGATCACTGGAGTCTGACCAGGTCCATCAGCACTCAATACACTGAGGCATCTAAACATGTCGTGCTGGGGTTAATGAATTGAACCCATAGACTTAGTGGTTAGACCTAATGGAAAATAATTACTGATGAGGCAAGAAACTCGTGTTCTGTTCTCTTTTCAGTGTAGGAATTGAAATCTACTTTGTCTCTAGTCTAGAGATAAGGTAAGGGAGAAAATGAACACTGAATCTTTCTTGTGTAGATATACCAAACCACAGCCAGGAACATTGGAAGGAGCAGGGGAGAATTTGGAACTGCAACCTAGCAAAGAAGACAGGCTTTTGAATAGTTCCTTAGGGGAAAAAAAAAAAAAAAGTAGAAAGAAAAAAACCAAAATAACTACTTGAGTAGTTCTTTACTCAACATCTGATTAAAAATAGACTTGAATCTGTAAGCAGGTTGACATTGTGCTTTGAGACAATAACCAGAACCTGCAGATTCATACAATTCAGCTAAGTGCTTCTCTGATGTTATAAAATTTAATAACTCTGGTGTGCTAACAGCCATACTGCTTTCAGATACTGATATGCTAATTATATCCTTAGTCCCCTTATCTCTTTCTGTGACAGAAAGTGTTATAGATATGTACACCTTATCCTGTCTTCAGCATCTCAGGGAATAACTTTCTTAGTTTCTGGGTGGTAGTTGTGAGCACTGTTTAAGATAAAGTGTGGCCATTAGCCAGTGCTTAAGATATTACATCAGACTCTGTGCGTTATTTGCACTAGGAAATGAATTGTGAAAACTATGGTCTTTGTTTGTACAGTTAGCCAGTCATAAATTATGTTTTAGAAAATAAAAAGCAGGGATTTAATAAAAAATAAATAATTATATTAATTTGGCAAAAGGACCAAAAATCTTTGGTTTTACTTGTCTTTTTTAAAGCTATAAGGACTTAGCCAAGAGTTCATTTTACCTTTCGTATCTTGAAATTGGAATCCTTCTTTCCCTTAACTCACAAACTTGACAGACAGAAGTGTTCTGCCACACTTTTCACTTTAGGATGCTATATGTTATATTTTCTATGAGCCAAATATCCTTTACAGAGATGTCTGGGAAATAAGCCAGTTATAATGGTCTCAGGAGAACCAGCAGGCTGAAAAACAAAAAAGTATACTTATGTTTAAGTACATTAATATCTCAAATTAGTACAGCAAATGGCAATTGACAGCTTTTGATGAATCTTGACACTACTTTCTGATCAATGTATGAGATTTTAAATTAAAATGTATTTCTCTCTTCATTGACATTAATAAAGGTCTGAATCTGTAGCTTCTGAATCATCTCTAGTTATAATTCATATAAATTTAGTCCAAATACTGTTTATGTACTGTGTACTGTACAGGTGACTGTACAGTCACCTATCAGGTGACTGTATATCTCAAAAGTGAGCAAAGCAGTGTCATTGCTTGGAATGATAGCGCCATTTTCAAGTCACTCTGTTAATTTTGATGGCAAGGTGCCATCAAAACATTATATGTTTTTGGCCAAGGTTGGTTGGCTCATCTTTGAGAAAGATGGCCTCTGGCAAATTGGTTTGTTGTTTTTGTTTTTTTTTTTCTATTTGGAGATAGCCCAAAGTGTTCCAGATGTCAAAGCTCTGACTTACATTCATGCCAGATTTTGAACAAAAATTCCCATGAGCAGAGCTTATTGGGGGAATATGCAGATTTATACTCGGCTATTTATAGAAGAACACTAGTGTAATCAAATATCAACATAAGTGCACCTTTAAATAGAAAATCATGGTAAAATGTCTTCTATTACACATTGATATAGCTGTTCTGGAATTTGGAAGACTGTATGAAGAAGTACCATTGGTTAATTAAGCATACTTTATCTGAGTAAGTTTAAAGACTTGGTAATGCATATATTGTAAAAAAGATCCCTACATTTTAATCAGATTGAGTGCTTGTTTTTAATAGGAAAGGGAGGAGATTCAGGAATAATTTCAAATTTTTCTGTCCCAAATGTTAAATCAACAAACAGCCAGATGAACAACAAATCATATTTGTTAAAACTTAGAATTGATACTTATTTTTTGATATTTAAATTTATTTCTTTATATTTTTTAATATTTTTTCTTTCTAAACCCAAAAGAAACTTCAGTTCTATCACAGTGTTTCTCATTTGCATGACACTTGTGGCACTGGTTTATGGCATATCCATAGCAATTATATGCTCATTCCTACTGATGTAAGAGAATGTATTGATCTGATAAATTTTTAGGTGTACATTAAAAATACATTTACATATATATGTATGTGAGTATATATATCCATTTATATATATATACACATATATATGTATATATATTATAATTTTTAAATGATTGGGGCCTGATGCTACTTAAAACTGATTAAAATATTTAGATCAAAGTGTTCCCTGTTTGTGCTGTAATGAAAAGAAGATAAGCATCAAATGTACTAATTAGAAAGGCACCTGTTTTCTTGTTAATATCTTAGCTTGAAATAATTTCTGCTGTGAAGATGAAAATGTCATCTTATCTTTAGAAGTTACATAGCATGCAGTTGTTTTTTTTGTTTTGTTTTGTTTTTTTTTTAAATAAACCAACAAAAACATAATAAAACCAAGGAACATGATTTTTAAAATATCAAAGAAATAATTTGTGACATCCAGATTAATTTTTCTTTATGAGGCATTTACCAGCTACATGACTTCAGAAAAGAGTTGCTCTTAGCCTTCCCCATCATCAGTAGAAAGACATAGGTCCTTCCAAAGAAGAGGTTTAATTTCATTTACATGATTAAGACAATTGTATCTTTTCCTCAAATACTAACAGGTTATACATTTTTAGAGGATTTGACATGAAGGCACCTAAAAAACCTAGTTGCAGTATGTATGAAAAAACTGTACTGCCATCTCAAAACATGTTTTCTAGGAAGTCTTGTTGACCAACAAAATTGTAAGTTAGGCTTTTAAATATCCAAAGGTCAATAAGATAATATTTGCAACCTAAGTTTTCATTTTTCTATTTGAAGTTTTGTCTACTTTTCAGCACAGGTTAGTAACACTGTAACACTCGAAGTCAGACATCCTAGTTAATTCTTACTAACTAATGATGCTAATTATTTAAGTCATAAAATTAATATTATATAGTCACATGGTCATAATAGCATATATTATTGCACTTTACTACTTCTGGAATGAAAAATGAAAAATTAATTATTTAACTTTCAAATGGAAGTTTAACTTTTTGAAATATCTTTTTTTTTCTTAAGAAAAATGATTCAAAATAATTTTTAACTGTTCTAGTGCCTATTGAGTCTAGGAGCGATAAAAGATTTTGTGATCAGAGTTATTAATTGTATATAGAAAATAATTTCAGCTAAGCTTTCCAAACAGATGTCACTTCTGGGACAAACTTTGTACTTTTACCTTGCAAGGTTGTCTTTCAATAGTACTTTCCTACCTATGTTGTCATTCCACAGTGGTCCATGTGAATCTTGCAGAATCTGTAGAACACACCCACATTGTCTCCTACACAGACCAGATTTCTGCTCTTACTTGGGAAAAAAAAAGTTCCTTCCCCCCCTCCCACCCCGCCATTTCTGATTAATTAGTGAAAAATGGCCAGTGTTAGAGAAACACAAACTATTCCTTCCTAATTAACCCTGATACACTAACATCCAAGAAACTCTTAGCCCAAGCCAATACCTATTATGAGGAGAATATACAAGTATCTTTCTGACAGCAGAAACTCAAAACATACATTTGTGCACCAGTCCTGTTCTATATGGCATGTAATTCCTGACCTCAATGGAAAGATTGATCATGACTTCTTCCATCTGATATTTATGAAATGTTGCCTAGCATGTCTGGCAGAGTCAGTAATACATTTTCCTCTTTTTCTGTTTTGTCTCTTGTTTCTATAGCATCTGAGTTTTGTGTGATTTCTCATTAAACATTCTCAAGTTTCACCCACACAGGCCATCTGGACTATAGTTAATATTTTAGGACCTATCCCCTTAACTTTGATGTACTTTCTTGTAACTGCTAAAACATGGTGATATCTCTTCCTTCTGTCTTGTGAACCTCCTCCTCACAAACCCAGACATACCAGAGGAACCAAGGGCTTGATACTGCCAGAAGCTGAACTCTTTCAGATCTCTTCTATATTTTTTTGAAATCTGAGAAAATCTATGATGAGAAAAAGAAATCTGTGAAGTCTCAGCAGCAAGAATCTTACCAAAATGAAAGGCCTAACATCCTAAAGCATAAAAATATTATATTAAAAATAAGTTTCATATCAGTGGTTCCTGAAGTTGGTTCGTTGCATTAGATTATGAACACCAAAATGGTGCTGTGATGACCAGCACAGGACCCACTAAAATGGATTCACTAATGACATTGTCAATACTAGAGCTGGATCCTGTCTTCTCCTAAAGATTATTTCCTTCCCAGGTTCATTGCATTTCATCTGTTTTATGAACCAACAAGTTCCGTTCCACACCTATGATCGGAACAAGCATTTTACTCTGATTTAATCCAGAAGTATCTCTCAAATAGCTCAGACACTTTTGAAATAGTCTTAGGGTCTGATGTTACAATTTGTCATTCTTATAAAGTGAAAACAAGCCTAGAAGATAAAAAGGTCAGATAAATGTTTTTAAGAAAGAAACTGACAGCTGTCATAATGCTTGTGCTTAGTGTAATAAGACACTTATCTGTGATTCCATCCTCTGATCCTGTGGGATCACTGTAATGCCATTTCTTTCTCAAGGATGGACACACAGAAATGCTTCATGATCTGTCTCATGATGTTGACTAACTGAACCATGATCACTTTTCTTAAGCACAGCAACTAATCATGATTGTTATCTTATTCTTCTTCCCTGTCATCTGCATCATTCGATGCAGATGAAATGCTCAGTCACAAGGACATGGTTTGGGCACTGGTGCAGGTGCAGTGGGTCACTCATGATTAAAGGAGGTCCACTGAGCCACAAGCAGGAGCTGCTTGGAACTTTCCAGCTTGTGTAAAGAGAGTGAGGGCAGAATTCAGTTCCCTTTACTCAAATGTCCAGGGCAGCCTATATGTTCTAGGAGTCTAAGATATATTCAAAAGTACAACAAGGGCTTTTTAAGTAGCATCTGTAGACAAGGAGAGATACCCAAGCACGTCCAACAGACACTAAGCATCTATCCTTGTGTAGAATTGCATAATAGCTCTAGATTTTGTTGATCGTGACTGAGATCACAATCATTACATATAATACCTACATTTAGGTTTCATGACCTCTGAATTTGACCCAAAGAGACTGTAATAACAGGGTGTTAAGGGCCGTCATGGAAGAGACACTGCATTAGGCATCTCTAAAATCTGGTTGGGAAAAGCTTTACAAGGTAGGGGATTCATCCCACTTCTAGGAGAGGCACATGAGACTGATATCTTTGAAAGAAGATAAGATTAATTTCCTTTCCTGCTCCCCAAAAGTTACATAGTTTTGTCTTGAGACAGAACATTTATAGTTTTGTCTTTTGTCTGTATAAATTTATTGCCACAGTTTGAAGTTTGCCACAGTTTATTTTTTGTCTCTTGTTGTTTGTTTTCAGACTACTGCAGAAATCTGATCACCACAGAACCACTTGCCAAAACAGCACAGAAACAGGGTAGGGAGAGTAATGGTGATCTTGCCAAAGAATTTCGATCCAATATGCTGCACAGTGCACACAGTGCTCTGCCTCAGTAGTCATTGAAACACTGGTTGTTTCTGTGACACTTCATCCATAACCAGTGTTAAGTTGAAATATATTTGTACTGTTAATCAGAATGCTGCACATTATAATGCATTTAGGTGTCTGCTATGCCTAAATGTGTTATTCTAGGGGATTCAATTTGTTTTAATTTGCTAGTTTGGGATAATGGTCCTTAAATTCCCTGTCTCATCCTTCTTCCCACTTCTTTGCCATAGTCATGCACAGCTTTAAACTGGAGGATGAGCATAGGTGTGCAAAAGGATATTTTACCAGGGATTATAAGAATATATCACAAAACAAGCATAAACATTTCCTGAAGTGAAGAACACTAGGATTTGAATGTTTGTGAGGTGTATGGATATATTGTCGTTAAACAGAAATCAACATGTGCTTCTGTATGCACAATCCCTTACATCTGGAAATTTTCCCCTTATGCTGTCAAGGGATATTCTCTTCCTCCTCAAATTTTTAAGAAAAACTGTGTTAAATCACTACATTTCCCACTGTCCTTTCAGAATGTCTATGGTTGAATGATGGATTGAAGGATCTCTAGAAAACCTTGGCTTTAATTTGATACAAAATGATAGTTGACTTTTTTAAGAACATCCATTTCATTTTTCTGAAGAACCTCACTCTTTCTGTGGTGAGATGTTTTAGGGAAAGATTTTTCTTATTTTGGAAATTGTCTTTAGGGCCAGGAACTAAATCTTACAAACCTGTTAACAAGGATGTAACAATCTGTTAGTCCGGGATTTTTTGGGATTGCACTGTAAGTGAATAGGATGGAGGTTTAAAAAACAGAATTATTTATGCTATTATATGCTTATTTTATTTTCCATGTGCATAATAGAGAATTGTATAACAATTCTGTTTTAGAAAATTTTACCTTCAGGGGATTTTCCCTTTGCAGAGGACATAAGG
This sequence comes from Poecile atricapillus, assembly GCF_030490865.1. Taxonomy (NCBI): domain Eukaryota; kingdom Metazoa; phylum Chordata; class Aves; order Passeriformes; family Paridae; genus Poecile; species Poecile atricapillus. The sequence continues at coordinate 59,154,330 of NC_081289.1, read as the reverse complement.
ACTAAAAGCAGTAATAGACTTTCTTCTGTTTACGTATCTAACTACATGTGAGCTGTGTTGAAGACCACACTTGCTTTTCTGTTTTCAGTAGATATCTGTGTGTTATTTCTACAGAAAAATGTTGTCTATGTTCTTTCTTTTGTTTTCAAGCATGTCTCTGAGAGAATAAAAACTCTCCTGCATTCTTCTTACCTGACAAATATATATATATTCCTCCTCTACTCTGATTCCCCAAAGTTGTTCACTTACTACTTTCTCCTCAAGTCCTAGACAAAGGCTAAGCAGAGTAGTTTCAAAGACAAAAATTTATTTCCCATACACAAAGTATTTATAAAGATTGCTTGTCAGAAGTCATTTACAGTGCTACAATGCTTTCTAGAATGATGTGAAACATGACTGCTTTCTTAAACAGTAATTTGTCAAATGGAGTTCATAAAGCAGACAAAGTATCTCACTGGTGAACATTGACTATGCAGTTCTTTCACTAGCAGTTCAAGTTCCACTTTAAAGCTCATGCTTTTAAAGTCAGAATTAGCTCTTTTAATGGGTGAAATATCCTAAATATTCCCTCTAAAAGCATGTTGTATTTTTGATGCATTATTCAACTATTTTCACATTCAGCCTTAGTAAACCAGATCAGTTTTTACTGAGTATGAGACTAACCTTGCTTCAGCCCAACCACCTGTCAATCAGAAAGTACTCCCAGATGTCCTTGAACAATCTTCTCCTCTTAATTAGAAAAGAAAAAATAATTCTTATATTTGTGTGTGGACTTCAGTGCTGGCTGATACCATTTTTTGGATTTTTTTCCTTTTTTTTCACAATGCAGACTGCATTGACAAGATTATTTTTTGAACTTTGCAATTAAAAGTCACATCATTCTTTTAACAAAATGTTTTTCTATTGTTTGAATAAAAGCATTTTTTATAGAAGATAATTGTATTTATTAGCTTTTTTTAGCACACAGAAATATTTAAGTCACTTTTTTTTCACAAGAAGATTTAATGTAATTAAGCTTATAACTTTGTTAAGATTTGTTAGTCTATAAAGAGTATGCTTTGAATGTAGGTATATAGGCATGAACATTCAGAATTCAGTAAAAGATTAAGTTATTGCATATAAACAAAAAATAAATTCATACATACACTGGTGATTTAATCTCAATCTGTCTCCTACCTTAGAGAAAAGTGTCAGAAATGGTTATAAATATACATATAAATATAAACAAATATATAAATATAAAATAACTCAGGTTATTTTTTCAGTATCCTGAGGAAAGCCCATGGCTATTCTGAGACACTTTCAATCTGTTAATATTGCAGTTGCTTTTTATTTGAAGAGTAAAAGGGTGACAGAGAAGTAGTAATTTTTCAAATTTACAATTCCACACCAGTTACAAATCTTCCTTAGTTTTATCTGCTGTTAACTTTCATATATGTGCACACCTCTAACCAATATAAAACAGCAGAGAGAAATCAGATAAAATCAAGTTACTTACTCAAGGTCTTTAGCTGGAGTTATTTTAAGGGTTTTTAGTATTTTAGCCAGCATGTGAGAGATGAAAACACATTGCTTTGCATTGTTGTGCCTCATAAGATGTGTGATTTTCTTCATCCTTCCCTCTTTCAACCCATGTTGCTTGAAGGAGCTGATTTTTGATTTCACAGGGGGAAAAATGAGACCTGATTTGCTCTTTTGTTATCCACAACAGTTTTAAGCGCTACTTAAAAAAAAAAAAAATAAGGAAAAAATATCCCTTGATCACCTTTGTATCCAAGGGCTTTGAATGTACTGAGGACAGATATTCTTGCTGCTGTCTTTCTCTTCTGGACCAATGTTGACCTCGGGTGTGAGTCCACAGCTGGCTGAACATGAGCTAGCAGTGAGCCCAGGTGGCCAAGAAGGCCAATATCATCCTGGTCTGGATCAATAAAATCAGCAGCACCAGGGCAGTGACTGACTCCTGTACTTGGCACTGGTGAGCTATACCTTGAATCCTGTGATCAGTTCTGGGCCCTTCACTGCAAGAAAGACGTTGATGTTCTGGAGTGTGTCCAGAGAAAGACACGGAGCTGGTGAAGGGTCTGGAGCACAAGGAGCTCCTTGTAAGGAGCAGCTGAGGCAGATGTTTGGCCTGGAAAAAAGGGGGCTCAGGGGTGATCTTATAGGTCTCTACAAGTACCTGAAAGGAGGCTGTAGAAAGGTGGGGATCACCCTCTGAACCAGCGAGTGACAGGAGAGGACACAGCATCTAGCTGCACCAGGTGAGGCTCAGGTTGGGGTCAGGAGGAATTTTTCACAGAAGGGTTGTCAAGCACTAGAATAGCTTGAGCAGGGAGGTCGTGTAGTCGCCATTCCTGGAGGTGTTCGCAAAAAACTTGCATGTGGTACTTAGTGTCATAGTCTAGTTGACAAGGTGATGATCAAAGACTGAAGCCAGTTACCTTAGAGGCCTTTTCCAACCTAAATTCTGCCACCTCCATTGCTTTTCCTTAGCATATGCTCAGATACCCCAAAGCAAGCTTGAGTTGTTACACATGCTTAAGGCTGAGCTCTTAAACAAGGGTTACCTATGTGACACAGGTTCAAATGTACTTCAGTTGGGTTACAACATGTGGTTCTAGCATTTTCAGTCATTGTAAGGATTATCTAATTGTAAAAACAGCCCCACTTCCTTCACTGCTATTGCTTATGAAGCACTTATTTCTTATGAGGCAATTCAGAAGAAGAAAAGAGTGTAGCATCTGACCCAGAGTATTCCAAAATCTTGTAAGTTAAAAAAGGTAATATGAGACAAAAAGGGTTTTAATAGAAGAGGAAATTAATGATCATGATGATAGTCCTGACAGATGGTCAGGGGAAGTTGAGAAGATAGGGCTAGAAGTGTTATTTAAGGGGAAATGAGACTTTTTGGGTTTTTTTTTTCAGACAGACTGATATTAAAATAGTTCTTGGGAAAAAAAAAAAGTCTTTTACAAAGAGTCTCAGATTTGGAATAAACACTTCTTTCTGTGTCAGATTTGAATTGTGGAAGAGAAAAGAAACAAACAATGGGTGTTAAAAGAAAAGGCATGTTCTTTTTGAGGTGGCTGATAACGGGATTCTGCTATCTGTAAATCAGGAACGCTACTTTGTTGAAGTGCAGCACGGGAAAATACACCAACATATACACTACCTAATACATTAGATTTCTTTTTCAATAAATATTCACCCAGAATCACAGACACTAAATTTGTTCAGTCTTGTAACTCCTAGCTCTGTAGGTACTGTGGTTTGAACTCTGAAATTGTTCTTCCGGTGGCTGTGTCAGTGAGACAGAATACAGCATTAAGTAGGGTAGCTTTCATGCTCTTTTTCTTATTCCTAATAGCTGCAGATACTTTAGAGTTAGATTAACTTGTCCTTTTTTTTCTGAAGGCTAAGCAATTCAGTTTGCATATATGAACAGCATGGAGAAAAGGGGAGGAAGGAAGGGAAACAAAATTAATTTTCAGGAGGGACTATGGGAGTTCTCATGAATGAAACAGGTCATTGCTACTCCTTGGATCATCACCAGAAATTTACATTTTTATTCCCATAAAGCAGGAGGTATCTTGCAAGGCAGTGTAAGGTTTTCCTAGGGCATTTTAATGCTTTTACATCTTTCTTTCTGCATCATATGTGCTTAGTTGTTTAGGGACCTAGAACTGAGAGCCACAGAAGCAGAGGGGAAAGACATGCTGTTTATCTGACTTGCAGTCAGTTGGTAAAAGGTTTGGAACTGTTTCTATTAGGAATAGATTTGTGAGTTAGAGACTGGTTCAACCTGCATCCATCTCTGTGAATTTTCTTGGTGAAAAAAGAACCCAAATAAAAAGAAAACTATTTGCACTGATGGATGCTGTACAGAATCCTAAGACTCAGAGAGGCATAAGACTGCAGTTGGAAGTGTAAAATAGACAATTTAAACAAGTAGTTCAGCTTTTAAGCAACACTGAAACATCTTTAAAAATGACCAATTACTTTGTAGGTGTCCAGAAAATTTCCAGAAATCAGTTCTGGAAACATGATAGGTAGAATTGTCATCAGAGTGCCAATGTGGCTGCAATAGGTAGTCATGTAAGAGCACTCGGCTATTGTAGCAAAAAACTCAACTTTGTTGAACTCCTTATTCTAAAAACATTGAGTGAAAAACAGATGAAACTGCTAAAGTTTTATCAGGCTTGACATGGAATTGTTGGTATTTATGTGGATTCCATGTAAAGTAAAAGGTCAAGACATACTTGAAACTCGATCCTAACTGAAAATATTTGCCACTTGCAGTAAGCCTGTCTGAGATTTCTGGTTGTGATGAGAAATTCAAACGTTTTTGTCACTCAGTTAAATCCTAGATACTGCACTGAAAGAGAGGTTTTTGTGGGGATTTCTTTTGGTGTAAAACCTGTGTTAAGTCAGCAAAGCATCATATATTCTCAAGGTGACTTGCATAACTTTTTTTCCTTTGTTTTGACCATAAAAATTAAGAAATAACAAGTTTTATGTGCCATTAGGGCACAGTTGGGGCTAGACTGACCCTTATCCTATCCCCTGCAGAGTAAGACAAATTAAGTGGACTGTGTTATAATTGCTCTAATAAGCCAAACACTCTCAGGACATTGACGCCACTCAAGAACAACAGTAAGATGTGTATTTTCATGTGAACTGTATTGTTTCTTATGTTTTGGGTTATTAGCAGGAAAATTTGTTTTCCTCTTGAGCAGATTCCTGTGGAACACAGGGGCTTGGACTTGCACTATGTAAACAGTCAGAAAACATGCAGTAGTATTTTAATCTCAGGTACTAGATGCCTGCTCAGTACCTCAAATTTGAAGAAACTCAAACTTACAGCCCAAATATTTGCCTCCTTCCAAAGGAAGCAGAACCTGCTGTCTGAAGTGCTGGGAAGATATTCTGACTTCACTGAAGTCAGTGACAAACACACATGTGCATGGGTACCTAGAAATTACATGAGATCTGTGATGAACAGAAAAAAATGTTGTTCTATGTGATAGTTATGCAGCCTTTCTTTAATTTTATTCTGCTACAAATTTCCTAAGTGAAGGAAAAAAAGAACCAAAACAATGCTAAAACACATTTCCCGGGATTTGAAGCAGTTTTATGTAAGTAGTTATTTAATTTACAGTTATTACTGCAATCTGATGAGCTAATTAATATTCTAAAAATTGCTGCCAAACAGCCATCAAGAGCACTGTTTTACTTTAAACTTGCCTGTTAGGCAAGTAGTAATTGTCATGTGGTTCAATTCATGTTTTCAATTCATACAGAAGTAAAGAGGGAGGTCAGCAGAGCTGCCACCCTGGGCTTCCATGGGGTAGATTACAGGCCTTTCAGTCTGACTTTGGTGCCAGGGAAGGTTATGGAGCAGATCATCTTGAGTGTCATCCTATGGCACATGCACAGGGGATCAGACCCAGCCAGCATGGGTTTATGAAAGGCATTGACCTGCTGGACCAACCTCGTCTAATGCCAAGGCTGCCTACTCAGTAAATGAGGGAAAGGCAGCAGATGTTGTCTACCTGAACTTTAGTAAAGCCTTTGACACTGTTTTCCACAGCAAAACTGGCTGCTTTGATAGGTGCACCCTTCACTGGATAAAAAAAATAATGGATGGCCGAGCCCAGAAAGTGGTGGAGAACAGAATTAAATCTGGCTAGCAGACAGCCACTAGTGGTGTTCCCCAGGGCTCAGTATTGGAGCCAGTTCTGGTTAATGTCTTAATCCAGGATCTGATCAAGGGCATTGAGAGCACCCTCAGTCAGTTCATAAATGACACCAAGTTGTATGGAAATGTTTATCTGCTGGAGGGTAGAATGACTCTGCAGAGGGCTCTGGACAGGCTGGATCGGTGGGTTGAGGACAAGTATAGGAGGTTCTTCAAGGTGTAGTAGTGAGTCCTGCACTTGGGTCACAACAACCCCAGGCAGTGCTACAGGGCTGGGGAAGAATGGATGGAAAATGACCCAGCAGAAAAGGACCTGAGAGTGCTGGTCAACTGTAGATGAACATGAGCCAACTGTGCCCAGGCAGCCAGAAAAGCTGGTGGAATCCTGGTTTGTATCCACATCAGTATGTTCAGAGTTTCCCCCGGTACTCAGCACAGGTGAGTCCACACCTCAAATCCTGTATTCAGTTTTGGGCCTCTCAGTTACAAGAAAGACATTGAAGTACTGGAGTGTGTCCAGAGAAGGGCAACAGGGTTGGAAAAGGTCTGGAGCACAAGATTTTTGAGGAGTGGCTGAGGGAGCTTAGTTGTTTAGCCTAGAGGAAAGGAGGGTCAGGAGACACCTTATCACCTTATCGCTCTGAGAGGAGGTTGTAGCCAGAAGGGGGTCATTCTGTTTTCCCAAGAAAGAGGTGACAGAATGACTGATATCACCCTCAAGTTATATCAGGGGAGGTTTATGTTGGATATTATTCAAAATTTCTTCACTAAAAGGGTTGTCAAGCCTTGGAAGAGGCTACGCAGGGAAGTGATTGAATCACCATCCCTGGAAATATTGAAAAGATGTACATATGTGGTCCTTATGGACATGGTTCAGTGGTGGACTTGACGGTGCTGGGGTAGACTTGATGGTCTTAAAAGTATATTTCAACCTAACTGATTATATGATTCTATTATATGGATTGAACTATAAATAGTAAATAAGTCCTTTTTATTTTTTTTAGGAGTCCCTCTTTTCTCTTATTTGATCTCTGTTTTTCTGGGGAGTGATTAATTTACCTGTAATGAGGAACGAAAGGGAAAAAACAGGAGGTGGGAGGGTAGGTGTGCATTCTCTTCCTCTTCTCTGGACTCATCGTGCTCTCCCTTATTTTCTCTCTCCTTTATATCTGTTATTCTTATTATCTATCTTACTTCTTTTTCATGACTTCATGAATAAGAGATGTTTATACATCACTGGCTAACCTATGGGGTTTTCCCCCCTTTCATTTAATTTCATTTTGTCCTGTCATTGTCCAAAGTTGTAAATTCACCTCCATTCTCTAATATGTTCCTCTTCCTGTCATCACTTTATTTCCAACCTGCTCTCTGCCCTTCCTTAACATTTTTAAACTGCATAATTTTCTCCCTTCTTCTCATCTTCTTTTAAAGTGTTAATACCATATTCATGCAGCAGGGGTGTTCAGGGTGGAGACAGGGATAGCAAGGAAGGACGGGAGCTTTTATCCCCACAAAATGACAAAGCAGCAGGTTATCTCTATATTCAGGTACAATATGTCATTGTACCTGAATTCTCTCTTCTTCCTGGGACCAATATGGTAGAGAAGTACACTATGAAAACACTGAACATGCAGTTCATCAGCAGTTTACTCTGTTGCTTTTAGCTGTGGGCCATTATGGATAATAAAGAAAAGATGGAGCTATGTCAAGCTAATTCTTAACACATAATAGTTTACTTTCAGGCCTAATAAACCATAAATTGTTTGCTTTGTGTCTGGCAACCTAAAAAATATTACTACCTTAAAAGTTGTGTTCTTTTCTAATGGAAAGAAAAAATAGGGGGCAGAGCAGGAAGGTCAAGAAAGGGTTTAAAGGGGAAAGAGGGCAATTAATAGAAGTAAAACATTTCTCTTGCTGAAAGTATATTTAAGAAGGGGAATATATCACAATAATCAACGAGGTTTTTTGCCTTCAGCCTGTCTGAGGCCATGTGGTTTGGAGATCTGATCACTAGTCCGAAAAGGAAAGGCTGTTTGCAAGATTTCTGGGGTGTTTTTTCCTGGAAAAGGTGAGAGGACAAAAGCAGAAATCTATGACATACACTTTATGCCTTGTAAGGAAAGTATTCATCTGTCTATCTGCCTCTCTCTCTCTCTTTTTCTTTCTTTCTACATGCATATATATAGAGATCCATATGTTTCAAGCTGTCACTAAATTGATTTGGAGGCAGATTTTTCTTTCATATACTGCTCTGAAGATTAGGTTAAAATGCAATATTTAATATATGGCTTTTTTAAATATATTTAATATATGGCTAATTGAATTGGATTTTCTTATTTGTTTTGCTCTTTTACATTCGCTCTTCAGTATTTTATGGAGTTTTGCATGGTATTTCCATCAGTAATAACAGTTCTGACTACTTGGAGACAGAACAATGCCAAAGAAGGAGATGGTGTTTGAAAATTCAAACAGCAATTTGTAACAATCATACTTAATACACCCACAACATTTTGTTGTATACAGAATCTGTGGAATTTTTAAACCATTTATAAACTCATATTTTGCGTGAGCATGAGTAGCTGGCTCTTTGTTGAATAAATAAGTCATTATTTTCTCATTTGTGTTTGTGCTGTCTTTCAGTACTTTTGATTTCTTTAACAGTGTGAACTTTGGTTCAGCTTCTCTTTCGAAATACGGCTTCCATTCAATTTTCTTTGCAATAGGTTCATTAGGCAGTACTTTGCCCATTTTTGTTATCTTGTGGTTTTTTAGGTTTTTTTGTTGTTTTGTTTTTTGGTTTTTGTTTTTTGTTTGGTTGGGTTTTTTTCTGGTGCGTAACTAAAAGAATTTTCTGATTAAATTGACTATTAATAGCCATTATTTACATTAATTTGAACTTGTAATAGCATCACTAGAGGGCAGTATTGATTAAATTAGGCACACTCTCGTGCTCTTTGGAAATTTAACTTCAGAAAAGCCTCCAGTACAAATGTCTTTGCATTTTCAATATATGGTCATGGCTTTCAAGTCCATTTTTCATTACATCCTAAACATAAAAAGTAAAAGTAATCTTAATCACCATGTATATTTGACACTGTTATTTGTAATTTTAATGTATGTAAAAGAACATTCTGTGATTTTTATGAGAATGTGCATGAAGCTTAGTAGAAATTAGATAGCATTGAAGTTATTGTAAGCTATCATTTATTAGAAATAATTATTAAAGCGTAACATTTTTGTTATAAAAATAAGCTTCTTCATATGTTTTTTCTCAGGGAAAATGCTGTGGAAAATAAATATCTTCTAATTCATTAACTGTCTCCTTGAAAAATCTCAATACTGTGAATTTTATTATAATGGACAGCAAGAATAAGCAGAATTGTAAATTAAAACACTGACTCATTTGTTCTTATTGATTTACAGGTCTCCTGACAAATGCAGCAACACAGAATCCTCGTAGGAGTGGTTTAGGCTCTCTGTGAGCTACTTAACTTAGTCAAGTTTCACTGCTGTTGATCATCATCTGTTATATGTCATCAACTCAACTGTCTGTTTCTCTGTATCTCATGAATGACAGCATAATTCCTCTGCATTATGAGCTAAAGTTTGTTCTACCATTCTAAGGATCACTGGACTAAGGAATATAGAAAAAGAGATATGCTTGGGCATTAGCAATACAAAAAAGTTCATGGTTAACGTTTCATCTGCGTTATACACCACTGCTGGACTTGCTGTTACCTACATGTTTCAATCCGAAGAGTCTGCTACAATGAAGAGTATCATCCCAATCAGCCTTAGAGAAGACTGTTTTGCCTATGGGAGGACACTGAGGTGCAAAAGAGAAACTCTTCTTGTGCCCTAAACTGTCTGAATTGCTTTTATTTTCTTATACTTTCAGTATTTACAATAGACCAAAGAGCAAAATCTATTTTAAAGTGGACACAATCTTACTCTTAAGAGAGTTATGTCATTAAATTGAAGGAGGTCTCTACAAAGACATGATTCCAGCTTTCACAAAGCTGAAATGTTGTCCAGCAGAAGTCTTTTTGGAAAGCTGAAGTAAACACTAACTCAGAGACCTGCTCTTGAAATGCCATGTTCAAGAGAACATAATGGAACACTGAGAGAAAATTACCTGTTTGAAAAACTTGGACGAAAAGAACACAAACTGTCTACGCGGCACCTTTATTCCTCTGTACTTAGATTGACTTTCTCGTACTAAAATCATTTTCCGTTTTAACCAGTTAAACATGCCTCTTCTACAGTTCCATTTTTGATAGTTAAAGTTGGATAATACAGTATTTGCAAAGAGCATGTTTGGTCATCTGTGGCCTATGTCTCATCTGATACACCATTTAGCACCAGAAAGCAAATTAAAGAGAAAACAAAAGTAACACTTGTTTGAAAGAGATCATTAAATGTATTTTGAAAAGCCTAAAGTTATATATTTAACAGTTTTTATATGTTGTATATTTGTAGAAAATCCTATTTAACAATTAACGTGATAACTCTGACAGTCATGAAAAGTGGTTCAGAGTTAAGTTGTGTTTTATTACTTCAGTTGTCTCTGAAGTGACCAGTGTCGTTTGCTTTCTTCCATTGGGACATTCTGGATGTAAAGCATGACCAGAGAGGACTGTGTAGAAAAAGCAAAGAATAATGTTGTTTATATTACATAAATGCATTCAACCATTGCACTGTTGGAAGGCATTTTTTATTTTTATTTTATTTTTATTTTTTTGTCTTTATGTACTGATAAAAATAGAGTGTAAAATATTTTACTCATTGCTCTTCATAGCAAGGTGTTCCTTCCTTCCTTCCTTCCTTCCTTCCTTCCTTCCTTCCTTCCTTCCTTCCTTCCTTCCTTCCTTCCTTCCTTCCTTCCTTCCTTCCTTCCTTCCTTCCTTCCTTCCTTCCTTCCTTCCTTCCTTCCTTCCTTCCTTCCTTCCTTCCTTCCTTCCTTCCTTCCTTCCTTCCTTCCTTCCTTCCTTCCTTCCTTCCTTCCTTCCTTCCTTCCTTCCTTCCTTCCTTCCTTCCTCCCTCCCTCCCTCCCTCCCTCCCTCCCTCCCTCCCTCCCTCCCCCCCTCCCCCCCTCCCTCCCTCCCTCCCTCCTTTTATGTAAGGGTCAGTTTGAAGCCTATTCCTCGATCCCATTTTCAGTGTTTTACCTCATTGTTAGAATGCCCACTTTTTCAGCATTATTGGTTAGTGAAAATTTAGCAAAGACAGCATAGACAAGGGAGAAATTATGATAAAACAGAAACAAAACCTTGTTCCTTTTACTGTACCTTTTGGCATATAAGTTTGGTACATATTGGTAAGATACAATCAACAAGGGAGCTTAATTTCTTCCTGGCAAATGTATTATGGTTTCAATTATACTACCTAATACTCCAATTAACTTTTAGTGTTATGCTAGCTCTATTCTACTAAAGAAAAATATATAGAGATTATTCAAGTGACCATAGATAAAAGGTAAAAAAACGAAAAGTTGATTAAAGATTTTTTTTAAAAACCTATTCAAACACTGAGGATTATATAATGCAGTGGTTGCAGGAAAAGAGGAACTGTGGATCCTTTTGTCTTCAAGTAAAATAAATATATACAAAATTCTTATTTAATCATAGGATTTTGACCAGTGTCAAAGTAGCAATTAAAGCCCAGCCACTTCTAAAGTGTTATGGACTGACTGCACTATAAATGACCAATGTCAGGTTTAAAATGTCATGCAATAAATGATGGTAAATACATTTACTGTACATGTAGACCTCAAGAGCCAGATCCCTCACTCTACCAACTCTCTGTTTTGATTTATTTTAAAGGGAGCTTCGTAGCCTTATTTAGTAAACACTGAAAAAAATGAAAGATGTTACATCATTTTTGTTGCTTTACAGTATTCAGTTTTGTGTTGGTTCAGCTAAATTATGAAAAATAAAGAAAATCCTTTTATAAGTGAGACTTGTTCCCTGAGCATGACATCACCAAAGGAATTTCACCAGATGATAAGTAAGGTGGGAGCACAGAGAGGAAGATGGAATTGGAAACTGAGGACATGAACTGTGTATTGAAGTTTTTACTCTTCCATTTTTACGTTTTGGGTACCTTCATTTTGGTGTGTTCAGTTACAGATCATATTAAGGTCATTTATTTTCTGGAAAATGGATCCTCTAAGAACAAGAGGATCTAAGAATGAATTTTTTGAGATATTTACATCTAAAATCATACAGTCCAATCAGTTCTGAATATGCAACCTTATGTCTTTGTTTTCTAATTATTTTAAATACTCCAAAAAGGGTAGATTTACATGGTTATAAGGTCTACTCTGGATAAGAGCTATTGAAAAAATATTCTGATTACTCTTCAGAGGTGCATTCTTGTTTCTGAATTGCTCGTGTACAACAGACACTTCAAGGCACCTAAAATGTGTTTTGTGCTTCTCCGTCCTCCCCCAGAATGTATAGTTTTAAACAAACAAAATATACTGGCTGACTTTGTCACTGTGAATTACTACTCTAAGAGCAGTGGTGAAATGTTTCTCTCTCAGGAACAATATGTTTTCAGAATATTGTGAACTTTAATTTTACAAAACTAAGTTACATAAAAGAAATTTGTTTGTTTCTGAAAGTATTTTATGTGCCTCTTCCAAAGCAGAATCTGAAACACAGAGGGTAATGTCTTATTTGAATGCTATTAAATATCCGTCATTTCTCAGCTTGCACACAAGTAACTTTTTCAAAACATGCTTGAAAAGGAACAGAATAATACATAAAAGCACATAATAGGCTAATAAAAACAACCTCCAGAAATGCAGTAAACCTTTAAAAGTTTTCTGAAAAAACCTTCTATGTAGCTTTCTGTTAGCCCAGGAAAGGACACATGTAAGTACAGCTTTTAATATCTCAGATATCAAATGGAGCAAACATTAGCACACTATAGCAATCAATGTGACACATCATTCACCAATTTCGTAATTATGCTTTTAGCCTTTTTTTTTTTGCCAATTCATTTCTTCTTATCAGCAACTCAGGTTTTATGTGGTATCCTCAATCACTCACTTGTTTACTGAAATTGCACCCGTGTGCTGTTGCATAAATCTTTAACCCAGGCAGTTACTATCTCATATAGCCTACTCATCACAATCCTGATTACTAATTAGTTTCCAGAAGAAAATAAAGAATTCAACACTGTGTCTGAAAAGCCTCTATAGCTGTGAGGAACAGCTGAACTAGAAGGTGGTAAATGATTGGTTGATGGAAAAATCATAGCACTGAATGCCTGGGCAACTGAACTAGTGGAAAATAAAAAATGGACAAGCCAACAGTGGATGTAGCACAAGAAGCCAACCCCCCCACCCCCCAAAAAAAAACCCCACAAACAAAATACAAACCAAACAAAAACCAAAACAAAGCAAAAACAACTAAAACCTGAAATATTTATATATAATCAGGGGAGAAAACCACACCCAGAAACCGCTCTTTTATTACATATAATGTACATATAGGCAGTATCTTTTCCAATTTAAAAAAATACATAAGAAGGCATTTGCTTTTAAACATCTTTGTATGGTGTGTATCAAGAATCACATATACATTAATAACAAATAAAGACAGGAATGGCTTGACTATTTTTTTTCTGACATCACAGAATTGATCCTACATTGAAGTAATGAATCTCTCACACTGGGCTTAAGCAAATAGAGATGGACAGAAATCACAATACTCTACTTCTGCTTTCAGACTGGGGCTTGAGTAGAGAAAGGAGGTCAAGAAAGAAACTGAAGAAAAAAACAACGAAGACCAGAGAAAAATCAAATTTTTCATTACAAAGTATTTTGTGTTTAATAAGTGCCTTTTAGTATTCAGTGCATACTAGGGGAGTCAAAAGGAGTATTATTTGAAACAGGGAAATAAGAAAGGAAACATTATTTTAACTGCAGAGATGAGAATTTTACTGATAATGTGGTTGTCTTCTTTAGAGATATAAATCCCATTAAACTTTGAGACCCATGGGTAATATATAAAAGGTAATTCTGTCACTGATTAAAAATAAACTAAAAAATGGAAACTAAACTAAAAAGTGGAAATGACAATAAGCCAGAATAGATAGTGACTAATAATGAGCCATTCTGTGGGAGGATCGACACAAGTTCCTATACTGCTTTTGACTATGAATGAAATATGAATACTGAGATTGCACAGTTTGTTAGCATCAGTAAATTACACAGATTAGTGAAGATGTGGTAGGCATATGAAGTAATGTAGAGACAAAATGGATCACCAAATATTAGCAGAAAATGGAAAACTAAAAACCGGGAATGTCAATTTATCATTTCTTACACCATCAAAGTAATTGTGGCTTCAACTATATCAATTTTTGGAATTATGTGAAAAAGGACTTCTGCTCTTGAAATGGATACTAATGTTGGTTTCAAGCTACTCAGTGCCCAGGTCAGATCACTGGTTTCATATGGTAATCCTAAATTAGTTATGCCTTTTCAGAGCTCCAGCAAGCCATTGGAGAACCCTTACAATACATATCTGTTAAAAAGCTCAATGTGCTCATGGCACCAGTGCCCTCCACATCTGGCTTGGACAGACCATGCCCACAATTTTCGAGGTTTGATGTTGCCAGTATTAGGCTAGTGAAAGTGACATTAAAATGCAATATTGTGCAGCAGTGATGCAAAAAGCCCTGTGCAAATGAACAAATTTGATTCACAAATAATCAAAAAACAATTTTTCTAAAAGTATTAATAATTAGCATGCAAAGAACAGCTACAGTAAAAAAACACCCAAAACACATAAGGACTGTCAATGTAAAAAAGAAAACAAACAAACAAAACCCATACCAAAATATAGAATGAAAAAGAAAATTTCTGTAAAGATCTTTGTTTAGGAATAGAAACTCCAAAGGCAATTATGTTACGAGTATAGGGTCTGACATAACAGAAGGAGCAATGTTAGCATGTGCAGAGAGCAGTTTACATTATCTAAGGAGCTTAAGCACTACCTCAAAACCATTGCATAAAGCAACTGTGAGCAAGTGTCTTCCTTCACTCCACTGGAAGAAGCTGATGTATACATTTATATGTACCCAAGAGGAGAGACAGGTGGTTTAGTCTGGGTTCTCACACAGGCATAACAATACATGTCACCCACCTCAGGCAGAGGCTGTGATGACAGGAAAGGTTGGCATCAGCAGGCAACCAGATTATTTTACTGAGTTGTGAAGGTGCTAACAAAAAGTGGGTAGTAGAAGCCTGATGTGTTTGTTAATGTGTTTGTACAAACACATTGCACCAAACAGCTCACAGATCCCCAGTGGCAGTAAAGAGGGCCTTCCCACCACAACAACTAAAACAAGTGCAAGGGTCATATATTTCTTCCTGTATATGCAGACAATCTCTGCATGGATAGATGAAAATTAATGTGGCTCCTTCTGTCTACACTCTCCATTCACTTCTACAAAGATGCATTTAACCAGACTCCAGAGGAGAAATTCAACATGGACTGCAACTTTAAAGCATATAAGCCTAAATGTTGTGCTGTTAACAAAACAAAAAGTATGTTGGTGCTTGAAGATAATTATGTTTAATTTGACAGAACTTACAATTTCTGCCTCAATGAAGCCATGCAGAATTTGGTTTTCTCCACAGACAGATTTGTTCCTTCTCAGAATATTGAAGAGAGCAACATGAGAGTGACAATGTAACTTTCAGCTCATGCAAGACAAATCAAATGAGGGTGAGAACCGGAG
This sequence comes from Poecile atricapillus, assembly GCF_030490865.1. Classification (NCBI taxonomy): domain Eukaryota; kingdom Metazoa; phylum Chordata; class Aves; order Passeriformes; family Paridae; genus Poecile; species Poecile atricapillus. Next base: position 59,138,873 of record NC_081289.1, on the reverse strand, counting down.
GGGCAGAAATACTAGCTAAGTAAATAACAAATATCTTAGTGCGCACATGAGACAAGCATCCCTGAAAATGACACAGACAGTTCTTAAGAAGAGCACATGGCCACACCTTGTTCTTGAAATGGAGGCTCTTCCGGGAACCTACATGCATTGCTGTAGAGCTTCTTCCAGACCAGAAACAGATGAAAACTGTCTAAACACAAAGATATATACAGCAAGTTAGAGGGAAAAGTTATCATGAAATCTTTGCATTTAATTGTACACATCAGGTTAATGTTTCCTGTACTTCACCACTTGTTCTTCATAGATTAACAAAATCTTACTGGAAGAAATCTTTGTCACTGACTCCATGGCAAGGGCACTTGGTATTATTTAGATGGTGACTGTAGTCTCCTTAGGCAGTTTAACAAACTCAGCAAGCTTCCTCTCCTCTCCTTTTTTCTCCCATTGGCTTCATCCTCTAGGTCTGTACAGACATATCCATTGTAATGGTTACCAGCAGTCCTAAAGGAATTATTTTAAGGTTGGTCATCCTGTTTTGGCTGCTGGTGTGGGTTTGAAAGTGTGTGGTGCAGTTCCAACTAAAAGCCCAGCTCATGATACTGCCTCTAGCTGAGCAGCTGTATGCCAGGTGGCAATTGGCCCCCAGGTTTGCTGCTCTTGAGGGAATTTTGTATAGGCTGCATAATATGAAACCACTGCAAGTTGAATAGCTTTCTGAGGTGAACAGGAATTAAAGATTTCTTCAGTATGTTTCTTCAGCTAAAAAAGAAAATTTTGCTTTTTCAGAAGCCTTTTATCATTATTTTTTGTCTTGTGAAAAATTAGAAATACAAAGTCTAGATAGATACACAGTAAAACTTGTTGACTTTCTACTTACTTGTAAAGATGTCTCAGTCTGGAAACAAGGCAATCAGCTTGTAAAACAACTATTTACATCCAACAGTATTTTTCTGTGCTCCAAAACCAGATTTTCCTGAAGAACAAACTAGAACCAGAAGTAAAAATATTGCTACTCATTCAATTTTTAAAGATAATGCCTAAGCTTATATTTATAATTGAGAACTTTCCTAAATTTAAACACTTGGTCACTGTGTCTAATGATGCCATCTGGTGACACCTGTCATAATGATATCTAACTTTGTCTGTTATTTTTCCAAACAAAATACAAAACCTATAAAGTGACTTCATCAGATAATCAATGCTCAAAAAAATATTACCATTACAAAGAGGAGTATCTTGCTGAGCTTTCTAATGTTATTAATGAGAGAGGTATGTGTTTGAGGACAGTCCTGCTTTCACTGTACCTTAAAAAACTTCCTTACAACAAGGCAGACCTCTTATAGGGGCATGAGGAATGTATTAATTTCTTAGACAGTGAGTAGGCTGCAGGGAATATTGCTGCAAAGTGATCTATAGCCCAGCTATAGCAAGGTTCCAAGGCAATACTCTATTGCTATATTCATTTCACGGAAAGGTTTCCCTTACTATAGTGCATTGACCAATATTTCAGTCCTACCATGAGCTAAACCAGCATTACTGCTGTACTGAAGTAATTAATTGAAAATACAAAAAAAATAAAATAAACATACATTTATTTATTAAGAAGTCCAGCAGAGAACCCTTACAGTGACAGATGATATTAGCCTATAAGCCTTTATAACTTACATGGTAATAAAATGGGGTTACGTTTTTGAATTAAATTGATAACATGACCAAATCGATTTCATTAGTGTATCTGTCATATTTGCTGTTAATGATGGCTAACAGTGGAATAGAAACTGACAACAATCCCTGAAAAACTGTGCAGATCAAAATTATATTATACTGGCATTCATGAATTTTAATAACCTTTTTTATCATGAATTTTGAACTCCCTTTTCAAATTTGAAGCTTACAAGAAAGAAGAGAATTAAACTTTCTACACCTGTCTCAGCTCCTATTATTTCTATTGTTACAAGTTAATAGGCTCAAGAATAGAAGACATTTCCACTAACTAAAACAAAAAAAAAAAAGGTCTTGCTTGAGAGTCTCTTGTGAGTGCTTATAGAGGAATGGATGTTTCTCTGCTGCTAAAGTGTTGACATCAGAGTAATTTCTTCTGAATGACTAGAGAGCTTTAGGACACCCAAATTGCTGTTTAGAAGACTGTTTGTGGAAGATGCTATTTGTATTAATAGACATCGGTACTCCAGTGTGTAACTCCCTTTAATGGTAATGGAAGTTCTGCAAAAATCTACAGGACAACAATACCTACGGCCAAGAAGCATCATAACTCTCTAATTCCATTAGCAGGGCTTAAATAAATGTGAGTTGAAAGTCTACAAGTATTGAAATGCTACACCTTGCAGCAGCATTTGAGAACAGCAAAATGCCCTTATGTAATGAGACACCTTGATCCCTCTGCTACTTGAAAATGTGGTAAGATATTAAATATGTGTCAAAGGACCTGAAAGACCAAATACTCTTTCCTATTTCAAGGCCCTGATTACAACCTCTTTCGTGGATTAAAATTGTGTGAAAATAGATAATTAAAAAAGAAAAAAACTCTTAGATAACTCAGAACAGGTAAAGGATAACTTTACCTTTACCATTTTATTAAGAATTTAATCTAAAATACATTATATAAATGTATGTGTATATATATAGTGAAGGACACTGTCTGAGCTTACTGTCTTTCTTGCTCACATAGAATTTACACTCAGGAACTGTGACAGCAACATGAATAAAAAAAATAGAGATATCATCTGTAGAGCTTAGGTAGTAGAGGGAGAAATATTTAATCTTTCATATGTGAGGGTTGTTCTGGCCTTCTGGAGATGCTGGTCTCTACAAGACAAACTTTGTCTTCACATCTTCTGTGGCACTGTTAACAAAAGTTGGGTACTTTTAGTGAGATTCTTCCTGTACTACACATACTATGCATATATTCATAGGCTACAGACTTCACAGAATCTTTCAATCTACATGTTGACAGTGTATTCAAAAGTATTGCTGCTCCTGGTATTCAAGGTAACTTTATTTGGATTTTATATCTAGGGTGGATTAACCTTGGCCTGCAGCCAGATACCTACATAACCTTGCTTTCACTCCTGCTCCTCAACAGGACAGGAGGAGAAAATGAGATAGAAACAGGGAGCTAACCTACCAATTAATCTAAAAAGAAAAACAGACTGAACTTCAGAGAATTAGTCCAAGATATTGACAAAAAAATATGTGCGGATAATAAGAAAAAAAAGACAAAAATTAAAGATCATCTTTTCTCTCCTTTTTTTCCCAAAGTTCAATTTTAATACTTCATTCCAAACCTCAATTCCTGTCGTCAAGAGGCACAGGGAGGATGTGGGGTGGGAGAATAGTGATGAATCCATAAGAGCCTCTTTGCTGCTCTTGCCTCCTGAGACTTCTTTGCTTCAGCACAGTTACTTCCAGTGGGCTGCAGTCCTCAAGGGAAAACCAGTTCAGTGTAGGTCTGCCACATGCCACAGCTCCTTCAGACCTTATCCACTGTGGTGGTTTAGGAGCGGTATTCCCTGATTAATTTCTCCCACTAAAATGCAAACCACATACTTCTTCCTTATCCCCAGCCTCTCTGGTGAGAGAGACAAAAGAGAAATCCCAAATTGTAATAACAAACATTTACTGGAAATGAAATCTAGACAAGAAAACAAATAGGAATGAGAACAATATTAATAACATAAGTACACAAAAATATTTGCATGCAAAAGATGCTTGCTGACCAACCTAGCACCAAATGAAACACCTCTGAGACAACAAATAAAAAGGCAGCAGACCCTCCACAGGCCACCTTTTCCTTCACAAGTACCAGTCACACCTCTCTCTTTGGAAATGGGAATCCCTTACTTTATCTCCCTGGCAGTGAAATGAGTTGTACAGAATAACAACTTCCACACACCAAATGGGTTCAACCTCCACCCCCTCACAGCTACTGTGGAAAAATTCACTGTCCTGGCCAAAACCAGGATATCCACCTACACCAACCCATGTGTCATGTCCCACAGGCTACAGTGAATATCTACTCCAGCAATCTCTCCAAGGGCTGCAGGGAAATACCTGCTCCACCATGGTCCCCTCCACAGGCTGCAAGTGAATCTTATCTCTGGCACCTGCAGCACCTTCCCTCCTCCTTCATTGATCTGGGTTTCTGCAGGGCAGTTTCTCACAGTTTTTACCTCAATTTTCACTGCTGTGCAGTGTGTTGACTTTCCTTAAGTCTGTTTTTCCAGTTGTGTTTCCATTTTGGCCAAGGTGCTCAGCTGGGTGGAGCTGGCCTAGGGCAGCCCTGACCCTCCCAACTGGGACCCCTGGCAGCTGCTTTTCTTTTTCCCTTGTAATCGTTTGTGGTTTTTGACATTAACGTCTTTCTGCATTAATTGAAATACAAGGCATTTGGTCTCTAATCGAGAACATTTTAATAGCAACTGTCTTTAAAACCAAAACAACCAAAATCAAACAAACAAACCCCCCAAAATAACAAAAAAACCCAAACCAAAATTCCACTGATCTTCAAAGCCATTTAAGTCACTTAAAAGAATTTTCAAACTACTGACATAAATGCAAAAAAAAGGTACGGTACTGTTTCTTAACAAAGGTGATGAGGCCTGAAGGAAATTAGGAAATAAGTAAATTAGTGAAGCCTATAGAGCCTGACAAAACACCCTTCTTGACAATCTCCTGTAGGACTGTAAAAAATTCCTTTTTCCCAAGTCTCTTTCATCTCCTGTCTCTGGGGATAATTGTATTTTCAGTGGATTAAAAAACGAAAAGCAAATGCCTTTGACATTGTATTTATGGCTTGCTCCCTTTTGCAGCCAGCTCCAGATATCTGAGGCTTTAGAAGTGCTTTGACATTCATTGCAGGCCGTGGAGAACCGTGGCACACTTACCAATACACACAGCTGCAATCCGTGACTTCTCTGTGCTTGTGTTTACTGAAGACAAACCACACCATTACAGCTATTCCATTCAGACCATCTCATTGAGTTTATTTTAAGATTTAGCACTGCTGCCCATTGCTGTATCCACATGCTAAGAAGTCACTAGCAATAGGTAGTCTGTAAGAAAAATGGCTGGATGAATCTCTTTAGATCTTCTTCTCCACCTCCTCCCCTCCTACAAAATCCTTTGTAAAACTTAGGTTTGGTGGTGTCTTGGGAAGAAGGAACAGAGAAGTAGATTGCATGGCATGTGGAATGGAGTGCAATGAATAGTATTTTAAATGAGAAAAAGTGGATTTTCTAAATCTCAAGAAACTGCTTTTGTTTTTGTTTTTGTTTTTTTTTAACTAGACAGCCTTGAACAGGAATCTTTGTACTCATATGTGTGGTATGCTGAGTTTTTTGATCTGTCCTATCATGGGGGAGTGTAACCCACTTTAAAAAAAAAAAAATAAATATACAGTTTTTATCCTCTAGTAGAAAATACTTGGAAGGACTTGCATCAGCATATTCATACAAGCCTCTTCAAAGGGAATATATATATTATTATATCTGAAAAATCAGCTGACTTATTCACTGAAATGTATGTCTTTTGGCAGAATAGTGGAGCTTGGCAGAGACTGGTGGACATTGTCAACTACAGCAGGTTTCCCAGGATCTTGATCAATCAGATTTAAGTGCTTTGAATAACGGAGAGTTCACAACCTCTCTCAGAAATTTATTCCACTATTTGATGATCCTACCAGTAAAAAGTAATAATGAAAGAGAAATTGTTGTTTTAAAATGGAATTTTATATTCTTTAATTTGCCTCTTGTCCTGTTTGCCACCTCTGAAAAGATGATACTTCATTGATAGTCTGCACCACTACCTAGCAGAATGGGAAATCCAAATTGGTAATTTTAATTACATGCAACCTTATATTTAATTTCAGTTTATACTTTCATATATTTGTTTTAAACATCACTGAAGTGATCTTTTGAGATTAACAGAGCATAACAGTGTGAAGTGAACCAATATAGAGCTGTCCCTGTGTGAAACTCTTGTCTCTCTGCACCAAACTCTTGAACCCTGACTGTCTTAATAACTGATAGCTGGGATCACCTGTGTGCCAAGAACTAATGTAGCACCCTATGCAGTGTAATTGCAGTCTTATAACACAGATCTCTTGCTAATCAGCCCCTCCAGAATTCAAAGCATGCAGAAGAATATCCAGACTGATCAGCTGCTCAGGGCTGCTGCTTATGTTTTTATGGCAAAACATAAGAGCCTGTGATCAGGCTGTTGATGTGGTCTGCTATAGGAGAGAGCTTGTTTTACAATCAGATAGCATTCCCTGTGTGACAGCAGAACTAAGCTGAAAAATTCTGCTGAACTTACATCACCTTTGTGAAGGATAATTTTGTGAGGTACCACTGTGTGTGTAAAATGGAGGGGCATGTTTGCTTGTTTGCACAGTATTGGCTTGACAGATGCTGATGCAGTGGCAGCCATGGCATAACAAAAGGACAGAAATCCTGACCTATTGGTGTCCTGGTTAGTTTTCATTTTCTGCGTACTTGGAATATAAACTTTAACGACACATCCTTACATGTGTTTCTTTACTTCCTTTCCTTAAAAGAGACTAGTAAACTCCCTCATTATGCATTCAAAAGTGCATTTCAATTTTTTTTACATTAATTTTTTACAAAAATTTGCAAAGTCACAAAAAACATATGTTTCTAATACATAAAATTCCCAAGCACTCAGTTTGACTCATTTGTCAAAGTATACACAGATACAGTTCAGGCCATCATTTCATGCATACTGTCACAAGATACAATAGCATTATTTACAATCTAAATCTAATTAAAGGGTATGCAGGAATGAGAAAGGGATCAATATCTAATATGTTTTTTTCCATCTGCTTTCCTCATCACTGCTAACATGTCAGAGAAAGTGCCAATAATTTGATCTCACGCATGTGTTCTGTTGTTTTTCCACTGATACACACAAGGTCAGTTGAGATATAGGATGTTCTAAATTATCCATTTAGTTCCCTAATTAGTAGGTGGTCATGAGACAGCATATTCAAAAATTGACAGAAAATATAATAAATGTATCTCAAATACTAACTGTGGAATATCTTTATATAAAAATACATCTTTGATTTCAAGCATAGGAACATCATCTGAATACCTGGGAAAATGTTGGACAGTTCAGACATTAAATACTTGGATGTCGGATGTTTTTACATTAAAGGCATCCAAAACCTATTGTTTTATAGTAAATATCCATGAATGAAGTTTCAAAATAAATCTAGGCAATCTCCAGTGGAAATCTTCCTGTGGTACAGCAGAGACATTATTGAGAAGAGAGGAATGTAATCTTCACAGTTCAAAAAACTTGTAGCTGTCAGTCTTAAGAGTGGTAATTAAACTTTCCTTCATGCTAACGCTTGTTTTGGTTAGACTGAGCTCGTATCCCAGTTGGGCAGAGACTTGTATGATTGTTTCATGTTAAAATGCTATTAAGGATGATGTGTGGCCATACAGAAACAAGAAATATTATCTGCACTAAAGTTATTTCCTCCACTTGCATTTCCTCCTGTTCCTTCAGTTTGAATGGCATCCTACTTCTAGACTGTCAGTGATTTTATTCCCTTGGTGTTAAAGTCTTCACCTTTTCCAACACAACAGAGCAAAGATTTATTGAATGAGATGCAATGTTTGCTGAGAATTAAAAATGTCACTCTAGGGCAGGAGGTTTGCAAAGAAATGGGAAAAAATACATAGAAACTAACCAAATGTTGTAGAAGCTAGCTGATTGTGCCTAAAATGCCTAAGACTTCAGATGAATGGTTCTGAAAAGTGCTGGGATTTCATTCTTCAGTTTAGACTTCCCTTGACTCATTAAAGCCAGAATGAAATGCTTGCTATAGTGAAGACCTACACTGAACACAGGGGTAGCTCTAAAAATGGTATGTCAAACTTTCTGTGGTAAACAATCCATGAAAGGCAAAAGAACACAAATAAGGTGAAGATCAATATAAAAATATGGGAGTATACGGAAAATTAATCAATCTGTTTTCACAGTAAGGGTACCATCTACCCATGAGGTTGTAATGGGTATGAAATAATAAAATGCACCATTTGACTTTATTTTCTTGTAACCCTGGCCTTCAACAAAAATTTTATAACAACTTATTTGCAAACCTATTTTGTCCTCCATGGTGCATTTTTACAATAATTTCAGGTGACTGCATGTTTTGTCTTTAATATTTTCTACTCTTATACTGAACTCAAATCTATAATCTTAGAAAAGACAAGTATGTACCCACTTTATGCCTTTTTCCCCAAATATCTATAGAACATACTGACTGAATAAATACTTTACATCCTTGGTGGAATTTAAAAAAAAAAAAAAATATAGATATTGACATATTTTTTAAAGTTTTGTTCCTATTATACCTCAATTTCTGAAAATAAATAAAAATTACTAAAGTAAAACTACTCTGAAATAAATTGTATTTCGTTAAGCCTCTTATGGATATAGCCTGAAGTATTGTAACTGAATTAACCTTTAAAATTTAAATACATGGAAAGAAAATTAAACATTGACGCTGTTAATATAATGTGAGTGTTGATGTGTGTGAGGTCAGTGATATAAAACTGGAAGAACTAAGTAAAAATAGGAGCCACATGATATGGCAATCATATAAAAGAAATTACAAGATAATGGGCAGAGAGAGATCTAGTGGGAAATAACTGATAGGTAAAGTTTGTCTTATCTAAATTTATATGCCTAAAAGTTAGGCATCAGGAGTAGAATTTTTTTGCCTTGGCTTTAACTGCCTCAAGCACACACAACTTTTTTCAGACCTTCCCATGTAGTTAGTGGAGAACTTGTAAGTACTGTTAATAGTGTTCTGGGAGCAATTTTACCTCATCCTAAGAGACACAAACTTTTGACCCTCTGAACAACTTATAAATCATGAACTTAATTTCTGTTGACTTATGATACCTTAAAATCCAATATATGTAGCTGCTTGCATTCTATACTACGAAAATGAGGACACAGTTTCCCCATACTACAAGCTGCTTATAATCCTCTTGCAGCCAATAAATCAGCTCCAGAAGTTATGCATTCTAGTGTAGGATATGGTCTAATGGTCAGAGAAGGGAATCTCTTTACAGAGAGCATACAGGAAGCTTAAGTGTGTAACTAAAATCAGATATCTTGCTTGCATTATTTGTACTTCTGCATTTCAGGATTAGCAGGTGAAATAAAGCAGGACAATTCTCTTCTGAGTTAGAGTGTCTCAGGTTCCATAAGTATGCACTTTGCTTTATAAGGTAAACCTTTATGATTCCATGTTTGACTTTCCTGACTAGTCATGTTTAAATTGTTAAATGGATGATATAGATTCTATAAAATATAGAAAGTAATCCATGACTGGCAATTCCTACGGTGTTTGGGTTTTTTAAAGCATTGTACAATGAAGTGTACTTTTATACCCATGAAATTCATGAGGCATTGGAGAAAACAGATTACATCCAATACTAATTTTATCTATCAAGCAGTTCAATTAGAGGAGAAAAAAAGGGTAGAATTCTATATAGAGCTTCTGTAACTCCTTCCACTGATCTCAGAGGGGCTGAGGGTGACTAATTTGTTTAGCTACAAAACTGGGGTTTAGGATTTTTCTTTCCTTTTTTTTTAGTATAATTGTTCTAGTAAGAGTTTTTCACATAGAATTTTGAAGGTGAAGGATGGATTTCTGAGCAGCAGTGTGTGTACACGTGCATGCACATACACACATACAATCCTCAAGCCCAGCCTTGTGAAAATCTCTTACTTTGCTCTTGTAAATTACTTGCATGAGAATGGTAGTGGCGTCATAGCTTAGTCCACTGAGTGTGAGGGTAGCACAGAACCACTGAACCCAGAGTATGAAGTGTCTTTTTTGTCTTCAAAATGTTAGTTTTCCTGTGTTGTAACAGCAACAGAACATATGTAGAGACCCAGATCCTGAAAAATATTTACATGTGTTATAGAGCTTCAGAAGAATTGCTGACTTCAACATAAATACTGACACTTTCAAAATTGCTAGGACCTAAGCTGGATAATAATTCAACAGTTGATAATGAAAAATACAAACATCCAGTCTGACAAAAATTACCTCTTCTCCTCCCACTCTCTCTTTTCAGCCTGCTGTTGAGCCATAATGTATCTAGCCAAAAGGAATGACATTTTTACATTTTGTGTCACTGAGTCAAATGAGGTAAACATGAAATATGTCAGACATATCACTGGACTTCACCATAAGAGTTTTCCGTAAGTTCCTATTCCTTCTAAAGCCAGTGGAAACAATCTGACAGACAGCTAAGTGTGTTAGTCCTTCACTCTCATACTCAGTGGCTTACATGGGAATTCTTTGAGGAAATGTGTTGTATAATCAAAAGTGTAATCTATGATTCAAACAGAAACATATAAAACAATCACCCCTTTCCATGAGTATTAAATAGAAATGTAAATCAGGGGCTTCTGAATCAAATAATTTATGTGTTTCTCTCTTTGTAGACTAAATAAATGAGCATGAGGTCTAAAGCTTCACTAAGATGATTTGAGAATATTTTATTGCGTAAAATAATAACCAGTCAAACAACGTTAATTATAACACTGTCAAAAGCTGAAATGCTTAAACCTAAATAATTTAGAAGTTATGTGATAGATTTTAAACACCTCTGAAAAGGAAAAATGCTGTAGGCAAGAGTTCCTAATAAGTCTAGTTTGGTTAATTATTGCCTGAAGCATTTCTGAACTAATTATTTACCTCCAAAGTGGGTTCAATGTTTTCAGCATTGAAGCACCAGATATTGATTTTCTTTAATTGTCAGGGTATAGTACTAGACAGACCACACAAAGCTGAAGGTTAAGCCATTTATAGAAAGTGATAGCCAGGTCCTCCAGTGTCAAACACTGTGTCAGTGTGAGACGGAGACCAAGGCCCTGAAACTTGGCACTTTCAGGGAAAAGGATTATTTGTCTCTGTCATCTGCCCTTTATGGTTCATTTAACATCTTAGATAGCCCGTGTAAATTAAGTGGGTTTTGGAAGCTGCGCAATTTCCAAGTCAAAGAGAGTGTTCTGTTCAATGGGGGAACTGGAGTATTTTATCCTTCTAGTTAACAAGATGTACATGGCTCAACAAATAATGAACATTGAAATATTTGTTAACCCATGATACCAAAGATCGCTTAATAATTAGTTCAAGATACTTTTTCATTTTCTGCACACTTTTCCTCCCCACCCCTTTTTTAGTGAGGGTATATACATATTTGACAAAGGTTATTCATTTGAATATCTCAGTAAGGTCTGGGTGCTCAGAGAATTTTTGCCTGTCTGGATGGATGTATTTTTTTTGGCCATAATTTGGGATGTTTGAAATATTACAAGTCCCAGCATAGCTGAAATCATCATCACCTTTATATCTCATCAAACCATATGCGTGGACAAACGTTTGCCAATTGGCTAGAGCTATCCCAGCCTGCTGTAACATAAAAATAATATAAAACATAATAAATGTAACACAGACTCTTGATTCACACCATCAGTGCCATCTTTACCCATGTAAATTTTTAAATAGAAAGAAAAGCTTTTACTTGTTTTGAATTCTGTGTAATTTGTTGCACTTTTCATTGGTTCTTCAGTTTCCTCTTTGCAATTTTTCTCTTCCATGGTGATTAACTTGTGCTTAATCTTTTCTCATTCATGCTCCTAATTTTTTTCTGATTGGACAGCTATTAATTTCTATGTCTTACTATTTTTGCCACTTTTCCCATCTCTTACTTAAGGCCAAGGATACCTACAGGAATAAAGTGGTATACCTTATCTGGGAGCAAGGGTTGTCCCTGAGTAAACAGTGTGGGACAGGCCACCCAAAGATGACTTGGTTCTTAGGTGGGGTAGATTGCCTTCTGAAGGTTTCTGTCTCTAATTTGTTTTTCTGTGCAGGGAGCTTAGAGTGACTGATGATCCTAACTTAGCAGACTATCTCAAGTTAAGTGGAATAAATCCAGACCTCGTTCATCTCACTTTTTTTTTTCTTGTTATAGACCATTTTTCCTTTTTTTTTTTTTTTACTGAACTGAGGTTTCTTCAGTTTCTATGGAGAAAGACAGACACAGAACAATTCAGATCACAGACAATAATGATTGCATCTCTTTCCTGGCTGCATGTATAAATACTAAAGTCCTTGTGATTATGGTTTAAGAATACTATTTTGATGTGATTAATTCCCACCCAATTTGTAACAGCACTTATTCACCTGGGCTGTATTAAAATTGAGAATTTGTTGAAGAAAGTGTATCTAATCTCTATAATTTAAGTTTTAACCAGTTCCACTCTAAAAGGGAAAAAAACCCATGTATTAAATATAGAGACACTGTATTTACAAATAATACAAAAATTTCTACAAATAAACAAATCTAAACAAATACCCTGAGATACATTTCCTTGCTAAAGACATGACATTTGAAATAACATATGAACATGACAAGTTTTGTATAATAATTTGTTTAAATAATTACTAATCTATTATTATTATTAGTAGTAGTAGCAGTAGTAGTAGTAGTAGTAGAATTTATTTTATTTCTGCCTCACAAATTAATTTAATTACTGGTTTTCTTTCCCCATCATGTCAGAGTAAAACCTGTTAAAGGAGATTCTTATTATAAAATATTAGCTTTATTAACTATATATATATATATATATATATATATATATATATATATATATATATATATATCCTTCCCCCACCCCTCAGATTTCTTTTTCTTCTTACTGCTGATAATAATTGAACCACTTTATTGTTTTGATCTGTTTTGGAGTTTTTAATGAAGTAGGTACATAGTAAATAGTAAAACCCTGCATAAAAGCAGTCATTCATTCTTTCCCATTCCTTTAAACTGGAAAATACAGGCATGTTTTATGCTCATAGCAACATAAAAAAAGTTGTTTTTGTTATAGTTGTCAGTTATCTGTTCTTTAGAATAGAAAACAATGAGGAGTATATATTTGTCTGTTATTTTTGGGATATAAAATATGTTTATGTGAAAAAATGTGCTATGTATTAAGCAGGGTGAACTCAAACCCAAACCCCAAGGGCTGTTTTGAAAAACTTTGGATTTAATTCTAATTTTACATTTGCATCTGGGGTCCATCTTGATTTTATAGTGCATGTGTTTGTGTAAATGGAAATCTAAATACTACTATATGCGGAAATTACAGCATCTTAGAAAATGCTGAATCACTTTAGTGGCAAACAATACTATCTTTGACATTTGTTCCACAACTTCTTGAAGTTTAAATTAAAAACAATAAAATGGTTTCTAAACATCTCTTGCACATTTATTGGCTTATGAAGAATGTGCACTGTTATTAGGTAACCATTGTTACCACAGAAAAAAACCCAGATTGCAGAGGCTCTGATTTGTATTATTTACTCTATAAATAGTATTAATTTCTTTTCAAACTGTTAAATTCAATGTGAGTTCAGTTTTTTGGTTTTTTTTTAAATTTATTCAAGCCTTTTGATTTTTGTTTTCTTTCAGTGGGGTACACACCATATTCAATTACAATACCAGGATTAAGAATTTGGCATGCTCTATTACAGTGGTGATATGATTGCAGAGATTGTTCTCATAAAAAGAGTTGTTTGTATACTAATAAAAAAAATGTTTTCTATCACTCTCGACTGAAATGTTTCAAATAACCTTAGGAACTTCAGTAAAAAGCTGGCCCATCAAGGTCCCATGATAACTGACTTTTTTCCAAATAATTCTAAAGACTATTCATTGTTCTATTTCCTCATACACTGCTTAACAAAAGCATTAAAAAATGTCTCACATTATCAGTATATGTAAACTAGACTAGATATGACATGATGGTTATCAAATCTGCTAGGTGTATATTGTTGAGAGAATAGGCATATATTTTCATATAGTGTAAAATAATACATAAAATCCTCTTTTTTGAGCTATGAGCAGTCATTTTTAGGAAATGATAGTAAGAAACACAAAGAGTAGCTACGGGTATGTTCTTAGGGAAAGATTTTATCCTAGTTGTGAATTAAAGTGTACAGAAAAGATTCAGATTGCAGCACAAATATTCACATGAATATAAAAATTAATTATTATAAAATGAATAATAAAATGAATTCCATATTTACACGAATATATAAAATACCCCAAGACTAACCAAATAAACTTCACTGTTTTCTTGGCTATTTCCTTTTCTGTTACTGAGTACAGCACAGTGTGGAAAGTGTTTGGATTTTGCTCTCTGTTGTCATGCTGATTTGTTGCGTGGGTAGTCAAGGCAGGTTTTAATTTAGAATCAAGAGTAACAAAGTGAATATGAACAACCAAGAGATCAACCAATAGCAGCAGTCATTCAGAAAAATATAAACTGAAGTGAAACAATCATGAGTTGCTCACCAACAGTTTGGGACCAGGGAAAGAAGCAACATCTTAATTAATTATCAGTTACAAATATTCAAAAGATGGGTGTCTGAAGGCAAAATCCCTCCTTCCACCACCAATATTCTGTTGTTTTTCTCTGTTGTTTTATGAGGCAGACCAAAACTTATTCCAAAATTGTTGCTTTTTATATCTCTGTATTGATTATTCTTCTCAGAAACTTCCTGAATTTTATGAATATATTTATTCTTTTCTCAGCACTCTCTTCCTTCAACTATGTAATATATCAGGACACTTTATGTTGTTGTTGTTGTTGTTCGCTTGTTTTGTTTTGTTTCTGTTTTAAATTTAAAATGATATAATTAATCTTTGAAGAATATGTGGCTGGGGCTTAAGACAGCTTTCAAAATTGTCTTCACTAGTATCCATTAATTCTCAAGAGCTACTGTTGTTCAAAAGACAAAAAACAACTTATATAACGTAGGCTAACACTGCTGAAAATTTTTGGAAAATTAGTAGATTATAAACTCAATATTAAACTTTAGATCAATACTACCTGAAATAGATATTCAAACTAAATATTTAAAATTGAAGGTTAAACTTGTTTCCCTCACTATTTCTTGTCTACTCCTCTATTCGTTGTCTTGTTTAATTTCCACTTAATAGCAGCAGTAAGTAAACTACATCTTAAAATGCTAGTTTAAAAATAAAATACAGCTCGATCTTCTTTGTAAGTCTTCCCCGTGTCCCATTTTCCAATGCCCATCTTATTTTAGAGCAGGACTGAGAAGTAGCGATTTCTTTTTACAACACTGGGTGGCGTTCGATTAACTGCTGAAGTCTGTTCCCAGGAGTCTCAAACATTCCAGGGTCTTTGAGGTGTTTTTTCATAGATAAAATAAGCAGAGCAGGATTAACTCAAGAAACAGAGATTCTTTTATTTTTTGTTCTTTCATTATAAGTATACACAATGTAAAGGTAAAGAGGTAAAATCTTTCCAACCTTCATTCATATTTAGGCAATCTCTATGGAAATACATTGGGAAGAGGTGAATGTCATTATTTTAGTGGTGAAGTTTTCTCTTTAAAATATTTTACTGAAAATGTGTATGTATTGTGATGCCTTTCAAGTGTGTCTTATTCCACTGTGATAAGGCTCTAATATATTAACTTTATAAATAGTCAGGTTGAATTCTTAAGTGCAATCAGGGAAATATAATAGCATTTTATAATTTGTTTAATAAGAATTTGTAATATGTAAAGCTGCTGACCTGAAAGATCCAAAGAACACTGAAGGCTCCTGTACACGAATGTGATTCTTGGTATGCAAATAATTTGCTTATTTTTTTTCAAGCTTATTTCATATCTTTTTAGATATATGTTCACCCTGGAAATTGCACAAAGGATTTCTTTGGGAAATTGGTGATGCCGTTTAGGCTTTTGCCTTTTTTTCTTTTATATGTTCTCTGTGTTCTTCACACATATATTTGTAGCTCTGTAGCATATTTTATTAGTGACTAGTTTTCCCAGTACTTTTCCATGGCCTTTCCTTAAGCAGAAAGACAAAACAAATTCAGAGCTCCAAGCCCTGAGAGGTACAAGGCTCAGTGCTATCTTGGTTCTTCCTGGGAACCAAGGTTGAGAACAACTCCTTGAGATGCATTCTCATGGACAAAATACAACTAGTGATGAAGGGGGAGCTCCAGAGAAGGGGCTTGACCTGGGGGAGGAATTGCATCACCACTTGTCCTCCTAATTGGTGCTTTTTATCATTTATTCTTATTTCCCGAAACTATAAAATGTACTCATCCCTGGCAGGGGTGGGCTTTTGTGGACATAACTGTCCTGAAGGCCTTCAAACAAAGATCCCTTTTTATATTACCTCCTTACTAAAATTATCTAGAGTTTCATTTCCAGCTTGGGGAAAAAGGCAACATTGGGAATGACATTCTCGTGTTTGTGACTGTTCTTCTGTTACTGACACTGGTGGACTGACCTTGACCAACTGCCAGATGTCTACCTGGCTGATGTCTCACTCCCCCTCCTCAACAGGACAGGGCACAGGATACAAAAAACTTGTAGGTCAAGAAAAAGACAAGTGGACCACTTACCAATTTCTGTCATATACAAAACAGACTTGACTTGGGAAAACAAATTTAATTTCTTGCCTATTAAAATAGACTTGGATGGTGAGAAACAAAGACAAAATTAAAGAAGCACTTTCCTTTTTGCTAGATTCAACTTCATTCCTTCATTCCTAAGTCATCTATCTCCTCTAACTGCCCCCTCAAGCAGCACAATATGGGAGTGGAATGATTGGTTCCTCTCTGCTGCTCACAGTGCATTGAGGTATATCTTAGACCAGCAGTCTGATTGTGAGTGAAGTCAGAATTTGGTCAACAGAGGAACTTACATATTCTTATGTTTATTTAGGGAGTCAAAACCACTGGCCAGTTTAGAATATGATAATTAGGTGTATCTGTTCTGCTCTGCTTTCTGCAGTTAAATAATTCAGTATCACAATGTAATGCAAGAGAGATTTGATATATACATGATGTTTACTACACTATCTCCTTAAGGTATTTATATGATATATGTTTCTTTTTGTAGACTGGACTTGTTCCCATGAATTTATTCCACATTTTAAGAGAAGACAAAATAAAAAGAAGGTCATATCAATACAGTGCACTATTAAGGCCTTTTAGATTCAGCTCTAAGCTATCTCCTGTGTTAGTACAGCTCCATGACAAGATGTCTGCCCTGGTCTTGATAGCTATATATCCACATTAAGCTGCTATTGAGGATAATTAAAGATTGAATATATCCTCAGCTATTCACACAGCTATGGAGATATGAGAAGAAAGACTTGCTGTAAAAAAAGGTGTCATCCTACATTCTTCAAAGTATTATTTGACAAGGGAAAAATGTAGAAGCCACAAATGTTAGACTCTAGAAATGAAGTTAAATTGCTACAGAAAATAATGTTGGGAATAAAAATGTTTCACTGCTTGTTTTAAAACAGGTATTCACAAAATAACAAAAGGAAAAGATTTGTGTGTTTGTAATTATGTACCATCTCGTCCGTGGAACAGAACATTTGTTAACAAAACAGTCCCTTGCACTGTGTGCTCAATAACAGAGCCTTTATATGTGTAATCAGCTGTATAAAGCAATGAGAAGTGAATTCCTAAACACTGAACTACCGAGATATGTCTGGAACATGATGTGAAACTACATAATGGGGTGTGCAAACATGCCTTCTTGCACACACATGGCTCATTGCACCCGGATAAGGGAGTTAACCCATTTTTGGCCTTATTAGCACATTTTCTGAGAGCTGATGGGCTCAAGCTAATACTTGGTATAAACTGGATGAGCTTCAGAAGTATTCTAATTTGTGAATAGTCTTTCAAGTATACTACCTTCAAGTAGGTGCTCTTAAACCAAGATTCTTGAAGTAAATAATGAAATGTGCTTTTCCAAGTTCCTTAAGAACTTGTCTCAGACTAGTTTAGGGAGATCCTGCCTCAATAAATGATAAAGATGCATGAAATATTATAAATATTACTTAGACACAATGCAGTAATTATCCAAATCCATTAGAATTATCTCAGTCTTTTCAGTCGTCTGACAAAAAAAAAATCTTAGTGTACTATAAAAGCAACTTTTGATTTACAGCTATGCAATCATTGTATTCTATAGGTATCATATGATCTGTAGATCTAAAGAGTATTGCAAATGCTTTGTACTGGATGCAGTTAGAAGGCTTATGCCAAAAAGATAGTTGTTATCTGTTCAAAATTGCATATATGTGAAAACTAAATGTGTATATACATACTCTCCCCATTCTTTCTTCACTAAAAGTACTTAAAGAGATGTGAGAGACTTTGCAGTCTTGCTACATGTTACAAAATATGGTCTTCATAATGATTTGTGGGTATAAGCAACCTGAAGATTTATGAACAAATGTTACATGAAATTAATTTATAATATCTATCACCACTGGCTTAGATATGTTTGAAATTAATAAGAATAGCATGAGGTCATAAGGGAAACAGAATTTCCTAGCAACTATATATATTTCTCTTTTTCAAATAGGTCTGCTATGAAGTGAAAGTTAGTAGTATATTATATAGTCTTTATACTGTAACCCCTCAGTGCAAAGTAGCATTCATGTGTCACCAATTTTGTTCAATGGAGTTTTGTATCATTCCTTTTTCTCCTTGCATTTAAGTCTTGTTCTTTCACAGCTTTAAGACTTTAAGTGAATTCAATGTCTCACACCTTAGCAGAAACCACTGGTCTTTTATTCCTCTTGTTTTGTCCTGCTTTGTCCTTAGTACAACCTCTCATTTGATCTTTTTAACCAATGTTTACAGAGCTGCTGTGGACATAACTGGTCCTGAAGGCCTTCAAAGATCCCCCTTTATATTACCTCCTTACTAAAATTATCTAGAGTTATTTTATGTATTACTAGAAACAATATATTCTACCTGTCCATAACCTTAGTTTGATTTAGAACATATGAAAAAAAAAAAAGAAATTTTATTTGCTATCAGTTCAAACTGATTAATGACTGTTGATGAAATTGTCATTGCAAATGTTCTTGCACACTGACCATGCAAAGCCCTGTAGGTGAGGGTGGTTATGCCTGACCCAGCAGAAGGGGCATCTACATTCAGGCTCCAGATCTCTTTCTGATTATGCTATTAACACCCTAGTGGGAATCCTGTAGTGGCTTTTCTTCAATCTTTCATGCAAGTCCTGTCTGTGTAAAGAGTTGATCCTATATAGCCCAGTCACTGGACTGTGTGCTTAGTTGCTTATTCTTTTTAGTCTGATTTTGTTCTTAAAAAAGTGACATATGTACAGAAAGACAGGAATTTTGAAGGTGTTAACGTCATAACCTGATGTTTGTAGAACTCATTTGGGATGATGATGTATGTTTTTGCTTGTAGGCAGTCCACATCTTCTCTATCATCTGCTGAGAAGCCTAATAATCAGACTATCTCTGTTACCTGGATTGTTATTTATAATTATTTTTTTTAAGAAAAATTATTTGTCTAAGTAGATGATCTCATTGTCATTTGTGTCCATCTTGTTGGCTAGGTTAATGCAAGCAAGTAAGGGGCAAACAAGCATTTTGGCCTTAGGGTTATAAGAAACTGTATTTGTTATAATTAAAAACCTAGCAGACTAAGTAATTAATAAAAATAATTAGAACTGTATGTGTGTATCTTGCTGTCTTTCTCTCTCTAGAAACAGTTTTACCTATAGTTAGCTGATGCCAAACCATTTTTTATTAGCTTTGAATAGAAATCAGTTGACTGAAATGGATGAACAGCAGGGAACAACATAGCAATGTGGGTTACAAAACTGCATTTGACATTGAAGAGTAATAAATCTAAGGACTCATATGGAAACTTATAAAATAAGTTATTTGTAAGTTTAGCCAAATTCAATGAAACTAAATTCAAGAAGCTTGAAGTAAAACAAAGAAGAAAACTAAAACTAAGAAGGGAAATTATGATGTGATTTGGAAGACACAGAAAGATAAGGGAAGAAATATTCTGTTCTATCTAGAATAACAAGGGAGTCCATCTCTTTATGTGAGCATCGTGCTCTGCTATGTCAGCAACCCTAGTGAATACGCAAGTAAATTTGAAATGTGTAAAATCTGCACACATTATACCTTATGCTTTGCTGAGGTATTTATTTGAGAGCCTGTTCAGCTAAACTGAAGACATTTTCAAGGTTTACCGTAGTTATTTTGCTTTTAATTATCTTACTCCCCTTTCTACTAATTCAAAGTTTAGCAATTTTTGGGGCTAATCAAGAAGGAAGCTGAGCTATCAATTTTCTGAATATATATTTATAATAGATTATAAATCACTGACTGAGCAACAAGGGTATCAGGATGCTCCTTCTAACTTCAGAGAACATTAGACTGAGAGAAGTAACTTTCTAAGGTGCATTTGCTCTTCCATAGGTGCATAGATGTGAATTCCATCCTGAGTCAATGTCAGGGGAGAAGTGTTAGAAAATATTTCATTCTGTCTTAAAATTATGAAGATATGAAATTTACAGTGAATGAAGAGATGTCTAACCCTCCCTTCTCTGTATCTGGAATGTTTTGATTACATGACTGATGTAGAGATGGTTAAAATTATCAACAAATTTAAAATGGTTTTAAAGACTTTAAGCTGTTTCTCATCTCCCACTTTCATCTTCGTTTACTGTTATAGCTCCATTTTGTGCTGTGTTTAAGCTCAAAATATCACAACTATATAAATAGGCCCTTGTGCCTAGTTATTAGGAAGCATACCACAATAAAGAAAAAAAACCCAAACAATAAAACCCCAAACCCACAAAACAGAAAACTCCCCCAACTCACCAAAAAAAAAAGCCCTACAAAACCCAATACATGCCCCAAAAATCGTCACCAAAGCCTAAACTTCCAAGTCTTTAAAATTCAGTGAAAGGTAACTTTAGAAAGGTAACTTTATATCATTTGGCTGTAGTCTTAATATTCAAACTTTTTGAGCCCCTAATTTGTCAAGCAAATCAGTGGGACAGACTTTCTTCTCTCTTGCCCTTTCATGCATACTGTGGAGTTCCCCATCTCTTCCTGACCAGGAACCAACTCAAACCTGCTCCCCTTCCTACTACTCTGTGTTTCTAGATTTATTTCACAGGGAAATGAAGGTCTTGGATGGGAAATGTGATAGGAAGACTCCAATCTTGGCTTTATATGGGGTAGGGATACAACTAAAACAGTGACCAAAATTCAAGAATCTTTTAAACTTTTTGCTTAATGGTTTTGCACTGCCATTGTTTTAGATTATAATTTACTCTGGAAAAAACAGATTGATGAGCAAGATCCAACTATCAGTCTAATTAAAAATATACTGTTTATTCAGCAATCATTCCTATCTTTTCAAGGTCACTAATTGTTTGGTAAAAATTTATGTATTCAAAGTCTACAAAATTCAGCTATTTGTAAGGCAACTCCTTATCTTTTAGGTATTGTTTTACTCTTGCATTTCACAGCAAAAATGTGTTTCTTTGTTTTCCTATAATGTGTATTTTCAAAAAAATGGGCTTAAAGTGCACATGTAAAGTTTGATCTGTTCCTGTACCCATTCTAGTCAACCCTTAGGTGAAACATATTGTAATATATGTTCTATATGTTAGCATAGTTTAAATTATATTTATTTTTTTGTGAGGTACCATGATGAATACTGCAAAGGAACAAAACATATTATGTGCCTCAAATTGGATGGAATTGTTGCCAAGAAAACAGCAGATGTTCACTCAATCGACAGCAAGAAAACTGATATTCAACATGTAAAGAATTTATTTCAGAGAATTTATGATTTTTTACTGGGGATTTTGGAGACAATGTGAACTGCAAGACAAGAGACATTCTATTTTTGGTTTTGTTGTGACTTGCTGTGTGGTCTCTAAGCAGTTGCTTCACCTTTCTCTGTCTCCATTTCTTGTTTCTGCCTTTGTCTCTTCTCTTTAGAATTTAGGGTTTTCAAAAGAGTCTATATTACACATTTGTAGCTTGCACAATGAAACCACTGCAATATAAATAATAATTATAATAAGGCCAATTTTAACTCTGTCTTCAGCACACAAATGAAAGAAATTTCCTCATTTTCTGTAATTTTAGAAAAAATTACTTGTTATTAATGTTCTTGTGAACACAACAGGAGGAACTGGAGATCGATCAGGCTCATGTCTTCATTCTATAAACTTCTTGGCTGGTTTTAGTGAAATCAACTCACAGCCGAGCTGGAGTCCAACCAACCCACAGAAAAGACAGGCTTTTAATCAGGCTTCTCTACAATGGAGCACATCCATTTGATAAATGAACTAATTAAGCAAATGAATAAGTGTAACCTACCACTGTGAATGACACTATGAAAAACCTTCAGATCCACATTAATAGTTCTAGAAAACCAGAAAAAAAGGATGCGAAAAATACAAGTTAATTCATGAAGCACATTTATGTAAATGAAATTTTATCATAGGCAGTGGTCTGGTATAATGCAAGCTCTGCATGTGTAAAGATGACAAGGGGTAAAAGAGTCTAAAAAAAGGTTATTTCACTTCTGAGGTTTTCTTAATATCAGCCATTTCACAGGCAGAAGAATTCAGCAATGACTCATGCTCTTTCTGAATGTCCCTTTGTAAAGGTAATTGGAATGCCATAACACCTGTATCTTGGTTTTTCCTTTAATATTTAAAATCCATCCATAAACTCCCTAGAAAAAAGAATCTTTTATGACACCAAAAAAAACCACACACTAAAAAAAAAAACCAAAAAAAAAATCCAGAAGAACAATAAAAAAACAACTCAGACTCATTTAATATAGCCTCAGCTACATTTTTCCAGCTTTTTCTGATTAGACATTTATAGGATTGATTAGACAGCATCGGAAACAACATAAGTAATCTCATTGGTTTTAGGGAAATAGTGGTCCCTGAGACCGGGACTATTTTTAATGACTCGCCTCTTCCATACTTACCCTTGAAAGTGTGGCTTTCTCTAGAAAATATTATATGTAAATAAGAGAAAAAGAATGACCTCTCAGATAACCAAAATCATGTGAAGAGTAAGACATAGTTATTATAAATGAAAATTTGAATGAATTTGTGTTCCTATGATACAAATGTTATATGCTGCTCATCTTCAGCTGTCTAATCTTCAGCTGCTTATCCAATTCAAGGTGCTTTTCATTTCAGTATTATTTAATAAGTTGCTTCTTTTCCTACAAGAATTATTATCTTTTAGAGAATTTCTATGAGTTCTTTTTCTGTAAGACACAGTACACATATTAATAACTTACATGACGATATCTGTTCTCAGGACCTGTTTTTTTCATTATGAGATTAAGAATCATCAGTGATTTATCTACTAGGAACAGAAATCCAGTTAGTGAGAGCCTCTGAACTGAACCTGTTGAAAAATTGCCATTACTAGCTAGCTATGAAATCTTTTGCAAAGAAGAGTTTAGTTCATTTTACACCCACTGTAAGAATTAAAGCAAGCAGTAAAACAATAAAAAAGGAGGGCATTCATCAGGAAAGACACTGTAGTAGCACAGATAATACTTAGTTAAGATTCACTTCTATGATATGTCAAATCCTTTACCACTGACTTTACTGTAACATAGAATCATACAATCATACAATAATTTGGGTTGGCAGGGACCTTAATGATCATTGCGTTCCAAGCCCACTGTGACGGGCAGGGACACCATCACTGCACCTGTTTCTCAAATCCCATCCACCCTCTTTTTCCATGTTTTCAGGGACAGGGCATCCACAATTCCTCTGGACAACCTGATCCAGTGCCTCACTACTCTCCAGTAAATAATTTCTATGTAATATATAATTTAAATTTCTCTCTCATTGAAGCCATTCTCTCTTGTCCTGTCACTACATGCCCTTCTACAAAATCCCTCTTCAGAATTTTTCTAGACCCTGTTTAGCTGTTTATCCCTGGAAGGCTGGTTCAATGTTTTAAAATAGTGGCAACCTGTTGAAACAACTGCAGCAAGTGGGAGTGTGTTTTATAGCTGATAAATATAAATTTAAAGCAGGTTAAATTGACTGTAAAGGTGTTTTATGGGTTATTAGCAATACAAAATGTGTGAATGTGAGAAATGAAAAATATTTCTGTTAAAAGATTTCTGTCACTTGATATGTATGGAATAATAATGACTTTCTGCAGTTATCCTTCAGAACCTCCCATATAGAAGCTACAAATTCATAAAGTACGGTTATGTAATAAGCAATTCTTACATATGTTAGTCTGGAAAAGTGACAAATATCTCTGATACAGCTACAGATTTTTCATACAAGTTGTATGAATGGATGTATGTATGTCTCTTGTAGTATTTTTCAGGCCTGTCTTTTTTAAGCCTGTGATGTGAATCCGCACATAGGCTATGGCTTACTGACCATGCATTCTGTGATGTACTATCACAGAATGCCTTAGGTTGGAAGAAACCAAGGCATTTAAGACCATCTAACTCCAAGCCCCTTATGATGTCAGGGACACCTTTTACTAGACCTGGTTGCTCAAGGCCCCATCCAAGCTGACTTTGAAGACTGTCAGGGACAGGGAATCTACAACTTCTCTGGATAACCTGTTCCAGGGGCTCACCACCCTTACTGTGAAGAATTTTTATTTGATATTTAATCTCTACTTGCTCTCAGTTTGAAGTCATTATCCCTTTTCATATCACTACACACCTTTGCACAAAGACCTCTCAAACTTTCCTGTAGGTCTCCTTCAGGTAATAAAAGCTGCTGTAAGATCTTCCTGGAGCCTTCTCTTCTTCAAGCAGAACAGCACTGACTCTCTCAGCCCATCTTCATATGAAGGGTTCTCCAGCCCTCTAATGACTTTTATGATGCTCCCCTGGACTCTCTACAACATGTTCAAGTGCTTCTTACGTTGGTGGCCCTGGAGCTGGATGTATTACTCCATAAAACGGCCTCACTGGAGTGTAGTACAGTGGGATAATCACCTCTCTCAACCAGATGGCCTATGGTTCTTTTTATTCAGTCCATGATACATTTGGCTTTCTGGGCTGTGATTGTGCATTGCTGGGTCATGTCAAGCTTCTCATCCACCAAAACCCCAAGTCCTTCTCCTCAGGGCTGCTCTCAATCTATTCGCTGCCCAGCCTGTGCTTGTGCTTTGGATTGACACAAGCCACTTGCAGAACTTTGAGCTTGGCCTTGTTGATGTTCATGAGGTTTGCAGGGGTTCACCTCTCAAGCCTGCATTTGTATACTAGAATTAGAAATAGCTGAAATTTTACTTTTCACTTCTTATAAGTGCTTTTTTGGTAAGTGGATGTTGAATTTTAATTAGTAAACACAAATTACTGTTGTATCTATGATTATTCCTTGTTCTTAAATTTAATTTAATTTTTTATTTTTAAGAAATCCTTGTGCTTCATTGCCCTTAGAAATAAGAAGGGAATATGAAGCTATTTTAGCTCCAAGTCTTCTGTATTCAAGTTTTTTTTATTTCCTGATTTCTAAAAAGAATATAATGACCTGACCTTGAAAAACAGGTTTTCGTTTTTAGAGTTAGCTTGTTCCTTTTCTTTTGTACTATATCTCCTATGTATCAGGTTATGCTAATCTCTGTTTTGGGATATTTATCTTTATGCAAACTGCCCCATGCCATTGGACCGAGGGATAGGAAATCAACATTATCCTTTCTGCCCAGTGCTTCTATGGTCTGTTAACACATGTGTCACAGGTTCCTGGTGTAGGATTGCATTAAGTTAAAATGGGTAGCAGTGTAGAGAAATCAGAGTTGGAAACAATCGAAATGTTGTCTTGCAAGCTGAGAGCAATGCTCTTTTGGGAGAAGGGAAGAGAATGTAAAATACTAGGCAAAGTCACTTCGAAATTTCAAGACTGCTGTGATGCATTCAATAATATCACAGGGGAAAGGAATTTTCTTTAAAAGAAACAGGCTTCCAGTTGAAACTATTAGCCATTCTGTTACCCCCTACATAATAGAGCTAAATCATGTAAGCTGTGTAGATAACTGATGGACCAACAGAGACAAATTATTTGTGATGTAACTGATAACTAGGTCAAAGCCGAATTATTGTGTACTTTAAGAGAGCACTGAATAGTTTGCAAGATTAGGGAAAACTTGACTTCTCAAATGAAAGCAGTGAGAGAAATGAAATGCATTTTGTTATGAGCATGTACTGATCCATAAAGAAAAAATGCAGGGGCAAATGGATGACAGAGAACAAATTTCTTCATAATAAATGGGAAGTCAATCACAGCAAAACACTGTTGTCCAGTGCTAAGGACACACAGTCACAGTAAAAATGATACCATCTCCTGCAGACATATGTAATTTTCTGTGTAAATTAAAACGTCCAAAATGAATCCTTTTTTATTTCTTGCTTTGTATACATACAAATTCATGATTAATTTGTGATGGCATCAGAGATCATCATAGATCTGGAGACAGGTAAATGGACATACATGATTGCTTGATTAAGAATGACTGATAAAAAATATTAGAGATGACCAAAGCATGACTTCAGGATGAACTTTTCCCAGACTCCAAAGATGGATGAAAGTTTTCTTCAGGGTAAGAACTGACTGTTCTGAAGCCTGCCAGTTTTTTGTTTTTTTTTTTTTTTTTTATTGAGCCAACTGCATTGTAGAGTGATTTTTACTCAGAGTATCCCAAAACCCTCACTCAAACCAATAATCATGTGTTGATAGGTGAAATTAGTTTCAGAATTCTAATGAAGCTCAGCAGCTGGGAGACAGACAGCTCATCTAAAGATTAAATGAGAAAAATTGCCGCTTTTGCTGGTTCCTTTAGGAACTCATTTACATTCTGTCAGCTCCCATTAGGGATGGGAACTGCGAATATTGAGGGAAATATGCATGAATTCAGTGCTGAAATGGCCAATCGTGATCAGTTTCTTCCTGCTTACAAAGCTGCCAGAAGATTTTATGTAGTTATGCCTTCTGGAAACAGTGGGTGATAATCTGCTTGCTTTCAACTGTCTCTTAACATTTTGAATTTAACATAGCCTAAAGAACCAATCTCCAGCATAACAAGGAGAACACACGATAAAAATGTAATCCTAAATCTTGGGATTAATATTCCTGGAGCCTTCTATAGAGTATTCTGCCTCTTTTGGGTTTTTGCCTTTTTTTTCCAACCACAGGGCTGTAAAGCTTCAGTATTTCTTTTTATGTGACAGTGCCAACAGCAGTGACAAGAAAGGTACCACACAATTCATCTTTCCCTTGTTATAGCCCTGAATTTCTATGTACTTGAATTCTCATCATATTGACAAGTCTTCATGAGGTCTGCTGAGGGAGCAACAGTAGTTTAGGAATCTATAGCATGCAGGTGTTACCCATTTCTCCACTGGCTTTGGTTGTATTTATATAGACCACAAGTAGAGGTGACTGTACCAATGAAAGAAATGCATTTAAGCATTAAACCAAGAAGGTAAAAGACAATGAATAAGCGATTTCAGGAAGAGTAATGCTACTTTAAACATGAGAAAGTGCAATGCTGTTATGTGGCAGATTTTTGTTGTTTTCAATTTTCTGTAAATAAAGATTTCAAAAGATTAAAAAAGGCATGGGAAGGTGGCATAAGATGCTCAACAAATGTTTTTCTACTGCATCTGCAGGAAAGTTTGATGACAAATTCATAGTTTCAATGAAACAGCCACATTTTCCATTTCAGAAATATTTAGGCAAATTCTAAATGGAATTTTTTTTTTTTTGCTAGATCTATAGGTTTGAGTAACTTATTTCTAACAATTCCAGGAGAAAATAAAATCCCTAATGCTGTTGATTTTTTAATAAAGCTGAGCAGATTACTGTGAACAGTCTTGCATTCTGAAGAACATACTAGCATCATTGAAATGGAACAAGTCAATTCTACAGGACATGCTAAATGGCTTGAATCACACAGGTAGAAACGTAGCATTTGCATTACACTTACAAGGAGAGGGTCACAAAAAGAAAATTATTTTGCAAAAGCAGACATAATAAACAGCTGCATTTACCATACATTTTGAAAGTGATGCTGCACAACTGTATGGTGATATTATTTGTGAATAGAGAGATTACAAAAACTGAGAATGATTAGAGATGTTAAAGAATACTTCATACATCTGCAGATATAGATTTTCAGTTGGTGCAAGGCTTTCAATGTATCACCTATTAGTCCTTGCTTCCTTGCTCCTTACTTCCACTCCTCTAAAGTATATAGGAAAATAATTCAGGATTTAGAAAAGAGATAGAAGAATGACATAAATTTTAGAAACCCCATTTCAGAGCTTTGGAGTGAAGGGCTTAACTAACTGACCTTTATAAGGTAGCTTAAGAAATTTCATTATAACATATTTACAACTATTTAAAACACTAGAGAAAGCTGGAAAATAAAATCTCAATATACTCTCTGCAGATGTCCTACAGAATCAGATAATATTTCAAATGCATGAAACTAACACAAATTAAAAGCAGAAAGTAGATTAATTTAGTGTCAAGAAACAGCACACAGTATCAATCACTGAAATAGCCAGTACATGCTGGTGGACTTCTGAAATCTAAAGTGTGCTTGTTAAAAAGTATACAGCACTTTCCACAACACCTGTGTCAAAAAGTATTTAATAAAATATTTTAAGCATTTATGTATATGCTTCGCATTTCAAAAATTCAAAAAGTATACTAATCCATATATCCAAAATTTGTAATCTATATAAAAAGTAAGTCCATGGGAGCTACTGTCCGGACAGCTTTGTCTTTATCCCCAGTAATATAATGGAACAGTTTCTTGTGCCATCAATGTCAAGGCATGTGGATGCCAGAGAAGTGATTAGAAGCACCAAGAATGTAATCACAAAGGGAAAATTGTGCCTGGGTAATCTGGTGGCCATCTGTGATGAACTGATCACATCAGTGGATGAAGGGAGAGCTCTGGGTATCATCTGCTTTGACTTTCATGAGGCTTTTGAAGTGTTCCCACACAATGTTCTTGTCTCAAAATGGGAGACATAAGGGTTTGATGGAAGGAATATAAAATGGACAAGGGATTGGACAGATGGAAATTTCCAAAGACTTGGAGTCAACTGTGATTTGTCCTTTGGAGGTTAGTAACAAGTGGTGTCTCTCAGAGGTCTACACTGGGATCAGTAGTAATCAATGTATTTATTAACAGGCACTGGGACTGAGTGGACCCTCAGCAGGTTTGCAGATGATACCAAGATGAACAGTGCAGTTGATTCACTTGAAGGAAGGATCCAGAGGAATCTTTTCAGCCTGGAGGAGTAGGCTTATATGAACCTTATGAAGTTCAGAAAGTCCAAGGTCCTGCACCTGACTTAGTATTAAGATATAATTAGGACCACCTCAGAACTGAGAACCGAAACTGATTTTAATTATACTTGAATCTAGGTGCAAAGGTTGTTCTAGAAGGTTTGTGACTGCTTTACCTTAATTTTTTAATATTATCTTAAATGATAATGAATAATACTTGAAGATTGTTTTCTTGTTTTCCTGATTTGGTTATTGATACCTGCAATAGAGTGATTGCTGGAAAAAAAGGAAAAAAGAGTTTTATTTATTGATTTTTTTTTTTTTCCTGGAATTTCATGTACATAGAAGATATTTACATAGATAAATGTTATGGATTTGCATTGCTGGCGTGTCTCATTTTTTTCACTGGCAGTCTTAAGAAGCTTTCTTCATTAATTTCCTTACAGGTCAATGACCTGTATAACAGCTCTGTACTGTAAGCACTCTTATAGTCTATAAATTGCCTTACATATTAAAAATATCATCTCCACACAGAAAACTATCTGTTAATGAATAGCTGAATGACTAAAATGCATGTTGAGAAATGGATAAAGATTTTGTAAGGCAATTAAGCTTAGCCTTATGCTTACATTACTCTAGTATTTGCATTACAAAGATTATTGTACAGTCTGAAAACTGATATGAAGACAGATATGTTATTACTGTGAAAATCAACAGCCTTCATAACTATCTCCTCTGTTCTGTTTATACCATGCTGAAAGGTAATTTGTTTTGTAGCTATAACGTTCAGTGTGTCAAAAATAAACATTTATAAATGTACTACTGATTTACAAGGGAGGCCAATATGAATGTGAAAACATATTGACCATTTGTACCAGATAACTATTTTACAAGACTGAAAAACTGACTCTGTCATACAAGAAAATATATAGTCCTCTTTCAAGTAGGAACCCAAATTTCTTCTGACACAATTGTATTTTGCATGACATTTTTGTTACTGCTATTTAACATCTGTATTGAAGCACCACCTGAACAACAATTCAGTGCTCTATAGGGTGTATAAAATAGAATTCCATCATCTATGATATAGTATTTATTTGAAAAGAAATGTGATAGAGGAACAAGAAGGTGGAAGTCCAATGAGGGCTTTGCAGTATAAAAATAGGTTGAACCAAAGTATCAGGTACATAATAAATTGGTGTCACATTATCCCAAACACAGTATTTTTGTATTTCTTTTGTATTTTTTATTTTTTTTTTAAGTTTAGGAATTCTAGAAAAAAATAATGATATAAACCTTGTAAGTTTTGTAAATCAGCCCTAAATATATGGCATGCTTAAGTTCCAGGTAATTTACCTGCACAATACATCAGCAATTTTGGCTTCTTAGGAGCTCAGTTCTGTAAGTGTGGCTTTGCATGGTGCCCAGAGCCATGCTCTTGTGCTGAACAAGCAAGACCTCAAAGTGAATTCAATATAACTTTGAATATATTGCTTTGGGATTTGTGCTAATGTATCCTCATGGTGCTACAGTGTGCACCAGTGACACTTCAGAGATAGATTTGCTGAGAGAGATAACTTGGCTGATGCAGTTGTCAGACGCTTTGATTGCCACAGGGCTGAGGATCCCACAGCACCCTAGTATTGTAACACCAAGCAATTTTTCCATATTGTCTAGTCTTGAACCATGTGGATTGAACCCAGAAACATGGATTCTGGGATTGCTAGGATGCAAAATTTTAGACAACCCATGTCGTCCACTTTTAAATAGAGCTCTATTTTCTTTCACCAACAAGAAATGGTTATTTTGGTTGGGTTTTTGTTTCATAATATTATTTCAAAATATACAGTCCCTGTCTGCACAGTTCTAATTAGGTACGAAGAATAGAAAAAAGATGAAGTAATGAGAAGATTAATGAGGAATCCTTGCTACCTCAAAGCCTCTAGCAGCTACCTTCTTTCAAGCTGTGAGGTAGAAAATGAGAATTCTGGCAAGGGAAAAAAAGAGACCATAACAAAAAACTGATAGTAGTTCCTCTAAAGCAACGTTTTTCAGCCTTTCCAAGTAGATGTCTGCTTATTCAAAGTTAAATTTTCATTACCTTCTCCCTTACAGTAGCTGTAAAAGCAAGTTAAAAAATGTATCATTGAGAAGTCAATAGTCAATTTACTTGTGTAACTCTGGAAAGGTTGTCAGAGAATCCTTTCTCCTGAGATTACAGTGTTAAGGAGCAGGAAAGTGAGATTATCTTCATTTCAGACGGTAATTACATTTTCAGCACTTCAGAAGCACCAGTTGCCTCTCCTGACACCATAACTCTGGAAGGTAAAATGAAGTACCTTTCCTGCACTTGTATCTATTAGATTGCATACTGTGATCCCCATGTGTTTGGCAATATGCTGAACCTATAAAACATTATTAGTCTGGTCAGTTAAGAAGCACCAATCTTTTTTCCACTGTCATTTAAAACTTCTAGGAGATTGGAGAGGTTTGCCCTCACAGAAACCATACCCTATTGGGCTATAATTGCATGAATGCTGTCTTTAATTAAATTCTAAACTGGTTTCCTTGGAGCAAATATATGACCCACTGGTCTGTAATGCCAAAGGTCTTATATGGCTTTTTTATTTTATTTTTAACCTAAGATAACAACTTGCCAATCTTTGAGAACAGTGTGTGGTTTATTAAGGATATATTGCATATCTTCATTGCTACCTCTGCTATTTCACACTTCAGTTCCTTCAGAATTCTTTCATCAGCACCATCTGGTCCCAGTGATTTACTGCCCTGGAGTTTTTTGAGTTTCTCAATAACATCTTTCTTAGACACATCAGCCTTTGTTAAGTCCACTCATTAATTTCTTTATAAAAATTATCTTTGAGTCAAGAAATTTCCTCATTGCCCTTTGCACAAATATGAGCATAGAAAGCTACTTTTCATTTTTGCCTTGCTTTGATTCCTTTGTTCATTAGTTGATAGTTCAAAGGACTAGTAGTTATGCTGTTTTTTGCCGGTTTCTGAAAAAGCTTTTGGTTTCTTCCTGTCTCTTGAAGATGTTTTGATGATCTTAGTCAAACTTCTTCCTCCCTTATTTTCTTCCCTAATTATCGTATTATTTTTCCCTTTGTGCACATTTCTTCTGAGCTTAATGCTAGGACTATGTTGATGTGTAGTTATATTATGTTAATAAGCTCTCAAGAAAATGAAGATTGGGTACATTTTGAAGCTAGTATGAAGAATTAGCATATTATTATAAATTTCCTATGCAGAATGAATAATTCTGTGGTAAGTGGGGTGTGATTTTGCACCTACATTTCTTACTCAGTGCCCGGATAAATTAATGTAAAAATTTCCACCTTCAATAAGTCTGTGCATATGTGCTTATGGACAATTTGGGACAGGGAGGGGAGTCTAGGGCAAGACCTCTGGATGGACAATGTTTGATCCCTAAAGAACATCCTTGGTCTTTGTCTTTGATCTCTGCAATTCATATGGAGTGAAAGGGGAGCTTGAAAAATGCACTTGGCATAGCCTGACCAATAAGGTTTGTCAATCCTGCTGAGAAATCACACATTCCTGAGCTGTGAGTGCTGGTCTCAGAGCTGGGGCTCACCTTGGCTGAGCTAGGCTGGGCTGTTTTCAGCTCTTGCCTTGGAGCCACAAGCCTGTCACCTTCCCTGCCTGGGCCTGAGCTCTGCTGAGCCTCCATGGGAAGGTCTGGCAGAGCCAGGGTGTCACTGCCCAGATAAGAAGAGCCCCTGTGGCTGAGCCTGGGGAGGTTGCAGGGCCACACTCACACTCAGCTGGGAGCAGCCAGAAGGCAGGAGACCAGAGTAAGGAAGAATATAAATATTGCCTGAGCAGGGCCCTGGAAGGCTCAATGGAAGGATCTCTTACCATGAGCATCATATTCCTCCCTTTGAAAGTCTTAGATTATTAATGACATATCATGTATCATCTGCTTACATACAACCAGTGCTTTTCAGAAAGACAGTAACTTTCATACTCAAAATCTAGAGGAAAGGTGAATACAAACCAGGAACAGCAGTGAGTTGTTTACATGCAATTTTAATTGAACTATTGACATAGTTTTTTCTGTTACAATATGATAATTTATTCTTTTAGACTGCTAAAACACTTACAGAAAATAAATTCCTTGCTCTGTATATCTGGTTTCTTTTTACCATAACAAAATTTTGAATGTAACATTTTTAAGCCTTAAGGCTTGACCCAAAAAATTTCCAGCTGTGTCTGATTTGCAACAAAGTCTATGTAACCCCTTCTCAAGCCCTGACTGCGGAGCCTGACCTGGTTCATTTTAGCAAGCTCCATCTTTCTCTGTGTGCCTCAGGTTCCACCCTTACTGTCATTCCATCTCCTTGTCCTACCCCTTCATTTTCCAAATGTGAAGATTTCCTCTCTCACCTCCACCTTCCAGAGGATTTGGGTGACTCAGACTGCAACAGCTGAAGTACAGAAAATGTGTGACTTTCTCCAGATGACCTAGCTGCAGCCTTTTAGAGAAACAAAGCCCACTGGAATGAGTCACCATACAAGCAGCAATAGCAAAATTATGAGGTCCCAGAATCCTTTTGTAATTAATTTAATTTTCAGACTCACATTGTTCCCTAAGAAAGCTTTTTCGCTTAACCAATAATTTTTAACTGTAGGGTGGAAATTTTCATAATACCTGAGAAATGTACTGACTATCCTGATGCAGACAGACATGCTATAAGGATGCAAATTGCTTTCCTTTGATTGTATCACTTCATGAAAAGAAACTGTCAAGAAAAACATTGATGTTCCTACTGTGGCTCTTTTGACTGGGAAAACGAGATTGTTGAAAGGTAATCAAATGTGTTTTATATAACCATAGCCAGTTCAAGCCAGGCATATAGGAAACAGTGGAAAGTGCTAGTATACACTGTGACAGATGACCTTTTTTTTATGGACAAGTTATTGGCCCATTAGCATGCTTATTTATTTAATATGATGCAAAAAGCACATTGTAATTCAAATGGGTAATTATTATGGCCTGTTTGGAATTGCTATCTGTTGTTCACATTCTATGTAATATTAACTCAGAAGCCTGCTACCATGTCTTCTCCTCTATTAAAATAGTTTCTTTATCCTACACAACGCTGGCAGTTAATTTAAAAATAAACATCACCTTTGAATTCAGTTGTTGAATTTGTAAAAAAAAATTACAGTGTAATAGTTTGATCCATCATTATAAGCAGCATCCAAATTAGGCTTTACTGAGTAGCTTTTAAGGACTCAAGGGTTAAAAATGTTATTGTAATTCTAAGCAGCTATAAAACAGACTCCGCCTGGTTGTATTTTGTACAAAGATATGAATAAATACAACTATGCAATTAGCTGGTACTGACACAGCTATTTGAAGACATAACCAACTACATGTGTCTTGTTTCTTGCATGTCTTTGTATAATCATATATTGACAGCATTAAAAATGGGGGTATGATATAGAACAGTACATGTAAATTACATATATATACTTCAGATAAATATAAACTAAATATAAATATGTAAATATAAACTAAATTCTTCATGCATCTGTATATCTTGATGTGACAGTCCAAAGTCCAATGACACTCTTCAAACATACTGAAAATAGTACTCAAGAAGGAGCTTAGCTTCAAAACGTAAACCAGGTAAATTCTGGGAAGACATATATAAATATATGTGTACATACATACATACATATATGTAACTATTTCTGTGGCCTCAGATGAAGTTCAGTGCTTAATTGTACAATATAATGGACCATTAGAAGGAAGAGTTCTAACATCTAACTCTGAATTTTAAACAGAATTCATGTTCAAAAATTTGTGGTGTTCAAAGAGACGTTGTCATGGGGTAGCTTTACCTTTAAGGTAGCTTTGAGAGCTAAGGAAGTTGAAGCTGCTGGTGGCTGATGGGAGTTTTTTCTCCTGACCAATTATCGGTCACTTCTAAGAATTGACAGCAAGCTTGACCATTAAAAAGTTAAGTCAACCTGTAAACACCCCCTTAAGATGTACAGTCAGAAGTCTCTTGCCCTCTTTGGTTTCCGGCTTCTGACAAGGTAACAAGGCTCTGTCTTGGCCTTCCCCCCACTCCAGGCCGGACGAGGCCGCGGGGAAGGGGGCGGGGGACGGGGGAAGAAGAGCTGGTCAGCCGGGCTTAGTTTTCAGTTTCTGCTGCTGCTGGACTGAAACCTGACACCATGAACTCTTGCAGCTTTTCTAAAGCTTTTAATTCTTTTACTACCTAGATAAACGTACAGATTACTCCTTTTTCCTAGAAAGACAGAGAAATAGAGACAATCAACATGAAGAAGACATCATAGAACCACCAAGAACAGTGAGGAAAAGAGTTAAGTTTAAATAAGAAAGAGGGAATAAGGAGATGCTTACAGCTGAAATATCTTTCTGTTAAAGCTATGGAGATGGACAATAGTAGTTTAAAAAGACTCCTTTAATTCATGACTAGAGTATGAGAGGAATAGAGTGTTCAAAGTGTGGACTTTTGAGAAAAAGTGAGAGTAGTTGTGATACTGTGAGTTGCTGGAAATGGGTAGAGTGAAGATTTTGAAGCCTTGGAGGGGCAAGGGGAAAGCTGTTTTCCAGGAAGGCTCACAGAGACAGATGAAGAGGACTTCTGCCTTTGAATAACTCATCCTTAAAATGACATCCCTAGACTCATGGCCCATACACACCTCAGAGTGATGTGAAATGGGAGGAGTGAACTCTAATGAAAAATTTCTGGGCAGCTGGCATTAGAGAAATAGAAAACTATAACAAAAATAGTTTTCTTGTGAGAAACTCCATAAATTGGCAGAAGGAGACTTCTGTTTCTCCACAAAGACTGATGAAAAAACTCTAGCAAGAATTGAGACTGTTTTTGACCACCAAAGTTCTAAAGTTTTTTTGTCTCTATGTTATCATGTGTACAAAGAAATGGTCAAGTAGTGAGAGATAAAAGAGTTTTCTGGAAGTTTATTCTGGTGTTCTTATTCTTGTAGTTTATTAATAAACTTTCTTTATTCCTTTTAAGTTTTAAGCCTGTTTTGCTCTTGTTCTAATCCATATCTCACAGCAAGAAATAAGTCATTTTTTTAGTTACTGGTTTAAAACCACGACAGATGCTATTTTTTTTCCTAAACATATCTTTTGCCTCCAATCTTGACCTAATAAAAAACACATGCGTATGTACTGAGCATACCTATAGTCATTGGTTGGTTCACAGAGCAGTCTGTTCACTAATACAGTCTATTACATTTGAATTTAAAAAAAAATATTCTTTGTCTTCATACAATTTATATCATTATCTGTAAGTAAAAAGAATCACAGAAAATTAGCTAATCCCATTTATTCTGCACCCAAAGGTTGATTTTTCTTTATAACTTTTATCTATGCATTTTAATTTTAAATGACAAGGTGTTAGCATTTTACTCTGTCTGGTGGGAGACCACTTCAAACATGGCACAGCCTAGGCATTAGAGAATCATCCTCCTATTTATCTTCACTTTTATATGATTTTATGGGTTCCAGATATGCACAAAGAATTTTAACTTTTCAGTATAGCTGTTGCATCTTCGCTTGAGTGTTTACCAAAATTAAATATATTTAGCTCTAAGATCTATTTCAAATTGATTGGCTGTTTTAATACTGAAATCTGTAGAACTACCTATAATGTGCAGCACCATCACATATTTGTTTTGCTGTGAAGATTAATTGCTCCTATGTGGTGAAATAGGAAATCTAAAACAAAGAGCAGTTATTTAGGTAAGAAGAAAATTGCAGTCACATCAATGGGGATTGCTGAAAAAGATTCTAATGGTCTAACTTTCCTTTTTCATGAAAAACATGAATGTTTCACATTTCTAAAAGAAAGAGTGTTTTCATAAAACCATATGCTCTTGACTTATACCAACATTAGCTACTGCAACACTTTTTCAGCTCTACCAAATTTTAATACAAAAAGGTGATCTGAATTTGAATCAGATCCAAGATCTCTACCCAAATATTGCAAATCCACCAGAATCAGCATCACTAATTCCTTAATAGAATAGATATTTTATGAAACCTGACAACATTAGTAGAGATTTTTTACAATTGCAGATTAAGCCTTTTATGGAGAATCACTAATGACAGTCAGGTTCAATAGAACAAAAATTTCATCTAATATTAGTCTCTGGCAAGTCAATTTGCAAGATTATTTTTGCAGATTAAATTAGCTATATTGGGAGGTCACCCTCTTCTAAATCAAGAAAGAGAGACAGTTGCATAATAGCATAATGCTGTAGATATATTATTAACCAATCTTTCACAATAAAGAAATTAGCTATTCACCAAGAAGAGGTGAATAAAATAAAAAGGTGTTTTATAACACAGTGAATATCTCTTGGATGAAGCTCGGGAAAGGCCATCTGAATATCACTAAGTGTACAATCTGTGTCTTAGTACTCAGTCTCTGGAAAATGTAAGAATTTAGCTAAGAGTCAGAGAAGGAAGATACTACAATTTAAATTGGCTTAGGATCTCTCTATTCTGGGCTGCATGATGCACTTGTATTCTTAAAAATGTGACTTCTGGCTTTGGACCACCTAATTAATCAGAAGATATTAATCTATCAGTCGTTGGAGACTTACAACATCCAGGCAAAGCAATTAATTTGGATTTGAAAATTGCCACTAAATTTAAACTGAGTCCTAATGTTTTACTTATATTTATTTATATTTATATTTATATTTATATTTATATTTATATTTATATTTATATTTATATTTATATTTATATTTATATTTATATTTATATTTATATTTATATTTATATTTATATTTATATTTATATTTTAGAAGTCTAGTTATGTTTTACTTCCAAGAGAACTCCTGGATTGTTGTTGTTCAGTACATTACAAGATATGCACAGGGACTGATTCTGGGGGAAAAAAAAGAGGAAAAAAAATGCTGGGTGAAAAAAGGAAAAAAACCCAGTAATCCAATATACAGAGACGTTATATCTTGAATTAAACAATCTCTTGTATATTTCCCAGGAACTTTTGTCATAGATCAGAAAATTTTGTTTGAATCTCATCTTCTACTTGTCTAAAACCTGATTATCTGATTATCTTGCAGGGACCACACTTGCTCACACCAAAACAACCTAGGCTATTATGAGAAAAAATATGAGAAATCAGAACACCTAGAGATTTTTTGGGCTAACTAAAGAATGTTTCAATCCTGCTGCAAAGAATAACAGGTCTGTAAAAGAAATGCCTTAGGTCAGCAATCTATATTTTATAAATTTATTTATTATTTAGATTTCTCACCAATATGAAACACCCATAGAGAAATATTTAAAATTGTTATCAATTTAATTTATCACAGGGTGATCCTTGGCCAAGAATACAACTCCAAAGTAGTGTGTTAGTAAAAGTAAATATAATAACTGGCATGGTTTTTCCTCACAAAAGCATTTGTGTTTCATCTGAAAGTGCAATTGGATACACACTAGGAAAAGCTTTCCTGTTTTATAACAATGTTTAGTCAGTAACACCATTTCCCCTCCTACTTGCCTGCCTTTCTGTACAGATCATTGTTGGACTCCTTTCCTACATCATAGATGCCCCATCCCTGGCATTGTTCAAGTCCAGATTGGATGGGGCTTCAAGCAACCCGGTGTAGTGGGAACTGTCCCTGCTCATGGATGAGGGATTGGAACTTGATGATCTCCAAAGTCCATTGCAACCCAAACTATTCTAGAATCTTTAACTCATTTACTCCGAAGACTTTCTCTGATTGATAGAAACATCTCCAACAGTGTGTTTTCCTCTCTAATGCCATGTGACTGCAGTTCATGTGACTGCAGTTCTTGATTGACAGGTGGTGAGTAATGGATTGCTTTATTTTTAAAATAAATGTGCATAATCGCCGAGTTCTTGTTTCTGATGGCAAAATCAGTAGGGAACTGGGGGTCAGTATAGTAACACATGCAGAATCTACAAATTTTGCTAGCTGGAAGCAGTAACAAATAGAAATACAAAGCTCAACTAGCCTTTGAAATGAACCATAAGTGGTCCTTTTAAAACAAACTTCAGCATTGACTACTGACCATTGCAGAAGAAAATTAAGCATATTTTTGAAAGAAAAAGAAAAATTAGGAGAGGGGGAAAGAGTAAGGAATTAAGGAAGTAAGGAAGACGTGGAATGTTTCTTAAGCAGCATTTAGTTAATTATATCCTTCATCCTTCTAATTTGGTTTCACTTTTCAGATTTCTGTTTAAAAGACAATTTTCCCTTAACTGCTTCAAGCTAATTTTTGTTTTGTACCTTCTATTGGTTATGTGTCTCACATACTTCAGTTCTCATTTCTTTCATTACCTTCTTGTTCATTGAGCTATTCTTCTTATTAATTTAATTATCTGCTTGTGCTTTCCTTTCATTCAGTTTTATCTTCACTTGTCTTTACAGTCTTCTGTTATGTCTGTTTGCTTCTGTTTAATTCTTACTCCTTTCCAGCACAGGCAAAGGAAGCAATTGTGTTGAATTCAGTGAGCTTTGGAAAGACCTTTAGCTATCATTAAGGTTTTCTATGATAGGTGAAAGAGTGCCTTCTCCTTGCACTATGCCATGGATGTCTGGTGATGACCCCAAGAAAATTTCTTCCTTCATCTGTGGTATATAGAAAATTTACTGCATCATTGACTCCAGAAAACTTTTGTGTGTTTGGTGTGTTCCTCCCCACAACTTTATTTTTTATTTTATTTTTGGTGGGGTGTGAAACAGTAATAAGAAGAGTTCCAGCAATCCAAGATGAAAAAGAGAAGCTGGAACCTGTACTGTAATACCTCTCACTAACTGCTTACTCCAATATCTCTCACTACCTTGCTGCCTTTACCCTGTCATCCCAAAGACCTACATCCCATGGGTTTATGGAACCAGAGTGATCTAGAGTATGAATAATATGGACACTGCTGTACTAACACAGTAGACACCAATGCTGATTTTGGTGGTAGTGAATCTGTTAAGGCCTCTGTGCAACACTTAAACGCTCAGTGTCTAATCTCCAGTCTTTTCTGTGAAGGTGAGAAAAATATTTATTCCAAAAATGAATCCACTCACTCCCCTTAACAAGTCAAGAATGTGTAGAACAGAAAGGAACCTGTATTCCCTGGGAAGACTTTTATATATAATATAGAATGGACCTTAAAGATCATCCAGTCCCAAACATACACCCCTCAGCCACCTACTTGCTGGGACATCTCCCATTAGACCAAGTAGCTCAAGGCCATATCCAACCTGGCTTTGAGCACTGTCATGGCTGGGGTATATACAACCTCCTTGGGCAACCTGTTCCAATGTCCAACAACCCACACAGTAAAAAAAAAAATATTCTTATATCTTACTTAAATTTCCCCTCTTTCAATTTGTACCCATTATTCCTTGTCCTTTCACTACAGATCCTGGCAAATAATTCCTTTCTGGCTTCTCAGTAGGCCCA
Source organism: Poecile atricapillus (assembly GCF_030490865.1). Classification (NCBI taxonomy): domain Eukaryota; kingdom Metazoa; phylum Chordata; class Aves; order Passeriformes; family Paridae; genus Poecile; species Poecile atricapillus. The sequence continues at coordinate 59,098,101 of NC_081289.1, read as the reverse complement.
CGTCTGATACTGGACACCAGAGCTGCTTGCAGTAATTCAGGTGGGGTCTCTCAGAGCAGAGCACAGGGGGAGAATCACCTCCTTTGACCTGCTGGCCATGCTCCTTTTGATGCAGCCTGGCTTTCTGGGCTGTGAGTGCACATTGCTGGCTCCTGTTGAACTTTCATCAACCAACACCCCAATTCTTTCTCTGCAGGGCTGCTCCCAATCACCCCTTCACCTGGATTGCATTTGTGCCTAGGATTGCTACAACCCAAGTGTAGGACCTTGCACTTTCCTTTGTTGACCTTCATGACCGTTACAATTTTCTCTGTGCTGTTATCCATTTCTCCTGAGCATAGAGGAGGTGACCCTTGACATTCAGGAAGAGTTCTTTTTGCCCATTTATCTTCCAGGACTCTACACCCTGGTACTCTACTGAACAGGTCCTTGAAGAGACCAGAGTCTGCTCTCCTGAATTCCAAGAGAGTGAGCTTTCATACTTGTGTTGATTTCCTTTAAAGTTTTATAATATCTTAGAAACTTTGGAGAAGGAATAGAACAACCTAATAGCAAAACTGGGATTAGGATTCAGGTCTTCGGAGTTTCATTCTAGTTCCTATTCCTAGGTACCTGGAAGAAAATAGAGATATTAAGTCTCAAGTACACTAACTTGCAATTTCTTTATTTGATCTATCTGAAAAGAGCAACCTAAGACACTGGCTGTGTAATTTTCTGTCAAAGCAATAAATAATGACTTTACACATATGCACATGCGTACATAAACATGCTTAGATATTGAACAGTTTGACTGATCAAACTGTCCGGCTCAGAAGTAACTCCTTAGATTATAACTGGCTAGTCTTGAGTATCTGGATTTTAAGGGTAACTAAGTAAGAGGCAGAGTGCCATCAAAAAGTACTAACAAAAATGTATCTGCCAGTAAACAGACTGCATGCTAATTAAATCTTTTCTCCCCTACCCTAGTCATGAATCTTAAATTATTCTTGGATGAATATCAAAGCTAATCATCATTTTACTATTTCAACATTCTCTTCAAAGCAGTACCAGAAGTGGACCAAGGATGAGTAGAATTTGTATTTTGAATTAGTAATAAGGTATATCTATTCACAGTGACCTTTCAATCTGGCAGATAAAAATGTGATAAATTACTATTTTATTTCAGGTTTAGTATACCCTTTCCTTATTTGGCCATATTGCTGAAAATGATTCTATATGTTTCTGAATGTAAAATCATGTCTGCAGTCCCACTAAATTAATAGGATAATCCATATACTTTTGGTTAAATAGTGTTTGCATAAGATCTAGAAGTCTGAATTTGTATGAAGTTGTCACTTGGCCTGTCAGCCATATGAGTAGATTGCTCATTTGACAGTATTGATTCGTAGAATTCATTTAAATTCCTTAGAGGTTTGTTTTAATATTTTGTTTCATAGGACAAAAGAAAATAAACTGGCAAGTAGGAAATATTTTTTTCCCTTTTTTTCTCCCCAAACTTAAGTCAGCTTCCTGAATTATGAAATTTTATCCCTGGATTTTCAGTCAAATATCTGGAATGACTGAATAATCTTCTTCAGTGTTACCTTTCTCCTTATTTCCTTCACTGTTTCACTCTCCATGGCAAACTATAGAAACTTGTGCTGTGAAGTGCAGCTGGGAACAGGGCAGCCTAAGTCAGATGGTCACTGTATTTTCCTCCTGATAATATAGCAGAGAAGGAAAGTGAATTGCAGTTAATAATGTGCCTTGTCTAAGTACTTGTTCCACCCCTACTACATGTGGTATTTACCTTACATGCTTTTAATGCTGATACAGCTTATTTGAGTTAAAATCATATCCAGAGCAGAATCATGTGTGTGTTCAGTAGTAAAAGATATAAAATGTCAAATTCTTCTAAGTCAGACTTGTATCTACAGATACATAAGAACCTAAAACTCAGATGGAACACAATTGCAAGGATTAATTTCATCAGCTGATGAATGCAATGTGCAGGATTTTAAGAGATATAACTATAGCCCAATGTCTAAATATCTGATGTTAACCCATAGAATGTCAATATATGCACTTCTTTCTATAGTAGGTTTACTTCATGTTACAATCACATTATTGATATTGTCCTTCCCAAGGAATTTTAGAGTTTTATCCAATAATGAGAGTCACACTTTATAATTAAATTTACTTATTGCCTCAACCCCACTCCCATATCTCCCTTGTTTCCCTAACGCTCTCCCAACAGCACCAGCATCATTAAGTTTTTCTGTGCCAAAAAACTGGCAGAAATAGTGGTCTGTACACCTACAAATTCAATTATTCACTGAAACAGCCTGTAGACAGAGAAGTGTTTATATCACAGCTTTGCAAAAAGAGAAATTGATGAAGAAACATGAAGTGTCTTGTCCAGTACCATGGAGCTGTCAAAGTTAGTGCCAAGGTTGGATTCACTCATGATTCATATCCCTCTCCTCAAAACACAAGAAGATATCACTCACGATTTCACCCATGAAAGCCCCTGACTGCAAAAAAAAAGGAAACCAGCATATTTCTGCAATGTCTCATAATCTAAGACTTTGAGATACAGAGAAACACAGGTGAGCATGGACAGTAATGCAGGTATGAAAGCCATGGTTAGGTCATAAATAGGAATAGCTGCTTGGGTCAAAATCTTGCATTTGAAATTGAAGAAGCACAAGGCAGAAGAATGAGGCTCCACATGGAGCTGCGAGTAAAAAAAATTCAATACAAAAGATAAAGAAATCCAAGAAAATTCTCATAAAATATTTGGCATTTATATTTGGAAGTGGGCATGGGTTTAAAATCAAATTTATCCTGAACTTCAACATGTGGTCTAACACTGTGTCTTCCTTGAAATTTATCAGTCATAATTCAGCTGACCTATTTCTCACTTCCACCTTAATCCATTTTTTAGTCAATTCTACTTCAGGTTCAGTCTTCCAGTCTTCTCTTTAAATCACATAGGTTTTTCAGATGTACCTAGCTGCTTCACATTTTAAATCTCTACAAGTTTTAAGTCTCTTCAAGTTAAATTAACTCACCATTTCCATTGTTCACTTAGAGCTGCATCAGCTTTTTGAATTGCTTTATTTTCACCATCTGCTTCTGTTGCTGGACTTAAATCATATCAGTTTTATATCAACTTTTCAACAAGACATTTATTTTTAAATCTTGCTTTAAATCATATCAAATTTCATACTGATGTAAATTATATATTCCATTAATTTTTCTTGGTACACTGAGTTTAAAAGAATTGCAAATTTGTATGAATCTCTGTATATTTGTTATGTTTGTAGTACCTTTATGTGTCATGCTGGCTTAAAAATTAAATTGGAAATTATTTTCCACATGGAAATATTGTAACTAGCAACATAGAATTCTTAAAATAGAATTTTTTTCCTTTACAAAGACCTAAAACAAATTTTCTGAAATTAATGGGTGTCTTTCCAAGTAACATTTAGGAAATTGCGAAGACAGCATTTTAAAAGAAATATACTCTGACATTATTAAACTCAGATCCATTTTCACAGGAAAGATCAAATACGAGATAAATCTAGGATGGAAGTTAAATTTTAACATAGACATAAATTATAAACTGATGCTATTTTAGTAACACCTGTTTCTAAATGACAAGATAAGTAATGTAAGCAAATATAGCTTACCAAGCTGATCTGAAACAAGGAAGATCACTTTTGGCTTTGACTAAATTGGAAAGGCAGAAAAGAGTTCACTAATTCTACTACAGTTACTTCTGCAGAAATGTATCTGCCTTTTTTTCTGATCCTGAAGACAAAGGATAAAGGATCAATGTTCTACCAATCTTAATCAGTTTGGATTTTCACCCATGTACTACCTGCTATATAGTTGCATTTTTCAAATTAAACATGGAGATATTAGAATCTTATTACTCAGCTATACAGAAAAATAGATTGACATACAGAAAACACTATTTCAGTTTGGGGGACTTTCTGCTATTATCGTGTATTAGGCATCAAGTTGGGTGTCCTGATAAAAACAAGTACCTGAACCAACAGAAAGAAAACAGCATGTCATGGTATGCCTCATCTCATCAGCTGAATAACATCCTAAAAATGTCTATCCTTTGTGAACAAAAGGCATAGAATTCTGCACTGTAGGTATCTTCAGCTAAGCAAGATGCAGCCCAGCCACTGTGCATAGAACACAGTGTAATGCCCAGGATCTCCCACAGGATGATTTCTATTGTGGTCTGGTGAATGACATTGCAATGTGGCTGATGCTGTGTGCTGATCACAGACCTTAAGTGACATCAGTTTGATCCGTTAATATGTGAGAATGATCAGTGTCCACACACAAAAAGATTCTGATAAATCCTAATCTGTGTTAAATAGAAAATGGCTAAATAGCAAAATAAAATAAAAAACAAACAAAAGCAATGGTTTTCAAATTAATCTGTTGATCATAAGTGAGAACTGCCCAGACTTACAAGGATGGGATGGGATATGCAAAATAAAATTTGCACAGTAATTATGTGACCAACAACGGTATATAGGTACGTAGTAGTACTGTGATGTCATAGCCTAATAAAATTTATAGATATTTTGCACAAATACATATGCAGTATGTCAACATAGAGGGACAGATGAATACTTGTGGTTGGTCCTAAGAAGTACCCAAATCATGGTTCTTTCAAGTTAGAGAACAATGAAGAAGGTAAGCACAAAGGATTGTGAATAAGTACTTAGTACCAAGTCCCTGAGGATGACTGGGAAAACTAAAACAAACAAAATAAGCAGCATCAGGAGCAAATAAAATCTCCTTTTGGGGTGGAGGATTGAGTATTATAAGTGCATCAGGAATAAGTGAGGAAGATGGAGAAAGGTGACAATTCCACTTCATTGTCTGATTTCTTATGTCAAAGACTATCAAGCCTGCTCACCTTGATTGCAGGAACTCAGCACCACTGAGGGCCATAGCTATTGTTGCAAACAATACAGAAACAATTCCACTGACCTGATTTTTTTGGTCTTGACATCAGTCCCAACACAATTTCTAATTCCCTAAATGATACAAGTCTTAATCTATAGACAAATTTATTCAGTTGTAATACTTACAAATTTAGCATAAAAACTATTATTACTTTGAAATAGATATGTCCAGAGACTTGTTCAAAATAACAAAAACAAAATCGAAAACCCAAATCTAAAATATGTGAATTATAACTACTGCAGTTGTCTGTGTCTCAGAAATTCCTTAGTGTCTTGAAAGAAAACATGGTATGTTTTAAAATTGTCTGGTTAAAATTTGAGGCTTAAAATAATTATAACAAGGACCACTGAATGACAAATTGTTGTTGCTTACTCTATAAAATTATATGTGTAAGAAATCAAATTATAATACAATATATTCCTAGCCATGACAATGTTTCCAATCAACAGTATAAAAATGTAAATAATAACATTTTTTCAGGGATTATTAGGAATTTTCCATGACATAGAAAGTTTGTCTAATCAGTAAGTTTCCTTAAGGAGAAAAATACTGTTTTTAACAGGCCTGTCTCCTTGGGATATAAACAATGAAGTTTCTGTTGCCTAAAGTAAATGGGAAGGAAGATACAGAAAGAACAAGATTTTCAGGACAGATTCTTTGTCCTTTTAGAACAAAGATATTTCTTCTCTTTGGTCCTTCTCCATCCTTGCAGCTATATTCCCCAGGAAGAGGAAAAAGTGATCAAAAGTCTTTGCAACTTCTTCCTTCTCCTTCAGTCTTGGATCAGAGCTGAAAGTCCTGCTGTAAACAATTCCTTCTTCCCCTGACTTTAGAGATAAGATGGAAAACTTGGTAGGGAAGAGAAGTGAATCCACCACTAACCAGCTGATGAAAAAGTGATTGATTACATAAAAATGTAATCTGTGAAGTAGGTAAAATAGCTGAGAAACTGCAAGAACTGGACAGCTTAATTGATGAAATGAAAAGGAATTATAGTCTGAAGGGAGAGAATTATTTTGAGGAACAGGTCTAATTCCACAGGATCAGCATGAACAAATCCTTCAAGGCTGTCAGGGTGCTAAGAAAGGACCAAAGTCATCTTCCTGACACATGCCAGGCAAATTGTATTGTTACATAAATCACTTCAGGAATGATCAGGAATTTCAGAAGCAGAAAGAAAAAACCCAAATCCCCACAAAATTCCTCAGCAGTATGTTCATCTCCTTTCAGTAACCTAATATTAAAAACTGAGTAAATGGGAATAGCTCTTAGAGCTGATTCTGACCTCAGTGGGGGATTGACCAGGCTGTGAAAAAAGGATTCAATCAGACAGATAAGCACTGAGTCCTGTAGCTTCTTGCCAGTTGAGGAATTACTGGTTTGTTTTTTGTTTTTTTTTTATTTACTGTTTCATTAGACAACAGGTTTTCACAAAAGTTGTAGGAACTTTAGAAGAGGCTCAGTTGCCTCAATGTAAAGTTGCAGCTCCACTTTAGACACTAAGTCTGTCAGATATGACAAAAGTAGTAAATCTGCATGTACCCTTCTGCAGAGGCTACTGGAGACTTGGTGATGTGATACCTGTATTGAAAGACCTTGAAAATACAAGCACTAGACAATATGGGAGGCCCCAGAACTGTAAACCACCAGTGATCAACCACCTCTCATCATTGGAATACTGATTCCAATGATAAGACAACAAAGAACGCTTATCCAACATAAGCGAAACAGCATAGACAACAAATTCACGTTTATGTAGACTTGCAGACCACTGAAGTATGAGTAAGGTGTATTAGCAAATATACAAATGTTCTTAAGCAACTCCTAGAGGTAACAAGGAAATCACCAACACCACCGTCATAGTCACAAAAAACCTGAGCATTCATAATAAATAATAAATATGATAAGATATAATACATACAATGTATGATATATATGAAATATATATTTATTATAATAAAACAGAATAGAATAGAATAGAATAGAATAGAATAGATATAATAATATATAATAAGATATAATATAATAAGATATAATATAATAAGATATAATATAATAAGATATAATATAATAAGATATAATATAATAAGATATAATAAGATATAATAAGATATAATAAGATATAATATAATATAATATAATAATATAATATAATATAATATAATATAATATAATATAATATAATATAATATAATATAATATAATATAATATAATATAATATAATATAATATAATATAATATAATATAATATAATAATATGTAATAATATATAATAATATATAATATAATAATATATATATTTCCCCTTCTGCCTTGTGCACTGAAATTTAATGGTACAGAGGGGCATAGTATAGATGAGCAATACACCAATAAAAAGTTAGTATTTATCCTTTTAAAGGCACATACTTAGAATTATAATAGTTAGTATCACTGTACCTGGAAAAGAAATAATTTTTGGATTAGTTTGTTAGATCTAACTTTACAGATATTTTCTTGATTTTGAGTTTGAATTGCATTCAATTTATTCCTAACATGCTTTTGAATGAGAAAGGCTGGTAGGGATTGGAAAAAGGAAAGCTATTATACTCTATAAGTGACAAAAAAAAAAAAAAAATCCACTTTGATTGAATGAGGGCTGTCTGGAAGGACATCTTAATCTTAACTAATCTAATGATTATGGAGGTAGACTTGGGATAGAACACTATTGTGTTGAGTTGGTGAGTCAAGACCTTTTGACCCAAGAAAAGCAAGGACTCTTCATGTCTAATCCCAGGTGCAAGACTGAATAAAATGCAAACAGGTTTTGTTTTATGTTCACTGTAAGGTTTCTCATTTTTTAGCATAGCTATTTTGTCTGGAATAAGAGACTTTGTTATAAATTTGAATGTACCATGTTCTTCTACCACACTTATTCTGAAGATGTGTGGCAGAATTGTTAGCACATATACCATTGCTCAGATGGATTTGGGTCTTTTTGCAGAATAGATTTCAATTTTGTAAGTATAAATATTTCTTTACCCTGAATTAATTCGTAATTCTACAAATGCTTCTATAAATTTTAGCTGAAACTATTCACTACTTTACATGATTTTGATTCCATAACCTGTCTAAAAGCAGGTTTGCTAATAAGACTGCTGTAGCTATAAAAGAAGCTATTTTTGTTGTTGTGATTATACACTCTCCTATAGGAATGACAAAATCATAGAATCCTTGAAGTTCAAAGAGACCTTCAAGATCATCTAGTCCAATGGTCAACCCAGCACCACTACAATCACCACTAAACCATGTCCCCAAGTGTCATGTCCAGACCCCTCTTGAACACTTTATCAACTCCCTGGGCAAATTATTCTAATGTCAAACCACTTGTTAAGTGAAAAAAAAAATAATTTAAAAAACTTATCTAGTATCTAATCTGAACCTCTCTTGCCACAAACTAAGGCCATTTCCTTTCATCTTTTTACTCCAGACTAGGCAGGAATTTTTTCAGATAGCTGAGAAAGATCAATGAGCTCCCTCCTGAGCCTCCTTTTCTCCAGACTAAACAATTATGTTACTTCAGAATTTAAGGAATGAAAATCTTTAAGAGCCAAGGGGAGCATAGATGTTTGACATGAGAACCTTATATACAGCAAGGGCAATTTCAAAACACCTGAATTCTGACAGAAAAAAAAAAAAAAAAAAAAAAAAAAAAGATGAGAAAATGTAATGTAAAGTTTTGCTGCTTTGCTAGGAACATAGCTCAAATGCCCCATGGATTGATCCAGGTCTTAATTTTTTGTGAATAACTTAGAAATTGTTCAGTCATCAGTTACAATGTTGAGGAAAGCTAAATTTTTACATTTCCCTTTACAATTTAGAGAGAGGTTTTAGCTCATTATTTTTAATCATACCTCTACTTTGGTTACAGTTTAAAATCTGTCATCCAGAAATCCCTGAAGTTTACAGTGTTTCTTAGTCTGCTGAAAATATTTTTGCCTTTGGCTGCCCTTAGGGTTGAGGCTAGAAGAGCACAGGGAAGTGTGCCAAGGTCTTGGACGGATACACAAAGAACTCTACTGAGCCTGTGGTACTTTAAAGCATTTTCCTTGAAGGAGGGCAAATAATCATCAAAGTGTTTGAATACTGGGACAAAAGCCCCCAATAAATTCAGTAAGAAAAAAAAATAAAATTGTAAGTATTTGTACTGCTTTAAAGCACATGTATTCTACATCTGGGCAAAAATGTTAAACTCTTTTATTAAAAACATAACACCTCTGACAATATAATCTGTGAATGAACTGTTAATAATTATTTTGCTCAAAAGAAAAAAATCCCACTCCTGGTTTTACTAGGTTCTAAATATTATAGTAAATTTGTTTTCATTAGTGCCATCAATAACTTCTTTTACATTTCCTTATGGAGCAATTTTTGCTACTTTATTTTCCTCTCCTCATTTTTAATCTTGGTTGAAACTAAAAAGGGCAGAATCCAAAAGGTAAGTGAAGCAACATTATTCTCCTCAGCTCTATAGCATGAAAGTTGATCTATGTAGTTGTGCACTGTCATTGTTAGTGAACATTTTATATATTCATTATATATCATCATATATATATCAATTTTATATATTCATCAATCTGAAGGGTGTTAGAGCAGCAGCTGAGATTGTGTTCATTGTATGGTACCTACAATTCTGTTTTCTGATAAAAAAAATCAAGACCAGGATCAAAAGTAGCTCACAAAAGGCAGGTACTAAAATGGTAGCTCTCTACAAGAACAAAAAAACCAAACCAAACATCAAATTATATTAAAGGACTTTCTGAAGCATTGATTTTTCAAAAAATTATCTACTGAAGTAAACATTTTTATGGAAATAAATATAGGGAATATTTTTATTAGGAAATAATATTTTATTATTTTAAAGGAAGCCTTAGAGTGCTGAACATCAAAAAATAAACATACACAGCTTGAGTCTCCTAAGAAGAATCTGGTTTTCCAGGTACTTTGACCTTCCTTAGGGCACTTTATCACTCTGCAGTCTGAGAACTAAATTAAGCTTTGATGTCCAGAGTTATGGAGGCTTGAGTAAATCTGGTCATTGTTCTTTTAATCAATTAATTAAAAAATATTAGTTGCATCCCTAAACTTCTATACTCACTGCACTCTCAGGAAGACCAAGTGTTCTGATTCCTTGAAATGTCGGATTTTATCAGAATCATCACAGTAACTGTAGAGGTGACAGTCTCCACATGAACAGGAAAAAACTAGGCTTGGCACAAGCACTAGTAAACAAAATATAGCAGCAGGCCAGAGTAAGGGAACCAAAATAGACGAAGCAAGCTGAGAACATAAACATGACCTAGCATGTCATTCTAAAAATGACAGACACTCAGGACTGTTAACTATTTACCTGTCCTGCAATTTGATAAATTTAATGAATTTGAAGAACAGTACAAAGCTCAGGGATTTCGAGCAATGTGAGCAGTGCAGAGGTGCTATGCTACTACTCTGCAGAAAAAATAATTTTTTTCTGTTTAGGAAAAAAAAAGATGCGATGAGCATGTCAGACTAACAGGGATTTCTGCTTTATATTTTCTTCAGATTAAACAGTCATGGATATCTGAGCTCCTGAACATGCATGTTATACAAGATATGAAGATTTTTGTGTCTTTGTTATGTCTCATCTGGGTTTGTGGACAAGTAAAAGTGAACACCATAGGGACACACAATGAAATATACTGATGGAACATATAGGCAGTAAAATAAGTGTGCATTCTGATATTGCATAGGAAACTTACTTTGTAAAGTTCAAGAAGGAGCAGAAAACATTTCTTATAGGAAATCAAAATTTTAGAAAAAAAATTCTGCACTTCGTGTTTATCATATAATGGCAATGTTTATTTTAATGTAGGTAGTGTGATGTATATATATTTTAATATCATGGTTGATCCACATATAATAAACTCAGTGAATCACTGTATTTTCAGTCTTGAGAAGAATTAATTATAATCCCATATCCACAACAAGTTTTAAACACTTTAATTTACATAGAAATGCAAAAGCATTTTCCAGATCTTGACTGTCTCTGAAATATAAACAACTGTATTTTCAGTGGAAAGAAGTTGGTATTTTTCTTATCTATCATATGGTAGTGACTTCCTCCATCCCCAGTGATCACATATGTGAACCTTATGAACTTTCTTCTTCAGTCTTTCTTTTCAGTCTGTCCTCTTAAGGTAACGGTGATACCACCCCTATTAATTACTTGATAACTGAAAATATTGTAGAATATACTGCTTAGAGACACATGAGTCAGCTGTGATAAGGTAAAACATTCTGGCAACTTTCATACCATGTGCCTGTGTTTTATGGTGTATTTTCTAGATGAAAATATCTAGAAATATCCACATAAACCAAAATACCCATAATTCAGTGATATATCAATACTTTTTTTAAGTTTAGCAACAGAACAATTTAAATGAATGTCTGTTAAAAATTTTTTTGGATACAAGTAGGTTATAATTTCTTCCTGTTTCCCTTGATCAAATTCAGATAAATAATCAGGACTAAATTTTTTTCTTCATGTTGTTTTCAGCACATGAAGCCATTTTCAGTGAAGAGGAATACAAAAATAAGGGTGTACAAAGTGTACAAAGACAGTCATGAATATATCATACCAGAAAGAGCTAGCTATTTTAGGATATCATAGATGTTCTTCAATTTAAAAATGCATTACTGTGTCACCACATTTCTTCATATTATATGTTCATACAATTTTCTCTAATTGTAAATGCTCCATGAAGAAAGATTCCTGATTGGATTTTTCATATATTTCTATGGAGCTTGGCAATAATGATAATTCTATGATGAACAGAAATTTGCAAATTTGTTTTTTTCTTTATTTACTCTTCTGATTGTTATCCATATACAAATATAAAAGAACACTGAGTCAGCAGTAGTTAAATTTTCTTCAGTACATAGGATAGTTAAGCATATTATGCAGTTGGACTAGAAATGCTGGTAATTAGAGTTATTGAATCTGGCTGGAAACAATTACATTAATTTCAGCTGATTTTATCATAGTGCTGAAAAACATTATCAAACATAAAGATAAATGCATGAAATCCCACTAATATAAGGTTTTATTAAGGCCATAAAACAAAGCAAGTCAATGAATGAGAGAATCTATATTTTTAACAATGTCTCTGTTTTTTTCTAAGTTCATGATGGGAGGATGTAGGCCTGGATTCAACCTTGGTGCAACTCCACTGAAGTTAGCTGAGATACACCAAACATGGTCTTGCCCCAAAGGATTTTAGATTCATTTATTTTAAATGAAGTCTATACATATTTTAAAATGAGCATTGCCCTTCAGAATGCCAAAGTAGTGAGTGTAAAAAGAAAGACATCCTGAAAGATAAAAGAAAATGTGTGTGATATGAAGTATTTTAGGACAGAAAGTCAAACAATTTAACCACATTTCCAGCCTCAGACATCTGATTCATTTTGCTTATGCAACACCTGTGAATTAAACTCTGGTAAAGACAGGAGAGTGCAAATCATATGCCCCTTGTGCTTCTGATTGACTTGGAACCTTCCTAAAAGGGACTGCATCATTCACTTGCTGGGCATGCTGTCATACTCAGAAAAATGGAAAGAAAGATATGATGTCTTTAGATATGATATTCCATCCCCCAAGATAAAAGGGTGAGTAGAGCCTTTAGTTCACATTTTTTTAAATACATTTACAGCCATATAACTGCTGTCTGAAGAGAGTTGTAGGCTGCTAGAGATGTGCATGTTCAATCCTTCCCCAAAATCTTCCTTCTCAGTGTGTCGAAAGGTGGGAGAAAATACAGAGGATGTGGAATGCTACCTTACTCTGCTGTCAGAGATGGAAGTCAATTTTTCAAGGTATGTAGGATCAGTTGCTGTGCTCTTATTGCCACATGAATTGCAGATCTGGCAATGAACTTGAAATTGTTCAGAGTCCCCTCTTCCATCTACTCGGTTGTTTTTTAGCCAGGTGTATGCCCTAGCATCCCCTTCTTGGCTTCCAGCTGCTGCTTCAAAAGACTGCTAGTCTGTCTCCTGAAAGTCCTGAATTGTGTCTGTAAGCTTCACATTAATGTATGAGACATCATAGGGCAGAAGAATGGCAGTAGCTGGCTGTGTATGAGCTACTGTACCCCCTATGAAACACAAGGAAAACATCACTACGATTTGATAAAGTCTGAGTGAAATGGAGAGGAAAGCATAAAATATGTTTCCTTTCTCTATCAGTTGAAAGGACTGAATCTACTTGTGTGTGAGGCTACTGTAGAAATCATATCTCCATATCAACCATAGTTACAGGACTCTTTCCCTGAGGCAAACAGTGAATTTAAATTTTTGATATTTGTGAGAGGTTAATAAGGGAATACAATTCCTCTGAAAAATAAGGAGCTTTTTATCGGTTTTTGTTTGTGTGTTTCTGAGCTTATACAAGTCTATTCTCCTGTGGCATGTTCAGCAGGATTAAGCTTTCCTTAAGTAAAGGCAGTGTTTTAGGAATCATGGTAGGCAGATTTACAAATATGTACATTATATCTAAACAGGGAAGAAGAAGATGTCTGTTGGGCTGTAGCCAGCCTCCCTTACCAGTGAGCACATATACTACTCTCAGCATGAAATTACAGCCAGCTAGGATGTGTGAACATGCTGCTTCTGTTTTACACAAGAAACTCTGTGATGTTCTCCAATATGCTCTGCCTGGAAGAATCACTGTGAAGGAGTCAAATCACTTCCCTACGCTAATGACACAATCAGGCTGAATTGAGTTGTATATTTGAAGGCCTATAGTTTACAAGTGATACGTATTTTGTTGGCTATGTCTCTACTTGCATTAATCAATTCATTATCAATAGTTACAGCAACTACAATGAACATACAAGTCAGTACTGAGACATCAGACCCTGGGTATATAAATGTTAGAAATTCACTAGGGATTAATTTTTCATGTTACCTCTTCTACAGACTGAAAAGTGGGAAACAAAAGAGCCCATGTCCCAAAGGAGAGGATTTTGAGAGTCTGACAGTAGAAGACAATAAACAGAAAGAAGATTGTAGTTAACATATGTGCCATAAATATGTCTCTTCCTTTTGCTTAGATACTATGCTGATATGTTGGGTTAGGCATTCAGGTAAAATTCGGTTTTAGATGAGAAAAACTCTCACACAGGTATTTCAGTTAGTCTGTTGCAAAGGTTCAACTATATCTCTCCCATAGAACTGGCTAGATTTTGATCCATAGATATTATACAGAATGAAAAATGTATTTTTTTATTTAGATTCCTATCAGTTTCTTCTAAAATTAGTTTAGAAAAAGATCATGGTAACACAGGGATTGTTACACAGTTATTCTGGGATGAGATTTTGCGGATTATATTTATGCTGGCATCCTTCTAGAGCAGCAGGTGACACAAATGACTGGGAGACTACCAGCTCTGCTAATGCATGTAGAAAAATACCTCTTCCTTCCCATATTCTCAATTTGTTATTAGGAAGGTTGATAGTGGCTTCTCATGTTAAGCATTACAGATACATTAAGAGCCAGAAACTCTTACTGAATGACTTCCTTTCAACACAAATAGGTGTGCAAACTAATTTAATCTGACCTGCAGCCAGAGAACGTTTATCAGTCTCTCACTATACCTTTCCTCTTTAACTCCAGTTTTCATTTTACTTCCAGTAGTGGTAAAGACATAGTAACCCATAATCTGCTACATAAATCTAAACTGTATTATCCTTAGATTGAGGAACCGTATGCTGTTTATCATTTATTAAAAATAACGGTGCTATTACAGAACTAAAGCAGATGTTAATACCAATCTAACATAGTTAATTGGCTCATCTATTCTGATATTTAGAGTTAAACCTCAACAGAAATAATAATTGCGAGTCGAAGATCTCAGATCTGAATTTATATTTAGATAGATGATCAGATATCAGTTCTTGTTGGGAGTTAGAATTTTATTGGGGGAGAAGATTGCTTGGGTTTTATTTGTTCTCTTTTGTTAAGTATTGCTTATAAATTGCTGATTTTTATTTTCTAAAGAAAAATGCAAAAAGAGGTTTTCCTTCAAGTTTTCTTAAATGAATATATCTACAGTCAGTTCTCTCACTCTTTCACTAATGGCAATCCACCATCATGTAGATGTTCTTTATAAGCAGCACACTCAATTACTTCTGTGTGCTGTATTCTGACCTTTTTATTGGAGCCCTGTATGTCCTTTTCACTACATCTGGGATATGCTAATCGGACTTCTGACACAGACTGAAATTTATTGATCACATTATCCCTGCAATGTTTTTGGGTTTGTTTTTTTTTTGTACTGGCTCAGCTCCCTGCTCCTTCTACTGATTAAAAAATGTGATTCCACACCAAACAGTGCATGTCTCTAGTTGGCATTAGCTTATGAATTCATGCTGTAAGTCAAACAGTTGTTGGAAGAAGTCCTGCTTTTCTGCTGTGACTCCCTTTGTGCAACATACACTGTTTATGGTTTGTTGAAGTCTCTGAAGATCATGAAAGTTTCATAACACCCACCTTCTGTTTCGATGGGTGGGAGGAGCTGACAAATGCTGTAAGGATTAAGAAATTTGTTTTCTGATTGTCTAGATCCACCTAGTGAGAACTGTTTACCCTGATTTCTAACTAAATTCTAATTTTTATAATATATATAATATATATAATATATATAATATCTATATATATAATTATTTTTTATTTTTTATTTTCTAATTAATGGAGGAATCTCTGAAAAAAGAGAATTATACTGCTCTGCCAGGCAAAATTGTTCTGGGCAACTCTTATGAGTGACAAGATGCAGGATTTAAAAATGTGAAATGTGACTTAAAAACATCTTAACTCCTTTTTCCACTCCTGTGGTCTTACAGCAGGTCACAAACATTCTACTTCAAGAGAATGATCTATTGGCTTGGTCGTAGACATTTGCATTACATACCTACATTTGTAGGTTCCTTGAGATGCTCTTTTTATGCCCTACATGAGACACCAAACCATTCATATTTTTTATAGTTACTGCAACTTTGAAGATAAGTTTTGTCATGGATTATAGCTAGGGAAGTGTCAACTTTCTAACTTAATACTTCCTTATTTCATAAAATGAACATTCAGTTTCTACATAAATCTGAGTCATCTTCAAAAACAATATACAAGCAGTCTTTGCTCTAAGTGTTAAAGTTGCACAAAGATTATTTATCCAGTGAACTTCCAGAATAATAATAAAAAAATTGACAGTTGCTTAATTAAGTATAATAAAAAGACACAATCTTAACTTGGCACTGAAAAGAGAATTGTGATCCTATTTTTGTACTGAACTTATTCAAATATGTAGAAATATTTGCCTTTATATTATGTTCCTTTCATTTTCATGTTGTGAAAGAAGTCAAATTTGAAAAGAAAATGAAGAGTTTGATTAAGAATCAAATCAGAGTCTGGATATCTGGCTTCTCAGGCTGAAAGCCTTACAAATAACATGTAAGGCTTATATGTTACTACAAACTGAATATCAAGACTGGCGTTGTTAGCAATCTTTTATCCACAAAGGGTCTACCATTTTATATTTTCATAGCAAAAAAAATGATTTACAAAAACTAATTCATTTTGATACATGCAAGCAACTTATCATACTGCATTTTTTTAATCTTTGAGGGACAAAAGACTAAAATTACAGTATTAACTTCAGATACAAGTTATAAGACTTTTCTATCTTAATAGGAACTTAATAAAAACGTATTGGTTAGTATTGCATCATCACGTACAAATACATATTGACAAATACATATTAACAACATACAGGTTTTTCAGCTAAAAACTGCACTCATTTAAAGGGTGTGGAATTCCCTTCAACACAAATTTAATAAGGAAATTCTGCAGAACAGTATGCTGCCATGTTAAGTGATGCTGAAAGTATGGCTGTCTCCAGCTGCTCTGGCTGAGGACTCCCTCTTGTCCAGCTGTCAGAGCCAATTTTGAACCACGGGTCTCTGCTCAGACTGAGGTGTTGCAGTGGCTGCTTTCCTGTTTGCAGGTACAACCATTAACAAAGCTGTTCACTTGTTTCAGAGACAAACACACACACACACACAAACACACACACACACACAAACACACACAAACACACACACAAACACACACACACACCCACACACACACAAACACACACACACACCCACACACACACAAACACACACAAACACACAAACACACACACGCACACAGACACATACACAAACACACACACACACACAAACACACACACACACAAACACACACACATACACACAAACACACACGCACACAGACACATACACAAACACACACACAAACACACACACAAACACACACACACAAACACGCACATACACACGAACACACACATGCACACAGACACACACAAACACACACACACAAACACACACACACACACACACACACAAACACACACACACAAACACACACACACACACAAACACACACATACACACGAACACACACACGCACACAGACACACACACACAAACACACACACACAAAGACACACACATACACACAAACACACCCACATACACACGAACACACACACGCACACAGACACACACACAAACACACACAAACACACAGACGCACACAAACACACACACACACACACAAACATACACAAACACACACACACACACACAAACACACAAACACACACACAAACACACACACAAACACACAAACACACACACACACACAAACACACAAACACACACACGCAAACACACACACACACACGTGCATTGTGCATATGCAGGACACTGGCATTGCTGGTCACACAGGTGTCACTGACAAGGCACTGCCTTCAAAAGTTCTTGGGCTGCAGAGGCAGCAGGTCACTGGTTCAGGCACACACACAGTGCTCTCCAGCAACACTTGCACATTTCTGGTTCCCATGGGAGTCAGCAAGGCCCGTTTGTCTGCCTGGCACCCCTGCCATCTGGTCCCCTTCCCCGGCCTCGGATCTCCTCTTTGCTGGCTGGTCCAGCTTGGCAGTCACTGCACACATGCAGCACTCACAATAGCACCCCGCAGTCACTGGTGTCCCAGATACCAAAGTGGACCCTCAAACCACCAGACACCCCTGCTCCCTCCCTTGCCAGTTTAAGGTTTCTCAGAGAATGTTCAAGCACACAGCCCAGAGCCCCAGCAGCCAGCACATGGCACATGGCCTCTGTCCTGTGGTACCACTCCATCCACCAGCACAGAGCTCCTCACTCCCACTGGAGTGAGCCCCGAGCAGTTGTTTTGTGGAATCTGCACCTTTCCCACTCTATGGCTGGAGGTTAAAGATGCCCACTCATCGCAGTTGCTGAGATCACACTTGCTCCCATAGCTGACACCACAGGCTAGGGGTGCCCATACCCCCAGACTGGGTCCAGTAGCTGGCAAATTTCACTCACACATATACAAGTCTCACCAGTAGCTGGAATTCAGCCACTGTATTGCACAAATACACACAAGATAATGAGTGGGATTACACAACCAGAGAGTTAAGAAAATGTTTAAGAATGAGAAAGGAGAAGATAGGATGGACTGAGGTGATCAGACACAAGGCTCAGTCAGAGAAGTCTGCTGACTGACCCCATTTTTCATGTAGCTGCTCCTTGTTACACCATTTTCTGTTTGGCCCTCACTTTATTGCTCCCTGCTTGCTCTGACTCTGCACATTGCCTCACCAGTTGGCATAGTCCAACTGACCTCCTCCCATGTGCCAAAAAACAGTGTCCTGGTTTGCTTGCAGCTTCCTGAGAGCACATCATTTAGTGCTAATGACCAGGTTTCTTTCCTGTTCTCTTTGTAAATATTTATAGCTCAGGTTTTATGTCTGTGTGTTGTCTTCCTCCCCTTCCTTATCCTTCCAACTGAATAAAGGAACATTCTCACCATTCATTATGCCCTTAGTGATTTGGGTAACTAACCACAATTGTTTATATCACAACCCCTGTTATCTGTGTGGTCAGGTTTGTCTCTGTGTATTCTTGTTTATGGCACTTTTGACCAGATAACTTTAATGGCACAGACAAGCACCTTACATTTACCCTCATACATTATTTCCAGCTACACTAAAGCCAGAGGAGAAAACACACGTAAATCATACAATGCAAAAAAGAACAGAAGAAACACAAGGAGGGAATGTGACTGAATATGTCTTTTTATGAAAGAAATGGAATTAATATTATCTATATAAAGCAGAATAATCCTGCAGTTAAATATGCATAAGGACGAAGGTACCATAAACAGAGGAGGAAGAGTTTTTAGAGAGGTTTTCAAACAAGTTTTTAGTTAAATCTCTCAAATGAACTCATTCTTTCTCATATGTACAAACTCTTGATGAACACTAGAAGTCTTTCCTGCATTTAAAGATTATAATCACAGCTGTACATGAATACACTTTATATAAATGGTTAAACCCAGAGTTTATATCTAAACGTAAAATTTTAAATATAAATGCTTAGCCAATATTTATATTTCAATAGTCTTTTATGACTAAGTAATTATGTCAGAAAGAGATTCTGAAATTTCCTATAGGAATTTTTCTTTGAACTTCAAATTTAGGAGGAAAAAAACCTTTATGAAGTATTAATTTAATGAAAGCTATGAAGTAATCTTGTGAGCTCCTGCTCATCCAAGGATCTACTATAAATATTCTCATTTAGGGAATAAAAATTTATTTATGTTTCAAGTTTTGATTAAGCAGAGTAACAGTAATATCTTTTTGTTTTCTGACCTCTGGTATATTCTTCCATTTGTTCCTTAAAAAATACATTCACTGAGTCTCTTTATTTCATTTTCCTTTCTTCTCTTACTTTTGGATTTCACTGCTATAAGGATTGTTATTTTCCTTCCCACAGCTATAACTTCGGAAGCAGAATCTTCTGGGGGAATGATTTTCTCTTGCTGTGCTCCCAAGGGTCTAGTTTTGCCCTGTATAGTGATGTCCCTGGTGACTATTTTGTTTAAACTTGGAGAATATATGTTTTACTTCTGTATTTTAGCAGTGAAAAAGGTAATATCAGTCATTGCCACAACAATAGCAGTATTGAAAACCTGTAGAGAAAATGGGTAAAATCCACCACAAACAGATCAATAAGCAAAATCCAAGATGACATTTTAGCCCCAAATATTGAATATTACGATATCCAGATGAAAATTTGTAGGTTGAAGGAAATTAAGATGAAACAACCTTATTGTCTTGCACTGTGATCCTTCAATGGGGTTAGAGATGGAAATTTTTGCACAGTTATTCTTGAGCTGCCACTCTTTTAGAAATCGTATATTAGATCCTCCTTTGTATTTGAGTAGAAATCAAATATGTGAGTGGGAAAGCCTGTGCATTACACAGAGAAATTAGATACTTCAAAATACTCATGTGTTGATTAGGGATTTAGGAAATATGGAGGCCCACAGAGTTAGTACCTGAAATCCCATTGCTTTTCAGTCTCAGAACTCTGACATATCTGCAGGTAGATATGCTCATCAAATTAAAAAGAAATGACTGTAGACTCTCTAAGCATCCATAATAAATTACTGCCCATGGGCCACTATTTCCTGCCAACTTTATATAGAGAGTTTTATGAATCATGCAAGAAATTGGTGATAAAGATAAAATATCCATTTCAGTCCAGCAGTTTCAGATCCATATCTCACCATGACCACTTGTTATAGGCTAATTATATAACAAAGCTGCATCACTGTGCAAATCAAAGTGTATGATTCATGAGACCAAGGCAAAAAAGAACAAAGTGGAAGCATAGCTGAAGTGCAATTGTTAGGAATGATAACTTAGGAAGAAGGCTGAGCAGCTTCTGATTGTACCGTTTTCCAAGCCAGTTTCTTGCTGGACCCAGACAGCCAGTTATTGCACCATTTCATTCCCTGCTGTATCAAAGCTGTGAAAAGGTGGGCTCCCTTTGCTGCCAGCTCCAAAAGGAGAAGCTGGGACAACAGTTTCTGCAGAGGGAGAGGACCCACCTACCTGAAGCTGTCAGTTCTCTCTTTCTTCATCCTGCTGCCCCCGGCTGTGATGTGGAAACTACGAGCTTCGTGCATCCACTGTATCCTTTCTATGGCATAAGTGGCCCAGCCCCTGGTCCTCTCTCTTGCAGCAGAAAAATTACACTTCATTCAAAAACTCATGAGACAGCTTAAGAAGTCATCCAGCATTTCAGTCCCTGCTCAGTGGGATGTTAATGCCTTTTATACTGGTAACAGTTTAAAATTTCTGAGCTCTTTCAGACTGCTAGTCTCAAAAATTCATTTGAAATCATTCAGACAGCAATTCAAACTAAAGTGTAAAGGCAGCTATCAAATGTTTAATAATGCCAAAAAAAGAAAGCTTTTTGGGGTTATAATTTTCATTTTTATTGAGAGCAGAAGAGACACAATATCAGCTTGCTGTTGGCTATTTATGTACAAAGTGCTTTTTTTATCAGTTTAAGGAGGATATTTTAAATGACTGTGCAATCAAAAGAGTATTTTCATTTGCATATTATTTTGAATAGTTTTTCACTTTTTGTAGCTCTTGATTATTTTAAAAATAGCCGATAAGAACTAGTAAATATTGTCTCTGTCACTAAGAAACAGATATTTTCATTGTTTTAAATAAATAAAGGTGTGCAAACCAAAGCAGAGATACCCTTTATTGTTGATTCCTGGCATATAAGCTTCTTTAGGCCCTGTGAGGTTGCATTACTCACAGTACCAGCATGTCAAATCTGAAACAGTAAGGAAACAAAGTAGGAAACTCACCAGCGTGTGTAATGCATAGAACCAATTTATCTATTTATTCTATAATTCTTTAAAGGAGCAATCTATTTAAGCCATGTATTGGGAATGTTTAAAATCATTTTTTAAGGGATCTGCACAACAGTTTCCTGTATTGTGCAGCAAGCTGCTACTACTCAGAAGTTTTGGGGCCAATTCCTGGTTCACATGATAGAAGTGTTACCAGAATCATAAAATAGATGCAAACATATGTTATGAAGTTAATGCTAAGATAGAAACAGATTGGGCTGACAACATCCTGGAGACTGCATTAATGAATCATTTGCATAAAGGCACTTCAGTGGAAAACTTTATATTCAGTTTACTAATTTTCTCAGCCTGAAGAGAGGTAATTTAAAACAGCAGTGAGAAGTAAACACCTCAAGAACTGGTGGTTAAAGACATGTACTATAAGTATTTCCTCTACTATGGCTCAGGGTAGGTTTTTCCCTTTATCTTTGTACTCTCTTCCATTACCTTTCTAATGTCTAATTTCTTCTTTTTTTTCACATTTTCTGTGGAGTTTCACTTTGAAATTATTAGATAGAATTTTGATTTAATTAACATACATTTAAATCTCTATGATGAAACAGTTCCCATGTTTTTTCTTAAGTACCTTTCTCCAGGCCAGATTTAAAAAAAAAGAAAAAAAGAAAGAGAGAAAATTGGAACAATGTTATGAGACAAGGACATCAACATTTTTTTAAGTGAAACCTTAGAGAAGTTTGTATGCAGAATAATTCAAATTTCCAAAGTGGAATGAGAAACCTAGAAAACACTCCATTTAGGGATTATTTATAATCCTAAAATGATTTACTTAAACAAGCCTGGTCACTCTCTTTAAAAATAAATTCTGTATATATCCAATGTCTTCTCCTTTCTGTGTTTTCTTGGGAAATATTATTTGCATTCTGGGATACCATTCAAGCTGAAATCTTTTGGTCCTGCTACAAGTATTAATTCAAAACAAACAACAGTTAAAAAATAAATAAAGTTTAATGTGAAATATGGACAATTTAAGACCTTTTTTTCCCTGAAAAATGGTCATTATCTGAATTCCTACACATAGCAAATATCCAGAACTTAAATTAATTCCAGTACTATGACACTCTTATTTTCTATGAGAGTAGAAATAAAGAGTAATAGTTGGTCCCATATTTTACATATTTTATGAAATCCATCTGGGAATTACAGAGTCAAATTTTCATTTAGACTCCTTCTCTGCCATGCAAACTAATACTGAAAGTAGCAAAAAATTATAATATTATAAATATATTATAATATTATAATAAGGTCATGAATGTTGTTGTAAGGTGACAAGGAGACAATCCAACAGAAAGTAAAAGCTTGTTCTCACAAAGACAGCTAAATCCATGACTGAAGTTTTACCATAAAAGTCTGTATTAATTTTGCATTATTTTATACTGAAAAGGCTTTGGGATGTAACCAACTAATCCACTTAATACTTAATTAATTATCTCAGCACTCTCTTTTACAATTCTCCATAAACTACTTAGATGTGAACTGACACCTTCTCATCACAGATCTTAGAATACAACCTTCACAGAATTCAATCAAGGGGAAATTAAGGTAGAACAACAGTAAAAAAAAAAAAAAATCATCTATATGCTAGTAGTTTTGTTTATTTAAGTTACTCACAGAATGTATATGAATAATATTTTACATATAAACCTCAGAATTTTGTGATAAAATTTGAAGATACAAGGGTCTTAATAACTGAAATCTCAGGCATAATTGTAAATGTAAGATAGAGGAAATCATAACAGTAATAATTTATATATGTATTAATTCAGTACATATTGAAAAGAAAAGTTGCTGCTTTTTTTTTCTCTTCAGGGTCTTGACCTCTTACTGTTAAATTATATAAGGTCAATAGCAAACTCTGCAAGAGCACTATATGAGTGATACTGATGTGATTAAACCTGTTAATTATTATAAGTACACCTAATACAGACATTGAAGAAGGGTATATGGGATAGATGTCAAGTGTTTGACCACAGCTTCAGCAGTAAATGCTGGATTGACATGAAATTATTTCAACCATGTGCTGGAGACCTACAGGAACATATGACGAAGAAGAGTCATCTCAATTAATGAAGATTTCATGACCTTTTGTAACTGTTGTCGTTTCATTAAGATAAATTGTGTTTGCAGTGGTGTTTTTAACATACTGTCTGTAAAGCTATTTCATCATTCTGTCTTTAGGTGAAAAAAAACAAATAATCACCTCTTAAAAAGTTATATTCCCGCCATCCCTTGTCTTCTGGTCTTCATTAGGAACAACTAAGAACATGCAGTTTCAGACATGTGACCAGAGTCCCATCTAAGATTTTAGTTTAAAAAACACTAAACCCTAAGGTTTTTGTTTTACGTTTTTATTCTGACTATGAAGTTGAAGTTGAAACCTTTATCATCACTGCAGAAACCAAACTGACTAATTTTACTGGCGAACTACTTTGTTAAAATATAAAAGGTGCTGCATAACTTCCATGATTTGAATCTTAATTACATTGTTTTTCTTCTGTTCACTAGGAGTGACTTGATATTGATCTGGAATATGAAGTTTCAGCAGCTGTTCTTCCATTTTCATCTCCTTCTTTCAAGAGACATGCAACTATGAGATTCAGCTATTTGGGTGCATATTTGAGAAATACATCAATAAGTGTTTGTTACATATTCCTAATAGTTTAAAATATGAAGAATTTGTATTTATTGATGTTTTTTCTTCCACACTGGCTTTCTCATACTTGATAATATCTTTTTTCCCCAAAAGATTCAGTGCATATATAGATGATAAGAAGCTTCATCTATTTCAATTGGAAATGTACCTTGTTCAGATCCCAGATTAATTTGTTTGGTTTCATTATGTAGTATACTGTTTTTCCTTCCATCTTACTGGTTTTCAAAACCTTATTGGGTAATGCTTGGAGCTGCTGGCTGGAGTTACTTTTACTCTTGTAACTCTCTCTCACATGCACCAGGACAAATGAGCAGGTGGCTGATTTGGGATAAAACAAGACAATCCTTATAAAATTTGCTATATTCTGCAGATCTTCTTTCAAAAGGTTTTCTGAATAGTTCTTAGCCTCCCTGAAATCGTCATCAAGTGAGGATGTGCAGGCATACTCTAATTCATGGAGATAAGTGTATGCAGTGAAAATTCCAATTATGACCAGAAGAGGTATTTATCTGCCACTGCCAAAACAAAACCTGGTTGTGTTTCTCTACTGTAATCGGTGAAATCTAAGGTAACCTCTCTTCACATGGGATGGTCAAAACCTTTAGAGTAGGAAATTCAGACACTGATAATAAAAAGAAAGAAATTCCCTACATAATCTCTCTTTACATATCTGTTTTAGTGGTTGTTTTATTTTCCTTTATGCCCAGAATTGTCCTGCTGGCAACATCCACTGTCATTCCTCGCTGTTGGGAATGCACTGTCCTTTCTTGCTGGCGTTTAAATGGCGCAGCATTGCATCCATAAACAGTGTGTTAGAACAACCTTGCAGAACCATAAATGACACTCAACTTTAATGCTAAATTTTTGCTACAGTTTCTTTCATCCTGCAGGTAAGACACCAGGTTTCATTGATAACTACATCAATCCTGCATGTAAGCTGCTCTTGACTTGTATAAACAAATTCTCCATGCTGTGCAATGCTTCTGTTTATTCTGTCGATCAAAATCTTGACTGTATACATGAATGTTATCAAACATCTTTCCAAGGCTTCCCTCATTCCAAGCACCTTATTATAGGAACATATCCTAAATTCTGAACATTTGGGCCTGGTATAACTTTTTATGTTCTTGACCTTAACTATATGTTTTTCACAGAACAGCTGGATAACAAACAGAACATAAGCTGATTTTATATATTCCAATTTTTCTCAATCACATACAATAGGGCTTATATATTTAAAATAGTTTTATATTTGTATGCAATAAAATATCAATTTTTTTCGTGCTTTATTAAAATGAGAGAATGTCTAGCATAGTTAGGCATTGCAGTGGGAGACCTAGTTTGAAACACAATTGAAAGTGTTAGACTATGCTATAGACTATGCTGAAGTATGACTATGTTAGACTATAGACCAGATTCCATAATTTTCAATATTCAAGTGATTTTATCTCTTAGTTATCATATGGCATGGAAAGAGTCAATTAAAGCAAGGAATTCAAGAACAAAAGCTCATCCTCTGAGGAGAGAGTGACATGTCAAGAGAAGATGTTATAAATAAATAGGTATGAACCTATTTATTTTAAGTACTTGACAAGGTGTCCATTTAAAAAATAATGTGTCACATGTGCCACTATGTTGAAAGAAAAACTGGAATCCCTTGGAAAGGAACACTGGAAACAGACTATGTTTGACCCCCTGAGATCTGTGCACTATTTCAGGATTGCTGTGCTCATGTTTGAATGGTTGTGCATTTCAGGCTCATGACTCTAAGTGTTCTTTCTATATTTTTCTAGCAATAAAAATTTCTTGGTAATCATATGTGATATGGTACTGTATGTTTACTTGATTAAAATCTCATGTGTGAGAATTGAATTTTGTTTTCTGATGTCTTTTTTTAAAAAACATAAAATATTTTAATTGTATCTCTACCTCTTAAAATAAACAGAGTGATACAGAGTGATAAAATAATTGCCATTCAGCAGTGTTATTATATTAAAAGTAAATTGATTTAATCTCAGTTTTAAAAGTGGGTTATAATACAAATAAAACAAATCAAGTATCCTCTCCCTTAGAGAAGAGGCAGTGGGAAAATCATGATGCCACATGCAATCTCGCTAGCAGGCTATCAAGCAAAAATAACTGTTATTAGTCTCATCTGTCTTAACTGTATGAGCATGTGGCCAGGGTCTTTAATTAAGTTTCAGTTTCTAGAATGCATCAGCTCTAGAATCAAGAAGTAGAATTCTAAGTTCAACCTTCTGATGTGATTAAGCCTATTATGACCAGAGCTCATTAAAGAGAGTCTTCTTTTATTTTCACTCTGGTCAAAACTGGTTTATGTGGATTAGATTTTGAAATTAATACTATCGAGATTTACATTTAGTTTTATCTAAATCACTAAAATTTGAGAACACTGGAGAAAACACAGCTTGGAATTTGCTATGAAATAAATTTTGTCAAAACACGTCTATTAATCCAGACTGAAAAATTAGTGGAAGCATATAAAATTCAGGGTTTTTTTTTTCTTTTTAAGAAAGCATTTTCTAGCCAAAATAAATGAGAATTATAGATAGAACCCAAATCCTCAAGCATCCAATAGCTTCAGTTAAAGCAGCTAGAGTAAAAGTTTGACACCTTTTATTAATATACATATATCATCACATTAATTTCTTTACAAAGAAATAGAAATATCTCAATTTTGCACAGTTACTGAGTAAATTGCAAACTTTATTAATTTTTTTCCATAGCTTATTTTCATCTGATCAGCACTAAAAAAATTGAAATCTTTATTTTTGCTCCACTTCCAATTCAGAGGGTTCTGGAATGTTGCAAAACACAATGGGTGAAATTTGCTTTGCCATGCCTGGCACAGATGGAGAGCTAATGTGTCCATATTGACAAAGAAATTACTTTTCAAAGATAAGTAATTAATCCGTAGCCCATTTGACCAAAATACTGTTTTATCTGAAATACAGTTTAAAGAGAAGCAGGTATGTATTCACTTTATGTTGCAACAAATTGACATAAAGGAGGAACATTTTTTTGGGAGACATATATGGATAGATATAGTTATAGATATAGATATAGATATAGATATAGATATAGATATAGATATAGATAATATAGATAAGATAGATAATATAGATAAGATAGATAATATAGATAAGATAGATAAGATATAGATATAGATATAGATATAGATATAGATATAGATATAGATATAGATGATATATATATAGATATAGGTATAGATATGAATACAGATATAGATCTAGATTAGATATAGATTGGATATAGATTGGATAAAGATATTTGTAGATGTGCCATTACATGTTTTTGTTTGTCTGAAAGGAATAGAAGCAGCAGTTTATCATGTTTAGCATTTTCAGCTAAGATATGTGAATCCTTCAGATTAATTTCCAGCTTTTGTGGAAAAGCCCTGACATGGGAAGTCTTTGGGCAGTGCACAGGACTTGCACTCTAGCTCAAGTGTTAGTGGAAGGTACAACTAAGCTCAGAGTAAGCTTTATCCTTGTGCAGTCAGTATGAAGAATGCTGAGGGTGCTTTCCTCTGGACACTACCTTTATTCAGTTATTCTGACAACAGAAACCCACCCTGATGCTGGGGGAAAAGAACAAGTAAAATTCTCCCTTCACCTTGCTGATCAAGCACCTCAACACACACCTCTTTTGCTGACAGGAGTGAGCAGTTGTGATGGTTTCTCAGCAGCCTCCAGCATGTAAGAGTAGACTTCTCTGCCCCACACTTCATCTTCTGATAAAACATTTGTGCCTTGTTGATTACACTTTTGTGCCCCACTGAGTTAGGAAGGATGAGGTTAACAAATAATGCAGTGCATCAGCACTTCTACAAGAAAAAAATATTTATGCTTTATTTAGGGCAGGGCAGCCTGGTTTTCAACACTATATTTTGTTTTGTTCTGTTTTGCTATCTAAAGAGAAAGCATTTGAAACTTTAATTAGCTTGGTTGATTCTAGATTTTTTTTTTTTTTTTAATCTTCTATTTGAAATTTAGACTTTCTAATCCTGTAGAGACCAATACTGCAATGAAACATGCAGCTTTATGACAGCCTAAATAAATTAGAGAAAAAAATCCATGAAGAAAAGTTCAGGGTGCCTTCAGCAGAAAAATGACCACCCACTTCCCCACACCCCCATCCAAACAGATGTGTAGCTAAGAGATTTAATTAGAAAAATGTTCAAACTGGAATTCTCAATTGGATCAGTTCTTGGAACTGAGATGATTTGAGCTGTAATTCACTGAACAGCTTTACAGACTTTCAGTACAATTTGATGGAGGTATGAAAGTGCTACCTTGCCCATCCTTTGCAGCTACTGTTCTACACAGGTGCTTCTACACTCACCTCTATTGTTTGTCACTTAATCCTACAGCAAGAATTGATTCTGCACGTCCAGTCAATGTGATGTCAACTTGAAGCAAGTGCACACACTTAGAGAATGCAGCACCTGTCAGTATATATTGGTCTAAACTAAGATTAAGATTTCAGAATTACTGTAATTCAGACATAAACAAATGACAACAGAAGGACAAGAAAAAGCTTCTCTTACAAGCATTTCTTACCAGCTTGGTACTTATGTTTTTTTTTAAAATGCATATAATGATGCATCCTCTGATTTTAACATTTTTTTGTATGTTGACATTTCAAAAGAGTGAATAAAGAAGGAAATTGCTGAAAAGAACTTTTCTTAGTGCTGGGAAGTTCTAACTATTTAGTACTTACTAGCATTCTGGGAAGAGAAAATAATGTCTGCTATGATTCTGAGTAAAATCCATCAGTGGTGTATTAAGGCTAATAGTCAGTTCACAAAAGAGAGGTTGTGTGCCACCTGAAAACAGTAGCTTGATGGTTACGCTTTGGAATTTAATTAATTAAGAGCTCACATTTCTCTGTATTTGCTTTGGATCTAGCAACAGAAGGTCGATTCCTCAAGACATTTGAAATACACAAATATAAAAAAGTCTCATTATATAAATTTTTAATTTGTTTAGATTATTGATGTTTGTTTAGATAATAGATTGTCCTAGCTGTGTCCTAAAGAGAGGGAAGATCTCAGAGACAGAGTAATTAAAAAAGCACCCACTTCTGTGGACTCACAACTTTTGGCTCCCATTTCTGACCCAAAACATTGACAAGGGAGGCCTCATCTCCTTACACAAACCCTAAACTCAGATGAAAAAGACAGGTACTTCCCAGAGAAAAGTCTTTTCACCTAAAGTCAGATATCTGAGACAGAAGAAAAGAACTGCATTCAAACTTGCTTTGTTTATTATGGAGATCTTATCCAGCTGAAGGAAGAAAGGAATTCAACACTAATTATGTGACATATGAGTTTATAAAATAATTTTTTCTATCAAAATAAATTCATGTATGAATTTAAAACAGCTTGAGTGGAAAAAATACATCTCTCCACCTCAGAAAACTTCATAATAAAAATCTGCAATAAAAAAAAAATTGAAAATGCTTTTGATATAGGCACTTAAAACATTACATGATCAGTATTATTGTTAAATTATTAAAGTGAATACAGTTTCAGAACATTTTTATGAGAAAAATTATCACAGAGTGACAGATTAAGCTAAATTGGAAAGGACCTAAAAGGGCCATTGGTCCAACTCCCTGCCCTGCACAGCACCATCCCCAGGAGTCACACCTGTGCCCGAGCTTTGTCCAAACACTTGTTGAACTCTGTCAGGCTGGTACAGTGACTGCCTCCCTGGGGAACCTCTTCCAGTGCCCAACCACCCTCTGGGGAAAGAACCTTTTTCCAATATCCAACATAAACCTCCCCTGACAGCTTCAGGCCACTCCCTCATCTCCTGTCACTGGTCAACACGGAGAAGGGATCAGTGCCTGCCCCTCCTCTTCCCCTCATGAGGAAGTTGTAGCTGCAGTGAGGTCCCCCCTCAGTCTCCTTCAGGCTGAACAGACCAAGTTACATCAATCACTCTTTGTTTGGCTTCTCCTCCAGGCCCTTTACCGTCTTTGTTGCCCTCTTTTATGTGCCCTCTAATAGTTTAACATTTTTCTTGCATTGTGGCACCCCAAACTGCCCTGATGGCTCAAGGTGAGGCCACCCCAGTGCAGAGCAGAGGACAGCAGGACACTCCCCTCCCTGGCCCAGCTGGTGATGCTTTGAATGATGCACCCCAGGTCACACTTGGCCCTCCTGGCTGCCGGGCACTGCTGACTCATAAAATTTTCCATCATTGTCATATGAGAATATAACATTTTCAGGATTGGTGAATGACAATAAAGGGAACGTCTGAAGCAGCATTTTTAAGATTCCAGAAAAAAAAAAAAAAAAAAAAAAAGAAAAAAAAAAAAAAAAAGGAAATCTATAATATGACAATAATATATTTGATTTTAATCATTTAGTAAATAACTGGAATATTTATGTGAAATTTATAGCACCAGTTGAGCATCACTTTTTCAAAACTAGAACATATTAGATACCCAGCTGGGATAATTTAGTGTAGAAATGGTCTTTTCACAGTGTTGCTTAAATAAGATAAAAAAATATTTTCTTAGAAGTAATATTTCTTTTTAAATTATTTTTGCTCTTTCAGATGTCATTTACTGATACCTTGTTGTTTTTTTTTCTGGTCATAGCCTCAAATGGAATGTTATTCTGGCACAAATTACAATAAGTAATTAACAAGAGCTGTTATGAATTATGGGAGGGTGTTGGGAAGAGGTGGACTGGCTGCTGAGTACCAAATATTGTTTTGTCCACCTCTTACTATCAAGTCTGTTCTATACATTTCTGGTGGGTTTTTGTTCAGCTCCAAACAGTTTCTAAGGATGTAGCTACGTGCATTGGCCTACATCCCTGACTTTCCTTGAAACTAGAATTTGCAGCCACAGAGAATGTGATATTCTTAGTAAAAGCAAGAATAAACAAGACAATACGTAAGCTGAAGGACTCCCCAAAGTGGTAATGTCCTTGGAGTTTGGCTGTGGGTTACCAGGAAAATACAAGGACAATACAGCGAGACCATCTGGATAGTAACAAAACCAGTCAGGTTAGATGATCACGGAAGAAGGAAATTTTTGATGGGAAAGGAAATGTTGATTTATTCCTTCCCTTTAACATCTTCAGTCAGAGAGACTGTACAGATGAAGCTGTGAATATAAAACCATTAGAAAGCTTCAGAAACTCAAAGCAGATTTTGGGATGTTGTGGTTAGAGAGTGTTACACAGCATTATCTTTATTCTGAAAATGGATGATGGAGACACAGATCTGCTCAATAGTATATAATGAATCTCTTATTGAATCAGGAAATGAATACTGGTCTCCTGACCAGTATCTAACCTACAAGTCCTTTTTTTAGTGAACATTCTTCTTCTGCCTGGTTACAAATTATTACACCTTCAGTGTCAGGTCAGTGAGGAAATCTGGGAATCTGAATGTCATATTTGTAGATGCATTCTGGATTTTTGCACATGTATTCTTGTAAAAGCAATTGTAAGAAACTAACAATTTCCAACATATGATACAATTTGCATTAAAACCTGAGTCTTTAATTGGATGACAAGGATATTCAATTCCATCAGCTGGAATTGTTGTACTTCTTGGGGCTGTATTAGCTCATGGTCAACTTAGAATGAAACAACGTTATTACCCTCCCAAATATTAGTTCTGTGGCTCATATTAAAAATTGTTGGAATGATACCTTTACTGATCCCACCCATTTTTATTATTAAAATTTTGAGAAAATGTGAAAGCTATTGGAATACCTGAGTCACCTGCTCCCTCAAATGTTTTTTAAAAATGGTCTTACTCTGTAGACTCATGAATCTTAGGTTCAACAAGGATTATGTTCAGTTTCATTTTCAAATACAGAAGAAAATAAACCAACATGGGTTTTCATGTACTCATGTTTAGTATTGAAAAAGAGTTTTCCAGCTAATCATGCAAATTATCTTGGTGATTATATTGCCATTGGAGGAAGATAGGATCCAAATAAAAGTTTCAGATTACATTAAAATAAATTTACTGCAGGCTAGTTGCCAGTGTTTTTAGATTTATAATTCAGTAGGTAATATGTTCAAAAATGAAATTAGGAATTCTTGCTTGAGGACATCAATACAAAGGAGTAGAAAGTTAAAGATGCCTAGGACAACCACCTCTGAGTATTTGTGATTGCATTTGCCTGAAAAACAAGATATTTTCTGGCCCATATTAAAATAAATATTGGAGGATTTCTTCCTTTCAAACATTAGTGCTTGAGAAGCTCGATGCAAGTTGGCTTCAGTGACAGAATAAGAGATTATGTCAATTCAGTCACTGCATAAAAACAACTTTAAATACTGTGATTGTGCATTGTCATGATTTATATATTTCAAGAGAATAGGATTCTTTTAAAACTCAGACTTGGTCTACTGGAGCTCTCGGAATGCTTGATGGTATGCTCAACTGCACAGGGCACTGTCATTTACACTGAATATATATTTGAGATATACTGGAGATTGTAGTTAAGGTCAAAACTCATTTGTACAATTCAAGATATATCTTCATACACATGCTGTTTCTTTTTAATCTAGGTCTTAATTCATAGAACCACAGGATATGCTGTGTTGGAAGGGATCCATCGGGATCATTGACTCCAGCTTCTGGCCCTCTGCAGGACACCCCAAAAGTCACACCATGTACCTGAGAGCATTGTCCTGATGCCTTGAGAAGCTACGTGGAACAGAGGCTGGACAGTGTTAAAGGAACAGTAGGTATTTATTAAAAAGGTCTTCAAAGGATACACCTTGGGCACTACAAGAGCCCGGCCAAGGCTATACCCAAGATGGACAATGAGTCACACATTTTCACGCTTCTATAAGTTTGGTCCATTTACATATTGGGGCAAACTGTCCAATTCCAGCTTCAGGTTAAGAACTCATATCCTCCCAGATTGCTCTCCTCATTTCACTCTTGTTTTTACTTTTTGGGCCTGAAGCTGCAACAGTGTCCTTGGTTCTCAGGCTGTAAAAGGATTTTTTTGTCTAACTATCCTGTGAAGAGAACTTGTATACACTTTATAAGAAGTTCAGAGTTATAAGTTATAGACCAATGCATTACAGAATCTGAGAAATATGCAAGCTAAAACTTAAGACATCAGTCCATGTAGGTTTTCTTGCTGTGCTTTTACTGACAGGGTAGAGAGCCTGCATCTTCCAGAATGATCCCCTTGAAAAAGAGAAAGAAACTTAACTGAGCTCCTTCCCGAATACAAGTGGTTTTGGTTTGATCAACAGTGACATTTCCATGAATTGAAGTATGCGCACAATCTGTCTTCATTCAGGAGCAGCTGACCCTAAGTATCCAAACAGACACATCATGATCAGTATCTAGCTTTAGCTCAATGTTTTTTCTCATTTCATACTCTTCACTGTGTCAATTTAGACCATGCATAATTTTGACCCACCTTATAAATTTGCAGTCAGTGTACCACATAATAGCAGCATTTGACCTATCACATATATGGGCAAAATATTGCAGGTGGATTAAATGACTTTTGTAGGTCCCTTCAAACTGAACTATTCTATTCTATCCTATTCTTTAAATATATTTCATGACTTAGTGTTCTGTGCCGCACTGAAATTTCTTTAGCAATAGGAACACCACACAGAACTGAGATAAGATTAGCCCTCTCAACAGAAAATAAACTGTTTCTACACTATTGCATGGTTGCATTGGCTACATCCATACAGACTCTGGAGGGATCAACACAGAGACCTTAAACATTAAAATTGTCACCATTATCACCTGGTGAAAATGAGTAATTGTTCCAGCATGAACTTCAAGTTATCATTACTAGAATCATCTCTTAGATATAATCATATTCACAATGTCTGTATGTTGTATAAGTGCTTCACTAATTTCACACTCCAGTACCTTGGCAGTGTGCATCTGTGAAACACTTAGGAACCATGTAATTTGTTATATTCATAGTCATTATGCTGTTTTTTGCCAATTAATAGCAGGATAAAGTATTTTTTGCTTGTTATGAAATCATTCTCCAATGAAAGTTTAACTCTGGCATTGCATCTTTGGAAAACTGTGTCCTTATATATGTTTCTGCCCCTTAAGTTCTCCACCACATTTTGATAGCACTGAGAGACTTTTATACAGTATTTCATAAAGTAAGACTTTTATTGATTTCTCTCTTTCAAAGTAGCTCTCCTTACATGGAAAGCCTCTAATTATTTGAATGAACTTCACTTGTCATTACTTCTACTGGTGCAAAATGGTAACATTGGAGCTGCAAAGCAAACTCAGTTTTATGCTAAACTTGATTTTCAAATTATCCTTACTTTTCAAGATTTCTTCATTTTGGAATTTAGATTGCTATTGTTTTCAAAATCAAAGGACAGCAGTGGAATAATCAGCACCTAAAGAAGAAGCTATTTCTTTAAGTACTTTTTTGTTTGCTATGAAGAAGAGTCCTGAATTCGTCAGCACTACAGAATCATGTTTCTCCTTGACATTCCTGACTGAGAGCTTTAGTTAATATCACGTTGAATTCAGTGGAAACTGATATGGTCAGCACCCAGTAAAGTAAAATTTTATGGCTATAAAATGTTAATTTTTATTAATAGGAATTCCTTAGAAAGGACTGGGAATGCTCTCAAACAACTGCTGTATTTTAGGCTAGAAGAGCTGAAGTCTTAGAGAAGGAGTTCAAAATAGGTTATTGCATAGACAGCCAGGTGAAACTGAATCCTTTCATAGCATTATTGTCATAAAAGAGAGGAACACCTATTATTTATTCCCTAAAATACAGAAATACACAATGTTCTCTAGAATACAAAACAAACATTTGGAATATAATACTTTGTGTGTTTGATTCCAAATGAAGGGAAATTTGTTACAAGCTGAATGAAGGCAAGCAAAACTGAGAAGAAAGTTCTGACTTTACACATCACACTCTTAATATCCGTTTCCCAAGAAGTCATCTGTGTTATTTCTTTTACTACTGGCTACAATTATTCTGCAGGTAGGGTTTTGTTTAGGTGGTGGATTTGTGGTGTTTTTTGTTTTTTTGGTTTCTTTTGTGGTGGTTTTTGTTTTTTTGGTTTTTTTGTGGTGGTTTTTATTTGTTTGTTTGTTTTTTGTTTTGTCTTGGTTTAACTTGGTTTGGTTCTTTTCTCCTTTCTATTTTTGATGAGTAAGAAGATATAAAGGGCAGGGAAATAATTCATTCAAGTTTGAGTATTTAAAGTTAGGTTTATACAGTGGATTGTCATCAGACATAAATCTCATAAATGTTATTGAATTGAATATAACCCAGGACAGCACCTAGCAAAAGCAAAATCGGTGGGAATGATGTATCAGTGCTGACTTGCAGAAGTTATCTACTGGGGGAAATAACTGCAGTCAAACAAGCCCACAGCTAATGACATAACTACACTTTCTGTTATAATTAGTGTATGATTTTAGAAAAAAGAGAAGCTTCGCTGTCTGGTGAATGGATTCTGGTTATCACATATTTCCACAGCCATATTTCTGCTCTGAATCTAAGTACAGACAGTTTATGGTCAAATGAATATTTTACTTTCTTTTGTGATTCTTAAGCAGATTGAACTTCTTGGGATTAGTCATGAAAGCTGACTTCTTACTAGAATTGTTGCTATGCTCTCTATGCTAAAAGAGGCAAAGGAATTGCTGTACCAGAAAATTTTTAGAACAGTTCCTTAAGGTTAGGTGTAAGATTTATTTCCTGATACTTACATACGTTTTCAAGGTTTTTTGGCACTCGTTTTTCAATATGTGAATGTCTTTTTTTAATTGAGGAGTACAGAGATAATCTTCATATTCCAAGAAAGAGAGGTGGAATCCTGCACAGGCCAGGATTGTATTAAACTTTTCCAGGAATAATAGGTTGCAGGTTTTAGACTTTTAATGCTTAGGAGAGAGGTCCCATTTTACAAGTGTTCTTTACACAGTTGTCCCTAGGTATATAATTTTCATTGTCTATAATAAATACTTTTTTATATTTGATATCTGGTGGGTTTCAACTGCTTGTCAGCAATCTTTCCTTTTCGTCATTTATCCCTCCTGCAGTTGCTGTGTTATCTATTATTTTTTTCCCAGCAATAATGCCATTATACTGAGGCTGCAAATAAGACCAAAAATAAGCCCCCTGGCATTTTTTTAGAACACATGTTCATTGATTGTTTTTTAAATAGAGTACATTAAAACCTACATGTTAGAACATTTTATTCAGCTTAGTATATATAATGTTGGTGTTTGCAATTTCTTCTTTGTTAATCAGCATGCTCAGTATGAAACTAAATGACCTATGGAAGTAAAACAAGATCATGAGCATCATCCTTAAACAAGTTCAATAACAGCTTTTCCTGATCAGCGTGCAAGCAAGTTCAAAAGTATGTCTTTCCTATAAGCCCATGTTGATTACCATTAATTATATTATCCTCTTTTAATAGGTTATTCATCAAATCCCATATCTCTTGTTCCATAATTTGTCTGGGATCAATGTCAGGATGACAGGCCTATAATTAGATGTCCCATTTATACTTTTAAAATATTGGCATAACATTAGCTTCATACCAACCCTTTGGAAATGCTCCAGTGCTCTAAGACTTATTGAAAATCATCACTGATGATCAAGAGATCTGCTCAGCTGACTCTTTACAGCAATTGCA
Organism: Poecile atricapillus; assembly: GCF_030490865.1. Lineage (NCBI taxonomy): Eukaryota > Metazoa > Chordata > Aves > Passeriformes > Paridae > Poecile > Poecile atricapillus. Next base: position 59,060,867 of record NC_081289.1, on the reverse strand, counting down.
GGCAGAATTATCTGGACCTGCTGATTTGACATCTATCATAATGTTATTTAGCAACCTTGTTATTTCCCATTAATATGGAAAGCCTTTTACAATTTAAATCATCCAACTACAATGTCGAGCTTTTTCACAAAACCATAAAGTTATTCCCTCATTCCCAATACTGTAATTCAAATGACTTCTCTGGTTTTTAGGGTTTTTGCCTTCTATCATTTTTCTTCTACTCATCTTTTGTTCTTCCTCTATACATATATATGTGTGTGTGTGTGTATGTATGTATATATGTACTAGATATAGTCTTCTAAGCTTTTGGAAATTTATCTAAGGTTATGAAAATAATTCTATGCCTCTGTTTGGTAAACTGTGATTTTTACATGCCTAATTTGTTGTGTCTTTGAAAAGGCAGATTAACTCTGCAAGGAATACACAGGATTCCTGAAACTTAGTTATGCTTAATACCTCAGAGCTAGTAAGTAAATTAAATTGGATTCTGCTTTCTGCAAGGTCTAATCTGATATCTTTATTAACAAAGTTAAATACAAAAACAAAAGTAAACTTATTTTTTGAAATGTTGTGGATGAGTTGCTTGGCCACTTTCAGAAACACTGTCAATGGTACTGGCAAAAGCAGGGTTTATTATGAATTTGTGAAAATACAGTTTTACAGAGTTCAATGGCAAGATTCACTCTACTGCTTGCTACAAAGACTAATACAAAGGAAGGTCAAATTAGAAGTAATTTTGAATGATTTACATGGAATGCAAAAGTAAGTAAGAGCAGAAAGGATTTGGAAGGAAAGATGAGGGTGCAAAAATGTGTAACAGCTCTTAATCATTGTGTACTTTAACATTGACAAAATGATTTGGTAGATTTCACTGGAGTTACAACAATGACTTAACATAGATTTGAAGTAGTAACATTCAGTCATGTTTTAACCTCTGCTGTCAACCCAGCTCCAGGCAGCTACTTGCTCACTCCCCCACCAGTGAGACTGGGGAGAGAATCAAAAGGGTAAAAGAAAACTCATGGATTGAGATAAAGACAGTTCAGTATGGAAATCAAAAGCCATGCACACTAAGCAAAACAAGGAATTAATTCAGTCTCCAATGGGCAGGCGCTTATTCAGCCATCCCCAGGACAGCAGGGTCCCATCACTCATAATGGTGACTTGCGGAGACATACATAATCACTCAAAACATTCTTGCTTTTCCTCCTTCTTCCTCCCTTTTTATATACTGCACAATGCCATATGATCTGCAATACCCCTTTGATCAGCTTGAATTTCCTGTCCTGGCTGTGTCTCTCCAATCTCTCAGGCAACCCCAACTTCCTCACCAGCATGGCTGTATGAATAGCAGAAGAGGCCTTGGCTCTGTGAAAGCCCTGCTCAGCAATAATAAAAACATCTCTATATTATCAATCCTGTCTTCGGCACAAATCCAAAACACAGATCCATACCAGCCACTGGGAAGAATATTATTGATTTTACTGTTTCCACAGTATCACCATTTCTTTGTTTTCTGACAGTGGGATTTCTACTAAAGGAAGCTGTAAACTGTTCTGTAAGAATGCGTGTTAGAGGTTGGGTTTTTCCCCTATATTCACTAATAAAACGGAACAAAACAAAAAACAAACAAGAAAAAAAAAAAAACAAAGAATAAAAAAGAGAGGTCATTTTACACAATTTCAGAAACTTCTGAGACAATATTCAAGTAGCTGGAAAGTCTGTAGAAGAAAATGCGAAGTCATTACTAGTGAACTCAATGGATAACAAAAATATTGGCTGTTATACAGAAAACTCTGTGCTATTCATCAACCAGATTCACTTACCCTTTAAGACAGTTAAACACAAAACAAGCTAACTAACCAACAAAAATTGTGGGAAAACTCAAATATCTTTGAAATGTGAGTAATCAGAAAGCACTTTGAGCATACCTATGGCAGACAATATCTTCAGACTATTGAGTCTCAACAAGCAAAAGACTATTGAGTAGAAAGAGGGAAATTGTATTACCACATTAGTGAGGTCATTACCTGAATATTGACTGTGTAAACCTCTTTAGAGCAAAGATGGCAGATTGAAATAGCATCATAAAACAGAGATAAAAGTATTCATGGCTAGACAGTGACCTAAACAGAGACATGCTTTTCAGCTTACCCAAAAGAAGTTTCAGAGGTGACTTCTCATAAATGAAACATACTGAAAATTGAAGTATAACTGGTTTGTGATTTAATGAGCCATTGCAACAACTTATGGAAGACCAGAACACGTTCTTCTTTATATGTCATTCATTCAAGAGAGCTGACTTTTGGAAAGAGATAGTATAGCTGAAAGTAATGAATGCATTACAAAAATAAAGCAAAATTATATGCACTATGCTATGCAAGACATTGGATTAGCTAATCGTGTTGATTTCTTCATGCTTTAAAATCTGTAAATCTAGTGAAGAATTAGTACTTGAATTATACATCTAGAGAAGAGTATTCAGCACTTAACAGAGCAATAGCAATAAAAATTTTACTTTGCTAGTGATGAGCTTGCCACTGGACCATTGCTGCCAATGAGAGGATTATTGCTGAGTTCAGTGAGTCAACCTTCTGTGAAGCTACTCACTTGGGGAAAAAAAGAAATATTACAAAAGCAGAAGGTAAAGTAATGACAAAAGGAGGAATGCTGTATGGAACAAAATGTAAACCAAGTCAAAGGTAAAATTAGGGAATATTGTCAGCTGTATTGTTTTCAGTTTATTAAAACTAGGTGCTACACTATGCTCTGACACTGCACATTTGTTTAAGTTTGTGCTGTCCATAGTCTATACAACTTAATGAGAAATATTGCCTGTGTTGGATATTGGATGTTCATGCTGACAAGAAAATGTCACAATCAATACCAAGGAGCTAAGCTTGAAGGGTTCACCTCCAAAGTGCATGTTGACTTCTGGAGGTTTGCCACATACAGAGTGAGCCAAGGTCTTACATTTTCACAGTGAGAGATGAACTCTACAAACATTCTGGTTGTTTTTCATAAAGAAGAGTGGATTTTTAATTTTTTTTTAAATATTTTCCACTCACTTCTGATATAAAAAAATAGCTGCTAGTCATGTACATGAACTGCAGAAGCCAAACACAGTTGTCAGGCAGTAGCAGCTTTAATGTTTTAACAAAAATTAGCAAAAGTTTTCAGGATGAAAAATTAATTTAAATCCGTGCTGCTCATAATGAAAAAGGTAAATGAGCCTAGCATGCTGATTTAGTAAAAGTTTAAGCAGTATCCTCTATGTCCCAAATAAAATCCCAGTCATATCAAAAGAGAGCTGATGAACTCAACTCCGTGCAGGAAGAATGGTAGAGTCATTTATTCTAAGATTTTGGGACAGGAGGTGTGAATTTTGTCTGGTTGAGATTAGGATTTTCCACATAACAGCCCACATAGTGTTGTTCTTTGTATTAGTAGCTGGAAAGGAGCTGGTAACACACCAGCATTTTGGCTGCTGCTGAGCAGTGCTGGCATATCATCAGCACTCTCTCACCAACACTGCCCCCTTCACCATCAGGCTGGGGTTGGACTTGGTAGGCGAGATAATCAGGACAACTCTCTCTAACTCATCAAAAATTATATTCCATACAATATGCCATTTCTCTGTAGCAGAGGACATGGTCCACTTGTTGGGGTCAGTACAAAATTTTTCATGAGTAAGTTTTACCAATATAGCAGAGGCCTTGGTAATACCATTGAATTTTTTCTGTGGGTTAAACTATGTGTATATTTATGTGTCTTGGCCTTCTACTATGGTGGTTCTTTTTTTATGGAATGGGGATGCTGTGCCTCCTAATGTATGTGTGAATACATGAAACATTTAAAAGTACAATGAAATTAAAAAGGAAATTTTAAATTGCCAAGGAAACTCCCCAATCTGACCATTCTCAAGCCTCTCTGTCAGGCACACTCCCAAGGCCAGAGGATTTCACTGCTGGGGCCGGAGCCCCTTTGCAGCAGCAGCTGCAGTGGCCAGGGGAGCCCCCTTGACTCCCTGCACACCCCATCACAGACCAGGTTCCCTCACCGCTTCCACCCCAGGCTTCCCGTCACAGTCTCAGCTGTCTTGTCCCATAAAGCCTTTTATTCAGGGTGCAGTGACACAGAAACAGCTCCAGCTGGTGCTTCTGAGGAGGGAGCCCCAAAAAAGGAACCCCATGGTTTTTATATCCTCACAGGTCTAACTCTTGCTCCTGGGGCCCCTCTCCTGCCTTTCTCCATGTCCAACCAGATCGCTGTCTGTCACTCCCTTTTATCTCTTCTGTTACCAAAAGATCAGCAATTCCAAGCTTCAGCTGTGTGTCCCAGTGTCCATTCACCTGGCTGATGTCACCAGTTTTCATGCCCTTTGTTATCTCAAAATTTGACAGTTCACAGTCTCTTGTTCGGGCTCCCACCCAAGCCCAATCTGCATCTCCATCTGCAGCTTCAAGCCCAGCTACCCGGACCAGATGTATTCCTCAACAAAATGTGCATGAGATTTCTTGCAAATGAAAAAAATTAGACTCTCTGCTAAGAGTTATTTTCTTCATCAATTCCTGGAAATCATAAGCACAGCAGAAGTGTGGCTGCCGCTTGCTTGAAATCATTTAACTGTTTGGAAAACAAAATTTGCTACTAACATAATTTTTATCACAGTAATATTTTTATGTCATTTTAACTTACATGACACATCCAAATGGAAAGAAACACATGCTGCTTATTCAAACTTCTTTTTCCAATTAAAAACATATATGAGGTAGTTCAGAGAAAAGCTCTTGGTTCCTCAGAAAAATCTGAATTGCAAGATGACTCTATAATGAAGCAGAAACACTTTGTTAGACATACAGACTGTTATTGGTTGGAACTATCAGGAATACCTAGAAGAATCAAAGTGACAGCTAGGATTGATATGTAACATAACTAACATGGAAGGATGGTGAGAAACATTTTTTTGTTTAAAAGACACTTTTTGGCTTTTCAATCTTTGCCTTCAATAATAGAAACAATTGTATTTTAATTAATTTGCACAGATTGTAGCGAGTCCTGTGACAAAGCTGGAAAAGAAGGCAGATCTTGCAATTTATTTTACTTTGGCTTCTAGACTTTACATTAGCTAACATATATATTTCTTTTTTTTCCCCCCTTGGATTTCTTAGCTCCATGTATGTGTGCTGTTATTGCAACTTCACTGAAAGCCATTCATAGAAATGCACAGAGAATGTCTTTCAGCCTGGTAAACACTTGTTTTATATAAAGCAATCTCTGCTGAGCTTTGAACCTTTGCCCCAAGGAGCTTAGCTGCAACTTTTGACATCTTGGGGGAGGCAAGGGGAGGATTGTTTTCTCATACTTTAAAATCAGATTGCTTTTAATACTTTTCTCAAATGGTTCTTGTAATGTCTCATTTTGATGTTATTTTTTTCCCATGGCCTAATTGTACTACTAATTGATTTATTTACCATATGAGTCAAGAAATAATATAATTTATCATTCAATATCATAAACTTTGAAGTAGGAAGTATTTTCATCTACTATCATAAACTATACAACTAAGAAATTTTAAAGTTTGTTTACATATAAAAATGCTTTTACTTTATTTACATATAAAGAGAGGAGAGTTAGTAAGAGGGGGCCTAGTGTTTCTTTTCTTTCAAGATTATTCACTAATTTATTTTTTAATTAATTTTTAATATTCTTCCTAAAAATGGAGTGGGAAAAAAACAATGTATCAGAGTCGCTGCAACTGTATTTTTTACAGAGGAATCTCATTATTTGAGTATCAAAAGTTTCTTTAAGAAGTTTGTATTGCAGCTTGCTAACAAGTGTTGAAGGTAAAATATGTAAGATAAATGAAGGTAGAATATATAAGATAAATGAAGCAATACTTCTTAATGGTATCAGTGAAAAAGGAAGAAATATGTTCACCTGTGCTCCATATCAAGGTAATAAATCACTTAGCTTTCATAGCAGAATCTTTCACCATTTTAAATGGTAACACATAAGAAATATATCTTGCACGGATTTAAAGGATAGAATTCTGAGTTGCTTGCTCTCATATTGCCCAGCTCCCTGAAATGAAGCTCCTACCATTGAAACAGATTCTACTGTTAGAGAGAATAGTTGAGTAAATACCACAATTCTTTAATATAATGTCTGCTTTAGAAACAATATTTGAACTTGTTATGTCATGTGACATTTTCCCAGACACAATTGGCCAAGGGAGCTTATTACCTTTGCTGCTTGTTTACTAAGGCATCACATTTAAATTCATTTCAAACACACAAACTTTCTCATCTCTCAGAAAAACAGCATTAAAGGGTGTGCTCATTCATTGGTAGTTGAATATCAATGAAGATGATTCCATGAAGGATTTTTTTTCCTCTATTTTCTCCTTTACCTGTCTAGGATCAAATAATTTTTTTGGAGATATTTTACTTCAATGAAGTATTGAAAAAAACCCAAATACTTCTTTCAGAAGACAACCTCCCATTTAATCTCTCTCTTTTGAGGAAGAATTATACAAAAAGAAAAAGCAAAAAGCAAAAACCAAAAACCTTACAGACAAAAAATAGTTGCAGCTGAAGAAACCAGTGAATTATCATCTCTTGCCTTCCTAGTCCACAACCCAATTTCTGTTAGATGCAGCTATACACAATAACTACTGCTCAGATTTTTTCACTTCCATACTGTGTGTTTTGTTAGGTTTTCTTTTATTTTGACAATGACAGCTTTGGCAGTAACTTTTCTCTCATCTTTGAGTGTGAGTTTTTACTTCCATGAGAAGAACAGCATTGGAGGCTGAACATGAAATTGTCTCCTACCATGTGTTGGAGACAGACACTCTGATAGGGAGATCTGAACAGGTAGAATCTAGGGAAGTTTCACTAGGTTTATACAAGTGGCCTTCCAGAAAAGTACTCATACTGTCCCATATGACACAAACATTTATTAACAGCCCTTTCAGATGCTTTATCCAGAGCTTTGATTTTTCAAAAAAAGAGATGGCAGACTTCTATGACTGCTTTCCGTATCTTTTTGTATTGCCATAAGTGAAGTAAAATATGTGATGCATGCTCATTCCAGAAAAGCAATTTACATCAATTTTTTTGTATTTTTCTGTCTTTCTAAAGAAGAATAAATCAAGGAAATACTTTCAGAATACTAATTTTGGTTTTCCTAATAGCATTTTGGACAATCATTTCCACAGAAGATTTGGCTATTGCTGTTGCTACTGTCAGTTTTGCTGATGCTTTACAGTGAAGCTTTAAAACTGCAGAATGAAAAAGCCTGTAGAAGGTCACACAGGATTCAGTGAAATGCCTTTTACTGCCTTTTGTTGTTGAACTCATTGTATTGGGTTGACTTGGCAAGGATTTGGTAGCACAGTGTGCAGAAGGAGTGGCTTCTGCAAGAAGAAGCCTGGGGCTGCCTCATGTTGGATGCAGCTGGTTCCAGCCAGCTCCAAAAGGCCCCAAAACAGGACCAAACTGAGTCCAGGATCCAAACTGATGCCCCATCTGTGGTAACATAATTAAGAAAGGGTAAAAAAATGTTGTGTAGCTGTTGAGAGAGAGGAAAAAGAGGTGAACAGCCCTACAGACACCAAGGTTAATGAGGAAGGAGGGAGAGGAGGTGCTTCAAGTACCAGAGCTGAGATTCTCCTGCAATCTGTGGAGAAGGCCAGGCCAATGGAGGAACACAGCAGCAGGTCTTCTGTCAGGAGCTGTAGTTGTGTAGGCAACCCAAACCTTTCCTGTAGAAGAGTACACCACAGAAAGGATCTTGCTGGAGCAGTTCATGAAGCTGGTGGGAAGGATCCACACTGAAGAAATTAATGAAGGGCTCTATTCCATTGTTGAGGAACCCACTCAGGATTATGAGAAGAGTGTGATGAGGAAGGAGTGACAGAGTCAAAAGTTTATGAATTGACTAGAACCCTCATTACCTTCTTGCCTGTGACACTCAGGGAGAGGACTTAGAAGAGTAAGGAATGCAGTTGAGTCTGAGCAGAAAAGCAGGCTGGGAGTAGGTGTTTTTAATTTTGTTTTCATTTCTTACTATTCTACTCTATTTTTAATGTACAGCAAATTAAATACATTTCCCCAAGTTTAGTCTGTTTTGTCTGTGACAGTAATTTGTGAGTGATCTCCCTGTCCTTATCTCAACCCATGACCCTTTTCACATTCTTTTTCCCCTCCTGTCCTGCTGATAAAGGGGAGTGAGCAAATGAATGGTTTGGCAACTGGCAGTCCCCACCACACTGATTCATATGCCTTCTTTAGTTATGGAAGGCTGATTTTAATCAAACCAATTTTTTATGATTTTTGAGTTAGGCTGAAATAGTGTCTGTTTATGATCTATTTTGCAGTAATATAGACAGACTCATAGGGAAAGGTAATGAATGTTAAAGACAGGTATGTGCAAATTATTTCTGTACGAGCATATACTGTCTATACTGCTTACATTTGGCAGGATTTTCTTTTCTTTTGGAAATACTGGCTGATGAAAAGTCTATTGAATTAATATACTAAAGTCTATATTAAACAGATTTAATATTTTATTTATTTTGTGTATTATAAAACACTTAATTTATGATAACATCTAAAAGCACTGATATTTGGAAAGAATCTGTTTCAATAGTAAATAACTTGGGAGACATTGTATGTAATTATGCAATTTCTCCTACTACCACACAAATTAATTTCCAAAAAAAAAGAATTCTCTATCAATGAATTACCAATGATCTGTTGCTGGTGGCAAGGTTCCAAGGACTTACAATTTGGTTTAGTTCTTAATTTTATACATATTTTTGCACATGCAGAGATTATTTCTCCAAAATTTTAGGACAGATTTTGCAGTCACACTTGAGCAGCCCTGGAGAACTGACAGCAACGTGAGGCAGAGTGAGTACCAATCACACGTACACATTCACGGTTCAGGAAACATTTCCAACCTCCGCAGGGCTGGGCCATCTTGCACAAGGTTAAATTTGCATCGTAGTACTCAGTCCTCCATCCTAGCACTCAATATAAAACATCTCAGGATTCAATGTAAAATAAAAAAATAATGAAATGAGTCAGAGATGCCTGAGATTTGACAAGCATGACCAAATCATCTTAACAAATCTTTTTAAGACTCCCCATTCTCTATCACATCAATGTCATGCTGCATCCTCAAGGATGTACCTTCAGTTAAGGTCAATAATGGGAATATAATACTGAATTCTATTTGACTGCAACATTTGAGAGCAGGTCATGTGCTGTGGGTTTCTCCATAATGCACATATCTGTCATTGGTGGATGGGAACATTTCTCATATATGAAAGGAGAAAAATTGTCTGTTCCTTCCTCTCTCTCTCTCTCCATTTCTCTCTCTCTCTCTTTCTTCACAGTAAGGCATTCTAGTTTTTTAGGTTTTCTAATTCTTAAAAAACAGCCCTGAAGTCCAGCTTGTGTATTCACAATTTGAAACTTTGTTTACATATTTTCAAAAAGAAACATGCAGTTTTCAACTTCCCACAGTTGTTCTTGGTATCATATTTTTATTACAGACTGTAAAATATATATAATTGATTCATAATGTGAATACTGACAGAATCAAATGTTAAATAATAAACATGATCACCGTAATTTTGTTTGTTTCTAATGAGTCTTCCAAAATATAATCTATGGACAGTCTGTAGCACAGCTGTATTTGATTGAATTAGGTTGGTTTGAATTCTAGCACTGTTTTCAGTTTAGTGGGATTTATGTTATTCAGTGCTGTGTGCTGCCTTCTGTGGATTACCATCACTAGGGCCTATCCTGTCATGGGTAACATTAATGCCTATGTCAATAGTCTTGTAGCCTGCTTCAAATTATTTGACTGTTCTTCCCCTTTGCATACGCAAGAAAGTAGAGCTAATCACAGGGCATCGAGCTCTAGAACGTTTAAGACTGAATGAATGAACTTGTTAAGTGAATTGAATGACTGAAAGGATTCCCAAAATTAAACTTGAGGGGGTGCAGTTGCCATCACACCAATACAAAAAGAAGCATCACATTATTTTTACCTTGTGTTTTCACCTACTATGCAAAACCAGCCTGGCTTACTCTTTCTTTGTTATCACAGATTTTCAAATAAATATCCCCATAAAATGAAGATAGTTATTCCCCAAGATTTTAGAGATTCAAAATATATTTTCTAATATATATACTGTGCAGAAAATGTCAACAAGCTTTCAAATATTCAAGAATCTTAGACAACTTACATTAGATAACAATATTCTTGTAAACCGTAATAAAACTGTCAAACCTGAATACTGACCCATCATGTGACCCATATGATATAACCTGTTGATGGTGACACTACTTTGTGCAGATTGCTGGTAGTCTTAGGACATTTTATTCTTAATTTTTGAAGATAATACTTGGACATTATATGATGAAGGACAGGACAGTTTTTATTTACAGAAACTCTGATAACTGTTGAAGCCTGATAGTAGAAAGAAAATCATTGACATTGACTTGGATTTTCCTTTCAGATCCAATGGCTCCAATTGCATAAGACTTTGTTAAGTGATGTGAGTGATATCAAGGTTTATTTCATAAAATATTATTTATTTTTCAGAAGAATTTTCCTTTAAAGGAGAATTTAATTTGAAGTGCAACTAGATGAAATGGAGAAAAAAAAAATCTTATCAGACATTTCAAGAAAATTAAATGTTTTCAAGAACAAAAAAATGCCAAAAACCCAACAGTTTCTTATGGCATTACTGAAACTTATCACAGATGAAACTATAAACCAGCCTTTCAGTTCCTAAGATGTGTATTCTTATATCCTGTAATGTCAAAGAAAATATTCAAGACAATGACTTCTCTTGTCCATGAACTTAAAATTAAGCCACTGGGTAATGCATTAGCTTGTGTCAGAGACAGATTTCAGGACTAGGTGAATCTTTTTGAGGATTTTGCCTTGGTAGTCAATCTCAAAAAGATTCACCTTTGTCAGTCACAGTGGTTCCAGGTTAAATGCCTCAGCTGGAGCTGTGGCACACAGGTGTTGTCATTCCCTGCATTTGTAGCTAAATTAAGGCATATTTGAAAAAAATTGGCTCCCCTTTGGGATATTTTTTATGGAGCACTGTGCAGGTTACCTAAGAACACAGGACTGATATATGATTTCTGAAATACTCCCATAGTAGCATACAGTCTCATCCTACCAGACTGCATCTGTAAGCACAACTCTGTTTCATGCAGTTGTGGAGTGCTTTGCAACATTCCTGCTGTGTGGCTTTGTGTTCCCTTTTACTAACCATCTCTCCAGATCTTACACTGCCTCTGGAGAAAAATACTGCAAGTGTCAATACAGTGTGTGTTTCAGTGCAAGTGACCCAGGCCCCTCATCCCTGATCCAGACAGGAAACGAATGCATCTCACAAAAGGATGGAGCTCTTCAACTCTCCACACTACAAACACCACCACTTTAAAAACAGTGATCCGGACCTGCTGACAGGTTTTGTCATCTAGAATCAGGGAAAGCTTAATTATCATCCAGCTAATCCCATATGTAGACATAGTTTAATAGACTATAATTTTGTTCACTTCACTGTAGCTGCACAGCTTGCCTTAGTTGCTCACTAGCTCTGCACAGTAGCTTGCACAAAGCTATCCCCTTACAATAAAAACCAATGCCAGCAGAAAGAAAATGAAGAATGGGTTCAGGTGGAAAGGTCTAATCAGGAATGTACTGTCAAGTCCTTTCAGTTATATTCCTTCAAAGGAATTTAGGCATTTCAAGTTAACTCTCTCTCCAGTATTCATTGCCCTTTTCAGAGCATGTGGAGGAGAGAATTGACAGGTATGTCATGCCACATACTGTGTATTTGGAGGACAATCTGCAGATGGTGCTATAAACTGCAAAGGAAGGAGCATTATTAGGGCAGAATATATATTGCATACACAACACACGTGGTTTGAAAAATGCACATTTGTGTTTACCCAGTTATGTGCCTAGGTATATATGAGTTATATATGTTATATATATGGGTGCATATGAGTTCTTTGTTATCTTTGCTACTAAAAAATAAAGCTGAGGAAATAAGATTTGGTTAATGTAAACAAACATTTATTTTACTTGATAAAATGTGTATATTTGAAGATTAAATTTGTTTTATGAAAGAACTGAAAATTTTAATTATTTTCAAACTTCAGTAATTTATCTCTGTGAGGTTTTGGTTTGTGCCTCTCAGGGGAAATGATAGCAATGTTAAGGTATATTAAACTACTGAAAGTGATGACCATAACACTCAGCTAGCTCAAGTATTTAGTGTCCAGAGCCATATAAAAATGAAAGTAGATGCATCTGAATAACTTAAAACTATTTGAATTAACATGTCTTTTCACAGTAATTTCCATGTTCTACTCCTTTGTTTGCCCTTGTTTCACTGCCTGCTGCTTGCCCTCAGTAAATTTGAGTGCTAGCCTAAGAAGACATTGAAGCTGATTATGAAAGATGAAGAAAAGGGAATTTAAGTTTAAAAGCAATAAACTGGTATGAGAAAAAAGAAATTGAAATGAAAAAAAAGATGTTTTGCAGTGTAGTGCTACTCAGGGAATAATTCTAACAGAATTAAACAGCCACAGTACAACAGGGGCTTGCTTTATTGAAGGTTTTAAAAGATCCTTTAGGATCTTGAGTATGCAGTAAATGGGGCCCATCTCTCTCTCAGGAAAATCAACAGGAGTTTTAATGTTGATATTAGTGCAAGTAGGAATGATCCAAATAACACATGGAGGGGAAAGTTATGCTACCCCTTTTAGCACTGGATTTGAGTTAATAATTCTAATTAAAGTCACTATTCAGAAATTAGAGCATGTATGTAAATCATAGGGTTCCTGGATTCTACCTGAAAATGGCAGCTATGGAGAAGAAATTAATTTTTCATATTTACCATACCCAAATGAAAGCTAATATCAGAAAACCTTATGTTAGTTTACTGAGGCCTACCAGACAAAATGAGTAATTTCTCAGTGCTATAATGTGTGTCCATAACTCACACAGATGTACCAATTTATCAAAGAGAAAAGTTCTTCCCAGTTTTTTTGTATCTTTATTAAAACAACAAATCAGCGAAAATCAAGACTAGTTCTAAAAATGTGTTGGATAATGGTCCCACAATAAAGAATGTGAACAGTTCTCAAATTCCTACTATTTCGAAACTTTTATTACAAGACATTTCTATGCAGACACAAAGCTTGAGCTTGTGACACCAGTGTTGTGATAAGGCTTTTAAGGGCAAGGTCACGTCTGTTTTTTCCCCTAATCTGAATGAGAAGGCTTCTTCCAACACTTTGTCCCTCAATGTTGTTTGTAATAGGACTGATATAAATATCATATGATATATATTCATTACAGTATGTAGCTAATAAATATATTGTTATTTTTTAGCAAAACAGATCTTTAAAAAAATCTGTTTCACATTGTAGGCCCTGAGATAACCTCTTGAGATGAGCAGTTGCATCTCATTTTCATTTATATCCCAAGGTCATTTTTCTGAATGAGAAACATCAATGTCTCAGCTACAAAGATTTAAGGGGTTATGTCTTTCTTTCCACAAGAGACCTGAAAAACTTTGAACTACACAGTGACAGAAAATGAAATGATCTATAGAGTTCAATTCTAAAGCTATATATCATGGTGGCAGAGACTTCTGGTCAATAAACTCATGTGAACTTGTTTCCATTTCTAACCTGCATGTACTTATATAATGTGTTCCACACAAGTTCTTTGTGCTCCTTCAGGGACTTCCAACATTAACTTACAGACATAAGATTAAAAATAAAAAGTCATATGCTGTAGAATTTTCACCACAGATGCAGGCAAAAGTGCCAGTCAAATATCAGCATGAATCATTTCTCATGGTATTGAGGAATGTGGAAGATCAATGAGAATTATTATTATTATTATTATTATTATTATTATTATTATTATTATTATTATTATTATTATTATTATTATTTATACCATAGAGCTGCAGTCAGACCTATGGTATAATACAGCTGTTGTAATTTCTGTAAAAGTTTTGAAATTTTGTAAACACAAAACAAACGTTCCTAATTTAAGGAAGTCACATATAAAAATTTTGACTTGAGCCCATTTATTTCACAGTAATAATATAGTTAACATTTACAAGACTGAGATCAATGATACAGCACACAGAAAATATTTACAAAAAACCTCCACACTCAATAACGTGCCACTGTTGCTAAAACAAGCTTATTTTGTATTTTTCTACGTAATATTGAAGATAATGGTTTTGCATTGGGAAGGCAAGGTTTCCAATAGTTGATTTTAATATCAAGTGCCAAAGGTGACATTCTATGAACTGAACAGGTTTAAAGACATTGTTTTGTTTGGATTGTGATTTTCTGAAATACATGAAGACTCACTGATTCTTTCTTACTCTATATGATGTCTGACATTGCATTCTGAACTCAAATAAAGAGGTATGCATCTGGTTTGGCTGTGACATAAGTGTAGCAGCATCCTTTAGTCTATACTGGAAAGGGATGTTGAGGGGACCTTAAAATCCAAGAGGATTTCCCTCTTATAAGTGCTCCTTGATTGCTTTCTGGTAGAAGACCCCAATTTAAATTGCAATCTAATTAAAATTGGATATATTACTATCTAAACTTCTTGCTGTAATTCAAACAATAAATGGCATTTTAAAAAATAATTAATCCCAAGAGTCACACATTCTGCTCCTTGAAATACCTACTTCTATATCAAATTTGTGTCTGAATTATTATATTCATAGACTTGTAGATACATGTAAGTTATAAAAATTTCTCTGTCTTCCTTTCTTTTAAATATTTCCTGCCATGAAAGAGAGAAAGCTAAAATCCATTCTGCTCCTTGACCACTTTTGCAATCTTTTACAAGCCTAAAATGTTGTAGTTGATGAGTGTTTTTTCTTCAGATGGGAATGCAGGCAGTAACACTGGCTCATGAATGGAGAGGTTACTCTAAATATCTATCTTCTCTCTCCATGATCTCACGCACTGGGCACAATAGGGATCCTTGTTGCAAAACAGCAAGGACCAAATGGCGTTGTAAATGCTCTCATCTAATTCTATGACTTTCATCCACTTAGTAATGTACTGTTAGTGATCAGACTCAGCAGTTCAGCATCCAGCAGCCCCCCAGGGAAAAGTTCTTATGAAGTTACCAGCGGCTGACTGGTAAATTATATGATATCACCACGGTCCTATTAAAGTGGCTTCAAAAGATGAATGATGGAGTTGTAGACCTGGACTTTGCTTTTTTCCCCCATGAAGGCAGCCATCTAATAAAGGTAAAATAAAAGTAGCTGTCAAATACCCTTATAACACGTTTATAAAACTGATTACAAATTTTGGTCTTCATTCTGTTGTGAGATGGCCTGCTGTGGCAATTATCATTTAAAATATCTGAGGCACTGTCTGTTGGTCTCCTCATGCCAGAGGTGTTTTTCATTTATCAAGGACATACCGAGGGCTCAATTCCCAACATGTAAAAAAGGTCATTTATAGAGAATAGTACATTGTTGCTGCTACTAAATTGCAGGCCCATTAAAACTTCCTGCTGTTTTTCAAATCCAACATTTTTTACCCTATGATGTATCACAAAGTATCATTAAACTGAAGTTACCAACCAGAAAAAAGAAAGATGAAGTGAGAAATGTAGAAAACCTGTTACACTATTTCCTCTTAATCTGGGCACCATTTATTACTTAGCTCACTAAAGAGATGTTGTTTTTTTTTGGTGGAAAAAATAATCTCATAAAGAGTAGATAAAAAGGATCTAGTTTCATTATGTTATTTCGTATGAGCCTCAAACAATTAATTCTGAAATAATCTGCTGACAATGTCACTTGAGCTGTGGAAAGGATGAGAAATGCAGCTTTAATATTTATTTTCTATTCAACCATACGTATCTATAATATATTGGCAATACAACATTAAATGAGAAATTGCCTCTAAAATTTGAGAATATTTCTGCCCTTTGAAGTGTTATAAATGACTCTATAAAATGAAAAACATTTGGAATCTGCCCCTAAATTCTTAAGAAATCTCTTTCTCCATTAGTATGCTTTCTATGGCAGTATTGAAAAAGTTACAGGTAAAGTCAATTAAAGCAGTAGCTCATGATACTTTGGTTTAAAATTTATACACACAAAGCTTTTATTTCTTTCATTTTTCTTTATTTCTTCATTTTTTCCCCATTTTATTTTCCTTTTTTTAAGTTATTTTCACAAAACTACCATTTATTACATAATATACAGAATATGAACTTCTGACTGGATATTCTATACATGTTTTGTGCTTACAGGTTTCAGGCCATTGTGCAATGAGGATCTTATGCAGATTTGTATATCCCATTGAAGTTGGTTTCTAAATGGCACAAGCCCAAATTTCTGAAACTGTTGAAAGGTCTTCTAAAAGCCTATGACTGGGCTTATAGATCCCTTGGCAATATTCTCATTGAAATCAGCAGAGCAGAGAACTGCTGATTTCAGTTTTAGACTAGATAGTGATAAAGAGATAAAACAGGAAACCAAAGAGGAATGTTAGACTGTCACCCTAACAATCAGGCCTTTTGATATTGTTTTCATAATTTCTAGCCACTTTCCCAAGAAAGTAACTATAAACATAGGTGTTTATACATCCCATTAAAGATATACCTTTTGATGGACGTCTCTCATGGCCAGTGTGGTTGGGAAGGTGGTAACCTAACCATCCAATCCCTGGTCGTTGTCAAAAACCTATAAATACTGAAAGAACAAAATAAATTTCCTTCTTCTTTCATCTCAAGCTGCATCTGTGTGGATCATTTCATGTCTGATGGTGACTTTGGAATCTTAGGATTCTTGTGTGGCATGAATTAGGTGCCTCACATGGGGTCTAACTCTCATGCTTTGTCCTGGGGTCACCCTCCTGATGCATGGTGTAAAGTAAGTTGTAGAGGGCACACAGAGCCCGCTGCTAAGGGCAAAAACCAATGACTGTTCTAGCAGGAGGAGTTACACCTTTGCCTCTGACAGGCAACCAAAAGACACATTTTTCCTTAACCAATAGCTAGCAAATTCACACAGCCGTGTCAGGGGATCTGATCTATGTATCTCATACTCTGTGAAAATTTCCTGTTTATCATAGATGAGCTGGTTCTTTCAGCTCCTTTGCACATCCCTTGGCACAGGACTTTACAAGCCTGGAAAATGATTGAAGAATAAATATAGTCTTCTGACTTGATAGCTTGCATATAGAGCAGTCAGTAGCAGAGAAATAATCAAGGTTCTAGGTTTTACTCATAATTTTCTTTAAAATCCAATTAGCGTTTACTGTAAAACATAAATAGAATTAGAACTGAGATTTCCTTCATCTCCCTGTTGAACCCAGGATAGGTTCAACCTTGCTTGATTTTCTTTTTATTTTTTTGACTGCTCTGAAACTGTTCAACTCCTTGAATTTCTCATGTTTAGTTCATTAATTTTTGGGTATGTATTCTTCTCTGTGCAACCTCTGAGGCTTCACACATGATACCATTATTTGTATTTCCACAGAGTGTGGGATTTGCATTGAGAATGAGGACCTCCTATGCAAGGCTCAACACAGCCACATACTACAGTGTGTTATCCACAGAAATTACAAAATTAATTAATGTGTTATTTCTATTTGCTACTTCACAGCATATGCAACTATAATTGAGCTATTTGAAATATATTAAGTGTTGGTGTAGACTGAGCTCCTTATTAGAAGGTAATCACTTGCACTGGGAAAAAGCCAGATAAGATTCTGATAGCAGGGTTTGGCATACAGTGCAGAGTAACAATAATTTGAATGTTAGTAATTGGAAATAAATATTCGTGCATGCCATTTGCCTTACCAGATATGTCACCAATGAGTATGTAAACCTTAACTTCCATATATACCCATTCTACATCTGTAAAATTGAAATAACACACAATCTCCTCATAAGACAGCAATAAAAGAAATAAAGTCGCTAATAACCAAAGAGAATTTATCTTGATATGTGGCAAAAAAATGTCCATGATATATTAAGAATTGTCTCTTCAAACTTGGTTTTGGATATAGACATCTAAATCTAGTTAAGACAGGGAAAGGCAGTGAACAACAAATAGATAACAACTACATACCTACTGATTTAATGGACTTTGTTCATTGCAGACACTGACAGCAGCAGCAAATGTAATCATTAAGTTACAGGTCCTATCATAATTCATAACACAATTGAGAATATTTCATCTTTCTAATTTGTTTTTCTTTTAAATAATTTTTATGTTAAAAATGCTGGCTTTAAATAATCAAACTCTTGAAAGGAAGGAAGCAAAGCAACAGGACAGGTAAATATTTTCCCAAAACCTGTAAAATTTTAGCCATACTTGTTTTTCATTCTGTCAAAGCCTATCTTCTATCTGAGTATCACTCTAAAAAACTGACTTGAATGTCCAACTGCTTTTCCATGAAGTCTCATTATAATGACAAGTATTTAATGATAACACAGCTGAAGTCTACAACATTAATAAATAACTAAATAGCAATGGAATTATTCCAGTCTAATTAAAGCATATACAGTTGTTTCAGTCTGTAGCTCTTTTTCACTCATGAGAATCCACTGGGAATAGTTTGTAAAGAGGGTCTTTTGAGAGGGTACACCTATTCACAAAAATTAAGAGGATAAGAGGTGAATTTTTGCATGCAGTGAGAGACAAAGAATAGGTAAGATAATTATGTATATTCAAAGCTTGCATTCACACATTCCATTTTTTAAAAAATACAATAAAACCCCCACCCGTCTCAAAACACAACTTCCCGTCCTTTTTATCGGAATTAGGGCACTCCAGATTAAAACTATTACAGCGTTATTTAAGACTAGAATAAAAACTGTGGGCTTAATTCATGCTGAAGTAGGTTCATGCAGGTCTCTTGTGACATATAAAGCTCATTGTTGTTAAACTCCACAACTGAATATTCTGCAATACATATGACTAATCTTGCGTAGGTATGTCAGAGAAGTACTTTTAAACCTTATTGTTATCATCACTACAAAATATTCACCAAGAGACCTCTGGCTTAGGAAGACTATTAATGGGGTAAGACTGCTCATAACAATGTTAGAGCTGTCACCACTCCAAGCTGTCCCTTAGAGAATTTTCTTTTTCTCTGTTGAATATAGGAAGGAGCTTGAGGAGATGGGACTTTGAGGATAAAGTAATACTCTATGAGTATTGCTCTATCTTTTGTTTTGCAACTGACCATTGCACTGTCATGGTTCTTTTATTTTTCCTCAAGCTGCAAATAACTCCTTACTCATAACACACCAAAGGTGTTCAGTAAAAAAAGGAAGAAATTCCAAATGGTAGCCTTCATTTCTGCTGAGTCCTCACTGCTCCTTTCCCACACCTCACATCTGTTCCAGCTAACTCGTTCATTCTGTGCTAATGAAGATGGAAGGATAAGAGTAAGATAATGTCAAAGGCTTTGTCTGGATCTCAGTTTGGCTGTGGTGGCCACTGACTCACCAAATGCCACTGCTATTTCTCCACACAGACAAAGTCTGTACAAAGTCTCCTTCAGAAGAAACAGGTTTTATCTAGCAAAAGCAAAGGAAGAGAGCATCCAAACTACAGATGAAAAGAGAAGACCTGGTCTAAAAGCTTGAGAATGTCTGTACCTAGACTGCATAAAAATAATTAAAAATTGGTAATTTCTGGACAAAGAACATGTATTGGATAAAGGGTAGCAGTGCACACAAATACGACAACCTAATTCTAATTAGGTTTATACACCAGCTTAAAGCACACTAATCTAGGACTGAAGAAAGATATCTTTGTGAGGAGGAAAGGAACAAACAACTTTGTTCAGAATATTCAGTATTTCTTTCACATTTTGCATGTTTTATTCTTTTTTACTTCCTCTGAGGAATCCTGCATAAGAAAGTGTGTTGAACAGCTGCCCACAACTCAAAGATGGAAACAAAAATAAAGGCATAGAATGGAATTATAAAAACTACATGTCCTTCTCTATTGTGGGATCAAAAGTCAGTATTTCTGGTTTTCAATACATTCAAACTACCAGTATATGGTTTATTTCTTGAGACATAATTCAAAAGAGCTTATGATTTTGGGACTTGCCAAGTAAATTAGCAGGCAGTGCTTAACATTTTTCCTTTGTCTGTTTTGAAATTTGTATTCTGACTAATATTCAAGCAATTTAAATCCCTTCATAGATATATTATGAATATTTACAAGGCTTCCTTAACTGTCCAAACATTTTCTAATCACTCTTACTCTACAAAAGAGCTCTATAATAATCTGTGAACTCTACTTTTCAAATTTAACTTTTGCTGCACTACAAACTACCATCACTGTAGTTATCAAACTGCATATGTGCTATCATCTCAAATACAATGGTACTCATTTTTTCTATTATTATTGTTCTTGTTCTTACCACGTGTAATTATTTTTTGAAAACCTGCAAAACAGATATCTATCTATTTCTTCATGAACAGATCTTTTGTCTCTTGGCAGCTGATATAAAAATCATATCGCAACAAGTTAAGTGAGGGATCCTCAATTTAATATGAGTAGAAAAATGTGCTAATTATTTATCTTTAGTGTCTTTGTTTTTAGGTAGCCCATAATGTATGTTGATGTATTTCAAAAGTTTCAAAATATGATCATAATATGATTTTATGTTTGTGGGTTTTTTTGCCTCTAAAACTCATGGTAATTTGTACAGCAGTCCCAACATAAAAAACCTGCTGAAAATTTCAAATGACTAATAAGGAAGAAGATCACTTTGCTCACTGCTGGAAAACAGCTTTCTTCCAAAGTGTTTTTCTGTGCAAAGTGACCTTATACACTTCTGGAAAGAAATGAGGTATTCACTTCTCCCTTTTGAGTGATACTCATCATATAGTTCACCTACTATTTTTTTTATCTCACTCACCAACATTATATGGATGCTAACTATGAAGCAGGGAGCACAGTGCCTGTGGAATGGCAGGCCACATATCTTTCTCAGTCTTGCCTGAGAAAGTGGCTTGGGAAATCATAAGGAGGAATTAAAACAATCCTCAGAGATAGAGAACAGCCTTGCAGGTGCTGTTTGTCTGTTCCTTGTTTCCTTGCAAGAGAAGGTCAAGGGGTGGTGTACACCACTGACCAATGATGGTGATGTGTTAGTTTACTAACCAATAAGAGTTTTACTTTTCTGTACGTTCACGTATCGGTCTATAAAAAAAGATCTGAGGTAATAAACCAAGAGAAATTCTCCTGTTCGACTCCAAGAGAGTCTGTGTCATTCTTCTCACCATTCCCAATAGAGTAACAACATTACACAAAATTTTTAAGACAAAATTTCTTTCAATATTTATTCTGCTTCAGCTGAAGGCCTGTCACTGAAGCCTCACTGTGCCATTTGGCATATTACTGCAGAAGAACACCTACAATCCTTCAACCTCTGGCTGCTCCTTAAAAGTCTTTTTCAACAAGGCATTGACCTAGACAAACTCTTCTTAGTTTGTGATATATAAAATCACAACTCCAAGTGTTATGCATGAAAATCATCACATGCTGCACAGAACTCACTTCAGAACCCTGCTCTGAACTTTCCTTCTTTCCTTCTTTCCTTCTTTCCTTCCTCCTCTTTTGTAAAACTCCCTTCTTTCCTTCCATGTGAAAGAGATCTTTGCAAAACTTTTGAGGGTAGTGATGGACAGTTTCCTCTACCTTGTATTAAAGGTCAAGCAGATGGTCAAGTTCATTCACAGGTACACATTTGTTCCTGTGATGCCACATGCATGCTCTGTTGACCTAGAGGTCTTAGTTATCTGCCTTCCTAAGTTTGTATTTCAGTGGTCAATGTTTGCTGGGAAGACAACCCTTCTTGTCAAAGAAAAATATAAAAAAAATTTGTTATATCTTCAGGTACAGAGAGTGCATGAGAGCAGAGCTAAGAACAGCTGCAGTCTTACCTAACTATGACTTTAATTAATTTCTCTGTTCTAAAATTTTCATTTTTCATGTGATTGCTCCAGATTATTTTTAATCAAAGTGTGAAAACAGTAAAAAAAACCAGCTTTCTTCTCAAGCAGTTTATATATTGCACTCAAAATCTTTAAAAAATAAAAGGAACATAATGTACAATTATGTATGATCTTATTATTAATCCAATTAACTATTTAACAGTCCAACAGCCTGAAAAATAGTAATAATACTCTTAAAATCCTTGTATGTGAACTGGACAGAACCTCTTTAACCTGGCCTCATTGTCATCCTTTCAGTATATCTTTGTGATCTATGGTCAGGATTTCATTATGCCTCATGACCTACAGGATGGAGAGGTTTTAAGGGGTTTGGAGCATCAAAAGTCTCACCAGGAGGAGCAGGTAATTTATTAAGTGCATGTGAGGTTTATGTGTGAAGGTGGGGTGTACCCTTCCTCTTCAGTTTGATATGCCTGAATTTATTTTTAAATGCTTCCTTACCTCTGTTTGATGCATCCTGGCTGATCCTTGGTGACAGATGAGCATAACCCTCACCATTTCCCCATGCTCAGACGTGGGGATGCCGGGGTTTGCCAGACCCTTCCCATGGAGACACTGGCACCGTTCAGGCTCAGGCAGGGGATGCACCAGGCACTTGAACCTGAGATGGGAGCTGAAACCAGCCAAGCCCAGCTCTGGCTAAGATAAGCCCAAGCCAGCCCTGAGACTGGTGCTCTGAGCTCAGGGAACAGCATAAAGCATTTTACTAGAGATGGCAAAAAGAGTAGAATTTACTGTGCGACAATTCTGGCCACAGATGAAACTATTATTTGGTTTTCATTCTATTTCTTTTTTCTGTTGTTTTTTTTCTCATCTATTTTTATAAAAAATATGTGCAAAATCACATCTTGCACTCTTACAAAAAGTCCTATTATAAAAAAAACCTTTCATCAGCATTATAGTTTGTGTTTAAATATATATTAATGATGAATTTCCTGGAACAGAGGAACACATACTCCTAAGCTGTTTTTCACATGGACTTGATTCAGTAAATTAACTGGTGGTCTGTTAGCCACACTCCACATTAATGAATGAACTACATTCCTCTAAATTAATTGCATTCAGGTTTGCTAAAGAGCATGATCATATTTTTTTTCTAAAAGGACTAAGTGCATTGTGTACTCATACATATATATATGGTAAAAGCTTTTTCCTTACCATTTTCTTGTATGTTGTTGAATATCATGAACCTAAAAGTGTTATTTACTGTGTAGACTGATCTCTACTTTTATGTGAATGCATAATATTTGTTTTTAATGCTAATGTATCCTCTCTGGAAACATTACTAGCCTGTAATGACATCTTTCTTTTGGTTTAAAGCTGGGCATGCTTGTTTGAGCTCAAAGGAAAAAGTTTTAAAACATTTTTTTTTTCATTATTTCTGTTCTGTATTAAAAGGACAGAAGATAAAATCCAGGAAATGCTTTATAATATTTTTAGATGGAGCATGCATAAATTAAGCTTTAAAAGGTGTGACTTTTCTCATTATGACCAAAAATCATTGCAGGATATGAGATGAATGAACTCAGGTACAATGAGAAAGAGAAGCTGTATGTTTATTCTGTACATTTCTGACTGATTTTTTGACAATTGGCTTTTGCTTTTGAACACCAAGCAGTGCTAAACTGAAATCTCAAAAATGTGCTGAATAATTGCTTGTAGTCAAAGGTAAGTGATATGCAAATAATAATGGGTTTCAAATAGTAATTCCCTTCCTTCCTTCCTTCCTTCCTTCCTTCCTTCCTTCCTTCCTTCCTTCCTTCCTTCCTTCCTTCCTTCCTTCCTTCCTTCCTTCCTTCCTTCCTTCCTTCCTTCCTTCCTTCCTTCCTTCCTTCCTTCCTTCCTTCCTTCCTTCCTTCCTTCCTTCCTTCCTTCCTTCCTTCCTTCCTTCCTTCCTTCCTTCCTTCCTTCCTTCCTTCCTTCCTTCCTTCCTTCCTTCCTTCCTTCCTTCCTTCCTTCCTTCCTTCCTTCCTTCCTTCCTTCCTTCCTTCCTTCCTTCCTTCCTTCCTTCCTTCCTTCCCTCCTTCCCTCCTTCCCTCCTTCCCTCCTTCCTTCCGCCACTTCCTTCCTTCCGCCACTTCCTTCCTTCCTTCCTTCCTTCCTTCCTTCCTTCCTTCCTTCCTTCCTTCCTTCCTTCCTTCCTTCCTTCCTTCCTTCCTTCCTTCCTTCCTTCCTTCCTTCCTTCCTTCCTTCCTTCCTTCCTTCCTTCCTTCCTTCCTTCCTTCCTTCCTTCCTTCCTTCCTTCCTTCCTTCCTTCCTTCCTTCCTTCCTTCCTTCCTTCCTTCCTTCCTTCCTTCCTTCCTTCCTTCCTTCCTTCCTTCCCTCCTTCCCTCCTTCCCTCCTTCCCTCCTTCCCTCCTTCCCTCCTTCCTTCCGCCACTTCCTTCCTTCCGCCACTTCCTTCCTTCCTTCCTTCCTCACTCATTATGAATATTCCTGACTCCTGGAAAACAAAATGTTTAAAATCTACAGCACTGTTTACTCCTATTGTTCTACAGGAGTGCATAAAAATTAATTGTGTGATTTGCTGTATGCCCAAATCAGCATAAAGCAATGACTCTCCACAATGCACTTTTTACTTTACAAACTCTGTGAAGTCATGGGTAAATTTTCACATGATGAGTAATGATGCTGAGGAGATTCTAAAAGAAAGATAATTGAAATTGACAGCAGAGTTATCACATGGGAAAAAACAACCAACCAATCAACCAATAAACCAACCCACCAAGAAACCCTGAAAACAACAAAACAAAATCACTTTGAAATCATATGCTATTGATTTTAATTTGTATCAAACTACCAGGGTTAATAGGATGATTGAGATATATATATAAATATATGCAAGCAAGAGCAGAGGTATGACATGTAGAAAGTATTTTGTCTTCTGTCTTCTAGAAATCAGAACTGTAAGTTTGTTTCTGCTCCTTTTTCATCAAAGTATTTAAGACTGTTTCATTTTAGAATTCTGTGGGGTTAGTGACTTCAAAGAAATGGATGTGGAAGTTTCTAGCATAGCATGTGCTTGTATCTTTGGTTTGATTAGAGACAAAATTTCCAGCAATTTACCAGATTAAAATTTTGAAAAATTAGATATTAACACAAAATGTTTATGAGAAAAGTAAATGAAAGCAAGAAATGCATTTATATATATTTATATTTATTATATATTTATAATTGTGTTTGAATGTGTGTGCTTTCTTTGCCAAGCAATCTTTCTGTCTGTTCTCTATTAAATATCTCTTACTTAGGTGTTAAAACAGTGTGGTATGACTACAATCTTCTGAAGATGAGCAGTAAGAAGGAAAATTAGAGTAGGATGAAAAGATGATAAAATTCCTGTAGTGAAAGTGAATAAAGACAAACTATAGGCAATAGCAAAAGAGCTCCAATAACCAGCAGTGGGAAATGAGGGATTCTATATTAATAAAGTAATTTTCTTTTTACTTTGAAGTACTTTTTTCTCAGCATTAGTAACGATAATAATGATTCTCTTCACTGTGTGTGAATGAACACAGAACTTTTACAAGTATAGCCACATAGTTTTGTGAAGATGTCCTGCTGCTTCACTGTTCCATTGATGAGCTTTATTTAAGATGTGACTGAGGAGGATATAAAAGATAAAATCAAGAATGCATGTTGTGTGTTCAACTAGAGAAAGTTACTCCTTATGTTATTTACATATTTTTGTGAATTCAAAATAAAAAGGGAAAAAATATTAAAATACATATTTCTTGAATTTTTGACATTTTCTTCTCTGCTTTTTGGTGAATAGACTGTGCTATTAATATTTTTTTTCTGGAAGTGTTTGCTTTTAAGCCAGTTACAACCAATAGAGTTTCAGGAGACTGCAGCTATGTCAGACTAAGTAGATGATTTAAAAGGACTAGCATTTGGTTTTGGAACAGTTGTAGATCACAAAGGATGCTGCAATGTTCTCATAAATTTGTATTTCCTAACTATCAGAGGGACCGACTATATGAAATTGCTGTTCAAAATTCGAATTATTAAAATAAATCGGTTTCAAAAGTCTATGTAGGTAGTTAAATTGCATCTTCCTAATCAAGCAGATGTGAAAATTTCATATCCTGTTAAAAAAACCCCAAACAACCTGTCATGAGAGCTACAGAGCTCTAGTCCCATCCACGAGTCCTCTCATACTTCCTCTGAGGTGTGTAAATAACACAGAGATCTTTTCTCCTTTTAACTCCCCACTTAGATTCTGTACCTGGTTATACTGCTTGAGTGCTACACACTGTGCTGAACAGCAGAACAGTTCAGACAACTTCCAGCTAAGCCTTGAGTTCTTAGTGTTCACAAGCCCAAGTGAATGTGACTAAAGATCTCCAGATTTGACCAGTGATGAAGAAATGCTATGTAGTTAATTATCAAGGGAGTTAATATTTTTATGTCCCAAACTATCTAGTCTTATTTAAAATGTTTCTCAGGCTGAATAAGTGCAAGTGAAGTAGCACAAAATATCCTCCCCTTCTAATATTATATCCAGGTAAGAGCTCTTTTAAGTGCAGTGTTCAGAATGACAGGAAAAAACTATTTTCTCTCCAGAGTTTTGACTTAAATTATTATGTTGTTTTCTATGCACAGTTTCATAAAATAAAATAGACAACAATCTTATGGTACCCATACAAATTCAATATCAAGCTAGAGCTACACTAGGCAAAACCAGATGCTATGCCCATCACTAAAATGGACTTTTTAATAGGGATTTCTTATAGGAGTGTGTTTTGTGATTGCATTCTCAGTCCTTCATTATGATGAGATTAATGGATTTTCAGTAATGTAACTTTTGATAGAACAACAGCTTCCCTAAAATAAAAGTAATAAAGCACATCCCTGGCTTCCTTTCCAGGTACTTTTTCATTATTAGGTAGCAGAGGATGCATTTCCTCAGAATCACGAGAGATGCTCAGTTCTATCTAAAGTCACAAAACTGGAGTGCCTCAGAAAATGCTAATGTACTTCAGAGATTATTCTTTCTTGGCTATGGGCCCTGAACATGATGACAGCTATAGCACTGATGCTTCCCATTCTCAAAAGTCTGTCAAACCCAATTAAAAACTGCATTCTGGTAATCCTTGTCTTTTTCAGTGGCAGCTTGCTATGGAGATATTTATCTTACTTTCTACCTGCTCCAAATAATCCTTCTGTATTTACATTCTGTTTTTCTTCCCATATGTAGACATGGGTATACATGAACATATTTCCTAGAACAAAGAAGACTACCTGCTTGCTCTGCCATGGGTGCCGATATTTCATTATGCATAATTTTAATGTAAAGTTAAAAAAATAAAACTTGAGATCATGTAGTTTCCCTTGATGTCCTCCTTCAAAAGATTACCTGTTTTTAAAATGCTTTCTGGCAATGCATTCATCTGTATGAGGCTTTTTAAAATAAGACATCTAATTTACGAGTCTGTGTTATGATGTTATTTTCCAACTGTTATGATGTTCTTTTCTGAGTTTTCCAATTTCAGAAATTGGCTCCTCTACAGGGTAATTTGAAACACCAGACAAATTCCTTCTCTGTATTGCCTTCTGGAGGAGACTGCAGAAGGAGAGTAGAAATCTTGGTCAGTCATACTAAGCCTCACATTTGTTAGCTTTTTCAATGGGATCATTGTCTTAATTTTGCTGAAATCAGTAGAATTTGGTAAATTCATACTACATGGAAGAATTAAAACCTCATTAAGGAAATCTGTTGAGTACCTTGTATTTCAGTGAAACATAAATTCCTAGGTAAAAACCATAATTTTATGTTTATTTTAATAAGATCTGCAAAATATAAGATCCTGAGAAAAGATTGTGACACCATTTTTTACTGTGACCACAAAGAATGCTTCTGAGTTATTTTGCTTCTAGTACAAATCTAGCGTGTAGAATTACTTTTAAAATTAATAAATACTGCTAAATACTCAATACCTCCAATTTAGCTTTTTTATTATTGATTTTGGGGAAGTTCTTGGAAGGAAAACACATTGAGAGATAGAAAATACAAAGAAATTACTTTTAGCTCAAAAGGTTACTCCTACCTTGAATAATTTGAAGCTGTGAAAGTAGGTGGTGGAAATAAAATGTATGCATATACACTTGAATTTTAACTCTACTTGCAGAATGAGCTGTAGTGAGGCAGCTGAAGGAGCATTTGAATGAGTAATGGCAGTTAGAAATGTCTGAATTTTGCTATTAGTTTAACACTAATGTTTATGGTGTGAAATGTTTCTACAGAGACATTTAATAGGTCTAGTTCTTTGCCTTGAAATTCAGCATTTCAGTATAAAACTCTTAATATACCAAGTTATGGTATTGCATAATTGTAGATAAGATAACCAAGTTCAGTTTCAGAAAAAATGAGAATTCAGAGTGGAAATTGTAGGAGTGTAGAACTAGAGTCTCTGTTAATGTGGCTTGTCTACAATTCTGTGTGTTGTGGATAAAATAGAGAATGTTAACAGTGGTAACTCCTAAGTATATTGCACACTTAGCTTATGCTTGTTATCAGCCTTCATTTTTAAGCATTCTGCAAGAATTTTTCTTGAAATGTTTGAAAATGCAATTGAAATAGTTAATAGCACAGTTAGAATGTAGATTTGTTACAAACTCTTTATCACTTAGTAGCTGGTGAAGACAACTTTTTTATTAGTCTCTTATAAAAACTTAAGAATACAGCCAAATTCTTATCAGGAAGAGAAAAAATTAGTTACAATTCATCCAGCACAGCTCTTCTTTCTATACCAATTTTATTCACACATATAAAGTTGCACGTAAAATCTGAAGTTTTATTCCAAACAAACTTTGCGATACCATAACTTACTTGCTAATGATTGCAGCTAAGATGGAAAGAAATTATCTGGAAAATAGGAAAAAGTCACTGGAAAACAATTGTAAAATGGTGTAATGTTGTGGGTGAATGTTACTAACCAGTCCACTTGCCTGGTTAGGGGAAGGTTGTTTGATTTATTCTGGGCTGTGCACAGAAGAAACAGCAAAATTCTCAGGAGGTTCAAAAACACACTTTTACTTGCAAACTTTACAGCATTATGGTAGAATAAGGCACTTGGCAAATTTTAAAGCAACACCCAGGCAAAATAAGGCATTTCACAAACTTTAACTTAGCAAATTTATACTTTGCCAATTTTAACTTATCTAAAGAACAAGGCACCTACTAAGACATTTACTGGAATTTTTTAGGCTTGCTTACAATATATTGTGAGAGGAAGTGAGGAGAAGAAAGAGAGAGGAGAAGGAGACAGAAAGGTAGTCACCACCTACAATCTAGCAATGAGATTTGACTGTTGCAGTTTTAATGTCTGTTAGCCAAAGGGATAGTTGCAGTCTTGATCCATCATCCATCAGGGTGGAAAAAGCCCACAAAACATAGAGTTCAATGATTTAACAGACAGTCCTGTTATGTGGGGATTCCCAGGTGTCTTCCCTGGGGTAGGGGGAAGAGTGCACTGTTAGAGCACTCCAGATCACGGGGCACTTCAGGAGTCTTTGATGGTTTGTCACACCTTCTAAGACATGACAGCTGCCTCTTAGGTCAGCACAGTTGAGACAATTTTGCCCCATCAGAAGGGCTGAATACCTTCAGGTGAATGTCCCAATAGCTCTCTCAGGGAGGAGTTTTCACACCTGAGCCAATTGTGTAAGGGCAGAAATTGGCATGACAAAAAGCATTATCCCACATTGAAAGAGCTGTTTCTTATTGGCCTTTTGCCTTATCTGGGCCAAAATCCAGCTTTTAGCCTCTGGTGGTGGGTGTGCATTCCCTTTGCACCTGGGCTGTGACCTTGAACTCCATCAGACAAGCACCCGCTGCTTTGCCAAACGGCTGATTTTTTGAGACCTTCAACATTTCAGTCTCACAGCGATAAGAGAAACAAATGGATGAAGCATCAACTGGCTGAGGAAAGTTTGGTGTGTACAATGAAGAGAAGTTATAAATTTTAATGTACATATATGTGACGGTTTTAGTTCAAACTGGGCGGAAACCCAATTTAGTGTAGTGGTTTTGTTTCACCAATTTGGGGTCCGGCCCGACCCCACCAGGCTGCGCAGGCCGCAGCAGAGCAGGGCTGGCCTCACCAGCGCCCAGGTACCTCTTCAAGGTCTGAAGCAAGAGAGAGGTCTTCTGGGCTTGCCTGTCCTTAAAATGTGAATCTCACAGAGGCAGACCTACCTTTTAAATGGTTTCATAGGTTTTCAATTCACAGAGCTAGCCAGCTATTGGTTTTTGCCACGTACAGAAGCTCTTAGCAGCTTCTCTCAGAAAGATCATTTCTGTGGATTGCTTCTTCCCTCCTCAGTGAATACCAATTAATGCAAAACCAGCACAATACACTTAAAAAATAATTTAGGGTTTTAATTCTATGTGTACAATATTATTTCCTAGATATACCATGATTTGGAATCAAATGATTCTATATTTCTGAGGAAACCTGGATGCAATAAAGACTAAACACCACTCCACAAAGAAGTCAAACCAATTCTGATCAGCTGAATAATGTGTTGTTGGGCCTTCTGGCTTAATATAAAAGAAAAGAAAAATCCAACATCCCAAACCTAAACTTCTTTTTATTGATATTGCTTCTATTGGGAATGACTGCTCATAAGAACCTTACAAAGCAGCAGAAGCTATTTATATTTGTACCCATCAGTAAACTTTACATCCAAGGTTTATCTGTTAATGTTCTTGTGTTACGGCACAAAAAATAAACAAAATTATAAAGCTGGAAACATGAATTTACATATGTTTTGAGTTGTTGGAAGAGATGGCTGTTGAAACTAAATGATGCTAAATTTATATAGGTTTGTTAGGCTATTGAGATAAGAAAAAAAACTTGTTGAGAAAAAAAAAAATAGATGCAAATTTCTAAGAGGCTTTTTGGGTTAAAGGAAAAGATTCAATGGATGTCTTTATTATACATCAGAGAGAGTTGTCCAGACTCTCTTTAAAGATCAGGATCTGATTCCCATCATCCCAGAGAGAATATTTAAATTACATCCAAGAAATGCTCCTATAAGAAGCCTTTTGATCTCCACTGTTAAGCTGATGAAGAAGTCTAAGGTGAATGGGAGGAATTCCATCAAATTTACCACAAACATCAAAAGTCTATCATGGTGCAGCCTATTTCATATATGTATGATTTGATTTGATTACATGGTAAGACATGTGAAAGACTTGTTTTCTATGGGGGAAGGTAGGAATTCTTTTTAAATTTAAGGTTGAAAAATAGTTCAAATCTTAAAGGGGTATTTTTACTATGTTGTCAAGAAGTTTATGTTATTATAAACTATGGCCAGAGGAACTTGGTCAATAAAAATTTGCACCACTAACCATTCCCATGGCTATGTAGTTTTCAGTATCGTTCCCTGTGAACAGATTGGGTATTGGTGGAAATAGTATGAAAAAGTCATGTTTGAATGTCTAATTTGTAGGCAATACCTATTGCACTATCACAGCTTCACACTGACATGTGAAAAAATATGACATTAAATTTATTTTTTTTTTCACAAGGGCAAGCTCAATAAGAATCTATTTGGTCTGGCTGAGGTGGAGTTCATTTTCCCACAGCAGCCCTTGCAATGCTGTGCTTTGCCCTGGGAGATGGAAGGGAGCTGACAACCCTCTGGTGTTTCGGCTGCTGCTGGGCAGGGCTGGCACAGCACCATCTCCCCTTCCCTTCCCATCACGGGGTTGGAAATGGGCAATATCCTGGGACACAACCAGGCCAACTGACCCAAATTAACCTAAGGGCTATTCCATACCATTTCACACACAGAATCACTATGTTGGAAGAGACCTTCAAGATCATTGAGTCCAAGCCAGCCCTAACACCCCAACCAGAAGCAGGGAGGAAGGACAGGTGATGATTGCTATTTTATAATGTTTTCCTTCTGGAGCAATTGCTCCATGTGCGGAAGCCCTGTTTCCCAGGATGTGGGTAAACTTCATTCACTGATGGGAAGTAGAGGTTAAATTTGTTTCTCTTTGCTTATGCATGTGCAAGCTTTTGTGGGTTTTTTGCTTCTTATTTATGTTTTGTATTTTTGTTTATCTCAACCTACAAGTTGTTTTCCATCTTATTTTCTCTCCCCTGTCCTGCTGGGAAGAGGAGTGACAGAGTGTCTTGGTGGGTATCTGCATCCAGGCAGGGTCAACCCTCTATCAAGAGCAAATATAAAACCTTGAAAAAACGTCGCTGGTAATCAAGGTTTAGCAGAAATTATGGGTAAGAATATTAAAGAATCAGATTAACCACTTTTGCAACATTTTTTTTTTTTTTGGTAAGGGATATTACAGTAAAGAGAGAATTCAGGTTAAGCAGTAAATGGCAACCTGAACATAGGAGGAAAGGAGAAAATAATATGCTGTTATTATTCTTTGCTTGTTTCCAGCAGAAAAGGTCAATATAACTAATGGTCTCTTCACAATAATAGAAAGGTATTTTAAGTTTAAACTGATAAATTTTAAGAGGATGAGTGTAAGTTCATTTGCTCTTTTATGAGGCCTAACTTGCCCAGTCACAAATCCTGAAAAAAGACTGACTATAAAGATGGAAATTGATATAAAGTGAGATAACATCATCATAAATATTGGAGAAAACAGTTGCAGATTCCATGTCACGTAGCTAGACCTGACTCTCAGGTTAAATTAAGCATTATGAAGTATTCTGTTGTGGATTAGTATCTAGATCTCGGGAAAACACTTGCCAAATGTCCTTGAGAAAAATCTTTGTTCAATTATACTTACTGATTGGCTTTTAAAAAGGATCAGCATTGAAAGTGGGTCTCAGGAAGTCCTCTAGCTTTTCCACTGTGTTATTTCTCACATGATTTTTATGACAGCGCTTACAGCAAATACATCACATGAGAAACCTTTGTGAAAGGTTCTGGCACAGAGTACATTTAGAGACAAGAGTGTTTAGGGCCTCTGGGAAAAATCTTACTGCTTGGAAATAAACCCTTTGGCACAAGAATAGAGCTCTTGCCCAGGCTAACAGCACTCTGGGGGTCTCTTTTACTCCTTTACATTCTATACTTAAAATCTCCCTGGAGAAATTACACAAATTAAATTCTGTGGGGCAATACTTTTAATTTTTCAAAAAGTAGCAATAAAAGCCTCTCCGGACCTTTTGACTTTAGGGCTAAAAATCTGAAGTAAGCTTTGTTACCAAGTAAACTGTTGTAAGACTCGATATTGATACTTCTACTTACAGGTCAGCATAAAGTTCATGCTGATTTTGGCACTGCTGCAAATGGTGCCGTACTGCCACATTACATTTTAATTTGTCGTTATTTGTGTTTGTCATTATATTTGAATAACAAAAGAGAATTTAATAAGTAAAGCAAGACATGATATTAAAACTACTGGTTTAGGAATCTATATCACTTTGTTTTATTTCTTTTATTATTCTGGAAAGTAGCTCTGAAGATAAAAACCTGGGGGTCCTTGTGGACAACGCTGTCCATGAGCCAGCAGTGTGTACTGATGTCCAAGAAAGCTGCTGGGATGCATTAGGAAGAGGACTGTCATCAGGTCAAAGTCCTGCCTTTCTACTCAGTATTAGTGAAGCTGCACCTGAGTGCTGTGTCCAGTTCTGGGCTCCTCAGAGCAAGAGAGATGTGGAGATCCAGTAGCAGGTCCAGGGGAAGACAACAAAGACTAGAGGAATGGAGCATCTCCTTTATGAGGACAGGCTGAGAGAGTAGGGCCCCCTCAGCCTTGAAAGGGGGGAATTCATCAATGTCTGTCTTTGAAGGGAGGGTGTCAAGAGCATGGAGAGAGGCTCTACTTATTTGTGCCAAGGACAGGTGACCACAGGCAGAAACTAAAATACAGGAAGTTCCAACTGAATACGAGGAAGAACTTTACTATATGGTTGACTGAGCACTAGAACAAATTGCCCAGAGAGGTTGTGGGGTCTTCCTCACTAGAGATATTCAAAAGGTGCCCGGACACAAACCTCAGTAAAAAGCTCTTGGATAACTCTGCTTAAGCAGGGAGGTTGGACTGCATGACCTTCAGTGGTCACTTCCAACCTTACCCATTCCGTGATTCTGTGATTTTCATGTTCTTAAAAATGATGCATAGATAACTCATGAAGAATCATACAATAAAAAAGTCACACCGTATTTTATCAGCTTTGCTTTTAATCAAATTGTTAATTTTTTCTTATAGCTCTGTAATTTTTATGACATATTTTTGAGATAGAGTACTTGAAGGAATATTTTAAATTACTTTTTTCTAACAAATATTGCAGATGGTTGAAAACTGCAAATATTTCCAGGAAAATTCTTTGGGTTCCTTTGGACAAGCAGTGGGTCACAGGGAGAATTCTGAGCTTCAGCAGTTCACAGAAATAAAAGAAATATCTGAAAGACAAGACCACTAATTTCTGTGTTTCTACTGTTTTTTTCTTACCGTGTATTAAAGAGCCTTTGGGGCTTTGAATGTCTGAAGATTCTTGGGTCTGGAACTTCATGCACTTTCATCTATTTTTTCCTTAATCATCTACCACTTTTGAAGTACTTTGCAATAGAGTTGAAGAAGTAAAACTGTTAGTATCTAAATGAATATAGAAATAATATAATTTTCAATAAACAGTTACAGAAATAAGCAGACACTTTAGCAGTGGAAAAAGAAATAATGTGATTATTAAAAAAAAACCACTAATTTGGGTTTTCTGCTTTTTAATCTTCTTTGGTTTGTTTGTTTGGAAGGTTTCTTTGGATAATTTTGTTATTTTATTCACTTATTTTTTTGTTTGTCTGTTTTATTGTTTGATTTCTACAATGTTTGCAGGTAATTTAAAAGAATCCTTATTCTGTCCTGATTATTTTTCAATCTTCTTCATTCACTACCCAATCTATAAACAAGAGAGAAAATAGAATTGAGGAAAATCAGTCGCTGCTGATGCATGGTCTTGTCTCCCACACCTTTCCTGATTTACTACTGCCTTCAATGAAAGGTGGGAACACACACTAAATCCAAAGAGAGTTTCAATAGGAAAGCAATTATCCATCTATTTTAAAAAATGAACCGAGTCCAGCTATCCTACTGGCTTCATAATATCGTACTATGTTTATGATGCAGAAAGTGAGGCTGCTATTGGCAAGATTTAGCTAAACATGAATTATTAGAAAAAACAGAGAAATAATATTACTTTTAAGATAATTGGCTAAAGAAGAGAAACAATTTTTGGGCTAAATTTAGTGTGGGATTTGGTATATAATTTTGCTTGATTTAGTTCTTCTTTTACAGTCTGTGAAATGTAAATTTGAATGCAATAGAATCTAAATCTAAAACTGCCTCTGAATATGAAAGTTCCAGTGGATTCTGTGATAAAATTATGCAAGGAAAGATTTTTATATTGATTAAATGTGTCTGATTCTGAAAACTATACATCCTTTTCTCTTTAACACCCCAGTATTAAGCTGTTTGTAATATACACTAGAAGTTTCTCCTTACTAATCAATGTTTATTTTCAGTTAACTTGACATAATGTCTGTTCTAAAAGCTTTATCCTTTCATCCTTTTATCCTGATGCTGTAGCGTATTCCTCATTAAAAGCTAATAATGTTTTACAGCCTCTTTGCTCCCCTCTGTTTTGTCAAGGAAACACCTTCTATTTTGATCTTGCTCAGGTTTATATCACATATTATCATCTTCATTGTTATTAATAAACCCAGCCTCCTGACAGCAGGGGTTAAATGACTGTGCTGATTACTGTGTTGAATACATAGCAAAGCTGAGAATTGGCATCAGAAAGTTATTCTGAAATAACACCAGTGTATTCTCTGTTAAAATATTTTAATAAAAGAAATGAAATAATTTCATAAGGAAATCAGCAGTACTGTATGTATATGTGCCCCAGCTGATCTTATTCTAGGTCATTGGCTTTTTAAATGTGAAAACAAAAATAACCTTTCATGTTGTCTGTAGTTTTGCATCATACTTTACTGATCTGACACAGAGAAAGAGTAGAAAAACAGTGTGCATTTTCATTTAAGGAAAGTGGTGTCCAAACATCTTTAAGGGTGTTCATACATGCAGTCAGTCTAAATAAAATCTGCTTAACATTCATGTTGTACTTGTTTTATTTTACATTCATAAGACACAAATATGAATGAAACATTTAAATTCAGGTCTAATTCATTCTTTAGATATGTTATGAATTGTCTCATCTCCTTTTTTATTACCCTGGATTTTCATTTGATCTGTTTAAACATTTTAAGGTAAGTATCTGTTTTAATAATCATAAAAAACCACATTTCAATTCCATTTTATGATATTCTGTTTTCTGCTTTGAGATAATTTCTTTAACATTAATGATACGTTATTTTTTCATGTATTATGTTTCCCATGTGTATCATCTTGGGATAATCTTGTCTCCAGCTTACTGAAAAAGCTGTTAGAGAATTTCTATGTAGTTTCAAAGATATGACATAAAGTTTGCACAACTGATGTCAGCTAAATATCTTTCTTTAGGCTGAGGAAATAAGTAGTTGCATAAAGGGAAAACATTTCAATTTGTCCACACCACATTCTAATTTAATTCAGAGTCAACATCTGAAACAGAGTTGAATTCTCTGTTCACAATTCACAATTAAACATAACAAAACAACATAGAAAATTTTGCCTGTAAAAACAGAGGATAATAGGAAATTTTGGATATCTCATAAGTATGGTCACACTTTATTATTTACTGGTTTTTAAGATTTTTTCAGGCCGTGAGTTTTCTGAATTATTTATATATGAATATAGATACAATTGAATTCAAGTGTCAGCTGAACTAGGATTATATGGTGTCATAATTTAAATTACTGCAAGTATACATCTTCAAATTTTCCATGAGAAAGTGTTTCAGGTGATAAAATTAAAATTAATCAAAGACTACATTGCATTGAAAAAAAAAAAAGGTTAAATTATTACTCCGTGTAAGAGAATGAATTTTTAAAAAACATTTTTGAAATATTTAATCAGTAACAAATGCTACAGGATTATATGTCTAATATTCTATCTAATAAATAATATGCTTTTTAAAAAAGTACTGCTAAACTTAATCACATTTTAGAAAATATTTCTGTTACTTCTGTATTTTGAAGGTACAAAAAAATATTTTCCTCTAATACCCCTGATGACCAATGCTAGAAATTAGCTATAATCACCAAACATATAGATCTTATCTAGTAGTCCATCTGAGGGACACTGCAGTGTTGCCTAAAGTGTACTCGATTTTGTGTCAAATACATGCTCCACCAAACTGCTGTGGTTTTGCTTGTAAAGAAATAGTATTCTAAAAAGTTCTTTTATTTTAGAGCATTTTCTGCCTTTATCTTTTCTGAAATAATTTAGGTTTCTTCCTGTCCATCCCTGGATATATTCTGCATGCATTGTCGAGTAGGCTGTGGTCCTTCATGGAAACTCCTGCCCCAGTCAGGCATAGTGTGGGGGATGAAGGGAGGGATTCCAGGAACTTTCTTGCCTCACACTTCTCCCACACAGATATCTCACCTCAAAGCACAGCCAAGCACACTGTAAATACACTTATTTCCTCCCAACCTGACTCTGTGGTTGCATTCAATTCTTGCCTGTCTTTAGTCCTAGGTGCTCTTCTTCCATAAAGGCATCCTTCACCTTTTTCTCTCTTTGTGAAACTCATTGTCATGTTTCCAGGGATAAGAGAACACAGATTGGAACATCCTGTGGCTGGATTATACATTGACTTTGAAGGAGCTGGAAATTCAGGACATTAGGCTTTGAAAGCATTTGTGCCATGTCTGGAAGGAGGAATTGTGATCCCTTGTTATGAAGGCTGGTGCTGGATGTACAACACACATAAATACCCATAATTGCCTACCTGTATTTACAAATATACAGAAATATATGTGCTATATACAAATTTAATATTTCTTTGCTTTTGTCTACTTTAGTTCGCTTTGCTTTTTGCTTGACAATCCCTGTAGCACATTCTGCTTTCAGTCTTGAACTACTTTTCATTTGTGAGCATACTTTATCCTCCTTAAATCCTTTCTTCTTTAGACTCCATGCCTTAAACCATCCTTCCTGCTTTCAGATGTAAAGCCTGCATCAGCTTTCACTTGAAACGTTATGCGGATATTTGTCTCCTCTTACATTACAAGTGAATTTTGTTGTAGAGTTGCTGAGTTAATATATGTAAAGCACTTTTGTGCTCTGTTCAATTTGCTTGAATCCTAAATGGACACAGCATGCTGGTTTCAAAGATAGCGTGCATAAGAAACCTGGTATTAACCTCCAGCCATCTTGCATTCTACAACTTAAAAGACACAGACACTAAGGCACTATGCATAATGAATGTGAAGGAGTGATCTACATGGCTGATAGCTTTAGAGGTGTTATACCTGAGACATGGGATAAAATGTTACCAAATTTCTCCCAATTCACCTTTTAAAAGAAACAGACTTGTTCCCTGTCTAGGGATTAATTTCTCGTACTTCTCTTGATATTTTTCTTTTAAATACTTGTGTCTATTCACTCTGTCAATTATTTTGTGTTGTGCAAAGAAGAGGTATACATATAACTTACACTGCACTGAAACTCTGGTTTTGGATTTGCAGTGAGTTGTGAGATATGCATAAACTTTCTGGTGCACTGCAATACTTAGGGAATGGGTAATGTTTACGTAAAATTTGAGTGAGGTGCTTCAGTTCCTAGCTAACCTTCAGGATAAAATTAAGTATTTCAGCTTACTATATTGTTTATGAGGAGAAGAAATACTTCAGAATGGAAACAGGTTTTCCTGTTGCTATTTTGTTTAATAGCATTTAGGGGGATACATCTGGTTTAGATGAATTTTAGGCACAAATCCATAAGGGTCCATTCAGCTCATTATACATATTCAATGCAAATCTATAATACTTATCATACTCCAGTGGTCTGGCTAAGTACTAGTAAGAAAGGGTCATTATGTATTTTATTAGCAGAACTATTTTGCAAGAATTAGGAAGTCTCACATCAAAATACCTAATAATCCAGTGTTTGAACACTTCTTAAGTCTGTCAGCCACTCAACTCATGTCTCTGCATCATTCTCATGACTTGCTTTCTGCTTCATGACATACTTCCTCCCACATAAAAGTGGAATTGACGGCACCTTCAGCAAGGTTGCTGATAGCATCAAGCTATGTGGAGCAGTCAGTGGGCTAGAGGGGAGGGATGGTAACCAGAGGGACAGTGATAGGTTTGGAATTTGTGCCTGTGCAAACCTCATGAACTTCAACAAGGCCAAGTGCAAGGTCCTGCATGTAGGCCAGAACAGTCTCAAGCACAAACTCAGGCTGAGTGGAGAATGCATTAAGGACAGCCCTAAGGAAAAGGATTTAGAGGTGTTAATTGACAAGCAGCTTAACATGACCCAGAAATGTGCACTTGCAGCCCAGAAGGCCAGCTGTATTCTGGGCTGCACCAAAATAAGTGTGGACTGCAGGTTGAGGGAGGTGATTCTTCCCCTCTACTCCACTCATGGAAGACCCTGCCTGGAGTACTGCATCCAGGTCCGGGGACCTGATATAAGAAGGACATGGACTTGCTGGACTGAACCCAAATGAGGGCCAGAAAGATGGTCAGAGGGATGGAATATGAGGAGAGGCTGGGAGAATTGGGGTTGTTCAGCCTGAAAAAGGAAAGTCTCTTCAGGGATATAATTCAGCAGCCTTCCAGGGAACCTACAGGAAGACTAAAGAGGGACTGCTTACAAGGGTATATAGTTTCAGGATAAAGAAAATTACTTTAAACTGAAAGAGAGTAGGTTTAGATGAGATTTTAAGAATAAACTCTTTACTGTAAAAGTGGTGAGGTACTAGAACAGGTTGCCAAGAGAATCACAGAACTGTTGTTATTGATGGAAGGGACTTCTAGAAATCATATAGTCCAACTCCCATGCCAAGGAAGGGGATAGATGGGTTTTCATCTGTTGACACAGGAATGTGTCCAGGTGGATTTTGAATGTTTCTAAAGAGGGAGACAACATGACCTCTATGGGTAGCCTTTTCCAGTGCTCTGCCAAACCTCAGTGAAATGAAGTTCTTCCTCATGTTGAGGTGGAACTTCCTGTATTTTAGTTTCTGCCCATTACTCCTTGTCCTGCCACTGGGCACCCCTGAAAGAGTGTGGCACCATTGTCTTGGTGCCCAGCTTTGAGATATTTATTGCTGCTAATGCTCCTCCTAGGAAGTGTTCAAAGCCAGGTTGAATGGGGCTTTGAGACACCTGTTGTAGTGAAAGATGTCCCTTGCTATGTCAGGGGGTTTGTACCTAAATGATCTTTAAGCTCCCTTCCTACCCAAACCATTCAATGATTCTGATTCTCTTCTGCTCCACAACTATACATCTGCTCTAATAATTTAATAGTACAGTTCTCTGGTAACAACTGCGCTTCCAGTTCCTTGGGCCTGTGGAGGCTGTCTTCAGAGTTGTTAAGATTTATTTAATTTCAAGGTAGCTGCTAGGGAGTTTTTGTCTTAAAAAAGAATCTGACTGGATAAGTAAAGGCACAGAACTAGACAACAAGTATATGGGTGAAAAGGCAATAATCAGACTAATGATCATATGTGTGATAGCTAAAATTGTGAGATTCCTTTTTAAAATATTTGTAAGGACCTATCA
Organism: Poecile atricapillus; assembly: GCF_030490865.1. Classification (NCBI taxonomy): domain Eukaryota; kingdom Metazoa; phylum Chordata; class Aves; order Passeriformes; family Paridae; genus Poecile; species Poecile atricapillus. Next base: position 59,020,098 of record NC_081289.1, on the reverse strand, counting down.
CTTCCCAGACAGGAGAAGAAAAGAGAAACATGTTATGTGTTTTCTTATGGATATTGACATTTCTTGACCTTACTGATGCTAATGGAAAAGCTGATTACAAAATTGGTGATACCCTTCATCTTTGCTCCACAGAGAATGATTTCCAGTAAAGGAAGAACCCTTTATATTTGTAGATTTTGGCATTACTGTAATTCCTATTTGCAATATGTTTAAACTTAGCCAAATATTTTTTTTTGTTTAATTACAAGTTTTTAACATGTGACACAAAACATTTTTTTCAGGGAAAAGTGTGCTTCACTACTAAATCCTCAACGGCTTTCCTGTTTGTGTTCTTAGGATAAGATTTAGTTCTTCAAAAAATGCCAAGGAAATTAGGCATTTTAAACAAACACATTTTAATCTTCACAGTTTCTGATTTCCCACCAGTTGCTTCCCTCTGGAATGTTCATAGTTTTAATTTAATATTTGTGTCTGAATAGTGACAAAATATTTTCCCTTCCTTTCCGTTTTCCTGGTCTTGGCTCCTGCCCTTTTCTCTGTTTTTGAACCGAATGAAACATAATTTTTTGGCTTCAGTGAGATTAAATTTTTTTCTACATTTGAATAAAATATGGAATGAAATACACAAAATAATGAAACACACAAAACATTTACAGTGCTGGAAGAAAATTGACTTAGTGCTCAATATATACCTATATTTCTGTGAATGTTTGCTGTATCCATCTCAATAATAATAAAGATTAATTTTAGACCTGAGAGGACAGGAGGAGGAGGAGGAGAAGAAGAAGAAGAAATCCATTTTACATGCCTTTCATCAGTCTGGTTTCCCTGCAACTAATGGGGAAAAAAGACACCTAACCCCCAACAGTGGGGAAACCTCATGGGTTGCAGAACATTCCATTTTTTATCAAAGGAAAACCATAAGTATCAAAAATATGTATTTTTGAGACACAATTTATTTTTTTTTTACTATTGCCCTTTTCTTCCTTCTATGCCAGCTGCGAGCTTTCCACTTAAGCATGTATTTTAAGATAAAGAACAATTTGTCCATAAATGACACCATCTTTGGAATAAGTTGAACAGGTAGAATTTCAGGAATGCTGATAAATATAAAAGCTGTATCAAGCCTGCAAGTTTCTTCCCTGCAATAAGATAAAAATTGTCAGCATTCACATCATTCCAGAGAATCTCTGGCAGAAATCACCCCAGCCCAAGGAAGTTGCATAACCCTCTTCAGAATAAACTTTTTTTAACCAAAACTTTTCGTCTGACTTGTGATGATTTCTATTCCAAAGATATCCAAATCTTTTACATAGTCATGAAACAGATGAAGGATCTTTCCATCCATTGGATTTCAGGCTGCAGTTGATGACTGCTTCAGCTCCATCTTTATGCAAAGAAAGTTTTTTCCTCTTGTTGATCCATGAAGCAAATTTTACATTTCAGAAACAGAACAGCACAAAGGCACAAGAGAGAGGCCTGTTAAGTGCAGAAGTCAGGAATTTTTTTTTTCTTTTCTAAGAGCTTTAAATTTGGGTAACTATTTTAAAGTAAATGTATAGAGACTAGTGCAGTGAAGTCAAGATAACTTTTAATATTGGAAGAAAAGAATGAGAGAAAACATTACCAGTCAAGGAGCTTTTCACATCCTGAGGAATTAAAAACATATTTTGGATCTTTAAAAATGAGTCAAGCTATTCTGTCAAATTGCAAAAAAAAATGACTCAGATAAAAATGAATTTTAAAGAGAGCCAGATGCCACAATGTAGATGATTCAGAATATAGTACGTCCTCAGACATGTCTTCCAGTAGCAAAATGTTATTAAATATTTTAATACTTATGGCTAAGTTTATTGAGAGTGGCTTTGAGTCCCTGTCAACCATGTCTTAGAAAAGAAATACAAACACATTCTCATAACTATAGACATTCTAAATATATTAATGCAATATAAAATTATGCAACTAGATTTAATTTTAATATTAAAAAATGAACTTTCAATCAAATCTTTAAATCAGAGAATTTTTTGGAAAACAAAAAACTATTGACATGAATGAAACAGGAAGAGTATTCATCTTCAGCTGAGTATCTTCCTAAGTAATTATGTCTTGTATACATTCCTGTTCACACTCAAAAACACATTTAAGATATCTTAATAAAGGAAATGAATATATTTTACAAAGTACATTATGATTCTATCTGTAAGGTATAGATACTTTATCATCATTGATTTTACACATTTCCTTGGCTATATATTATTTATTTCTGCAGTCTAGTGATACATATGGCTTTAAACAAGTAAAAGGCTCTTGTTGTGTGGATTGTAAAAACACCATAGGCATTTTGGACTACATTCTTGAAAGATAAGGGATTCTTTCTTCATGACAACATGAACTTCTATGAGGATTAGCAAAAATTCTGTCATTTAAATTATATTTGAAATGTTCAAGCTTTCTTCTCTTCTTAGAGGTCTTTGAAAAGAGAAACTAGAAAACCAAATGTTACTTTCTTTTACTTGTCTCTCAATCAGAACACAAGTGCTCTGGTGTGAAAACTTAAATTGTCTTATCTACTTTTCGACTGACAGCCCTCAGAATTTTCTAAATGTTATATATTTATAAAAGTTATATATTAAATAAGTAATAATACCACATGTATTTAATTGTTTCATGTAATATCTTAGGTAGAAACTTGCCATGCAAAAAAAAAAACCTGCACGTAGGATTTTCTGGTCCCTGTTCTAACACAAAATCTTTTTTTGAGCAGAATACATGAAGAGGCCTTATTTTTTACACTCCATTATACAACAGCCTTAGTTTCAAGGGAACACTCTGCTCGTCTGATAATGATTTCTCAAACACCTCAGCATGTTTACACGCTTAAAGGGAAATTACTTATATATGCTATCTTTAGAAACACTGCATTTTGTTACTAGAAGATTGAAAAAATTGAATTCTGAATCAATAAAATGAAAAACAATAGATGTAAGTAATATCATGTACTGAAAGCTTTAATGTGACAAATGCCTGGACAGCAATTTTGATGATTGTGTTTATTCAGAGAATGGAAATCTACTGCATATTGCCTCATTTTTCCAGAAAACCTAGTCATGTATTTTTCTGTAAGTTACCCTCTGGGTTTATCAAATCCCATCTGTGTACACAGCAAACATTTATTTTATTGAAAGGCAGGGTTATGCTTTTATGCTGTTTGTTTTTAGAGGCATCAGGACTTGAAAAGAGCAAAACATAACTGGGATGACTGTTTCCACCCTGAAGTTCTTCTGCATGGCCTCTGTTTCTCAATGCTCAGAATTTATTCCAATTCAAGTGTTCATTGCATTCCTACAGAAATATTTCTATTTTGGAAGTTTGACTACATGGTGACAAGTGGAGCAGTATCAGCAGGAGAGATCTGAGCTATGTATACATCAGCAAATGATGTGGTTGAGTTGGAATGGATTTATGCACCGGAATGTTTGGTGCTGAGAATCTCATGTCCATGTAATTTCTGAGAGTATACTTCAGGCTGGCTTCAGTGCAGACTCATGGGCTGACTGATTTATAATCCTGGATTTATTGCATTTTCCAATTTAATTTCATTTGTTAGAAATTCAGCTGATGTAGTCTAAGAATGGTCCACACTGTGAAATGAACAGTATGTAAGTGTATTTAACTTCAAGATTCACTTTTGGAGAATAATTTTGATTTGAACCAGGAAAAATTAGTAATGCAGATGCAAAGGGTCCTGAATACTGAACATGATGACATTCCTAAGTCATAGGATATCAGTTAAAAATAACTGTCCTGAATCACACAATAAAGAGTATTTAAAATTTTGTTAAAAATCTTTTAGGTGAACTATTGTTCATTCTGAGATAGGGCTGTCTGGGACATAGGCTGTCAAAGAGATAAATACCAGAAGAGATATACTGGAAATAGAAATTTTATCATTCTTGTTTATGACTTGCATGGGGAAAGTTATGAATCCCTAGGAACATTATGTTCCTTGAAAGCTCATGTCCTTGTGATGGTTTGTTCTGTGGGTTTTCTTGTGGTTTTGGGGTTTTGGTTTTTTTGGGGTTTTGGTTTGTTTGTTTGTTTGATTGGTTGGTTTGGTTTTTGTTTGTTTTTGGTTTTGAATGTATTAAAAGAAATTTCCAAATTCTACTTGACACACTGAACTTTCAATTCTTAAATCTGAGACCAAGTAAAGGTGAAAAACTGGCAGCGTTATTAGAATTCTCTTGTGGGCAGCACCACGTTCTGTTCATCAATCTGCAGTACCCATTTTCTTAGCCCTCACTGGGAAATTAAATAATCCTGAGTGACAACTGACACATTAATTGCCTTTGAGGGAGCACACCTTTAAAAAGCAGTAATTTAAAGTCTTCTGCTTTGGTGGAAGAACCAATTTGCAGCATCATCAGTCAGGGTTTTGACATGTAACTTTGCACTTGCCATTTTGTTAATAAAGAATCACACTTGAATCCTGAGAGAGTGTTTCCCTAAAGAGAAACTTAGATGTCTTTGTGAAATTAAGATGACTTTGATAGGGACATGTAATGAATGTTTAAATGAGTTATTAACCTTTCATGACTTCAGTGAGTGTTACTGCAAGACAATTCATCATTTTATTGTCATAAACTGCAAAAAGGTGAATATCACAGTAAGATAAATTTCTTTAAAAGTTTGTTTCTAGCTAGTTTCATGAATAACAAAAGCAAGTTCTCATGTTTTTAATGTTTAGCGAACTGTATGAAAGAAAGAATATCTTGACAATAACTTTTATTATATATAAGTAAATAAACAGGAAATTAAAGAAATAATTCAGCAATTAATACTTTCAAATATTTAATTAAAATCACATTATTCCATATATGTTTATTAAGTCAAGAATAGTTACATCATGTTCCTTTCCATCAAAGCTAGCCTCTGTATGTAAATCAATTTATCAAAAAAACCCTTCCTTTATTTCTTATCCTATGCAAAATATCAATGAAGTGGAAAATTTTAAGAATTTTAAAATTTTAAATTTTCAAATTCAAACTCATGTTCACATTCTGAGTGCAGAAAATTTTCAATGCTGTAAAGTTCTAATTTTTTTTAGATTAGTTGAGTGCATTCCAAATTCACTTTTGCGGAATGAACCAATCAATTTTGTTTGATCAATTTTGTTTTGTTTTTATAAGCCTCAGTACAAGACAGTTTTGACAAATTTTCTTTTAAACCTATTTAAAAATGGTTTGATTACCTCATGGCTTGGAAAATGGAAAAAAAAAAAAAATCATGAAAATTCTTTTCAGGAAGCACAGTCTTCCATGAAGAAAAAACCTGCACTTACCAATAAACTTGTGCAGCTTTTAAGTGTATTTAGAATAAGAGTTAATAGCAGGCAAACAATTGCTTTTCACTAGTTTAAAAAGCATGCCATGTCTTTAGATATTCTGTTGACATATCTGAATGTTCTATGAAATCAGACATGTTCTTTGTAAAGGCAAATTTGTATCTTACAACAGTAAGAATGCCTCTTTCTGGGACAAACTACACACATTCTTTGATTGTCATTATACAGACAAAAAAGTGTCTTAAGTCAATAGTTTCTTTTACTGAATAAATACAATTAACACTAAGATAGCCTTAAATTATAATAAATAACAAGATATTGTAGAATTTTTTTATTCTTTCATTTTCAAAATAATATTTAAGAAGAAGTTGAGAAATTGCTGATACTTTGAGGATATAAAAATCTGATTCATTTAGAAATACACTGTAAGTATAAAGAGAAAAAATATTTGGAAAAGCTAGTGATGTGCAAAATACAATGTTGAGAATGAATACTTCAAGCAATAACACAAAGAAGCTTTTAAGACTGGAAATGCACTGTTTTGGGTAGGTGACATTTGCTCTCCAAGAGCTGTAAATTATACACAGTATGAAACTGGAATCGAACAAAGATACAAGATTATTTTCCACAACAGGAGCTACATGTCCTTTTGACACAATTCTGTAACAATTATGAAAAAAATTGTGCCCTTTCCTGTAATGTGTTTGCTTTCGTTATTTGTCTTTTATGTCATCATGTCAGCAATTTCAAATTTTAAAGTTAAATCATGGCAAATTGTCACAGTAGTAGTTCATGCAGTGTTAGAAGTACATTTATGTGATTGTTTTAGTAAATGGCTCATTGAAAAAATATTTTCTGCTCAGTTGAAATTTTTGCTGTAGGGATTAAAGAATATGAATCTGAAACACAAATTCAAGTTATTCATGTGTAAAAATTGACCTTTCCCTGATATATTCTTAATAAAAATATTCACTAAGTTGAATATGAACTGGAATTTTATGTTGATTTAATTTTACCTTTGGCAATAAAATTAATGCAAATTTATACCATTTAAATATTTAAAATTTAGCTAAAACAGAAAATATACATAAGTAAAAAAAAAACACTTATATGTTACAGAAATTATTTTCTTTTAAAATTGTCATATAAATTTCTTTTGCATAATATTCTGACATATGTTATGTTCTGTTTATTCCAAAGCAAAACATAAAAATAAGAAAAAATAAAGCAATATTCCTGTCTGAATTTTAATAGGATTAATTTTTTTACAAATAATTGTGAACGCATAAAGAGCTACTCTAGAAATATTGAAGATATTTTAGTCCATAATTTGAAATGTCTGGATGGTCATCAGAGATATGAAAACTCCAGGGATTTGTTTTATCCCTACTGTTTGCACCTGTTAGAAAAAGTAAATAAAAGTTTTGTCATAGATGTGCACATTTACATACTCGAGATAGTTTTGATATTACTATCATCTAGCTGCACCCAGAACTGAGGCTATTATTGCAAATCATCATATGCAAAAAGCCTGTCACAACACTGTCACAACTAATCCAATTTTTTTCTCTTTTCTTTTCCTAGCTGTTCCAAACTTTAATTAACTTTCATATGAAATGGAGATTCAGTCTTTTAAGATATCTTCATAGTTGATAATGTGCAAAAAGGTTAACCCAATGCATTAATACAGAAGAAATAATTGGTTACAGAATACAGTGAACTCTGAACCATTAAGCCCGTTTTGGCAATAGACACAGAGTCATCTCCTGCCCGTGGCTGTAACTACAAAAAGGGCAACATTGTTTTGTTTGGGGTTTTTTGTAAAGCCAGTATCTAGTTGCCTCAACATATCTTAAACTTGGTAGGATCTAACATCTCTAATTTAGAGTTTCAGAGTGAGGCTCCTAAAAATCACAATTATTTTGATTTTTTGCTTGATAATTGGCCAAGACACTGGTGAAACACTGCCTTCTTACCCAGTCTACAAGGAGTTGTCAGTTAGGACACACTGCCTCACCCTGAGTTTTGGGGTTTGTGTGTGAGAGCTGCTGCACACAAGAACTCTGGGAAAGGAAGGAGCAGCGTGCATGTGTTTAGGTATCCACAAGAGCTGCAGTTCCAGAGCCATCACTTTCTTTCAAGTGCATTCTTGATTACACAGGAGGCTACTGCTTCCATAAAGGGGTTCTTTTACTCACTGTGTAGGAGAAATGTGCTAGAAGCTTGAATTTAGTTTCTACAGGGAACAGGAATCTTCCGGTTCTTAGCACTTGAACATTTGCTTTTTGCAGCTTCAATAATGAATTTTCAAGACAGCTTTTTTGGATGTACTTTCATATAGATAAATAACAGCAGTTTTAGGACCCAAAATAAACTCATTGGGTTGAAAAAACTGATCTGCTTATTTGTTTTTGGTGGAGGGAATAGACAAGAGCATATCCTGACTTCTTTGCCTCCTTGGAGGTTTGGTTCACGAGAGAGTTGAGAAGAATTCTCATTAATAATTTACTGCCAATTGTCTTCCTGCTTGGGGATGAAGGACTGTTCTAACTGCAAAGGAAGGCACATGCTGTTACATGAATGCACCAAACTCAAAATTTTTGTTTGCAGAAATGCTATAAATTTTCATTCTGTTGCTCATAGGGCTCAGACAAATGAAAGGCAGTGACTCTTGCTAAAATGTTAGAGCTGTTAATGACATCATGGTGTCATCATGGTAATTCATGGGATGAATTATTTTCTCAAAATAATTTACTGCACAAGACCCATTTTAAGATATCCTATCAGTAGGACATCTCTAGGATATCTCTGCAGAGAATGAGCCCTGTTCTCATTTGCAGAAGTAGGTAGGAAGAAAACGATAGCATAAATAATCCCGGTAGATTTTGATTTGGGAAGAAAGCTACACAAATCTTTTGCTGTTCTATGAGACTTATTTTCATATTAATTTTTTTCATTTTCCTGTAGTTACTATTTTCATTACAAATCAAACACAGAGACAGAATATTACTTCATTGGTGTTGGTGCATCTTCAGCAAAATTGTATAAGAAAAACTTGGTCCAATGACTCTGGAAAACTTTCATTAAATGGGAGTTTGCCCTGTAGCAGATTTGCAAACTGTTCAAATTTCTGCTAAGTTAAGTCAATCAATCTCCATAACAAGAAGATAGTTTTATGGAATGCCTGAGGCCCTCTGATTCCCTGTTGATTTCTACAAGGCAAAAATTGCAGGTTTGGTCAACTTGTTCAGAGGAAATATCTTGTTTGTTAAAATTGCTCCACAACAATATAACCACAATTCCTGACATATTTGTCTGTGCTCAGATAAAAAAAAAAAACAAAAAAAAAACCAAATTCTGTTACTTGAAGTACTTTTTTTTCTTAATTCTTTCTCTTTTGTACCACTGTCTGTTTCCAAGGCATCCCAACAATGCTCCCTGTTCATCTAGAAATCTGTAACTGCCTCATTTTGATGAATAGTATTTCAAAGGAGATTTTGATAAGAATTGTTCTGAATTTAAGTGGAAGACAGAAACACATCCAATCTTTCTGCACAAAAGAAAATATGAAGACCACAGAATTACAGAATTAAAAACAGAATGGGCGAGGGGAATTCTGACTGGTTTGTCTAAATTTAAGTGAAATGTATTTACCACATTTCTTTGGTCTTTGTCACTCTGCTTTGTGAGACTGAAGGAAAAAGTAAAAAAAGAAAGCCCAGAAATACTGAAGTAGTTAGGATTTTGTGTTCTTGATCTATGCAAGGCATAAAATCAGAGAAATTCTAGCCATGTTGCTGAATAGAATGGACATAATGCTTTATTATGAATTCAGCTGTTCAAAACCAGGAAACTTGTGCTAATACTTGTCTTTCCAAGCTGAAATACGTTGTAGGTTGACCTTGCCTGGATGTCAGGAGCCTACCAACCACTCTATCATTCCCCTTCCTATCAGGACAGGGGACAGAAAATAAGGTAAAAAACAACTTGTAGGTTAAGATGAGGCAGGTCATGAAAGGAAAAAAGCAAAATGTTGCACTTGTATAAAAGAAGAGAAAAAAAAAAAGTTTACTCTCTACCTTCCATCAGTGAATGTGTCAAGCCACTTCCCAGGCAGCAGGAAGTGCACATGGAGCAGTCACTCCAGAAGGCAAACACTGCAGATAACAAATGTCCCTCCATTCCTCCTCCCTCCCTCAGCTTTTATACCTGAGCTGTCATACGCTATGGAACGGCCCTTTGGTTCCCTTGGGTCAGCTGGCCTGGTTCTGTCCCCTCCCAGCACCTTTCCCACCCCCAGCCCCCCGATGGGGCCGGGATGCTGGGAGACAGCGCTGGTGCTGTGCTAGCCCTGCCCAGCAGCAGCCAAAAAACGGGAGGGTTATCAGCTCCCTTCCAGCTTCCAGGGCAAAGCACAGCACTGGGAGGGCCACTGTGGGAAAATGAACTCAGCTCAGCCAACACAAAAAAAGCCTTAATGGAGGAAAAAGTGTATTGATGCAAAACATGCATAACATGCACTATTTTATATATTATGGGAGTTTGATAATTCTAACAGCAAACATTAACCCCTGATTTTTCTAGTCACTGATGAGCATACATCATGTTTGAAGAAGATGAAGGTATTATTAAGGTGTTTTTCTTCCTGTGTATAGCAAGACTTGCTCTTAGTGCAAGATGAACACTTTTCTTTGATTTCTGCATGAGATTCCTGATATCATGATTCTTTTCTCAAGCCTTTTCCACTTCTATTAATGCAGAAATCTCTGGTTTTCAATTTTCTTTGTTCGGGTTCCCCCCCCCCCCCTTTTTCTTCCCCTTCTCTTCTTCTTTTTTTTTTTTTTTTTTTTCCCCTCTCCCTTTCCTTCTTTCTCTCTTTTTCCCTCTCCTCCCTCTCCCTCCCAGCACTCTGTTAAAAATACCCAAAAGCCATCTATCTAGTGACTTTCTTATTGACAGATACATGAATTTACTTTTCCAGTTCTCTTTCTATATGTAAGAGCGAAATCTGCTCTGGTTAATCATCTTCAAAGGACAAAGACAAGATAGTAGTTTTTTTGGTTTTTTTTCATTGTGTCCCCTTTCTCTTTCCACAATGTCTTTAAACAATTTTAAGACATCTTCAGAGCATGACTACAAAGTCCGCAGTAGGAATTTAAATGATAATACATTTTTTTAAATCTTTATGGTTTAATTAATTTTCACCTCTAATTAAAACAATTTTTAGGAAAACAAAACTGTTAATTTCAGGTTCTTACAGGAAGATATAGAGAAATGAAAATCTACCTGGAAGTGGATGATTTTGTCTCAGCTAAGAGTTCTCAGAAAAACCCCAGCTGGTTATGTGAATAGCCCAGACTGAATTTCATTCTTGGGAAAGCCTGCATGTCCTGTGCCTTTGAAGATAGCGATTTTTATTATTATTTTTTTTTAAAGTTAATATTAGAATTTTGGCAATCCAAAGAGCAAAAAAAACTTCTCTATTTTTCAGATCATTGAAGTGTCATATTTGAGGAACATATAGTACAGATAAGGGTACATAATTTCTCTTCTAGAAATTTTTTAGCTTGAAATTTTTACATTTTCTATGGTATCAAACCCTTCCATTCTTTTGCAGGGATGATTTTGCAGTTTCAGGTGGTTGTGTTCTTCACTATGTATATTTAACATGTATTTTATACTTCAGTGTAATTTTTTTTTTTTTTTTTTTTTTTTTTTGCCTCTAAGTTTAAGACCTCTTTAGGTTCAAATCTTACCATGAAGAGGAAAATTAATTTATATTTCCTATTTTGACCCCCAAGGAAAACAGACTAGTTGTAAGTTTTCTTTTTTCTACTGTGAAAGTAATATGGATGCTGAATGCCTGACTTGTGAACCTGGTGGAACGTTGCTGAGAACCATAGAGCCAGTCATTCCACACTTTCAATAGGCAGATGTTTTAGCATGTCTATGAACACAAAGAAGACACAAGCCCTTGTTGAAATATCAGATAGATACTTTGGAGCTATAGGAGGGGAGAAAAACTGCAAAATGTCTTTTAGGTATCTCAGTTTTGATTGAGGTCCCTGCAGAGGCAAATTTTATGAGAAAATTTCCATTTCTGGGTCCCCCAAGTGTGTCCCAGGTGTTTCCTTCCCATCGACCAGGTTACATCCACCGCTATAAAACTGTGGGAGCTTCTCTCCAGGTCACCTTTCACACTGAGTATGGTGACTGCCTAGGTATATACTGGGGCACAGTGTGGAATCCAGAGGAATAATATTTTTGGAATGTACAAAAATTTTTATAACATGCTTTGGGGGTGTGTGGTGGGTTGACTCTGACTGGATACCAGGTGCCAACCAAAGCTGATCTATCACTCTCCTTCTCAACTGGAAACAGATCATATATCAAGATAAGCACAGACTGATCACTCAGTGACTACTGTCATGGGCAACACGGATTTGTGGAATTTAATTGAATTTATTACCAATCAAATCAGAGTAGAATAATGAAAAATAAAAAATAAATCTTAAAGACACCTTCCCTCACCCCTCCCTTCTTCTTGGGCTCCACTTCACTTCCAATTTTCTCTACCTGCATTGCTTTCTCACCAGCACAGGGGGTTGAGGAATGGATGCTGTAATCAGTTCATCATACATTGTCACTCCTTCCTCTTCAGGGGGTGTACTCCTCACACTCTTCTCTAACTCCAGAATGGGATTCATCCCATAGGAGACCATCAGAAACTTTTAAAACACAAGTCCTTTCCACAGACCCTGCTCCAGCTTGGGTCTCTTCCATAGGATGCTGACCTTCAGGAACAGACTGCTCCAGCATGGGTTTCCCACGGGGTCACAAGTCCTGCCTGTAAGCCTGTTCCAGCATAGAGCCCCCGGTCCAGAGGGCCACAGGTCCTGCCAGATGTCTTCTCCAGCGCAGGCTTGCACATGTGTGTGTCTGTGTGCCTTGGGGCTTTGAGTGCCTGGGTGCCAGCAGCTGGAGAATGAGGACATAAGGGCTCTAATTAGCACATGGACTGTAAGGCCAGCTCCTGGGGAGACGTGTGTCACACAGATACAGACACAATATCTACAGAGATGTACATCGGCATATTTCTCACTAATGCATGTCCAGCCTGCTCAGCCTGTGAGGGGAACAGGATAAGGCCACTGATGCTGTTTCTACTTGCATGAGTGTTGTGTTTTCTGTCTGTGCTGATCTGTGTGGCTTGCCAGGGGGATACATATGTGTATAAAATACGTGCAGTTGTCTGTGTGTATATTGAGAAACTGTGCCCAGCCTTGCTGCTGGGGCTGAATCAGCCTTGGTTTTCTTGGGCTACTCAGCTCAGCAACCCTAGCAACCATATGACTCTAGCCAGTGTCAGAACTATAAACATTTCCAGTGAGACCCTTCACTAAAACTATGCATCAAGAACACCAATAGCATTCTTCCTGATAACCTTGAAGTATGAGCTTCTTCCTGCGTAACATACTTTACAGGGGTCTTTTGTAGGCTCTTTCTCCTTTGATACTCACACCTTTAAAACTGAAAGTACAAAGCAAAAAGGAATATTTTTTAAACAATATTTTGAATACATTTTAAGCTGGATGACTGTATTTAAAATCAGAAACTGACAGTTTATGTTGGCTAAAAGCATTTCCAGTGGAGAATATAAAGTCTTCAAAGGCAGGAGAATGTTACAGACTTTCTCTTACGATTCAATCTCAGCTGTCAGTGAGAACTTCTTTTAACTATCAGGGATTTCACAACACAGGTTCTAAATGTAGATGTAGCCAGGCATTTTATAAATGCTGTACTTATTCCTAAAATGAATATGGGTTCATATCCATTTCTCAATACAAAATATACAGAGAAAGACAAGGGGTGAAACGTAAGGTGCAGTCTCATTCTACTCCGTTTTACAGAATCTTACAATCTCAAAAATGTTGTTTTTAAAGTAATTTTAAGTTAGCAGAATTAAGTGCTTTCCCTTTTCTTGTTTGTGGCTGAACCACTGTGTAACAACTAAGCTCCATGCAGCTGCTTGATCAGTCCCCACTGGTGGGGTGGGGGAGGGAATAAAAAGAGTAAAAGTGAGGGAACTCAGAGGTTGAGATGAAGACCATTTAATAAACAAACTGAAAGTTAGGTGTGTAAGACAACCAAAACAACAAATTAATTCACCAGTTCCCATGGGTAGAGAGGTGTTCAGCCCTCCCCAGGAAAACAGGATTCTTTCACAGCTGATGTTCTCTGGGGAAGATAACCACCATTTCTTCCTCTTTCTTCTTCTTCCCCCAGCTTTATATGACAAACATGATGCCATATGCTCTGGAATATCACTTGAGTCAGTTGGGGTCATCTGTCCTGGCTGTGTCCCTTCCCAACTCCTTGTGCAGCCCTGGTTTCTGTGCTGGCAGGTGAGGTGAGGAGCAGAAAAGGCCTTGATTCTGTACAAGCACTGCACAGCAATAAGAAAAACATCCATGTGTTACCAACATAGTTTCCAGCACAAATCCAAAACACAGACCCATATTAGCTACTGTGGAAAGATTACCTCTATTTCAGCCAAAGCCAGCACACACTGGCAAATAAGGGTGAAGGCAGAGAACTTTTAAAAGTTAAAAGGGCTTATGCAAACTACAGACCTTTTCAATATTTCTGCACAAAGGGTGCTAGAACATACTTATGACCACAAAGTAAAGAAAAGATGAAATCATGATTCTTTTATAAACTTTGTTGGAAGAGCATCATGCAAAACTTTATATAATTAATTACTTATCAACTTAGAAACAGGGACAAATACAGAATTAAAGCATGAAAAGTTCTGTGACTGCTAATTCCACTCTAGCCAACCACTCAATTTCTCTTATTTTGATCAAATCACAGTGTCTGAACATGTATATTTATACACCTTCCCTATTTTCAATTTTCTTATTAATCTAGGTTTCATATTCTCCTAAAGACAGCTTTGGAATATAAAATGTATGCTCTGAGCACTACAATGGAAGAATTAAAGCCATCATTTCTTTGTCAATTTAACAGGAAAGAAATTGATGAGGGGAGACTGAAGGACTTCCTTGTCTGAAAAAAGAGACAGCTTTAAGGGAGCTGAACAGCACTTTTCTAATGTTAGGGAGAAAGTCATCAAGCAGACAGAGCCAGGCTCATCACAGCAGTTGAAGGCAGGAGGGGAAGAGACAATGGATATTCACTGAAATGAGAGTTTTCATAAACAGGATTGTCTAACCAACTGGATATAAGAATAAATGCTTTCACATTTATAATAATAAATAATAAATGTGGATAACAAAGTCCTGAAGCAGGTTGTCCAAAGAAAGATTTTTTTTTCCAAGTTTCCATCCTTAGGTGTTTGCCCAACTATATAAATCTCTGAGCAATCTGATTTGATCTCACAAATCCTCCCTGATTTGAGAAGTTTTGCCTAAGGTCCTCTTCAACCTGAGTTATCCTATAATTCTATGAGCTACACTGAAAGTCTTCCCCAAATATTTTAAATGCATATTTCTCTCTACAGCTTAAGTAAAGGTGTTTTGAGCTTTCATTAGAGACATGGAAAATGCTAGAGTTTGGGTTTCATTGTTTGGTTTGGATTTTAGTGCATGTTGTTTGGGGTTTTCTTAAGTTTTTGGTTTGATTTGGTTTTGGTTTTTTTTTACGTTTTTTATTTGCACTGTGAATGTTGAGTTTTGCGAGATCAGATTACCATGCTGGTGAATTTATGTGATACATTGGTTCAGTCAATAACCCAGCATTCATGGACAAGCCTCAGAGTTGTGATCACACAAAAGGCACAACTACCAGCAGGCAAAGATATCTTACATTATTTTGGAAATCCGAGTTTCCTACTGGACAGCAGTTTATGCAAGAACTTTCATAGTCATGGACAAAAAATCTTGTACTGCAGGAGTTTAGGGCACAATCTAAAATAGGACTTTTAGAGCCTAAAGCACAATGGATGGACCAGTGGGGACGGACCTGTAGGAAGAGAAGACAAGAAAGTCTGTGTGTTTCTGCTTTCAGCAGTACTAGCAGCAGGAACTGCTGGACTGAGTTCCAGCTAGAAAAGCTGATCACTGTCCCTCTCATACTGTTCTGCCACCTTTACAATTTGCTGCTTGAATTGCTGCCAGAGGGAGTCTTTCAACTGAAAGAGAATGGAAGAGGCATTTAAGATCCTAATCCCTGACAGGTGAATACATTTTATATTAAATATTGAAAAGCAGAAGCACTCATGGAAACACAGACCACACCACCAGGCCACTCTTCTGTAAGAAGTTTGTCTTGCATATTGTGCTCTCACTGAAGAATGCTCATTAGTTTATTTTTTACCATTTCTTTCTTCATTCACAAGTCCTGTTTAGATGAGGATGTAGGATTTAGATATAAGATTGTAGACTCAGAAGAAATATAAGGAAATTGAACTCTAAATGGAGATAAAGATTTTGTATTTTACTCCAGATTCATCTTGAGTCATTGAATAGAGCTGTGCACCCTAATTTGGGAGGACCAAGAAATTTTTTAAGATATGCAGAGGTAGCTTGCAGTGAATTTGTAGGGCAAGTATACACTTATGTTGGAGAACATCAAATCACACTCTTTCTATTCTACTGTTTAGCAGATATCTAATGGTGTATTATTCCTGCTAGGTGTTTAAATACATTGTACCCATTGAATACACATGTATTCTCAGTCCTATGAACACAAATGCCTAGAAGCTGTATGTAGACAAAACTGTTTACAGTCTGCGGTCCATTAAGGAGTTAGTTTGAGTTTTAACACTTCTGAGCTGTGCAAGGACTTTTTTTCAAAATCTCAATTTTACATTGACTTGCATAATTTTAAATCCATATTTGGAAGTTTAATATTTTTTTTTCTCTGTGAGGAAACTGAGAAATTATATTCACATTCCAACAGAAATTATAATGATACAGAAATTATATGGTAAAGTGCAGCTGCTACTCCCTGGATGGATCGCAGTTGGCACAGTTTAGACCTAATCCACAGTGATTCCCCACACCTACAATCTGCTTTTGTAAGAAACTGCTAATGAGAATGGAGTGAAGGGTGGGGTGGAGTGGAGATATCAAGTCCAGGCTCTGATGAAATTCTTGCAGGGGGGAGAATTCAGTGGTTCTTTGCAGCTGATAAAGTGGATAGCACCTGTCAGCCAGGGGAGAGAGGAGGAGATATCCTGCTGCTGAGGCAACAACTGTGGTGAAATCACTCTTCTTGGATGTACTTGGGTATTAGGATAACCTAATTGCAATATTAATGCACACCTCCATCCCAAAATTTCTTGCCTTCAAGGTACGACCCCCCTCATTGAGCATGCACTCCAGATTTCATGGACTATGTAAGAGTGAAGGGAGAAACCAGTAACAAAGGTATATATGATTGGAGTCACTCAAGCATCACCCAAATATGAAGAAAAAGTATAAAAGTAAGTTGAGAGTGGGAATAAATTAAGGAAAACTCTATTATAACCACTGGGATTAGTCAATGGGCTGAACCTGTCTTCTCCCCCATGGGGTTGCATAATGGGTGAGAACCACACAGTGTGTGCTGAATATTTTTACTGGGGAATAGAGCTGGTCTGTATTGCTTTGAATATGGTTGATCGGTCAGATACGATCACCAGCAGTCCCCAAACTTTAACCTGTCACAATTTTCTATGAACAAGGAGTATTTAATAAACTGTTCTAGTCCCTCACAGGTGCTCGCAGTCACCAGCAGCAGGTACCATACTCAAATAAAGTGTAAGACCCACTGAGGGGTCATTAAATGAGAAGACCCATGGAGAGATTTCACTTATGCTCTGGGAGTCTGTCACTGACTAAGCCAGTCAAACCACCCTGAGATCCAGTGGTACTGCTCAGTACAGTGTCCCCATGACAGGACACTGACAGCCTGGTCAGGCACAAGAGTCTCACCTTTCATGGGGCACTGACAGATAAATCACATTCTAAGAGTTAAGGAAATCTCCCTGTTTCATGTGGCAAACAAGGAGAAATGTTTTGGTGAGATGTCTTTAACAGCATGAAAAGTACTTGGAATTTTTTCTCTTTGTATATAAAAATTGGGATAAAATGTAGCAGAAACTTTCTGATCTTTTTCAAACATGAGAAAATTATTTTGTTGCTTATATACCATGCAGGGTTCATCCTTGAGATAACTATATAACATTTTATTTTGTAGTATTTGTTATACACAGATAAAGAAATATATAATCTGAAGAATTGCCAAATAATATTTTTCAGTGAACTTTGGTAGGATTAACCTTCCAGACATATTAAAATCTCTGAACACTGATTGAAGTTTCACTTGAACCACACAGTACAAATAAGTCATAAGGAAAGTCATAAGTCATAAGTCATAAGGAAAAATAAAAACCAAGAGAAAATTCTGCAGCTCTAAATTTAGCAAGGTGAATATATCTTAAGGGTTTTTATCTCAACCCTTCAATGTCTGAGGTATATAGTTTACATTTTTTATTCTAGTAATATTTGAGTTTTTGTATCTTTCATAAATATGTGTCATTTCGAACCCTTAAAGCAACAAGTCATTTTAAAAGTACCAAGTAAAGTTCTTTGTGTAATAGTATCTGATTTTTTAGTCTTTTAAAGTAACTAGAATTTGGATAATAATAATTTTGGAACTGTAGGATTGTTGACATTAAGTAGAAAATGACCTTTATTTTTAAAAAGCAATATTTGTATTACAAATGTGTAATTTATATTTGATTTCAGATATTTTCTTTATCTCACTTTAAATCTTTTTTGTCTTTCAAATCCTAAATCTAGAGATGGTTTCCTGTAGGAATTAATGAATTGAGTTTTCCCCCTGTTTTTAATCTCAGGACCAAAATTAAATTGTGTGATTGGAATTGGCTTCCCATTGAGTTTTATTAGGATGAGTTCTGATTTCTTTGTGAAACCCTGATGTTCTCCCACGTTCAATTGACAGGATGTATATTTTGGTGGCATTTTGTTATCACACAGACTTGTGTTAAACTAATTATAAAGACATATAAGTTTAGATTTATTTTAAGCAAAGCCTCAGAACTATATAAAATGCCCTCTGAAAGTGCACTGGAATTGCTGTGTCTTGGCAGGGGTTGACTGAGGGTATCAGATCTTCTCTGTGGTCATTGCTCCAGGCTGCAGTTTTTTCCATGCCTACTGAGCACAGATAGTGAAGTAGTGGATGAACACTCTGTCAAAGCATCTACCAGTAGGTGATAAACTGCCTTCCCAGATTGTTACTGGTTGCCCCTAGGTTTCCCCAGTGCCTTCCGAAGATATTCTCCAGTAAAAAGTGTTGGCTGAAATATTCTTGAGACTCATTGCACAATAGCTCAAGAAATTCTATATATAAATCACACTTTACCTGTGCATTTCCCAATTGCTGATTCACGGTCAAAAATTCATGTTGCTCTTTAGTGAGAAAGAACTTGTGTATCCCTCCCTCCCTTTTCTTTCCCTCTCTACTTTTCCTGTCTGCTTAAATTTTTTCTCATTTAAGTCAGCAACAGTAAGGATCACTTCAGACATGATTATCCACATTTATTTTCTTTTTCTTTTTTTTTGTATCTAAAAAAAAAAGCATACTAAGGTCACATTATTCTGGATAACAGCATGACTAGCATTTGAGAAAGTACAGAAAGAGCTGCCATTGTACGTGGCTGTCGCAAACTCTTCTTTTTATATGAAAGTTCGTTTGAACATAAGTCTCCAGAGTGTCTTTCTCAGAAAGATGTATTGAGGTCACAAAAGAAAGAATTTCAGAAGGAATTATCAAACTTAAAGGAACTTGAACAGGAGATCTAAAGAGGTGCTTTCAGGAAATAAATAAAGCAATCAAAGGGGGACTAATTGTGGCACATGAGAATCCTCTCAGGAGTAGGTGTAAGGATTATGTTTTAGATCTTAAACTGCAAATGTTGTTGCTTCCAGATATGATTTTCAGCAGTCCTTAAGAAGTGAAGATGACCCAAACAGTTCCAATACTAAGACTTATCCAAGTGATACTTGTACTTTCTCCATAAATGCACCCTGAAACATACGGTCAGAAATTTTGCCTATTGAGACATCATATTTCAAACACACTTTCCAGACACTGAAAATATTTTGGAGATATTACAATGCCATAGGCACCCACCATCAAAGGTAAATCCCTAACTTTCTGTTTCAGCAATTTGGGTACTTAAATACCTAAACTCACAGTTAGCCACATAGCATATAGCAAGCAGTGAAATAGGATAATTACAGAGTTTAAAGTCTATTATGTCTTTGCAGTTCCCAGTAAGTTATTTAAATATTAATCAAGGCTCCACGAGATTAGCAAAGGGATAATTAATAAAATATAGTTCTTCTAAAAGAGCTATCAAATACAATATGAAATTATCAATTCAGCAGACAAACACAACAAAAACAAAAAGACTAAAAAGGAAACATTGGTTTGACAAATTTATAGCTGTAAAATAACAAAACAGTATGGAGAAGAAGTAATATGAAGGCAAAAAATATTAAACGCAAGGAGAAGCAAATATTCTAATCTCATCCAAATTACTGTGTCTTTACATGAAATTAAAAGACATTACTTTTCTACAAAGTGTAATAGAGAATTTTTACTGGAACATAGATTTAAGTACTTGAGTCAGTAATAAGGGCATCTATATACAAATATAATAAGATGAGTAGCCTACTAATTTCCAGTCAAAAAATATTTTAAAATGTATTAAATCCATGTAAACTTTAAACCTTATGTTTTGGAGGTAATTTACATAAAATAACAGTAAAGTCTGTGCTACTTACTGAGTGCTAACTAGATTAATCTCTTTTAACTAAGTGCATTTTCTGTACCTGTGCACTGACTGCACAAGGCAGAATTGCATTAATTTTGCTAAGAAATCATATAGACATAAAGAAGATACAGATTTGTGAACCTCATCTAGTTTTAAGTGATTTTTTCCTGTTCTTCAAACAAGTAAGCATTTTTCTTGACTATGACAGAACATTTTAAATTTTCCTATGGATTATATTGTATGTGCCTCATGTCCACGAATAAAATTGGGCTGGAAATTAGAAGAAAGTCATTCACAAATGTGTTTATGAAGTCCTAGAACAGTAATCCAGTAGCTGTCTGCTTGGATCGTATTCCAAGATTCCAAGATAAAAGTATTCCAGATACTTTTAAGATGCTTCCATGTTAAGTCATTATGCTGAGTTTATGAGTTCATACCACTGTTTTGCTAGGGAGGGGTATCAAGAGAGGTTTTCTGTAAATCAGTTCCAGAAGTTCTCCCCATGCCTGATAGAGCAAATGCCAGCTGGCTCCAA
Organism: Poecile atricapillus; assembly: GCF_030490865.1. NCBI lineage: Eukaryota > Metazoa > Chordata > Aves > Passeriformes > Paridae > Poecile > Poecile atricapillus. The sequence continues at coordinate 58,999,407 of NC_081289.1, read as the reverse complement.
GATGGACCTGCCACTGAACAAGCTCAAATTTACTGGTAGCAGTGGTAGTGTCTCTGTGAAAACACAGTCAAGGAGAGGGAAAAGTTACTGCTCAAGAACAACTGCAGCTGTAGGAAGGAGTGAGAATATGTGAGAGAAACAGCTCTATAGACACCAAGGTCAATGGAGAAGGAGGAGGTCATATAAATCTGCCCGTGAGAAACACTTGTGTTAGAGAAGTTCATGGACAGCTGTCTCCCGTGAGAGGAATCCCAGGCTGGAGCAGGGGAAAGGTGTGAGGAATTCTTCCCCTGAGGAGGAAGGAACAGCAGAGACAAAATGCCATGAGGTAACTGCAAGCCCTGTTTCCTGTCCCCTCACAGTCTGGGACAGAGGGAGAGAAGTCTGGAGTCAAGTTGAGCCTGGGAAGAAGAGAGGGGTAAGGGAAGGTGTTTTAAGTTTTAGTTCTCATCTCTTATTAACTTAGTCTGATTTGATTGGTAAAAAATTCAACCCATTTCCCCAAGTCTGTTTTGCCAGTGATGGCAGCTGCTCAGTGTTCTCTCCCTGTCCTTATATTATTATTCTCTCTCTAGTCCAGCTGAGGAAGGGAGCGATAGAACATCTTTGGTGGGCACCTTGTGTCCTGCTACGGTCCACCCCCCAGTGCCAAACTGTTTTTATTGGGAGGCTAAAATTAGGTTTTATACTACTTTCATACTCTTTAGCCAGCTTCTGTATTTCTTCTCTCCTATTGAGTTTTGATATGGTACTGCAAAAGAGTGTCTGCATCTGCAATGATGGCATCAATTAAGTAAACCCAAAACTGAGAGAGTCATTAGGCTTTTTGTCTTAAGAGTCATTTCCTCATGGATTCAAGGCCAATCACCTTCAAGTTTTAGAACTGCTCCTCATATCCTTGATTCTTGTTAAATATCTTGTCATTTTCCATTAAATAGCAAGGAACTTCTGAGCTTGAGGAACCTATTTTCTCAGAATTTATGTTAAGAAAAGGAGGCCATGGGTACATGTTCAAGGTCTATAATTTGACAATTTCAAAACATTCTATTATCCTATTTCACACCTTCCTTTGTTGGTTTTTTTTTCCGCTTTAGTTTGTTTGTGGTTTGGAATATTCTTTCATTTGTTTTGTTTTATGTCTGGGTTTGTGTTGGACTTTTTTCCCAGTACTATTATTTCTGTTTTCCCAAGTCTTATTTCAGAGTTTATATAAATTATGCTGTCACCAAGAGAAGATTTTAACTTTCTGCTGTCCATTGAATCTGAACAATAAAGGATTGAATCTTAATTTAATTCTTGTGCAATGAAATTTCTGTGTGATTAGCAGAAAAGTCTCTGCTGACACATCTCTCAGGGTCATTGTAACAGCCTTCCAACTACATCCTCTTTGTCTGGAAAGGATTCTAGTCATTCCAATCTGCATACGTATTCACAATGCTCAGGATATCCCAGACAGGACATTTCCTAATTGAAAGCTGGACTCTTTTTTGGAAGTGATTTCTTTTTTTTCTCATTGTTTCATCAAAAATTTCACCCTAAGAATCTGCTATATACTCTTTACTTCCAGTTTCCAACTACTGCTTGTGAGGAAATGCAGAATCTGTACCTCTTAGTGATGTAGGAGGACTTAGTGTGAGCCACACATCAGCAATGATAACAGGATCATGACTGCTGTTAGCCATAGTTTGTTTATTCTTTACTCAAATTCAGGATTCAATAATACCTCACTCAATCAGTTGAATAAAAGAAATCAAATATTTTATAAGCTTAGTTCTTTTGGTTTTTCTATGATACACCACCAAACTTTAAATATTTCAGAAATCTTAAAAAAATAATGCTATCTTTTTAGGAAATTCAAATAGACTGATAAAGAGAGAAACAAATGCCTTAACATCCCCATCATTTTGCTCCTAAAGGAAAAGCTAAAAGAATTTTTAAAACCTGAACTACCCTCCAGAGCCTCAGTTTTCCATCAGAAAGCATTTTTTGCGACTGCACTTAACATATCTTCAAGTCTACTTCCAGTCTACAACTTAGGTTCCTTGGTGAATGAAAATATTTTAGTGTCTATAGGACCTATGTTACATTATTTATTGTATTCTATGATTTTTTTTCTATCTAAAAGGGAAAACTTTCACAGAATCACAGACTAGGTCAGTTTGGAAGGGACCACAGTGGATCATATTGTCCAACCTCCCTGCTCAAGGAGGGTCATCCTGAAGCACATGGCGCAGGATTGTGTCCAGATGGCTCTTGAATGTCTCCAGTGACGGGCACCCTACAACCTCCCTGGACAACCTGATCCCCTGCTCAGTCATACACACAACAAAAAAAACCCAAAAAAGCAACAACAACAACAAATAAAAAAAAAACCACAAAAAAAGCCAAAAAACAAAAAAACAAAAGCAAAACCAAAACAAACCGAACCAAAACCAAAACCAAACCAAAACAAACCAAAATAAAAAAACACCAAAATTATAAACCCCCTCATGTTCAGGTGGAACTTCCTGTGTATCATTTTATGTCCATTGCCTCTTGTCCTATGGCTTGGAACAATCAAGAAGACCCTGCCTCCCTTCTCTTGCTATCCGTCCTTTAGACATTTATGCACATGAATAGTGTCCCCTCTCAGTCATTTCTTTTTGAGATTTAACAAGCTCAGCTCCCTCAGCCTTTTCTCATAAGAGAGATTCTCCAGACCCTTGACCATCTTAGTATGTCTGCACTGGACCTGCTCCAGAAGTGCTGTATCTCCTTGTACTGAGGAGCCCAGAATTGGGGCAGCTCTTAAAATGTGGCCTCACCAGGGCTGAGCAGAGGGACGGGATCAGTTCCCTTGACCTGCTGGCAATGCTCTTCCTAATGCATCCCAGGATTCCCTTGGCCCCCCTAGCTGCAAGGACAGGCTGCTGGCTCATGGACGGCTTGCTTGTCCAGCAGGATCTCCAGGTCCTTGTCTACAGAGCTCCTTTCCCCATTGCTTATGCTCTATCTTGTTCATTCCTATTCATACCCCATTTCTTCAGTCGCATTTTCTCCCCCTCTCCCCACTAGTTACCAATACTGAATCAGAGACCAAGATCCTAGATGCATTATTTTATAATTTTCAACTGATCTTATGTATGCAAGAAAAAACAGAAAGATCTCTCTTCTCTTATTAATTGAATCACAGTATAATAAAATACCACACCTTGTTACTTACAGTTTTCTTCTTCAGTAGGAAAAAGACAGAAATGGGTCTCACAATTTTTCATTATGGCTTTCAAAGGATTAAAATCTCTGAAATAAACCAGCACATCAGAATGTACTACAAAATCTTTTTTGCCTATAACCTAAACAAGTACCCTCTGAATGATTAAATTAGAAAAAATATCTCATGTGAGACAAGACAATGATGGTCAGGAGATTAAAAACATGAAATTATTTAGGTTGGAAAAGACCTTTGAGATCATTGACTCTAACCATTAACCCAGCACTGCCAAATTCACCACTAAACCATTCCCTAAGTCCTCATCTACACATCTTTTAAATACCTCCAGAATGTTGACTCAATCATTTCTCTGATTGGCCTGTTCCAATGCTTGACAACCCTTTCACCAGATAATTATTTTCCTAATATCCAATTTAAACCTCACCTTGTTTAACTTGAGCATGTTTTATCTTTTCCTGTCACTTATTTGGGAGAAGACACCAACTCCCACCTGGACAGAGTCTCCTTTCAGGTAGTTGTAGAGAGGGATAAGGTCACCCCCAGTCTCCTTTTCTCTTGTTGGAAGGTGTAGTCAGATGACAAAAGCTGAGCCGTCCTTCACATTATAAATGGAGAATGAGCTAGCAAATTACTAGAGCAACAGATTGAAGCTCATTATAAGTTCTTCCATAACAGTCCTGATCTGTAGGCATTGTAGTGCCTCTATCTGATATCTTTGGACTGGATTTTAATTTCTACCTCTCTTCCATGACGGGTACAAAATGAAACTGCTGAATGTAACTCAGCAAGAGGCCTGGTTACATTACAGATTAGAGTAGGAAAGCGGGAGTACATGGTTGTGTTATGGTTCTATGATAGAAAATACTGTTTTGTACACCATGTTTTAAAGCAGCTTAGAATGCTATAAGGTATTTTTTATTAGACTGTCCATGATTATCTAAGGAGATGGAAGGAATGGATGTCAAATAAAGTATCTGTTCCTCTAGGGAGGACTTGAAAATGACAACCTGCAGTGCATTCCTGTTACGGTCAACTCTCTTTGCTTTTAATCATTTAATAACATCTACTCTTATGTAATGGAACTATGGACGTGGAAAACAGATTTGAAGAATAATCTAGGAGAGAAATATAAATAAGTACATATCAGGTTAATGAAAATATATTCTGGTTCTCCCATGATATTTGGATGGGATTTCGGTTTCAGTGTAGAATTTTTTCTAGTCATTAGATGGATAAAAACAGAGTTCATGGTCTTCTTATACTCAGAGTATAAGGAAAAACCTTAGTGGTAAAAATGGTGCCAAACTGAGCAGTGTCATCCCCAATAAATATTACTAGAAAACATCTACATAAAGATGTATTTTTAAATTCAAACTCTCAATATTTAGCTTTTGAATGTGCCAAGTTTAAATCATAAACACAGTACTGCAAAATACTGTAAAACCCAGTTTAGCATAACACTCATTCTGATCATGAGCATCAATAAGATTCTGGGCAGAAGTATAACAAAATGAAAACTAGTCATCCAGTTCCAATTTAGGTTGTATTTCCATTTAAGCTAAAAATACCCCCAGGTAACAGCCATAGTAAGTAACCTCACGTAGTTCCCCAGGTAAATGATTCACTACAGGAATCTGAGTCGTTATAAGAATGTGATCTAGTGTTCAGGAAATGCTGCAAAAACTTTCTTTAGTTACAGGTGGTTTTTCATGAGGTCCAACATAACCAGTACCTGTACCAATGTAAAAGTGGTCATCAGTATCCACACACTTCAGCATATGATTAGCAGGAAGAATATAGGAATTAATATTCCCTGATGTTGCTCAAAAATAATGCTGTTTCTGATATGGATGACACCATCCAGCCAACAGGGTATGCACAATGTTTCTGTACAAAAATTTCTTCTCACTTATCTCAAGACAAAGATCTTTTTACACTAGTTTAACTTTTAACAGTAATGATGTGTCAACAACTTGCAAAGGGCTTGTGCACTCATTTTGAGACTACTTAACTATGGAATTATGCGATAATTAAAGTTATATTGATTTTGTAACAGATCTCTGGATACCATTTGGTAACAGCATTCTTCCCTCTGCCTTACCCTCTAAAACAAAGGTCAACACCATTGCATTTAGATAGTTCTCCAGGAGTCATGCCACCCACTTCATAGAGTGCTTCTTAAAGAACTCATTATTTGTATCCCTTCTCATCTGGAGACCTGTGAAAGCAGATCTTCCTCAGGGATACAGAATGTCAAGAAAATTGTAATATCTTCCATATTTAAAGTTTTCTGAAGCTGAGCAGCAATACAATCAAGTTCAGAAGATTCTTGAATTTAGAGAAAGAGAAGGCAAAGACTTATGTGACCAAATGCACTGTAGAAAGATCTTGTGCTCTAGTTTCAGTTCTCAAGCTCTTTATTCTAGGAGAACTCTTTATTCTAGGGGAATAAAATAATCAGAAGTAATGCTGGAAACCCAGCTGAAAGCCAAGATTACACCTTTTCCTCTAAATGGCATATCAACTTAATTTTTTGATTTCTGCCATATACTGAATGCATGTCTTCAGTGAAATTATTATGTTTGAAATTTCTCCTCAGTAATTTGCTGTATTTATTTATTTATAAAATCTAATATGTTGATGAGCTGTGATGAGACATTCTGCTTCCTAAAGACACTACTTACAAAAACAAGAGTCTGGCAAAAATACAAGAGGCAAACAATGCTGGCTACTTTAAAATATTCCATGGTAGACCCTATTTAGGAAAGCTCTATGTGACTCCCAGGCTTTCAATGCTGGTAATACAAGTCCCTTTCTGAGGTAACCAACACAGCAATAAGCTATGTGACTACTTCAGAAAGTCAGGATAGATTGTTATTGATCATACCCAAATGCTGTCAAACATACTAAAAGAAAAAATCTTATACAGCATAACCCATAAGTATCATGGATTGGAATAAAGTTTTTATTCATATTTTATATTCAGTCATCTTTAGTTAGAACTATTTGTGCATTAATGATGCATAGTAGTAAAGGAAACAGAATGCATATACCTCTATGATAATTGTGCATTACTCAAAAACAAAAGACAAAAAAAAAAGCAAATATCAAACCCACAAACAGAATAAAACTATCTCAAAACCCGAAAATCTTTGTAGCAATATGAGAAGCACTTTAATATTCCACAAATAGGTATCATTTGTCTCTGTGTAGAAAATACAACCATTTGATTTGGTATTAGATTATTCTTCCTAGTCGCATTCAATGAGAAGACCCTGTTCTACTGAAGCCCATAAGAAAATGGAAATACTTTGAGGAAAAAGATAAAAAAAAAAAATAAAAAAAGAGAGAGAAAGAAGCAAAACACACAACAGTCATCAGAACTGTATTGAGTCAAATTTCACAAATGAATTCCTACATCATTTTTCCCTCTGTGAGATTTGATGGTTGATGTGTTGGTCTGTTCTTCTGTGACAATTCATACATTCTCATGTGGAACTCTGAAAGGAAATTTCTAAGACTGACATCTAATACAGGAAGCTAAATTATACACTAGCCTTGCATTACAGTGTCGAATGCTGATAATGTGAATTGGTATGGAATGTTATTTATTCCAGTACTACCCTTTCCTAAAATATTTTGTACATGGTACCTGTTTTATATCTAATTTGCTTTTTTTTAGCAGGGCAGGTTGTGAATAGCAAATTGCCTTGCAAACAGTCATGTGTTTTCTTGCTAGCATTGATTCAAGGGAATCTTGCACACTTCTTCATTTCAGGCCTGACTCTATTCAGAGTTTTTATAACAGTAAAAGTCTTTGGGCTTTAACAAAATTCCTTCTCAGCCCATGCTTTCTCATAGAGGGAAGAATTAAGCTCTTTTAACTGCTTCCTGCGCACAATCTGCTCAATAAGATATATGGTCTTCAATAAATATTCTAGATGAAGGCTGAGGGGCTGTATAGACACTAAAATCTTTAATACAGACTTGTTGAATGAGAGTGAATTCTGTAGAATTCCTGCTGACTGGTTAGAGGATGGAAATTTTTAATTCACAGCCATGCTTTTAAAATTTATTGCTATAGCAGTAAATGAAAATATGTTTATAGTTGTAAGTAACAAAATCAACATAAGTACCTTAAATATTTGTGATATAAACAGTATGAACAATACAAAAAGAAAAGAAAAAAACCTGCTAATAATCCCAAAACTAACAGCAGGAACAAACCTAAAAACTTTATTTTCAATGTTGGCTTTGGCTGACTTTGGCTCAACTGACTTTGGCTCTTTTCTCCATTAGAAGGGAAAAAAATCAGATCCAGCCTCAGTTTGTTATTTAATACCCTTGGAAGGAAATTTCAATTTTATGAGATTGTATTTCTAACCTGTGAAAGGCATAAAAATACCAAGTACTTCACACTGTGTGTTAGTGGTAAAGCCAACAGTTAGAGCTGGGAATCTGTTGGACTTTGTAGAGTCAAAATAATGCAGACACCCTGGTCTTGCTTTCAAAACGGGCCTGCATGCCCCAGTTTTGTCACTGATCAGACAACATCTTAATGACAACATCTTAATGACAACATCTTAATGACAACGTCTTTGGGACCTTATTCGTGTTTCTTTCACTATCATACCTATGTTCTTTCAGGCTGTCCGTGTCATACCGAAATCTACATTTGAATGGTAAATGTCTTCAGGCATCCCAGATACCTGCAGAGAATCACACCTGCAGTGCTGTCTGCCAGAAAGAGGGTGCCTACCCTGTCATTATTTCGGCTTTTAGAGAAGGGTCCTTTCTAGCTATTTCCTATATCACCTCTACCCTTCATTGCCTACCTTATCAATTATTTTGTAAGAGTTTTGAAACTAGGTGTTGCTTTATATTACTTAGATAGCACCTGCTATATATATATACCTGATGTATTTTCTGGTGAAATAATAAATTTTCTGTTTCTCAATGAAAACAGTTTCTGCTAACCTGAAAATCCAGGGGCTTGTACATCCTATTTAAGAAATCTTAGCAATATTAAAAAGGAAGAGATGTAATAACAACTGTCTGCAGCAAATTAATTTCTGACTAGTTAGAAGAATCTGCAGCAAGTAGAAATTCTTCTCTTTGGATATTTCAAAGGCTAAATCAAGACAGAAATAGACAAACTTCCCATCTCTGTTAAAGACCAGCTGTTGAGTTGTGGGGTTACATTTTGAACACAATTATTTTTTCCCTTTGTAAACTCTTTTATTAATTTGATAATGCGTATTAGGAAATAATTCAGTTTGATTTGATATGTAGGGCTAGATGGATTCTGAAGCACAGTAGTTGATAAATAAATCAATATGTTATCCTTAAACTAGGCTAAGCTAAGCAAATTTGTTATGGGATCACTGAGATGCAATAAATACAAAACCCCACAGAACCATTTCATAGTCACTTCATTGTAAAACTTCATTTAAATTTCTCATTCCGTTTACTATTGCACCCCCATAAAGTGCTTTGAGATGCAGTTTGGATGAACAATGTTAAAGAAAATTTAGCTCTGTTGTATTACAGCTGTAGGAGCTGCAGATGTCTATCTACAAAAGAATGGAAGCATTTTGGAAAGTAGTTTCCTGATGGATCCATTGCAACAAAGCGATAATCTGAAAATATCTTATTAGATATGTTTGGTATGTACATTTAGTTATAAATATGTTTGCTATGACCCTTAAAATTCTTCTATGTTGTCAAACATCTACATATTTTTGATTTATTAAATAAATAGGCTACCTAAAAAAATACATTTCTGGCACAAGTCCATTCCTGAGCCTAATTTACTTGTAAGAAGTAAAAAACCTCCAAATGTTAAGATTTGGTTGAAAAACTAAGTAATCTAGGAGCCTCCTTTTTTGCTTCCTATTCAATCTGTTCTTCTCCTAGTGCTCATGGATTATTTTCCTTTTTCTCATATAAAATAGGATTGCAATTTTCATATCAAAGGATAAAGGTATGTCAGACAGTCAGCTGTATACAGGATACAAGAAGAATTTTTAAACCAGCAGACTAGACACAATTCATGTAGAGAAACATGGGTTGGATGAAGCTGAAATTTTTCTATGTAATTAAAAAGACTTGGCAGTGAGTTTTCATTTGTTTCTCTACCATGCTCATAAATTGCCACAGCTACGGGGGCTATCTACCCTACAATAATATGCAGTTGGAGGTGAAATTAGGGATAAATTTACAGTCTTACTGAGCATATTTCCTCATTTTGCATGCTTAATTGCACAAAAAATCAAATCCTAGGAATGTTGATTTATGTGCACTGTATATCTGATAAAATAAAACAGGTAAATCCCAAAAACACTCACTAGGAAAACAAACTTCAGTCACTTAAAAGTTCATCAGTCATTCTATTTTTCTAAAATTTTTAGATGAATGCCTCAATTCCTTTTGCTTTGAATCCTCCAGCAAATGTTTTTGTTTAAAATATTTTGAAATATTTCCTAGTTTTATGTCATGGTTGTCTTGGTCTCTTCCAAAAATTATATCATAAATATTCAAAGATCCTATACACCATCGCATGACTTGTTAATTAAACTTTGATATTTCTCAGGTGCTGAAACTTCAAACATCAATCTTCTGTAGCATTGTGGTTTTGCATGACTTACAAATAGCATGCTTATTTTGTATTTAGACTCAAGCCCAGCTAAAGACTTCAGAAAGAGTGTGAAGACTTTACAGAGTCCTCACTTGAATGCTGCAGACAGTGAAAAACTGAAGGCCCAGTAATGAAAAAATCTGATACATGGTTAGAGAAGATAGGGAAATTACTACAATGACACCAATCCCTTTCAGCAAACTGTGCAAGTCTGTACACAATCCATCTTTTTTTTTTTTTTTTTTTATAATTTTTTAGAGAATTTTAGTCTGTAGTTATCACAATAATACCTTTGTGCAGTCAAGAGTGCAGTCAAGTCTCTGCTCTTCCATGTGTTTTCGTTTTACACTCCTCAGGGTCAAGAAATTCCTCTCAGCAAAGCGTCTTTTATACAATTGCAAACAAATAGTTCTGTTTTAACAAACCATTCAGTAGGCAGATGAAGACATTACATTAATTATTGTATTTTAAATATGTATTTTATATATATGTCTCTCTCTCTCTCTCTCTCTTTCTTTCTCTCTCTATTTTTATATATATATATCTATATATATCTGTTCATATAGGTGATTTTATGAATCAGGGAATATGAGTAAGAGAGGAGAAAGGAATTTGCTTTAGGATTCAGCACTTATTAGCTTCCAGCAAATCACTCTGACAACTGCAGGCTGTGCTCCAGGGTAGGTACTTGGTATCTGTCATAGAGAGTGCCTCAGTCCTGCTGTTGAAGCCATGTGCAACCTACCAAAATAGCTCAAACTAAGAAATTCACTAGTAAACATGTTGTCCTGGAGTAATTATATAAATAAATTATATAAAAAATATACAAAAATTAACTTATACAGGTTATAGCACATTTACAATATTCTATCTTGCAATACTCAGCTTATTTTTGTATCCAGACAGGGCCTGCAACCTCGGTAACAGGAAAGGAGAATTTAAAACAGACTCTATATGTATCTTTCAGAAATTCTAAATAATAGTTTTCTGTCCTCACAGAGGAAAGATAAAAGTAGCCCTCAGTTTGGAAAACTGATCAGTTTATCCTCTGACTGCTAGAAAAATTAATTTTTCCAACAGTTAATTTCACTTGTTAAAATGTAAGTATGCACACACAGGTACACTGTAAACCCTATTTTATATAGATCTATAGCTACAATAAAAATTATTATTTTGAATTGTCTAATTTAGCTTTCGCCACTTTTTAATTTTAAGTAACTGCAGCACAACTGAGTATCTAATATTTAGGCTTACATCCAATGCTAGATAAGGAATGATTTAGTCTATTTATTTTGAAATTTTATTCTATCTGAAATAGTATTTAAAGATTTATAAACAGATATTTATGTTCATAACATTAAGAAAACCAGTGATATTCTGCCCCAATGATCCAGATGATTCATTCTGCCTCTAACAGATATAATTTACAGACGATGCTGTGAAAGATGCATTTTACTTGAAATTACCTGAGAGAAGATTTTCTTTTGAGAAAAAGTTTCTGTAATTTTACTGAAAGAGTTAGTGATTGATTAAAAGAAGAAGTAAAGCAGGGTGGAGATGGTAATTAAAACTAATAGAGAAAGAAAAATTAAAAATCACACTCATAATGGTAACAAGAATATTTTTTTCTACTTTTCCTTTTCATATCAAGATGTCCCTAGGTACCCTTCTTTGTATTAAATATCTGTATTAAAAAAAAAAAAAAAAAAATTAGCTATTACGAAGACACAAACTTGAGAAAAAAAACATACTTACAACATTATAAAACTAATTATGCATCTCATGTAAACAGCTCCTGTTTTCTCTTTCTCTTTAACATAGTTTTTACTGACTTAAAACTGTTAATTTCTACTAACTCAAGGGGAAAAAAAAAGTATTCTGAAGCCTGTTACTGCTTTCCCCAACAGCAAACATCCATGTGAAATTAAAAGTCATTAGAAGAGATAAAGCAGATATTTTTTTCCTTGAATTCTACTCTCTCATTCATCCTTGCTGTGGAAAAAGACTGACATATCATCTTATCTGTTGCTCAAAGAATTTAATTTTATGGCATGGAAATTTTGAAACCTTTGATTTTATATTGCATTCCTAGCTATAACTTAGGGGTACTGTTACAGAAGATGAACCCTTTTACTTGGCAAAATTGGATGTTTTATAGAGAGAAAGTAAAAAAAAACAAGAGTTAAACAACAGAATTAATAAAAAATGTCAGAGGAAAGAAAATTAAGGAAAGACAAACAACATGAAGTTTATGTGTGTAGCCAAAGCAGTGATGCAATTCTGTCTCCTGTCAGACTGCTACTGTACGTTTGGACTTTTTTTACCCCTAAAAATTCTATACTGCAAGGTTAATTGCTCTTTTTGCTTTTCTTATTCACTTTGCACAGCTTAGGATCCAGGACAACCTTGATAAAGTTCCACAATTCCCATATTAATCATGGTAAACTGACAGTGCTGTGCAATGTTCAAATCCCTGAAAAGACTAAAACCATAATTTCCAGTACAAATTAAATAACATCTTGAACTTTTGGAAGGCACTGAGTGCCTTGAAAAATGGACTTTGAGTGAATTTTAGCGATGACCATCTACATACTCTGGTATACAAGAGTATGTAGTAATTTTATTTGCATATATAAGCTTTCAACTAATAAACATTAAAATATTTAGGTCATCCTTCTTAATGTTCAGAATTGTAAGGTATATAACTATATTGCAGCAGTGGTAGTCAGCGAATAAAAGACTGTGCCAGAGACTTCAGATACAGGAGAAAATATTTACCTTTACTCATCTGATCTTGAAGAGGTCTGTCAGAAGCTTATCAATGGCCATTAGAGCTTAAATTTCCATCTTTACTGTGATCTCACTGAACCCTCACTCTCCACAGATTTGCCATATTTTCTTGGTGCTGCAGATATTCTTGATGGAATTTTTAATGGACTAGTTCAAATGGGATGTCCCGTAACAAGGCAGGGTATCTTTGCAGATGGAAGTGTTGTCCCTGCCAAGGGTTGCAGCAGGCTACTGAAAATGTTAAGGGATGTTGTAGGTGGCAGACAATCCCTTACAGGATTCTCAGGTGACAGGGAATGCTGAATACTTATCATCAGACTTTATTAATTTTACAGCTCTTTCTGAATGATATAGGCCATAGCTCTCTGTAATTCAGATTTTGTAAGAACATATACATGCAAATAAAGAACAGACTGATATTTTTCTTTTGTATTCTGTAAGAGTGTTAATTATAAAAGCTCTTTCTTGTCTTATATCAAGTAGGGAGTTAATGATAAATTTTCTTTTTTTTTTTTTTTTTTTTCATATGTGAATTTCTTTGGGATTCTTTGTAAATTTTACACATAAAATTTGCTTCCAAAATTTAGTAGCTGAATATTTGACTGCCTTAGAGAGGCGACAGACAAAACATATTTACTGCTCTACCAACACAAGAGCTGAGAGACAGTAGAATTGTTTCACTTTATTTCACCTGGTATTTTGTTTTGATGACGATAGTATGAACAAAATAATTAAATATTCAACATTATGTGCTGTTAGGGAAAATTAATTCGTGTTGATATAATTGTACTTCATGTACTCTAGGAACTGAACACTCAATAAAATATTTATCAAACCTCTAACAAGGTATTGTTATGTAGCAAGTAGCTACTAAACAAATCTCCTTCAGATAAAGCAGCTAGCTTTTCTCTTCTAGTGTCTGAAATCATTATCCTGATTCCAGAGATTAGTCATGTTTTACAGAATCATTTTTAACAGATAGTTGCTCCTTGCACTTATATTTAAAAACGTGATGGAGTCTCATAAAAGGCAATTCTCACAACTGTGGAGGTGTCTAGTTTAATGAGAGATTTATCAGCTGAAGGGTGTCAAGCAGCAGCATCAAGTGACCTCCCTCAGGAATGAAATTTGGCACATAAAGTCTTAACCTACAGATCATTTGTAGCACAAGGGCCTTGTTACATTTTTAAATAGAAACACTGCTTATTCACACATAGCTCTAAAATGAATAAAAGGATGTAAAAAATGCTGAAATAATACAAAATAAATACAAAAAATAAATACAAATACAACAAATAAATAAATACAAAAATAAATACAAAAAATGAATAAATACAAAAATAAAAATGTGAGAAAACAGGGACAGAGACTGTGAAAGAGCAGTGTGCTGCATCAGAACTGCATTTAAGAGGTTTTCTTTTGAAATATTGCTGTAACTGAACAATTAGTAAGGTCTGATGGCAGCTGACCAGAAGTTATGGGGTGGCAAAACTGAAGAAATGAGGTAAAGAATTCCTTCAGCTCAAATCTGTTACCTAGAATGAAATTATTTCCATCCTCCCCTCCTTCATTTAGCTATCAGATCTCTTCTGGTGTGTTAGATGTGCCCAATCTCACAAAAATTTTGTATCACAGAACAATAAATTTTGTTGTTCTTCTAGTTTAATATAGTTTATCATGCTTCATAAAATTTGTTATGGCCTTCATTTTAAATATAAAAATGGTGGCTGTGTGTCACTGAAACTTTGCACAGAAATATCCACAGTATCTTAAGCCAGAAGATACTTTGAGAAAAGAGGTTGGTTAGAATTCCTATAAGTTTTCACACAAAAAATAAGAATTAAATAGATTTTCTTTGTTAGGAATATAAAAATCAATGAAAAATACACTTAGGTTATATGAGAGGACTGGAATTTTTTGAAAAGCTCATGAGGTGGTTTTAATTTTGAAAGATAAAGAAGTTTTAAAAGCAGATTTATAAGATTAATTTGCTTTCATTTGGAGGATTTTGGTAGCATTTTGAGGAAGTTATTACAGCTCCAATTTCTTTAATAACTTTTAAAATTATGTGCCTTCAATAAAATTACAGATATAAAGAATACAGCTACAATTAAAGTACATACATGAAACACACCAAAGATTCTCTGAAATATGTTAGTATACTAGAAAAATGAAGAAGAAAAAAATAAATTGAGAAAATAAAACCTAAGATAAATACACTCTCTCTGCATGTCACCTTCTCATAGCAATTTTTCACAGGGAACTCCAATATAGCGCAGAGTTAATTTCCAATATTTTCCTTTTATCTTATGGAAAAAATTACATAATCCCACCTTCCCATTTCCTACATATCATATGGTAATGTCTTCCTCAAGAAGTAGTAAGTTTTTAGTACCCAACTTTTGTACTCTCCATGAAGAATTAGAAGGCCTCACAAAACTGTTATTAAACCCTCTGGCATTGAAAGAGCACAAAAAGAGCACAAAAAAGTTTATTGTAAAGCACGTCGGATTTTCTCTATAAACCATGGAACTAAATACATCTTTCTCTCATTATCAGGATGGTCTAGAACAATTTGTACATCAGATACACAGGTTATGATGCTGTCAATCACATCCTGTCTGGAGACTCTTACAACTCTAACCTCATCCATTTCATCCTTAACCGTGTCAAAATTACTTTTCACAACAACATGCTTTTTCAGATTATGACAGATAACTGATTGTCTCATCATATGCTGAACTTCTAATAAGCCACTTTGATCAAGAGATTTTTTAATAAGTTCAAAAGTTATTTGAATAAGTTACCATACAGTCCATGATGCAGTGTGTCTGCAAAATATCTTTATCTTTTGCATAAAATTCAGATTGTAAGTCTATTATTGCAGCCAAAAATTAAAGATCATTATACCTCTATGAAAATTTAAGATGTATGTTATATAATTTTCATAGGGGTAGTGGTCAACATACATGAAATTATAACCTATAGGATACTGTTAAACTTTCATAACAACAAACCTACATAAAACCAAGAGCTGTGTGAAACACCCTGAAGTATGCTCTATTCAGCCTTAGACACAAATACACTTAATAAACTATACTGGAAAGAGAACTTATCTTGAAGGAAAATTTTCCAAAATCATGCTTCCAACAGATCTTTCTCCATTTCCACACCAGAGGAAAATGCCTTAAATGAAATGGGCTGTCCAACATACTAGATGACCTCTGGCTACATTTGGAAGTGAAATTAAATAAATACTACTCATGAAACAGTCACCACCTCTTCCTGCTGTTTATTTGAAACAAATGACCAAGTGGACTTGGCACTGAAAAGTACACCTTCAGTGGTCCTTTTGAATGACTTGAACAGTAGAACATGTGTATAAGAATTCCATGCCCATAACATATTCTTTGTGTCTATTTAGTTATGGTTTCAACCAAGCATTTATTTATACAGTTGCATAATTAGATTTACATCAGAGTGGTTGTTTGAATCATTTCATATTTAAGATGCTCACACACTATGTTCGCACAAGTTGGGTCTGGAACTGTGCTGACACTAATTTATGGGAACTAGGGTTTCAGAATATTTTAAAATCAGTCTTAATAGGTTTTCCATCTGTTCTGGTTTTAGATTTTACAACAGTCAGGAGTTTTGTGCCATACACTGTAAATTTTGCTATGTCTTTATAATACAGCTAAAGTATGTCTGAATTAGCCAATGAGATGCCTAAGACATAGCAATTTCAGGGTTTTGTGTGTAAACACACCATCCTAAATTATACACTAATAT
This sequence comes from Poecile atricapillus, assembly GCF_030490865.1. NCBI lineage: Eukaryota > Metazoa > Chordata > Aves > Passeriformes > Paridae > Poecile > Poecile atricapillus. The sequence continues at coordinate 58,982,977 of NC_081289.1, read as the reverse complement.
TTTCTTATTGATGTACAATTTTTTTCTATAAAATTTAAAGTGACAACTTCCTATAACATGAATTTTGAAATAATTTACAGAACAAAATAGAATAGTCATTCTTATCTCTGTGAGGTATAAAAAATAATGTAGTACACTGAAATATGCCATATGATACAAAGATTCATATTGTGCTTTGAAAATTATCATTCAATGAAATTGAATTTGTTCTTTATGAAGTATTTAACAGATGCTTCTAATACCCTTCTAATTCACTATGTTCAGACTCATTTTAATGTAAAAACTTATAAAATATTTATAAGGAGATGGTGGAAGAACACTTTTTAATTATGTTTATGTCTTTCTGCTCCATTTAAAATATTTATTGCACCATGAGAAGATATTTAAATTTGGAGAGAGTGAGCAAGAAATATAGAGACTTTGTGAAGCTTATATAGATTATGCCAACATCAATATCTTACATTATTTTATCTAATTAAAGCATATTGTGGAGAGTTAATTGAAAAAATCTTTGTTGGTTTTTTATTTTGTGGTTGGTTTTTTGGTTTTTTTTTGTGAGCAGTAAATCCTTTACAAGTTACATCAAAAAAAAAAAAAAAAAGGGGTTGGTATTATTAGAGGAGAAATCAATCTTATTTATTGTTTTCCTCTTGAAATGCTGGTGTTCTGTAAGCTTTTAACAGAGTGTTTCACCAACGATTTTTCCTATCTGTTTCAAAAGTGTAAAGAAAATTGTGGATAACTTAAACTCTTATATATAGAACTCCCTTCAAACTATAAATTCCTGCAGAAGCTTGGATTCCATAGTTTCCATATATCTTTTATCAATAGAAGACAGCCAGAAGTAAGGTAGATCCCAACATACCCAAGATGCCAAATCGATTAAAGGTTTACGTTTGGAAATAAAACTCTTGTTTAAAAATAAAATACTATATCTATGTCCTACAACTGGGTCATTTAAATACTCAAAGAACAGAAAGTGCACCTTAAAAAAAAAAAAAAAAAGCTGGTCTTTTTTGTTTTTTGTCTGATCCCCTGTTCTACCAACACAAGAGGGAGATTAGACATGTCTGAGGTGCTCCACCCTATGAAGTTTTGAGTAATGTGTCACAGTCATGGCCAGGGTTACAGGATATTGGAGTCGCACTAAAAAGAAGGCTGAGCTAAGAGAGCCAGTGCCAAGGCAGGACACACTGAAGCTGGGAAGCTGAAATCAGGAAGAGACATTCCAAAGAACCAGGATAAGAGATAATTGAAGTCAGTACTGAGCAGCAGGAAGTGGAGTCAGAAATCCAACCAAAAAAATGGGAAAAAATAAGAACTCCAGCTCTGCCATTAAATTCGAAGGATACTTCTTTTTGCCCCCACTCATGTGACATCAGTCTAATGATCAGAAGATTTTACTTGGTGTTACTCTATTTTCAATCAAAAGTTTCATGTTTTCTGGACATTCCCCATGACTTCTGGAGACTTTTTTATCGACTACCAGAGCACTGTACTCTGGTAATGGATAAAAATTCATAATCCACTGTAATTTTTTTCCAGTGTGGAAAAGGGATGGTGTAAGAACTTTGATACCCATATATCTTTCTATAACAGCTTAGATGGGAAGATATTTTAAAATTTAATTGCATCTTGCATCTAATAAATAAGCTTTTCTGACTTGATATGATTGCATTTGATTAATTTAAACAATTCACTAAAACACTGAAGCTTTTTTTCTTGAAACCTCTTTGGTTTTGAGATCAGCTGTCAAAATGCGAAAGATATGCCAGTTGTTTAAACTGGGATATTCTTTGTGATTGAATGGGCTTTCAGGTAGGATTAATTGAAAATTGGATCATGCCTCCTAGAAAGTGATCCAGAAAGTCCTCTTCCAGAATTCTTGAAGCCAAGAAGCACTTCAAAGCAAATAGATACTCTTTAAAAATAATGTTCTGAGTTACAGACACTGGAAACTTAACGGATGTTGATAAAAAAACAAACAAAAAACCAAAACCAAAACCAAAACCAAAAAACAAAACAAAAAAAACCCCTATATTTTCAAGAGGAAAAATGGAAAATAAAGGAAAAATTATCTGGTCTTTAAAAGCTAATTCTACAGTAAGCCAGAAAGACTTACAAGTAGACAATAATAAGGTAAGCACAGGTTATCTCGAGGAAGATTATCCATGTGAGGTATTGGGAAACTTAAAGTGCTAAATTCAGTCTCATTTAATTTGTGTATTACTGGAATTTTTAATCATAAAAGTATAATAAGTCTATATGGACCAGACTGACTGGAAACTGACATTTTCTTTCACTGAATTGAATTAGGTGATTCATCCAAATGCATCAGCAGTAAATGTGCCTCTGCAATTCTTCAAGCTTTCTAAGCTTTATGTTACCTTTATGCTATGTAGCAATCCATCCAGACTAAGTGGTAGTTACAGGACAGCCCCTCAAAGTTCACTGCCCTTCAGAGATGTTCCTCTAAGTGAACTTGTTTGGAGAAAGAAATCACTGAGTAAAGGAGATCTTGAAGACCTTAGAATGTTTAAAGGAAAGATGAAAAAGACTCTGCAGCACTACTTGTTTTCCCCTACTTCCATGGCAAAACTCATTCTACTGGCATTGGCCCTCACATGAATGTGAGTGACTATATTCTGCCACTATCTGAGGAAACTGATAGCTCTGAGGGCATATTAAATACTAGGCAAAACTTTTTAAATGGGTAGGAAGTAGATATCCACCAGAGGCCACACAGCCATTTCCACTTTGCTGTTTCATGCACATTAATTCACCTCCTTCCAGTCAGATGAGAGACTCTTCAGGATCAGGTATTTATGTAGTAGTATATCACACATTCATGTGTATCAGAACTCTGCCCCCCTTTCAGAAATCAAAATTTGAAAATGTGCCTATTCTTTCAGCACTGAGAGTCAATGTCAAAAGCAAACAGATTTTTTAGGGACGAGGTAAGGGAAAAATCTGTTTTAACAAAAAAGTTTAAGTCAGTCATATGTTATTATCTCAAGCAGAATGATCTTGAGCCAATTTAATGAAGGTAAGTGACTTTGAAAGGATTAATTTATGCTCTTGAGTCTCCTCAGATGTAGAGCTAATAGAAAGCTGTCGGGGTACTTGAGTTTTCACACATCTTGCAGCTCAACTGGAGATTCAAAAGCTAAATCAAACACTCTGGGACACCTGGGAGGACTCAGAATGCATACAGCAGTGAAGTGATTGTTCTGATCAGGAGGGTTTTATTCCCATCTATAACAATATTGATAGAGATCCTCAGGTACTCTTTGTTAATGTTATTCTTCTAACAATTAGCCAAACAGTTCAGTACAAATTAATTATACTAGTTAAATGCTACCAATTTTACCCTTTCAGAATCCAGCAATTTCACAAGAAATAGAGGATTATTTACAATATTTATGGTTCCTTGTCACTGCAGTATCAGAGCTCCTGACAGTTTTTGAGAATATTGATCCTCACATCACATCATTTAATGTAGAATGTAATGAGGAGGAGGAAAGTTAAGTTTATCTGGTCTGTGCTCCAGGCTCCGCATGCATATTATACAGTAACAAATTCTCTGATAAAAAGGAATTCAGTAAGAGGGAAAAATAATAGACCTCAGGACTTCCTATGGAGTGCCTTCAACTCTGGCTCAAGATGTTGCTTATTCAACAAGTTTAAGTTTTATTCAGACTGTCTCTGATCCTGTAAATTTACTTAAGCATGCCTTTAGACTGCTAGTTGGAGCCTGGACTGTTCTCCTGAGGAAAAAGTGACTGATTGCCACACCACGGAGTGGCAGCTGCTCCTTTAGAAGCAGGGCAATCCCATGCCTCTAGCCCTTGTGCTGAGTTTAATGAGGGAGCTCAGGCAGCTGTACAAGACTTCAGCCAAGGTGGCAAACACAGTGCTGTAGACTACCCAAGCTCTTGTATCTTATCTGTGAGTTGGAATTTCAGAGATGAGCCCCCTCACTGTCCTAGGAGCATGTGAGTTAATAGCACAGTTGTGAAGAGAGCTAATGGTGATCACCAGCTCTTTGGAGAAAGAGTTGGCCTCTTCATCTGTTAACTGCTGTGGGTTTCAACAACTGAATTTCAACCAAAATATTCAGAATTTTCATTGAACACAGAAAAATGTCAAAGTCACACATATTCCTTTATGTAGGTCTCCATGACAGAATTTAGGAAAATTCTAGCATCTCTGTCTGTAATTTCCATGTGCTCTAGTCCTTCACTATCAAAGCCATTGGAAGTATTTTTCTTCTTATTTTACTTTGTAATGATGATAGATTTCTGTAAAGCAGATGGGATACATGACCCAGACTATAGTTGGTGAGGGATCTGAAATACATATCTCAATCATACTTTAATAGTTCAGTGATGAACTTTGCTGATAACTGGCAAATATAAAGTCAACATTGATGTCAAGATTTGGTACCTAAGTAATTCTCTAAACACATAGATTCTGATAAAATACTCTTTGCTGTTAGTTTCCATGGTTTATTTTGTCAAAGAATTTAACTGGTTAATGCCATCTGTATCTCAAATAAAACACTATAGTTTTTCTAAATATTAGATTAGAAGTGTAATATGATATGCCTCAAATATATAGGTAATACCTTATTGTATTATTAATCCCAGCATTTTAGAAACACAAAATTTCTAGAGCCTCACAGCCTTGGCAGAACTGCAATTGGAGGCAAGGGTAGCTCTCAGTTTCTTTTCTTGGTCCTGAGATTGCCAGAGCAGCCAAACTGACCTAGAGTATAAACCCCTATAAGTCTGTCCTAATTTACAGTGTTATTGGTCCTTAAGCAAATAAACACCCAGCAGGGGCTTAAAAACACATTTAAATTCAGGACTAAGTACACCTAAATTTGGGAAAACAACTAGACAGAGAGGTTTTTAAAATCAATCCCTTGTTGCCAGAAGTGTCAGTTTAAGACCAGTTTAAACTTACATTTCTCTGGCAGTGCAGTGTAGCTTTATTGGACCAGGAAGAATAAGACATCAAATGCAATGAAAAATTGTAGGACATAAATCCACATAGCAAGTGTGTGACTGAATTTTTTCTCTTCTTTAATATGCTCAAGCCTGAAAATGCAGATAAAAAACACTTCTTGGTACGAGTGAACTTTTCTGGAAGATGTTTAGTGATACACAATTTACCAGATTGTAGACAGAAATATTGCACTGAAACTTTATACTTTGGTTACAGATAGCTCCATATATTATTGTTTATTAGCCTATTTTTTCCTTCCAATCTGCAGAAGAAGAGGGATTTCTGTTTCCTGGTAACCAGTTGAGGGGTATAAAAGCATTAATTTTATTCTACTTCCTTTGAAGAGTTTGATCTAAATGCAGGGTTGGAGCAGTTTGCTATATTGTTTCTGACATCCTTGTGCTTTCACACTCCTTTGCATAATGCTCTTTGTGTCTTCATCACTTCAGTCAGCCATAACTATTAAGCTTTTTGAAAATGATCTTTCCTGGCTGAAATCACAGTAAAAAATACTTCAATGCATAAGTGGCAGTTGCTGTTTCTAAGCCATGTTTGTACCTGAACCTGCTGCATACTCTTTGAATGAACATAAAGTGAACTTGTGGTGGGGCAGAAGCAATGAAAGGTTAGCTTTGTTAATGAGTGATGCCTCACTGACTCTGCCTTGATTAATGTCAAAGACTGCTGATCAAAAAACGCTCATGTTCTCTCACTGACTCATTTCTAAGTATCAATTAGAAAAATCTCTTGAGAATGGTATCAATAATGGTGTGAAATTCTGCATAAAAGAGAGGGTCAGTAACAGAGCCTCTGAGACCTCTGAGTCTCAAAAATGGGTCTTGAGTGAAGATTAAATTGAGGCTATAGCTCAGAGATCCCTCTGATATAAAATTTGTTGTACATATGTATTTTCTTTCATTTATTCATGATTTTCCTTCAGAATACAACAGACAAGTCCTACAAAGATAGATCATTATTCCAAATTCATCCGAATTTATTCCAGGACAGTGGATTCTTCCCACAGCATCTTCCTTACTCTCTTTTATTTTGTCAACCAGAAAAACATGTAATGGAAAGTTCTTTGTGAAGATACAATTAAGTGTTGAGGATACATTGTAACAGAAAACTTTATTTTTTTCTTCTCTGTATATATTTTTTTCTCCAAGTGTTAATTTCATTTCAGGTTCTTTTCTCTGGGCATTTGTGGAGGATGCCCGCTAAACCTTCATAAGACTTATAAAAGTCCTATTTCCATTGAATCCCTGAATTTGTTTCAAAATGCAGGTGCTATTGCTATGGAGGAAAGAAAAGGATTTATTTTCTCTTTCAACACTTAACTCTTCTGGTGAGAAGACAAACAGAAATGAATCACTCAGATCACTAATATATCTGTAAGCAGCCATTCAAATATGCTTCCCTTTTCCTGTGTTTGACTGATTGACAGCTTATGGGCAGAACCATCAATTAATTTGAGCAGCTGAGAAGGAGCAAGCAAAATATCACCAAGTGGGAGTCAGAGCACTGACTCCTGATGCCCTTCAGCTGTGCTGCTAAGGTGAGAAAGAAAGATGCCCCAGTGGCCTGAGAAATATGGAATAAATGAAAGGCATCTCTCCTTTGTTATTACTGCCTTAATCCTGGGAAAAGAGGACATAAAACGTTGAGAAGACGCACAGTTTTTCTGTAGAGGTCAAACAAGGCAGAAAATATCATGTAGAAAAAACAGATTCTTGGAAAAAAGTAGCTCAGAAGGCAGCAAGTGTGAGTCAAAGTAGGGAGTTAGGCAAGAAATGCCATGCACTGTGAATGTTTTTAAATGCAAGACACAGTAAACACTGTAAAAAATGTTTTTAAAAGGAGGGTATCAAAATTTTCTACAGAGTTTTATCAAATTACTCCATGTACTCTTATGTTTTTTTTGTCTAGGATCTTACTTTCTCTTTCTACTGTTTCTATATCTGCTGCACTCTCATAAAATATTCTGGTCATTTAGTCACTTTGGCTTTTCCTAGTTAGACTTTGGACTACTGTTTGCAAATTCTGCATTTATTATATATCTAACAAAATTGTCTTGACCTCAAATGGGTATTGCAGAGTCTCCTTTGCTTGTTTCAAAGAAGAGAGAAAATGTGTGAGAAGCAGATGCAGTATAGATAAGTTCTATTTCAACCATTTCCATTTACCAAGGTACAACTTTTGCAGTTGGAACTCAAATGCAAATTTGTTCAGCTAACATGAAGTTGCTAAGAGCAAAAGCTTTTCTCACTAGTGTCTTCTGGGGCACCTCTTATTTCCTGTTTCCAAAACAACCAGATGCTTTTCATACCCAGCTCTCCTAACAAAAATTGCTAACTCATAGTTCAAAAACTCTGAGCCAAATGTGTCTCTAGTGTGACTCCATAGCCTTATATCTGGCCCTCTGTTCTCAAAACCTCTTCATGAATGTGTATTCAGGCTCCTCTTTGTTCCACATTAGCTGGCATTCTTTGGGAACTATTGCACACAGGGATATTTCCTGCTGGAAGGCTCATGCCAGCTTTCTGAAGTACTTGGCAGTAGTAGAGGATCATTTGTAAAATTAGTAGCCCACTTTTATCAGTTCACTTACAGCATTATTTGGTTAAGTGGCCCATTCTCTGAGAAAACCAAGCAGAGCACAATTCTGCCCTTTGTTACAGCAATTGAGCAGTGCCAAAGCTTTGCTATGGAGCATAAATACAATGCTATGAAATATAAGTACTCTGCCATGGAAAATTTAAGACAATGTATTTTTTTTCTCCTCAGACATACTGTTCGGTTTAATTTATCTATGCAGCACAATGGTGACTGATTTCATCCTCTAGAGAAATCTGTCTAATTCCATTTGTCTCGGAACATTCAGGAACAGAATTCAATCTTGCAGACTTTAGAGATCTAACCTGCTTTCATTGTAGGAGCAATTGTGTACCTATTGAGTAAAATAAGAGAGAACAGATTTCCCTCTTTTTAACTATTGCTTTCAAAATAACTTCTATCCAGGCACCCATTACCAAGTCTTAACAGAAAAATTTCAATTTCACTTAACATTTCAGCTCTGTGCTCATAATGAATAGCAGTATGCCTTTGCAATTGTTACTTTATGTGGTATTTGTACTAGAAGTATCATAAGTACCAAATTTAGCTTTATATCCTATTTGAGCAGGATTGAAAATTCAGGTTCCATTTGCCTCCCTCAAGATCTTCCTTATGTGAATATATAATGTGTGGTGAAAAAAAAAGCAGTAAAATATGTGAACAGGACATTTAAATAAATACACATTTTAATAAGATATTATTATTGTCAGGATATTATGATCAAATCTGTCATTGATAGTCCCAATGACATCACAGTTATTTTAATGATTCAAACATGGTTATCTTAATGCTTAACCAAGAGCCTTAGACCACATTTTGTCTGAGAAGGGGGGAAATGTAGCTAAGCTGGAGGCATCATTCCTGATCCCAACATCTGTAGGCAGAATACACACAAAGTTGATGGCAGGATCAAATGTAGTTACTATTTATAGTAATCCTTTTGCAGTATTTTCCTTTCAGTGCAGCCTTGCAGCCCTGTGGGGTACTCAAGGGGAGAAAAATGCAGTGGCAGGAATATGGCTGTTACTGTGCTTCACTTCCAAAATCTCCTGGGAGTGCTGGTGGGTCTTTCCCCTATATGTCTTCAGGAATTTTGATCAATTGTTTGCTCTTCCACATATAATGCAGAAGAAGAGAGCTTTGTGGATTTTCTTAGATTCTGTGTTACTTTTGGAGAAAGTGAATGACATATGGTAAAATTATCAAGTAGATAGTCAATACAGAAACATCAAAGAACTTTTAGACTTTGACAGCCGGTCCAGAGAAACTTTCTTAAGTACTTACCTACCCCCAACACTTTCTCAGGACTTAAATTTACTTTCAAAGTAGAAACAACAAAACTCATATAAATAGATGCTTTTGAATATCTGAAATTAAATGATTCAACATAGTCATTCCCATGCCCTTTCTGAATATATTAAAATATGTAATGAGTGCAATGTAAGAATCTGATGCAATCTAAGTGCTGCAAAGGGCCATCATGGGCTTTCCACTATTTCAATTCTTTCACTGAGATTTCTGGTGTAATCCACCTGACCAAAGACTGTGGAAGCTGATCCATAGGAAATTTCCATTTAGTAACAACTTTTCCCACAGTGTGAGGGATATAAATAGAAAGACAAAGAAAACTGGTGTCTTGGTTCTAGAAGACAGGTGTCTGCTAGGGAGAGCAGGAGCCTTCCTTGGGATGAAAGAATGTAGACCCCCTCCCTCCGAATTATTATAATTTTGAAATCAGGGGCTTTCAGGCAGAGATCTGGGGATAGGAATAACAGTTCTTTACTAGTATAACCAGGTAAACAAACAAACAATAACTACAGCAATAACAAGAAAACAGAACCAGGGACCCCGGGACAGCTTTCTCGGCTGAGACGGGATGGAGGAGAGGCTTTGTTTTTACAAACCCCTCGGGCAGTCAGTCCCGGTGCTCCTGCAGGGCTCCGAGGAAACAGTCAGCTGGGACAGCAGGGACGAGCTGCGATCCTGGGCTGGTGGATGAGGTGGATCAGCAGCTCCACGGCGATGCCTGGCAGGACAGCGGGTGCGAGGCCACCAACCAAGAGGGGAGAAGGAGAAGAAGCAGCTCCGCGACCCAGCGCACGAACGTCTTTCTTCCCTGAAGCCGAGGAAAAAAAAGCCAGCCAAAAACTGTCCCCACCCTCCTTTTTCTGCCCCCTTCCCCGCCACCCTGGGCCCGGCTACTCTTTGTCCTTCGTGAGCACCCTTAAGTACCGGTGGTTAGGTTTCTCAGCACATAATGGGTAAAAATTCCCACCTAACCCTCAACACTATCCACCCCGAATTTTTTCCCATACCAAAATGTTACATCAAATATTAAACCTTTAAATTATACACTAACACATACTACTTTAACTATATACATATGTACATGCAGATACAGATACAAGCACAGTGTCATGGGTAGTTCACCCTAAAACCAGGTCCCCTTGAGGTATGCACCGGGTCTCTCCATCTTTTTGCATCACTCACCAAGTGCAACCCGGTCCTTGAGCAAAGACAACCCCACGGATTGGATTGTCTTTGCTGGAGGCAGAATTAACCCAAACAGTTTTTCTCAGCATACCTCTCATATGGACCACTGGAACCTTATCTCCATCTGTCGTTCTAAAGGGCTCAGATTGGGCAGGGCCTGCTCGGTTAGTGGAACTTCGGGTGTTCACTAACCATGTGGCTTTTGCTAAATTAATCTCCCAGTTCTTGAAAGTTCCCCCACCCAGCGCCTTCAAGCTGGTTTTAAGCAGGCCATTGCACCGTTCAATTTTCTCTGCAGCGGGTGCATGGTAGGGGATATGATACACCCACTCAATGCCATGTTCCCTAGCTCAGCTGTTTATAAGGCTGTTCTTGAAATGAGTCTCATTGTCTGACTCAATCCTCTCAGGGGTGCCATGCCTCCAAAGGACCTGCTTTTCAAGTCTCAGGATGGTGTTCCGGGCAGTGGCATGAGGCACAGGGTAGGTTTCTAACCATCCAGTGGTGGCTTCTACCATCGTGAGCACATAGCGCTTGCCTTGGCGGGTTTGGGGCAGTGTGATGTAGTCAATCTGCCAGGCCTCCCCATACTTGTGTCTGGACTACCGCCTACCGTACCAGAGGGGCTTCAACCGCTTGGCCTGCTTGATCGTGGCACACGTCTCACAGTCATGGATAACCTGAGAAATACTGTTCATGGTTAGATCCACCCCTCGGTCTCGTGCCCACTTATAGGTGGCATCTCTACCCTGATGACCTGAGGCGTCATGGGCCCATCGAGCTAGGAACAACTCTCCCTTGTGTTGCCAATCTAAGTCTGTCTTTGACACTTCTATCTTTGCAGCCTGATCCACCTGCTCATTGTTTCGGTGCTCTTCATTAGCTCTACTTTTGGGGACATGGGCATCTACATGACGGACCCTCACAGACAGTTTCTCTACCCTGGTGGCGATGTCTTTTCACTCATCAGCAGCCCAGATTGGCTTTCCTCTGCGTTGCCAGTTGGCCTTTTTCCACCTTTCCAACCATCCCCACAGAGCATTGGCTACCATTCATGAATCTGTGTAGAGGTAGAGCTTTGGCCACCTCTCTCTTTCAGCAATGTCCAGGGCCAGTTGAACAGCTTTGAGTTCAGCAAGTTGGCTTGATCCACCTTCTCTTTCAGTGGCCTCTGCGACCTGTCGTGTGGGGCTCCATACGGCTGCTTTCTACTTCCGGTTCATCTCTACGATGCGACAGGAACTATCAGTGAACAGAGCGTAGCGTGTTTCTTCTGCTGGCAGCTGGTTATACGGTGGAGCTTCTTCAGCCCGGGTCACTTGTTCCTGCTCCTCTTCATCAGTGAGACCAAAGTTTTCACTTTCAGGCCAGTTTGTAATTATCTCCAAAATCTCAGGGCGATTTGGGTTTCCAATACGGGCGCGCTGCGTGATGAGGGCGATCCACTTGCTCCATGTAGCGTCGGTGGCATGGTGAGTAGCAGGAACTTTTCCTTTAAACATCCACCCCAGCACTGGCAGTCGGGGTGCCAGGAGGAGTTGTGCTTCTGTGCCAATCACTTCTGAGGCGGCTTGGACTCCTTCATAGGCAGCTAAGATTTCCTTCTCTGTAGGAGTGTAGTTGGCTTCGGACCCTCTGTAGCTTCGGCTCCAGAATCCCAGTGGTCGGCCTCGAGTCTCCCCAGGCACTTTCTGCCAAAGGCTCCAGGACAAACCATTGTTCCCAGCTGCAGAGTAGAGCACGTTCTTCACGTCTGGTCCTGTCCTGACTGGGCCAAGGGCTACTGCATGAGCAATCTCTTGTTTGATCTGAGCAAAGGCTTGCTGCTGTTCAGGGCTCCAGTGGAAATCATTCTTTTTTCGGGTAACCAGGTAGAGAGGGCTCACGATCTGGCTGTACTTAGGAATGTGCATCTTCCAAAAACTTATGGCACCTAGGAAAGCTTGTGTTTCCTTCTTGTTGGCTGGTGGAGACATTGCAGTGATCTTATTGACGACCTCAGTGGGAATCTGACGCCGCCCATCTTGCCACTTTACTCCCAGGAACTGGATCTCTCGAGCAGGTCCTTTGACTTTGTTCTTCTTGATGGCAAAGCCGGCTTCTAGCAGAATCTGGATGATCTTTTCTCTTTTCTCAAATACTTCCACTGCTGTGTTCCCCCACACAATGATGTCATCAATGTACTGCAGATGTTCTGGAGCCTCACCCTTTTCCAGGGCAGCCTGGATCAGTCCATGGCAGATGGTGGGGCTGTGCTTCCACCCCTGGGGCAGTCGGTTCCAGGTGTACTGCACTCCCCTCCACGTGAAGGCAAACTGAGGCCTGCATTCTGCTGCCAAGGGAATGGAGAAAAATGCATTAGCAATGTCGATAGTGGCATACCACTTCGCTGCTTTGGACTCCAGCTCATACTGGAGCTCCAGCATGTCCGGCACGGCAGCGCTCAGCGGTGGAGTCACTTCATTCAATGCACGATAGTCCACAGTCAATCTCCATTTTCTGTCAGACTTGCGCACAGGCCAGATGGGGCTGTTGAAGGGTGAGTGGGTTTTGCTGACCACCCCTTGGCTCTCCAGTTCTCGGATCATCTTGTGGATGGGGATCACAGCATCTCGATTTGTCTTATACTGTCGGCGGTGCACCGTCGAGGTGGCAATTGGCACTCGCTGTTCTTCCACCTTCAGGAGTCCTACTGCAGATGGGTTCTCTGATAGTCCAGGCAAGGTGTTCAATTGCTTAATGTCCTCTGCCTCCACAGCAGCTATTCCAAAAGCCCACCTGAGTCCCTTTGGGTCTTTGTAATAGCCATTTCGAAGGAAGTCCATGCCCAGAATACACGGGGCCTCTGGGCCAGTCACAATGGGATGTTTTTGCCACTCTTTCCCAGTCAGGCTCACCTCAGCTTCCAACAGAGTCAATTGCTGCGATCCCCCCGTCACCCCAGCAATGGAAACAGGTTCTGCCCCCACATGTCCTGACGGCATTAGGGTACACTGTGCACCAGTATCAACTAAAGCTTCGTATTTTTGTGGCTCTGATGTGCCAGGCCATCGGATCCACACCGTCCAAAAGACCCGGTTTTCCCGTGCCTCTTCCTGGCTAGAGGCAGGGCCCCTCTAGCACTGGTCATCCTCTCCTCCCTGGGCATACATGCTAGAGGTTCCTTCAAGGGGATCATCCTCTTTTCTGTAATATCTGGCAGTTTCGTCACGGGAGGCTGAGGCTACCTTCACTTTAGTGGAACCTTTCTGGTTACTGGTTCCCTGCCTGAGTTGACGCACTCGTGCTGCCAGGGCAGAAGTGGGTTTCCCATCCCACTTTCCCATGTCTTCCCCATGGTCACGTAGAAAGAACCACAGCTCAGTTCGTGAGGTGTACCCTCTCTCTCTAGCTGGGGGACGTGGGGCTTGGAGTTTTGGGCTTGTGACCCGCACTGGTGCCATATGGGAACTGCTCTTCCTCATCTCTTCCCTCATTTCCCTCATCTCCTCTTTGAGTTCCTTAATCACAGCAGAAATCTTAGCCTGATGTGGGCCATGGACCATACTGTCATAATTTCTAAGCCTGGTGGCAACAGAACCCACCGTCTCTCGGCCGTTATCGGCATTAATCGTTGCAATATAGGTGGTGTAGTCACGTGGCCCTAGATTTGCCAGACTCCACAACATCTGCCCAGTGCACCTGACTTTGTCGGGGTCATTATCATGCTGTCCACCCCTTCCAAAAAGGACCTCTAATATCGCCACTTCTCTCAGCTGTTGGATCCCTTCCTCAATGGTTTTCCATTCCCTTCTATGATAGTGCTCCTCCATTCTCTCTCTATGGACAAACCTTTCTCTTACACTCATCAAAAGCCGCTCCCAGAGGGAAAGGGGCCCTTGCTCCCTGACGAATATCTGATTCACACCTGAGTCCTGCGACAAGGGTCCCACATTCCTTGCCTCACCACCATCCAGCTGCACGCCTGTACCCATAAGGTCCCAGACCCGAAGTAACCAGGTGGTATAAGGCTCACGCCCCCGCCTCACAATGTCTTTTTGTAACTTACGGAGACTGTCATATGTCAGAGACTCAGTAATGATTTCAACTTCTGGCTCCCCTGTGGGTTGTGAGGACCCTCCTTTCTTATCCTTATCAGCAGGGTGCTGTGATTTCATCTTAGACTTCCTCGTTTCCACAGGGGCAACAGCTGCTGGCTGTGACTGCCCTTGTGGTTCAGCTGGAACCTGGACGGTTGTAACATCTGTGGGTTCCACTGCTGCACCATCAGACTCTCTCTCTTTGGGGCAGGGGAAGGGTTTCCCAGCAGCTGAGTAAATGCACTCCTTTAGCATCTGGCCCATCTCATGCATCTCCTTCACCAGCACCCCCACCCACCCTGGGTGGTTCATTTCTGAGGTGGGCTGTGGGGCAGGGGCAGGCTCTGGAGCAGCACTCCCTGTCTCTGGGGCAGGGGCAGGCTCTGGGGCAGCACTCCCTGTCTCTGGGGCAGGGGCAGGCTCTGGGGCAGCACTCCCTGTCTCTGGGGCAGGGGCAGGCTCTGGAGCAGCACTCCCTGTCTCTGGGGCTCTGCCAGGCTCTGGAGCAGCACCTCCGGTCTCTTTCCCTTTGTCTCTGAAGGCTAGGTAGAACAGGCCTATCAGCAACACCAGCCACTGTATGATGTCATTAGCATCCAGAGAAGATTTTAGCCCTTTGAAAACTGGCGGGGTAGGCCCAAGGAACTGGGTGAAAGGTTGGGAGAAAATTTCCCCAGCTGTCTTTTTCTCCCAGTAGGTACCATTATTAAAGTAACCCCAAAACCATCCAGTTAGTGTGTGACAGCTCTGAATCCATGAGCCCGCCGTCCAGAGGACGTTAAACATCCATGAATTCCTCACCTTATCAACCCACAAAACAAACTGGATAATAGCCACAGTAGCCTTAGTTATAGGACCCATATTTAGGTAAGGTGCAGCAAATGGGAGAAATATAGCTGTGACCACATGGCCCACGAACTTGGGTAAGCTAAACAGCATGGTTCTACCTAACAAGGTTTCTAAATCCAGCACACAAAAGTTAGGTTATTTAAGAACTGTTATTCCTTTTTTGCCCTTTTTCTCTCAGTGCCCCACGTTGGGCGCCAAAATCTGTCTTGGTTCTAGAAGACAGGTGTCTGCTAGGGAGAGCAGGAGCCTCCCTTGGGATGAAAGAATGTAGACCCCCTCCCTCCGAATTATTATAATTTTGAAATCAGGGGCTTTCAGGCAGAGATCTGGGGATAGGAATAACAGTTCTTTACTAGTATAACCAGGTAAACAAACAAACAATAACTACAGCAATAACAAGAAAACAGAACCAGGGACCCCGGGACAGCTTTCTCGGCTGAGACGGGATGGAGGAGAGGCTTTGTTTTTACAAACCCCTCGGGCAGTCAGTCCCGGTGCTCCTGCAGGGCTCCGAGGAAACAGTCAGCTGGGACAGCAGGGACGAGCTGCGATCCTGGGCTGGTGGATGAGGTGGATCAGCAGCTCCACGGCGATGCCTGGCAGGACAGCGGGTGCGAGGCCACCAACCAAGAGGGGAGAAGGAGAAGAAGCAGCTCCGCGACCCAGCGCACGAACGTCTTTCTTCCCCGAAGCCGAGGAAAAAAAAGCCAGCCAAAAACTGTCCCCACCCTCCTTTTTCTGCCCCCTTCCCCGCCACCCTGGGCCCGGCTACTCTTTGTCCTTCGTGAGCACCCTTAAGTACCGGTGGTTAGGTTTCTCAGCACATAATGGGTAAAAATTCCCACCTAACCCTCAACAACTGGTATTCTGAAAAATTATAAATTCTTTAAGGATCCCATCTTACTATCCTGGTGCAGCAGAAATTATTGTCTGCAATGGAATGTTCTATCATAAAACTTGCAGAGCTGGGTGTTCAGCTAACCTGCTCACATTGGAGAAATTCAGTGCAAGGCACATTAAAAAAAGAGTACTGAAAGTCATGCCGGGTGTTTTCTGCAAATGTCCCCAAATTACTCAAACAACTATAAGATGGTGTCTGCTTACACGCATTTCCTACCGTGCAAATCTGTTCACCTCATGTTAATTTCCTTCTACTGTGAATGAGCAAAGGCAACCATTAGCATCAAGATTATGGGAAAAGATTTTCATAAACAAGTAAGCTAACTCCAGCAGGAGTGCCCTAATTCAGTAAACCCACAAAAAAATTCTGAAATACCTCATGAGAGCTAGAATTATTTTTTTTTAAGAGCAATTCACAACTTTAGTAACTGTGAATATAGATTATTATATTGCATACTGGCAAGAAATTTATCTTGCCATCCCTCAGTAGAATGTAACATCCAGCCACATGGAATTTTTTCCATTTTTATTAATACTCATTTCTTCATTAATTGACTCACGACTGCTATATTGGTTTTTGGTTTGTTTTTTTTTTCACCCATGGAGAAACTAGGTCCCCAAATCTCGCTGCATGCAAAAAAAGAAGGAAGTCATAAGTATTCAAGTATATTCCATGTGACAAATTATATCATTAACAACAAAAGAAGAGTCCTTCAAATCCACTTCAAGATTATAATGCTTGCTTTCTTGCTATTGGTTGTCTTGTAAAGTGGTTTGCATAAAGCATAAGTTTTAGGCTTTGTATGCACAATTCTTGATGAATTATGACTATTAACTTAAAACAATATTTTAAAGCATTTCCATAATAATTTTATTTATAAATACTTAAAATTTCATTTTACAGCCATATGGTAACAAAATAACTATTGTTTTCAGAACCAGGACATCAACTATTCAGTTTGAATTTAGAACATTTGCATTTAGTTATTTTACATTTCCTTTTGCCTACACAGCATTTGAAAAATGCTTATCTCCATCAGTAAAGTTTCAAAACAGGGAACCACGATTGCCATTAACAATTTCCTCACTTGGAGAAGCTGCTTGGGACACAAACCCAATTAATTTTTACAATATTTCCCAGGACAGATTTTACTTTTCAAACCAATCCCTTTCAGACCCTTTTCATCTATGTCTTTTATGATACTAAACTGTTCTGTGGATTCATTCTGCCTGAGTCAATTATTGGAAAGTGGGTGGTTTTATTATCTCTTATTTTCTGCTATCTCTATCTCATTAGTGTTGCATGTTACTAAGCAAGTCTAAGTACAGACTTCGGTGTGGGTTAGCAGTGAAAAACTAACTAAACTAAACTAAACTAAACTAAACTAAACTAAAGTAAACTAATAATTCCCTGTGGTTTGTTCATTCTCTAAGTGACAAGTGCTGATAAATAACCACCCAGAAACTCAATTCAAAAGAGGAGGAGGTCTGTCTGACTGAGGAAACTCAGGAAAGGCATTCTGCCTCAGGCCTGCAGCAGCTGAGAGATTGTGAGGAGTATATGACAAATATGTCTGCTTATTTATATCAGTGGGACTTTGATAGGACATTGTTTCCCTTGGAAAAAATTGATTTTTCACAGCAGTAGTGAATAGAATGTCATAATGCTAAGTTTCATAAAATGACTAAAGCACTGACACCAGCCATTTCATGAAATGCCTGACACTTTTAGGCATTTCATATAATGACTCGGTGGAACAGTTAAATAGTGTAATAGAATGCCTATAATTCCAGGAACGACTTTCAGTCATATCATGAAATGAATGATTTCTCAAGATGACTGCAAGGTATTTATAAAATCTTCACTGTGAGCTATGAAACAGGTGCTGTAAGCTGGGAGTTTGCCAGTGTGTTCCAGGCCAAAGACAGATTGTTTTTGTGAAGTGGCATCATAGATTTGACGAATAGTGTGAATTAAAATGTCCCTTTTGTCATTTTGCCTGATGCACCTTTTGTAGAAGAACAAATTTCAAATAGTAAGAGCAACAACATTGATGACAAAGTTATTGCTCACAATACCTTTTTAGAGAAAATAAACATTCTTCCTGTCCAGGAAGCTGGCTGAAATGTTTCTGGGAAAATGCATTTTTGCTGAAATATAATTTTTTAATGAATTTAAATCTTTCAGGAAGCTGCATATCTTGCCAGAATATTGCTGAGGTTCAAAGTCTCCAAGTCACCTTCTGAAGTGTGTTTGCATGCGTGCATGCATGTGATAGGAGCAAAAGGTAAGAACTTCTGGCTTGACCTTTCTCAGCAGAAATAAATGGCATGTGATATACTCACTTTTTTAAAGAATATTTGTCAAGTCCTATCTTCATTCTCACGTGAAAATCAAGTATGTTTAACACCCTAGGGCTACCAGAGAACAGAATATATACCTTCCTGTCCTTTTATACCACTTACTCAAAAAGCTAAAATCCTATCTCAGATCCTAACAACTCCTTCATATTGCTACAGTAGGATTGATGCCAACGCACCTGATTGAAATTGATCTGGTTGGTTTGTCAGGAGGTTGTGCACTTTTATGACACAGGTTTTTTTGAGGTGTGACTTAGAATGTTTTCAGTCACTTTAAAATGTTCACATGTGGTACATACTGTTTTCAGCTGACATTCAAAAGTTTCTAACCTGCACATGTCCAAATAGGTGAAACACTAAGACCTTGAATACAAATAACTGCAGCAACACTATTCTCTTACTCTACAGTAATTGCATTGACTTCAGTGGAATTAGACCAGCATAAACATGGAGAAACAGATAGGAAAAATAGCCCCCTGTGTTTTATTATCATTTCGAAAACCTAGTTTCGATCTTCCTTTTAAATAAAATTTCTATCACAACATAGAGAGAAAGGAAGATCCATACTGTGAATATGAAGTTTTGTAATCAGCAGCAGGGCTAGAAGTAAACCAGTATGTTAAAAATATTGGTGGATTACAATGTGGAAAGTGTTTTTCCAGTTCCATGGAAACAAGTTAGAAGCAAATTCACCAATCTTTTCATGAAAGAAATTAGCAATTATAAGATAAAAAACTACTGGGGACTTGAAAGAATTTTAGGTGATATCTCTGATGGATAATGTTTTAATTTGCTTCTGGGCAAATTTAATAATATAATTTTACTTTTAAACATTGGTTACAATAGAAAAGAAAACATTTCAGAACTTGATAGATAATCTTGCCTAGGTAGATCTGCATGATACATTGGCTTTGTACTCATTTGGAAGCACAAAAATATTTATTGAAAAGCTCCTATGACAGCAATTAATGAATACCTGAAATGAAAAATGACAATGCAAAAGCACACAATGCTATTGGATCACATCTAGAATAAAGAGAAAGACTGACTTATTTACAACACTGTCATAGCTCAAAAAGCAATGTAGTTTTATTAAGAAATTCCATGGTTTTTGTAAAGCTATTACTAAATAACATTAGTTTTATAATATACTACTGTCTTTCAAATATAAAACTTTTTGAACAAAAAGTATTTACTCCATATGTGAATGTTCTCAGTAAGTTAATTTTTCAGATTTGCTGATACTTCATTGACTTAGAGTTCTCAATTGAACTTTTTTGCTAGTGTGACAGTATCATGACTAATGTTTTTATTCTTGGTAAAGTAAAATCGATATGCACACATATACAGCCTTATTCACATTTAAAATACCATGTCTTCCATTCAGAATGTTGCCGGATCTCTCCATATCTTACTCGTATTATGTTAAGAACTACATTTGGTATAATCCTGCTTTTTTTGAAAGACAAAGGGAAAGAAAAATTAAAACAGCATAACTCAGATATTATAAAATAATTAATTGCATATTTAAATAAACATTTATGTACATTTTTCTTTTATCTACAGGGAGCTTTTATCAAAAAACTCTTTATTCAAAAAATCAGATTCTTTTGGATATTAAAGATGACATCACCACCCTTTGTGTGGGTAATTAGAGACTTTGCCCTTTGAATTATCTATTTCTTCTACCATCAACTGATAGAGCTATAATTTAGAAGATTTAAGAATAAATTAGGGCAAATTAATCTCGTCCTTAGATACCTAAATTTCATCATAGGCACGAAAATCTGCTTCTGGATACTCTGTGTTTAACATCTCCTTCATATTAAATTTATCTCCTAGATTGTTTGGTGTTTTCTTTCCTTGAAGCACGTAATCCAAACCACCAGACTCTGTCAACAGACTTCCTATTAATCTTCAGAATTCTGGTGTGCTACCTATTGCCTTCCACTTACATGACCTGATCACTGCTACTGCCTGAAAGACATTTCTTCCTCTCAGCAACCTTTTGATAACAGCACTGAGATAGGTCTGCAATCTTTCACTGACACATTATTACTCTTTACTAGTCTGGAGAATGCACTTTGGACTAAAAAGGTTTTGCTGTTATCCTGATCTAGAGATTAAAAAACAAAATAATATATCTTTCATCATTATAATGTCAACATATTAAACTTCTTTTATACTAATTTAATTTGACTAATTGTCTTTCCAGTCTTATAACTAAGCACTGTCATGATTCTTCTTTTATGGAAATGCTACATTTTTTGAGAAAGTGTCACATAGTGACATCATCATACTATAAGCAAAGAAACAAATAGTACCCCAGATGTTTAGATAAATGTGTGATTGAGATTAGCCATAACAGTCATTAACAACTTTGGGGTGACAACAGCTTTAGATTTAAATTTTAGAAAACTAGAATTCCACACACAGCTAATATACTAATATTGTAATTATTTCCCATCTTCACTTGTTATGATCCATCGCTAGGGGCAAAAATGTTCACTATGAATTCTCATCAGGCTGAGCAGACACTGTACCATGTGCAGGGATCTCTCATGCTGTTTATGCCAAGGGAAAGCAAGTGAAGAAAACAAAGAATATCAGCAGCATCAGCAGAGATCAGCAAATTAGATCTCAATTTGGTCCTGCTGCATGGATGATTTGGAGCTGGCGTTGTGAGGCAGAGAAAGCAAAATAGAAAGAGATGAAAGAGCAAGAGAAAAAGAGACAGAGAGACAGAGGAAAGAGAGGAAAAAAAGGGGGAGAAGAAGAACCAAATAAAATAGAGAGAAAAGAGAGCAAGTGCAGTTTTGATGTAAATTAGACTTTTCAGGAATTTGTCCACACAGGCTGAGACAGCCCTTCTTTGGGAAGTGAGTTGGCAGTGAGCGGGGACAACAATGAGCGCGAGTCTCCAGGTGGAGCAGGATGTTGGCTCAGAACACCTCTGCCCCACCTCTCGGGACCCTTTCCTCTGACCACTTTCCCTGCAGCAATACTCAGAATGTTTGAGACAAAACATGCATAGGTCTGGTACTCCACACAACTATGCCAGCTCAGTTTCTTTGTCACTTTTATCCTACACATCTTGTACACTATTTTGCCATGGCTGTGTAGAAATGTCTGCTTTTAACCATTCTCCTGTGGGTTCTAAAAAAAAATCTCTCTTTAAAATCTGGCCCCACCTGCTACCAGCTGGCCCCATTCTGCTTAATAATTTGGCTTCTGGATCTCTAAAGCTCAGTCTAGCATCAGTGCTTTTGCTGCTTGAAAGATTTCAATAGAGAGAATTCTGATAATTTTAGAAGCCAAATGATATGTATGTTAGATTAGCTACAATTTTTGAGATGTTCACAGAGGGGCTAATATTTTATCTACCTGTTTATATTCTTGAAACCATGCAAAATTCTGAGCCTTAGTACAGAGCTTCTCTGTTTAAGTACGTTATACCTGATGTAGCATTTTTTATTCCTTGCTAGTTGGTAGATTATCATCCTTCACTGTCAGGCTAAAATAGTTGGAATAAAGAAAAGAGATAGTTTTCAATCACGAACTAGGATATGGACATTAGGACCCAATTTGTTATATTTAAGAGGTCTAAGTGCACTTTACTATTTACTTAGCCTATAAATATGAAACTGCTGTCTTTCTTGACACAACACAATAACTGCTTTAGTTAACTTCCAGTCTCCAGAAGAAAAAGTGGTTATATTTGGTTACATTACTTGACTTTCATAGAAAATTTTTCTTCATTTCCACTGACTTGACAACCACATAGCACCTACACGCAGGGGTATGAACTACAATGATTTAATAGACCTGAAAGTTTTAACAGAATATTACTTTTTTTACTACTCTGGTTTAGGGAAGGACTCATGATGAGTCCACTTTTCACTCTATAGGAAAGTAAAAATGCTGCATGAAAAATATTTAGTTAAGATAAATGGAGAAGAAACAAGCTACACAAAACAAATCAGTGTTCTGAATCTCTAACTTATACTTTTCAATTCATTTAGAAGACCAGACTTTATTTATCTTCCATATTGACTAGGCGCTATGACCTGAAACAACTTCTATCTGTAGATTTCAGTTTCTAACATGATACAAGAATAATTCAGAATAATTTTCCATAGTTTTCATCCTCTTACAGAAGAACAGAATTTTTTCTTCCTCTTTAGCATGACATTTTCTATTTCGAGAAGAATATTTTTTCTTGCTTCCATTCCCAGAAGATTACACAAATATGTAAAGAAAGTAAAATTTCCACTCTCTCTTTGCTGTCACACCTTGGAAATATTTTCTAGAGAGGACTGTGGCTATGACTGGAGAAAGAGTGATATTTCTTTCAAAATGTGGGCTTACTGTTGATGGAAAGATGAATTTTAATTAAGAAATGGGGTATTTAGTTGCTCTTTCACCCTATGTCATGACACACCTTTGACAGGTTTGTTGCACTGATTTCCTTTTCTGAATAGATTGTGATCAGTAGGCGGTTTTCTTTTCTGGTCTAGACATAATCGCTATAATTGAATCCCTCATAGACTGAGTATAATCTGTCACTGCTTTAAACCTCAAACATCTTAGCAAATAAAATTAATATAAAGCACACCTAACAAATAGCCTGTTCCCGGTTCTGTAAAGAATTTAGCAATATTCTGTTTACTATAGGATGTAAAAAGCTCAGAGCACCTAAGAATAATTATCTAAATTTCTACATCAACATTTTATTTATTCTGAAGAAAGTAGTCAGTCTAGTTGTACAGACCTTTTCCAAAATGTCATTCTAGTGTTAGCGTTGTATTACATAAAATTCTGGTGTTCAGCATGTATATACTGTAATGACACAGAAGTTACAACTCCACAAGTAGACAATAGTCAGTCCATCCTCTCTGAAACATTCTGCTCAGCAGAAGTCTCTTGCATGCCAGATAATCTAAGTTTTAGGTACTTTATGGTGTTATCACTAACTGTAAAACTGTTTCTTTCTGTATCAGCCACATTTGGTTTAGGAGCCTGAAATGGTAAAATTGGTGTGTGCATATTTCCTTGTGCAATTAAATGGTACAGATATAGTATCATTTGAAGACAGCTCACATTTCAGGTATGCTAAAGGAAGATGGAAGCATTTATTAATCCCTGTTGATTAGAGCAAAGTAAGGGTGAGTTTACAAGCTTTGGAGTCTCAGGTGATATGAATTCAAGTCTGTAGCTGTCTTATTAAATACTAATAACAGAAGTTCTGCCGCTGATCTACTAAGAAGCTATCATTCTGGCCCAGTTTTTCTTCCTTCTGGGTCTTCATGAAAGGTCATCCTATAATGTTGTGAATTATGCAAAATGGGCAGAAGTATCCATCTGATTTTGATCATCAAACTGATTTTGAGCTCAAATTTCCTCACAAGAGAGGGAATTTAGGACTGCTCCCAAAAATCTGCCTCTGACTGCTGCTGGGAGAACAACAGCACTTCTGACACTCAGTCAAAACCCAGATCCATCTGTATTACTAACAATCCCAGACAAGACTGGATGTATTAGTAATAATTTACTGATCAAAGTGGTTTGCTTACTCATTGATTGCCATTTGCAATACTAAGACTACTTGTTCAATAACATATTTTTTAACAGTTTCTGGTTGGGAGATTATTGTCATGATAATTAAACACATAGACATCTTAAAGTATTAATCATAGATTCATTGTGGACAAAAAAAAAAAAAAGTCCACAAACCCCATGTTTTTACTTCATGAAGTTAATTTTTGAAGCAATCACTCAGCAGAGAACAGCATTATCTGTCAAGATAACCTCAGAAATTCTCTGAGAAAAGGCACTGTCTTTGAGCCTGAAAACAGCGCAAGTAATATATTTTGTTTAATTAAACTCCACTTTCTTTAAATAAGGAAGCCATGAGCTATATCTTAATTTTCTCTTTTTATCCCTTAAAACTATACACTGCAAATTTGATTATGTCTTTGTTATAATAAATCTAACATACAGAATGAGTTTATGTGAAATAATGTGGAATATATTGAAGTGACCCTATGGTGAAAATGAGATGTCACAAATACAGAATTTCTCCGGAGAGAGAAGGAAGATAAGAGAGAACCTACACTGATTCTCTCCCAGGGAAAGAATGGAGCATGAGTTCCTTCTGTTGCTATCCCAAGAATGCACAAAGGTAAGGATTATTAGGAGACCTCAGGCAATTAGCTTGGGTTTGTGTTTACAGGATAGTCACCAAAGGCAGTTTCTCTCACTCTTCCTTCTCTTCCCCTCCTGGATTCTCTGATGTCCAGAGAGGGTAATTTATGATGCAGTCTTAACAGTTAACAAGAAAAAATTCATTTGATTCATTATTTTTGTTCAGAAGAGGTCTTATTCTTCTAGCTGGTTTTGTTTGTTTGTTTGTTTGTTTAATAAGACAAATTTTTTGAGTCTGTGGGTTTTAAAATTGAAATCGGTAGGAACATTTTAGCCCAAGTTATTGTCATGTTTATTCAGAAGCAGAAAAACATCTACTAGCCTTTCACGGAATGAGGAGTTATCTGATCAGTCCTGGACTAAGGTGATTGCTAATTACAGTTTTTGATGAATGGAGGAAGTTTTCGCCAAAGAACTTTTCTCTCACAATTACACCAAGAACAAGTAGCTAATCTCTGATTTATACTCATCAGCCCCACAACCCAAACATTTTTGCTCAAGCAGCTAGAAGTGCAGTGGTTGAGAAAGAAGGAAATTCAAATTTAATAACAAATTTATTTTTCATGTAGCATATGAATCCAACAAGAAGAGCTATATTTGTTATGGAAGTTCAGAGGGAAGAGATAAGCCTTATGATTCTCTTTTCTTGATTTCTAAGCATTCAGCTGTTTGGCCTCATGTATAAGAGTCTACTAATCATTAATTAATCAAGAAATCCAAGAGGGAAAGTTTATTCCTGTGCTAAGATTTATTCAGTTTTTTTCTCTTGTATTTCAGAGGATTTCAAAACAAATAGATGTGCTTCAAAGACTGCAGCCAAGTAATTATTTTCTTTTAACAAGCTTATTAGTTTATTGACTAATGTTGAAGTGGGCTTCCCAGTTATTATATTTCATTTTGGGAACATTATTTTTGAAAAATTATAGGATGATTAGTGTAATATTAGAGTTTCATAATTTGCAATGCTACAGTCGAGGGTTTGCCAGAATTTACATTTCACTTCCCTTTGGTTCAGTGGGTTCTTCCAACTTAGCTATTAAAATAACTTTTCACTGCTGGCCCATGAGTCTGTCTTTTAACAAATTAGTATAAAATTTCTGTAAGTTTCATTAAGGCTGAAAGAGCTTGTATCATCTTTGCATTTTTTTAATATAACCAAATGTTACAGTTTTGATTGAAGCCACACTTCAAACAGCATTTTAAAGGAATAAGCAATATTTTAAAGGCAAATATCTAGTATGCATGATAAGTATTTGGATACTTCATATAATAAGGGGCATAATTCATATTTTCCTTTTTATATATTATGGAAAACATGTAGCTTGAAATAACTTAAAACTTGTCAACATCATTATGGTAAGGACCAATATATAGTTAATGAGAATTCAGAAAAGTTGAAAGCCTTCAAAACATACACAGGAGTAGCCTACCTTGTGTTTGGTAAGGCATCTTACCTAAAATGATGTAGTCTTGATTCTTGACTAACATATTTACAGTTTCTTGACAAACCGCAGGCAATAAGAAAATTTTCTGTCTCCTATAGCTGACTCACATTCTCATCAAAAGCAAAGACACTGATTTTTCAATGCAGCTATTCAGCCACTTACATTCATGCATTCATGCATACGTTCACTGGTATTACCATCAAAGGGATAAGTGCCCACTCTCCTGGATTGGCCTGCAATACTAAAGCAGTCGTTCCCACGCAGCTGAGCCAACTATGACATTCATCACAACTGAGCAACCATCTGCCTGCATATAAAACAGGTTTTTTACTGTAGACTAAATGCTGTACAGGAAATTTGTTACTTCTCAAATCACAGTCTGAACGTATTTAACTTAGACATATTTAATGTTGTTCTATGGAATTGAGCAAGTGTAGCCACAGCCTATTACCTGGTTGATTTGGGGTTTTTTCTGACAAGGATAAATGTCAGGAGGGGGATTCATCCAGAGATTTAAGAAATGTGCATTATTTAAATGCACAGGCACTGGTTATATGGTTTAGAGGATGGAGAGGCACAAACAGGGCGAGCAGGTTTGTTAACTGTTTTTTCAAAGACTGTTATTTATGTTTCTTTTCTCAGAATGGATGAAGAGAATTCTTTTCTCAGAATGAAGTTTCTTTATCTATAAGACTGAGTACCTGTTACAAATCTTCTTGCCTCTTTGTGAACAGTTATGTTTTCATCATGTCATCCTCTTATAGATGAATCAAGGTCAATCAATGGTAGAGCACACAAAAAAGAGGTATTGACAAGGGTTAGCAGGAAAGAGTATTAAACACGACAGAGAAATGATGAATAGAGAGAGAACAGCAAAAGCTAACAAAAGAGCATTGGAAGCACGGCCACTGTGCCCTTTGGACATTAAGCTAAGACCACTATAGTTTTGAGGGCATCTCTACTCTCTGATGGTAAGCTTAAGGAAGACATGGAGCAATTTTAGGCCCATTCCTGAGTCTGAAACTAACTAATGATCTAAACAGAAGCCAAGGTGGCTTCTTAGTGAAAGTCAATTTCTTTGGGTTTTTTCCAAGGTAGCCTAAGTTCTTTATTTGTGTCCAAAGTACATTTAATGTCTGAGTTACTTGTTTCTCAGTTGTTTTTTTTTGGTGTTTTTTTTTTTTTTGTTTTTTGTTTTTTTTTTGTTTTGTTTTGTTTTGTTTTTTTTTACTTTCAGCAGCTCAATAATTTAGTGAGTGCAATCAGTAGTTTGGGAGATTAGGACCACAGAAGGTTTAATTGTGATTTAGAACAGGATTTAATGAGCTTGCAACTTAACAGATACCTTACTACAGTTAGTGCCTGCTGATTTTAATGTTGATTTACAAGAAAACATAATATGGACAACTTTCCAGAGTATTGATGGCCACAGTGAGTGAATTCATCCAAGTCTCAGAGGTGACAAACAGCTTCTGGTCCGGATTTTGTGCTCCAGCTGCAGTGCACTCGCCTCTTCGTAGTTTTATATAACAGTGCACTACTACTTTTAGTAATTTTATATAAGAAAAAATATCTTTGGAGCATTCATAAATTAGTATTGTAAATAAATTTTAAAGACATTGTAGAGATTTGATGCTAAGTATGAGAAAAATTTTAGCAAATTTATATTACACTGATTTTTTTTTCCATTTTTTTGGTTGGTTTAAAGGGTTAGATGATATTCCATATAATTTTATGACACCATACACTGTAATAATAATTCAAAATTGAAGCACATCTACATTTAATGACCCATTGAATACATAGCTATTAATTTCTTAAGTCACAATCCTTTCTATAATAGGTGTGCACCAACTGCCTGCCTGGGAGTCCAGGGACAAACCATAGCCAAAGGGTTCTGCCTCAAAAAATACTGTGAATTAACCTAATTTTTGCATCTATTTTTTGGGGAAGTAAGATCCAAATGACAATAAAATTGGCACATCTCCATTATTTGCATCAGAAAGCTGTCATGCCCTAAAGCGCTCGAGTTTGGAACGTGCTGGTCTTTGCCATGTTTGTTATCATTCTTTTGCAGGGCAGCATATCCAGCTTGTTGGAGGACAGCTCTGCCTCCAGTTTAAGATTCCTGGTACAGAAAATGTCTCTGAAACTGCTGAGCTATGGTTTAGGGTATAGGTGTGCCTAGAAACACAGGGTTTGAACCTTTCTTCAGTGTCCCCAGACATCCTTTGCACTGGGAGGAGCTTCTCTCACTTGCTGACTCTTCTCAGGCTGGGTACCAGACTGTTTTATCCATTATGCTGTAGCTTTGTCATAAAGTTAACAACAGCACCCTCACAAACTCTTTCTGATTATAAAGTCATTTTTCCCTGACTAAAGATATTAAAGTTTTTGAATCTTTTGGATTTTGTAATTTTTCCTTGCATATGGACATAGGGCCTTTTGATCATGTCTGAACTTCATTCCCACTGCTTGCTGATATATTTTCAAGGTGGAATTAATTTTAGAACCCTAAATTAGGTAGACAAGAACTTCTTGTCTACTACTTCAAAAGTACTTTCTTTTTCACTTGTCCATGAGCATATTTTCAGGAGAAATGTGCCCCTAGAAGCTTAAAATTTTGGCACAATTTAGTTGCCTAGCTTAGACTTGAATCCGTTCTTCCAATTAATTTCTCTTCCTTTTTGCTTTCTCTAAGACTTGCATCTATAGAAAGGCTTAACTAGCTGAGAAATGTAATAGAAATATCTATGACTTTGATGAATATATATAATGCAACAATGGTCCCATTCTCTACAAAAGCCATTGAAATGTTTGTTTTCTGGGAGACCGATATTTTCTATGTGCCCAACTGATAATTAAATAAGGAAAAGATTTACATTAATAAAAAATATAAACATTACAAAATATACATCTCTTTAAAATGTGTTCTTTGATTACCCAGTGTAATAAACACCAAATTTTTGGTGAAAAACATGCCTTTCAGCCTCTACTGATGTAGTATTCAAATGCTATGCATGTCTGAAAAGCTTTTGCCAAACAGATCCTGTGAAGCTACTTACGACAAAGCTTCTGTTTGTCAGGGTTTTATGCACCAGTCAGACTCGTTCAGCCACTAGCTGTAAAGAGTAATTAATATTTGCAGTCTTGGTCATGCTACATGTATAAATCTAACATGTGCTTTCAGGAAGGGAAGAAATATCTAACAGGTGCACCTGCAGATATTGTGCTGGCACTAGACAATATGATTATTTGGAGAAGAAATATTCTTTAGAAATAATTGTGATGAGTATACTGTGGCACTAATTCAGTTTTTTAAGAACCTGTTTATCTGCTATGCCCTATGAATGAGAAGTAGTGCTTGAGAGATGTAAAATGTTTCATATTTACATGCTGTTTGATTATTTTGGCTTTGCATTTTAAGAAGATTAATCACCAAGAAATGCATCATACCAGCAATTTTTTTTAGAATTGCTATACATGAAAACTAACTTTGAAATTTATTCATAAACAATATTATTTTAAAAGGAAATAAATAGCAATGCTAATGTCAACTGCTTATATCCTTGGAGACTTTGGACACAAAACAATAAGAAATTCATTTATCAATGTTATAATGTTCTTGGAACATAACACAGTCCAACAGAATTTTTACTCTAAGGTCCCTTATTTTTCAGGTGTGGAATGGGAAGAATAAAAACAAAATAATTCTAGCAGATAAGATACTCAGAATCAGGGAGATCACAGTTCAAGTCGCAGTCCCCATGGCTACTTAGGTATTGAAATTAAATGGATTCAACAGAAATGTTAGCTCTGGTAACAATTTTTTTGCTGGGAGTTTTTGTATGAAAGTCTGTACGTCAAATAACTTTTCCAGCCTCTAGGGTTATTCCAGGAGATGAGGGGCTCTCTTTGCTTTATACTGAAAGTTGGTTCATGGAGAAAGTGGATGGGAAGCCTTTCATATTTCTCAGAAAGTTTCACTTCATTAAAAGTGGTATCTTTCACAGATTTATATTTTAAATGCCCAATTAGCCAATTAAGGATTTGAGTTTTACATATCAATACTCTCTTGTCCTTCATGACAGAAAGGTCTACTCCAGGTACTATGAAATCATAATTTCTTTAAAGAAGGAAAGAAAGATATTTCTCTATTTTGGTTGAAGAAAGGAAGGGTGTGAAATGAGATATGCTAATTGTCATGAAAACTTCCATAGATCATCATAGCTAGGATATTAAAGATTTTTTTCAATCACTTAAACCAATTATGTAGATATAACATTTCAAAAGCCTTTAAAATTTATTTTCTGTCTTGCCATTGTTTTCTACTTAAACTTCCTTGATTTGCATTTGATGAGAAATCTGTTCCCTCCAACAAAAAATAATTACCTTTTCTCATAAAGAAGGTGCTGTTGCTTATAAACATGGATTTTGTTGAGAGTAGTTGCAGGGATTATAAATTATCTGATGTTCATAAAAGCAATGATCCCTCTTGTAAATTGCCATCAAAATGAGGTTTTGATTCCTGCTTTGTTGAAGCTGCTTAATGTCCATGTAAAACTAATGTAAGTATTAAATGTAAATTCTCTATATTTCAAGGAAACCAACAAAGCTACATACTAAATTTGACCAATGGTCTATTCTATCAAGTTACTACTTTCTCTGACATTTAACTGATGTCAGATGACATAATTACATTATAATCTGACTATAAGACAGTTTTTCAACTCTGAGTGTTCAACAATGGTTTCTAAAGTCAAAAGATTCATATGGATAATAACACATACTCCTAATTATATTATAGACATTTGTGTTTAGATTCAATCAGTCCATTTTATAATCTTGTTAAGCACTCAGCATTACAGCATTGGGTTATACTCATGGGAAAAAATAATAACTATATTTTAAATTATCCAACTTTCAGTTTTGTTGAAAATCAGCTGCTTGTCATTGTAGTAGATATGATGGATCTGACTGAGATTTCTTTATGTTGAAACAATAAAATATATTTTTAAGACAAAAAGTAGAGAGATATTTTTACTAGTAAAGGTAAGATACTCATGCATTATAATGGGAAGCACTACAGATTGTACAGCTTGTTCATTTTGTTTGGTAAATTGTAGTAAATTCTTCAATTTATTAACCAAAGAATATACAACATTGTACAAACACACTTATATTCAACAATGTCTATAGATGAAAGGAAATGAAACCACTGTTCTTTTTACAGTATAAAATTCCATACAACAGTAGAGAGACAAATTTAAATCAAGCAAATAATGCACTTTTCATTTTTTTAATCATTGTATACAGGAGGTAGAAGCAGTGACACACTAGAAAGAACTCAGAAACATTGCCATATGATGTAAGGATGGTATTAGAAAAAACTAGGCTCCGTGACATATGAAGCTTGGAACACACATGAAGGGCCCTAAGGAGCTTCAACTGCTACATTAGTAGTGAAAATGTGAACAAGGAAAATGTGGACACTGCTGAATGAAGTCATTTAGTGGCATTTAGTGGCAGTGAACACAGGTCTAAGTATTAAGTGTTCTTTGTCTTGGCCTTTGCCAGTAAGATCCCTGCCCTGGCCAAATAAATGGTTCCAAGAGAAGAGCAAGAAGCAGTGAATGAGAGTCAAGACCAGGATTGCTGGAGATGTCTTTACTCATACAGGTCCGTGGGACCCAACAGCCTGTAGGTAAAGGCATGTCCTCACAAGGCTGCTCTCCATCATATCTGAAAAATCATGGAGGCTGGGGTAGGGCTCCAATAATTGGAGAAAGGTAAATGTTCAAAAGTCCATCTTTAAAAAGGTCAGAAGTAAAAAACTCTAAAGCCTGCCAAATTCACCTTGTTACCTAGGAAAATTATAGAGCAAGTCCTCTTGGAGTGCATTTCTGGGCACATGAAGGAGGAGACAGCATTCAGGAACAGTCAGCATAACTTATCAAAAGGTAAATTGTGTCTAACCAATGTCATTAGACCTGAGGGTTGGAAGACTGGATTTGCCTGAGAAGGTATTGTGTATATCTAAAAAAAAAAAAAATTTTGACAAGGTCTGCCACAAAATTCTTGTATCCAAACTGAGATATCACAATCTGTATGGACAGATAAATAGATGGGTAAAAAATAGATGTAATGATGAAGCTCCATGGTTAATGGGACTCACTCAACCTTCAGGCTATAAGTGGAATACCAGAGGGGTCTTATTTTGGGATACGACTTGGTTGACATCTTTATTAATGACTTGGAAGAAGTGACTTTAGAATATGTTGTACACTCAGTCCAGTGTGCAGCTGACATCAGACTGAGATGACATAGTGTCATGAGGTGACTTTACCTTTAAGATAGCTTTGGGAGCTAGGGAAGTTGAAACTGCTGGTGGCTGATGGGAGTCTTTCCTCCTGACCAATTATCAGTCATTTCTAAGAATTGACAGCAGTTTTGACCATTGAAAAGTGAAGTTAACTTGTAAACACCTCCTTAAGATGTAAAGTCAGGGCACTTTTGGGCTCTTTGTTTCCTGGCTGTGAAAGGTAACAGAGCTCCGGCTGGCCTCCCGTTCCCTGCCCAGGCCATGCGGCCCAGGCGGGGGCCGGGCTGGGCCCAGCGGCTCCCGGCCGGGAGATGGGGCCTGCGGGGCTTGCCCCGGGCTCTGGCCGGGCCAGGCCGGTCCCTGGCTCGGCTGCAGTTTTTGCTGTGACTGAATTCACCAGAGACTGCCGAGTAAAGAAAGGAATAAAAGCTCTTGACCTGCGGCAGGCTGAGACAGCGACCACACTGTCCAGAGCAGCCATGAAGAATCTTCCATCGCAGACAACTCCAGCTGCTGCTCCGGCAGAGATCACAGAACCATCTACAAAGCCTGGGCAAGATTTTAACCTTTTCATTACCTAGATGAGACTTGCAGATTAATCCTTTTATCCAGAGAGAAAAAAAGAGAGGATCAACATGTAAAGAGACTTTATAAAACTATCAATGACAGTAAAGAAGCTTCAGAAAAGGTAGAGAATACGGAGATGCTTTATAAGCTGAAATATTTTTCTGTTAAAGCTATGGAGATGGACAATAAGGTCCTGAAAAAACTCCTTTAATTCATGACAGAGTATATAGGGAGGAATGGAGTGTTCAAAGTGTGGATTTTGAGCAAAAAGTAGAGTAATTGTGATTCAGCGAAGTGCTGGAACAGTGAAGAAAAATTTGAAGCCTTGAGAGGCAATGAGAAAACTGTTTTCCAGTGGAGCTCACAGAGACAGATGAAGAAAACTTTTGCCTTTGAATAACTAATCCTTAAAATGACATCCCTAGACTCATGGCCCATACACACCTCAGAGTGATGGGAAATGGGAGGAGTGAGCTCTGATGACAACATTTCCGGGCAGCTGACATCAGGGAAATAGAAAACTATAATAGAAATAGTTTTCTTGTGAGAAATTCCATAGATTAACAGAAAGAGACTTCTGTTTCTCTACAAAGACTGATGAAAAGACTGTAGCAGGAATTGGGACTGTTTTAACCACCAAAGTTCCAAAGTTTTTGTCTCTGTTGTCATGTGAACAAGGGAATGGTGGGTAGTAAGGGATAAAAAGGGTTTTCTGGAAGTTTATTCTAGTGTTCTTATTCTTGTAGTTTGTTAATAAACTTTCTTTATTCCTTTTTAAGTTTTAAGCCTGTTTTGCTCTTGCTCTAATCCATATCTCACAACAAGAAATAAGTAATTTTTTTAGTTACTGGTTTAAAACCACGACACATAGTTTACTTGAGGCAGAGGGACCTAGACGAGTGGATGAATGAGGAACAGGAACCTTGTGAAATTCAGTGGAGTCATATGCAAATTCCTTCACCCAGGGAGGAAGAACTCTACAAAAATACAAGCTGGGTATGGAATGTGGGGAGAAGCTCTGCAGAAAAGGCTCTGGAGGCCTTGGAAACAGAACTGAAGATAAGCCAGCAGCACAACTTTTAGCAGAGCAACCTGGACTATATGAACAGGAAACCAAAGAAAGTGTCAGAATCCCACAGGACCAGGATGCCTCTTCAGGGTCAGGGCTCCCGCAAAACCATATTGCACACACAACAGGTTCAAGTTTGTCACTCTCTTGTGATATACCATATAACATGCTGAATGATTTTAAATGCTGTGGTAAGCAACAATGACAAAACCAGAGTCAGAAGCAAAAAAAAAGGAAAAAAAAATCTCAGAAACAGTTTAAAGATTATTTTGAAGTGGATTTACTTGTATTATTTGCTCTGGATGTCAGATCCAGACCTGATGTGACTCAATTTCAGGTCTTTCATATCTTGTCCATTATTTGTCTGCTAAACACATTTTTTAACAACATCATCATGACAGTTGTATAAATTCATGTTTTTGCCTGGCTAGGTGTGCCTAGGCACACTTTGTTCTAGTGTGAACTGTTAACTTCAAAGCTTTGGAGGCCTTCTGTGACTCTTTTCTAATATATTTTCTCCAGGCTGAAATAATGTATTATACAAGATCTATAACTTAATATTTTTCCTTTAGGCAGCCAAAACTGTTCATCATCCGCCAGATGTTCAAATTATTTATTTAGTTTGGTACAGATTCTAATTTTGTAATTTGTCTGTGAACTACTTAAAGCAGCAAAAAACTCTGGCAAATTAGTGTTACAAGTCAGACTTCTATTTTAAAAGACAAATTTTTATTTTCAGATGTACTGATATACATAGCATGAAAAAATATTCACGCACCTTCATTATTTTGTGTGGAAAATCAAGTGACTTTCTAGAGATTGGAGAGGACAAAGGAGTATCTATAATTGGAGCAACTATATTGAGACAGTACAGAATTTTCCCATTTTGGAGTAAGCAACAGGAATTCCTGCTCTTCTAGAGCTTTCTGAAAGGCAAAATAAATGCATCTGCTATAATATTTCCCAAGGCAAAGAAGGTTATCTTTTGTCATGGGGTAGCTACAGGCAGTTTTGTGGGCTGGAGTCTGACATCCTGATTATCTTCCTAAGTGTTCCTTATGTGGTCATTTGAAAATAACACAGAAGTAAACAATTGATTCTCATATGCAATATTAAGAATAAATTTGTGGTTGAAATATAAATTTCAAATGTATTTATGATTAAATATTTACTGTTAGAACTTGAAGAAAACTGAAAGAAATGTGATTAAGATGCATCATGAATGTGGCAATTATGTGTATGAAGGTCAACTAATAAAAATATGTCATGCACATTTGTTACACTTGCATCTAGATTTCCAATCATACACATATGCAAGCTGTATATTTTTATTTCTAATAAATACATTAGTTGATTATTAAGTGCACTTAGGAGCAATCATAGGAGGAACTTAATACAAATTACGAGGGCAAAATATTTTCCTTCTCACTGTGTTACATCTTGAGTGA
Source organism: Poecile atricapillus (assembly GCF_030490865.1). Classification (NCBI taxonomy): domain Eukaryota; kingdom Metazoa; phylum Chordata; class Aves; order Passeriformes; family Paridae; genus Poecile; species Poecile atricapillus. The sequence continues at coordinate 58,947,617 of NC_081289.1, read as the reverse complement.
TTATCAGCCACAATTTGTTGTTTACAGAAAAACAAAGTAGGTTTCTAAGAGTTGTCATCTGAGTCCTTATATGACTGATTTTGATTTCAGAGTTGTCCAGTTGCAAAGGACACATCTTTAGAAAAGGTAGATTTTTTTTTTTTTTTTCCTCTGAAAGTTAGGTTCAGTATGGCTACACTGAACATTCAAACCCACTAGCTGTTTTTAAAACTTTTGGTTTAAGACCTTCAGATGGTAAAATTTTCTGCCCAACTTCTGAGGAACTGTTAAACTTAGATCAAGCATATTTATGCATTCATGTTAAGGCACTGTATCAGGATCAAATATATATCAGATCTGAGGAAAGGAGCTGTTTTCACTTCTAGTCAGTACTACGAGAACAGTAAAAGGGCAGTCAATTCTCAATACAAGTTTTTATTAGAATGAGTACATGATAGTAAAATCAATGGGTGGAAAATACGCCTCCATATATGTCGCTTTACTGTAGGAATCTTTCCCTACTACACTGGTTTTTGTTCTTACTCCTCTGAATGGCTTCCCAGATTGCAAGAACACTATTCTGTCGTCCAGTTGCTGATAAAAAATAGGTCTCAGCTTCTGTTAACTTTGATATGTTGCTTTTTTCTTTCTTCTACTTAACACAGAAATGCCTCAATCAACATTTTTCTCCAAAGGCTATCTCCTGCCTGTGAATCTCAGACTGCTTTTTCTCAATATACCTAATCTAATTTAACTATCATTTCTCTCTAGGAAGAACTCTCTTTTGCTTTTCTACTCTCTTCCTATTCTGATACACCATCCCCTTTTCCCCTTTGCCTTGACATTAGGGCTTGTCTGGCACTCTTTTTGGTTTAGTTCATGACTCCTAAAGCAGATGTAGAAGAGGTGGGAACATGCAGCTGGGCACAAAGAGGCTAATCTTTTCAGCAGCAACCTGAAGCTGGATTTCAAAGTGAAATATCTTCTTTATCATCCTTACATGGCACATCAGATTTTTCTCCCAGTGTGAATATTTTGATTGTTTTTAGGAAAGTATCATCCCCACCTCAGCTCAATTGATTGCACCTGACCCTGAGCACAACAGCCAGGACAGACAGCCCCATCATTGCTGTTCACCTAGAGCCTTTTGACAAAATACTAACTCCAAAAGGTTTTTCATTTTTTTCTTGATTTGGAGTAAACAAATGATTGAAATAGATATTAGATTATGCCTTGAATTTGAAATAGTACATTTTGGGGTGTGGATATTTTTCTTTTTGATACACCCCAATATTAATAAAAAAAGAAACACTAATCACAACTATTCCAGGATATGGATTTCTTCAACCTCTTGCATATACCTCACCTTTGTAGCTGCAGGAGAGCTGTGTTATGGCAGAGAGTGGCCATCACATACCTATTATTATTCTTCTTATGTTGTGCAAAGGCAGGTTACATTAATGAATATCAATAGCTGCAAAAATCTTCAGCAGGATTTATGTGCTCCCAATTAACTGGACTCTTTTCTTTCCCCACTTCTACTCTTCTTCCACCACTGCACCCCAAGATCAGGTTTCATTCAGAAACTGATGGGGCACACTCAGGCTGAATGTCCTTTTTCTTTCTCAGATGCTGGTAATTACTTCCCCTTTGTTTATTTTCTTTCTTTGGTTGTGGAGTTCTGACTCCTCTTTCCTTCCTTCTGAAAGAAAACCATTTTTTAAACCTTAAAAAAATCTCAGCTTTCAGCTAGTTTAATCCTCAGGGGTGGAGATGGGTAAGCAACAAGCGATTAATTTTACAAAAATATTGTCTTTTCAAGAGCTAACACAGGTACTTGCTTTTACATCATAAATCAATATTCCTGATATTTTTTATCTTTCATTTTGTTGTTATTACCTTTCAGCTTAATATAGAACCAAGTCAAATTGGAAATGAAAGTAACATAGCAGAAGGATGTTTTTTCAAGATGAAAGAAACTTTTGAGAGGAAAAACAAGTACAAACACGTTTGAATTAAGTAGGGAAGTTGTGACAGGAAGAAATAGGAATTTCAGATAGTTTGAGAACCAGCCTGTGTCGAAGAAGGATGCTTGGCTTTCCAATTTTAAGAAAGAGTGATAGCTGCTATATAGGATTTTTGAATTATTTTATGACAGCTCTATAGCAAGAACTTATTTTTCAATTTTATTCTGATATTCTCTGAAGGAAATAACCTCAACCGTAGGACACAGTTGGTTGACTTCTTCACTCATCTGTCAGTCAGGAGAAACACCACAACATTCTGTCTTCTCATAGCTGGAATAAAAATGACGGTGATATCCCCTTTCTTGATCCTCTGTCTGGGGAATGAAACATGGTGCTGCTGCTTGCCTGTAGCTAGTCAGATGAGAAAAACCAGTGATAAACAGCTGACATGACATGAGCATTTTTCACATATTTAGAGAAAAAGATGTTTTACATATGTTATACAACTATGTGTTTAATATCTGTGCTACTACATTTCTAAATTACAGTTTTGGAAGAGGTTTCTCTGTTAGTAATTTGATTATTGAAACTAATGAGGTTTTTGATCTGCATAAATTTATGCAAATTAGTTTGGCTTCTATGGCACAAATCTTGGCAGTCCTATATTTTCTTTTAGCTTTCTATTGGTTTCTTCCAGGAAACAATACACTCCTTGCATGGTTCTCAGTGCAGGGCAAAGCCTTAACATTTACTGCATTCCTGTGTGACCACAGAGATGTAACACCTAATTGGTAATCACATTAGAATTGTGTTTTTAGGTGACTCTATGCTCTTCATTAGCAACATCAACTGAACTTGACTTTGCTCGATTTGGACTTTTCTTAAAATGTTTAACCCAGCTGGAGAAAGAATGATGCAAAAATTGTTAAGTTTACTTGGGAATATATTTTTCTGATGAAAACTTGGGAAGCTTGTGGAAATAGTGATGGTAACTACTGAGATTGTAAACTCACATTTTAAAGAATAGCTTTTTTTCAATACAAAATTTGAAGTCCTTTCTCTCCTTCCTTCCTTTCCACAGATGTTTTTAATGGGTATTTCAAGAGTTTGTAGTTAATCATCAGAAGAAGGATAATACCTAAATTTATTAATAAATCTTTGGGGAAGCGATAGATAATTTTTATCTTTCCCATACTTATTAATTATTTTGTAAATCAAGTGTAATTAAATGAAACAATAAGTTTCCTATGTTTTATTGGTCCAAAGCTATAGATGGAATTAATCTACTGTTTAGAGCCAGTCAGGCATCATGCACTCTGTGTGTCTGTAAGGTGTAGGCTGTGTGGCAATTTTGGGGTGTATGTTTTAGTTCACTTTCTTAAACTGAACTTTTTGTTAGCTGAAGACATAGTAATCTTTGTTTTAAGGTGCATGTCCTACTTGTTTACTCTGCAATGTGTTCGTAGTCAAGAACAAGCCTTAACATCTGGAACTATGTGCCAAAAATGCTCTGTTGGTCTGCTTGCAGCAAGTTCAGGATGCCAAGGGAGCACAGCTGAATTTCCACAGTTAAGACTATCACACAGGAGTGTTGCTAGTACAGCTAAGTGCATTTTCCACAGATTCATTTTTGACTTGAAGGGCCTTAATAACTATAAATCATGAAAGACCAAGTTTATCCTGTCACCAACAACAGTAAAATCATCTGAATATCAACATCCATGGGAAGTACCATCTAGCTTACAGATTATGTGGACAGGAAAATGCCTTTTGGATTTCTAATCCATGAAGCTAAAGACAATAGAAGTTATACAATGTAGAAACTCAGGGACTTGTAAACTTTGCTGAGGCCAGATCAGATAACACAAAATCTTTCTGACAGAGTTCAGCAATACTCGAAGAAAGCTGATTTTTGATTGTGGGGGCCAAATGAGAGACTGTCCAATACAGGCAAGAAGTTTTTGCTTAATTTCTGAGTTGTTTTCAATTCTACTTACTCTCTGCTGGTTTCCCTTGGTGTTGACAGGAAACATGCAGAAACCAATTGATTTTATTATCCACAAACTATTCCCCTGCCTGAAAGGCCGTTGCAGGGATATAAATGCTCCATTTGTTAAGCAGATGGATCTCTAAATTCATTTTAGGTATTAACAGTTGCTAATTTAATGGAAGGAGGAAAGAAGAAAAATACCATAACACTTAACATCTCTCAAACATTGCAGCATGTACTATGCTTTCCATGTTTTGTCTGAAAAAAAAAAAAAGGGCAACCCCACCCAAAAAAAAAATGTGGGAGTGGTGCAGGTGGTGATACATCTATGAATTGTAAATGGATGCTGCTTATGCACTCCCTGCCAGTCACTCTCTTTAGTGCTGACACTTTGAAATCTACCACAAGTCCTAGCTCCTATGTGCCTGGCATCCTATGATGATAGATAAAAAATTGTACCTGATCAGGTAGGTGGGCCTTTTGAAAAGAGAGACACACTGCAATTACATCTTTTTAAATTGTCTGTCTCTGTGTATGTGAATAATCTAAATTAATCTAGCTGCTTCTTCTCGAGATTTGTCAAGATTCTAATTAAAGTGTCTTGAATATATATTCTATTTTTGAGTGAGCACCTGCAACATGTTTTCACTTTCAAAGATCCAAAAGTTTTCTTGTTATGTCTAGCTTTGTGTTTGTAGAAGGAAAAGAAAGAATGAGCTTCCAACATCCAACATCCAACAAAGAAACTAAATTTTTTTCCCTAATTTATTATTTCTTGATTAGTTCAAATTCAGAGTTAGTAGGTGAGATATAGTAATACTTCATTTCCTGAGTTTGGTGAAAATATAATTAAAATATTATTGCTGCTTTAAGCAGAAGCATATTTGAACTCAAGCAATGTTGCTTGATGAAGAAGTTACCCATTTTTGAGAATCTGGAATTTAACTTAATAATTGATAGTACATTTGGCTAAACAAAACACAAAACCAGCTACTTAGGCTGCACTTATCCTGATTAAGGCAATATTTTTAATACAAAGCTTTATTTCTGAAAAACAAAAGCCAAAAAAACCAAAGAAAACAAACAAATAAAAAAATAATAATAAAAAAAAACAATGGGAAAGGTATGTAATGCAAAAATCAATCATGACTTTTGATAAAAGTTTGGGTTTTTAAGCTATAACAGGAATATGAAATTTCTATATTATGGCATTACAGAGAAAGGGAGATAAGATAGATGCTTAAAATTCCTGTCACTTACTGAGTCAATAAATCCTAATTCAAGTCAAAAACTATAAAACATTTTTGTTTACTGGAGTTTTTTTCACTGCTGATAATTTAATTTATACCTCCAAGCCTGCGTCAAATGAAAAAAACCTCACAATCTACAGTTATTATTACTCCAGATGACAACATCTCTCAATCCTCTCACTAGTTAGGGTTTCTTTTATCTTTCTTGTCATCATCACTATTTCATGCAGTCATTGTGAGAAAAATGAAATAATCTCTATCATTAGTAAGTAGTCTGAGAATGATGACTGGTTACAAAAGTAGATTCTCTGTGTCTCTTGTGAAGAGGAGGGTGACACTTCGGTGTCAGCTAAGACCTTTTTGATTTCTGATTAAGTTTTTCTTAAATTCTGTGCTAATACTGTGCCTGGGGGAAGTAAATCTTGCTAGTTTCTTATGATTTTCATCCCAGCTGTGAATCTCTATAATTTTCACCCCAAAATTGATTTTAATTGTGTATTTGAATGCCTTTATAGTTGAATGTGATAGCAGGCAAAAAACCTAAACATAGCCTGAGCTATAAGAAGAGTTGCATTCCTTGTGTATTAATATTTAAATGTAGTTCCAAACCTAAATTTAGGAATTAAAAAAAAAATCTCATGCCTTATCTCAGTCTTTGTTGCTCCTTTTTACTTTATGTGTAATTTCATTACATTGCTATATTAATTTGTTAAACTGGATTTAATGTAGCTATCATCATACCCCCTTTCCTAATTGTCAGAAGTCCTTATGATGTCTTCATTTAACATGTGTTATTGCTGTATTATGTGAGGTGTGTCAGGATTTGATTCATGCATTGAATTCCTAGCTAGATAACTCCCTGAGTCATAGGCCGTAGTTGTCATTTTCTGTGGGCACAGAAAATACTGGCTGTCACCCAACATAAAATTCTGCTAGGCTTCCACAGTTCTTATATCCTCTTGCTCTGTTTGCTGACACAAGTGTTGTCTTCTTTGTCCAGATATTACTGTCCAGAATTTTGTTCAGTTATTGAGACAGAACTTCAAGCAACTTTAACTATAGAATATGCTTTGCTTTCCCTCCTCTGACCTGCTTAAAACCCTTCTGGGGTTCATTGTTCAACATAGCCCATTAATATGGCTTTTTCCTCTCTTTTATTCCCTTCTAGCATACTTCCTTCCCTTCTCACATAAACATTTATTTCCATTAAAAACTAAACTTATTAAGAATAAAAATGAAAATATAATCTTTCTCACATTCATCACGTCTTCGCTTAATTGTTCTTCTTTTTTCCTCTGCATAATTGTATATCTGCTATTCTTAGTTGCAATTTTCATTAAATTTGAAAGTAAAAAATATAGATCTTCAGTATTCTTTTAGTTGTCATTAATCTTCATAATGCACAGTTTATAAATTGTGTAATTTTCACAGTGTTGGAATTTGTTACCTTCAACTCACTTCTCCTGTCTAGAAAGTCAGAATACATTACAGTCATAAGAAAAGGTTTGACTACTGGGACCTGCCATTTGCCTTTCATTACTCCTCTCACATACCTCTAAAACCTTTCCCCAAGCTTCTCACTTTGTTTTCATGCAAAGTATCTTCACACCTATAGATCCTAATGCTTATCTCTCTGCTTTTGGGTTATGTTCTCTACAAACCATGACTGGGCATGAAGTGAGCCGAGATATTGTCATGTCTGCAATTAGTGGTAGGAAAAGTGTGAAAGTTTAAATATCAGTATTGTCACCTGAGAAGCGCTGGTGTTTCAGAATAAAACTCACTTTATTCTGTCTAGACACACCTTAAACAATAAACATAATATATTTCTGTTATCTCTCAGCGCCTTTTCTCTGAACTATACAATTCTAAATTTCTTAGTCCATGTCAATTGTTCTTTCCATTTATCATCCCACTTGCCATATGCTGAATTTTCTCCATCCTTCCTAGCTGACACCAGCTATACGAAATGGATTTTTCTTATTTGTTACCAAAGCATTCCATACAGCAAGGACAATTTCTGCATCTATAGAGAACTGGAATAGCACATAATAAAATGGAATGGCTCCAAATTTGTACCATTATTGTCATTCAGGATTTTGTGTCTCTGCAACAGTAGATATTTCTTCACTTAAAGATAATCTTATGAGCGCATATCTAGAGAAATTGTTATTGTGTGGTGTAGCAAGCTTATTAGCTGCATTGTAACTGCAAGCACAGAACTCCACATATGCTAATCTGTCTTGTTTCACTTTAGCTCTAGTAGAGATGTACTTCCTATATTACTGGATTTATACTGAAAGAGTAGAAGGTTACTGTGAGCAATCAGTATTTCTAAATTATTTTCTTAGAATCAAATCTGATTTGTCTGAATTTAAAGATTTTTCCTCAGGTTTAAGGTCTTGATTTTTCTTTCACTCTACCATTCAGTTGGATGTTACCACAACTGAACATTTGGAAACACGGCTGAAAGATCTGGTTTATATTGACTTTTTGCAATTTACTGTCACTTTTGAATTTACTTTATTTAATGTCTTGCAAAAAACAATACCAAAATGAACTCAAATTTTAAAACATGCACTGTTCCACCAAGACAATCAAATAGCAAAGCGTGTCAAAATAGGTTCAGAGAATGAATAATAGCAAAGCTGTGAACAACAGTACACTCCTGACAATATTCAATCTGTTCTTTACAAAAATAAAGTATCCTTAAATCAAAGAAAGCGTTAGCTTCAAAAATAGTGTTTTCTTTTTTCTTCAGAAATAAACACTGCTACACACTACATATAAGCAAGGATCAGAGCAACTTTGAAACATTGAAACAATACATGCCGTAGGTAGAATATCAGAAGCAATTGTTTACAATAGCTGTTATTTTTTTCTGAACTCACCCGATATCATATGGTATTTTACTTACTTTTCCATCTGTCACTGAATGGAATGACTGTGTCTGGTGTGTGATATGACACTTAGCAAACCTGTCATGCAGCACCTGATTCAATACCATAATGTCAGCTATTAGTTGTTCTGTCAAAAATACCCTATAGTTAAATTCCTTAAAGGGTCTGATGAATGTTACAGATCCTATTTGTCCTGAAGTAGAATTGATTCATCCTTTCTCTAAAGTGACCTGTTGAAAAGCAACAGAAACTAATCTCAAAATGCCATGTTTCTTAACAAAAAATTATTGAAACTTAAAAGAAGCACAAAATTATTGTATGAAAGGTTGCAATAGAAATATTTTTTAGCAAATCCCACTCCTTTGTACTATGCCGTTTATAAACAGGTCCCTTCTTGTGCTCTCAGTCAAGAGAATTTGATGACATTTTGGATTACAGCAAAACTTCCCTGCAGCATAAAATCTTAATTCCGTTAGCCCAGGGTGCATCTGATTTTCCTCCTCTATTTCTATGTTTTTCCAGGCTTCTACATGTGCAGTAATTTTTTAAGGAATGATTTCATGCTTTGCTTTTATTAAGTGCTGAAAACTGCACTGTCAATGTTTTTAAAGATACTTCAAATGTTACATACTCACATTAAAACCAAGGAGCTAAATACCAGAAAATCTTTGAAAGCAGGACCATTTATATAATTTGTATCCAGATTGTTTCCAGAATCTGGAAAATGAAACATATATCACATGACATAGTGTTTGTTGGTGCTTGGCACAGCAATGCCCTGAGATCAGAAATCAGCTCAAAGCAAAGTTAAATGGCAATGGTTAAAACAAATTATGCGCGTAACAACAGTGTAACATGAGGCTCACAGTTCATAGTTCCCTCAGATTTACCTGATTTGAAAAAGGGGGACAGGTCATATATATTCCTCATAGTTAATCAGGAAAATTTTCAGGATTGGAGTATTTTATTCAACAAGGACTTAGGAACTGATCTCTAAAACTACAGACTCATAACTCTATTTTACTTAGAAAAAGGGAATTAAAACTGTGACAAGGAAAACTATCATAATGGAAAATTAAATGAGTGTACTGAGAGAATTCAACACGGCAAAAGAAAATATATCACTCATCTTCTGTGCTTTTTGATATTGTTGTATTTTCCAAGTGTTTTTGCAAGTACTTTTACTTTCTAAAAGTACTGAGACTGTCTCTCACCAAAACAAAAATGTAATAAAGGACTATAAAGTCACAAATTGTTTGTGGAATGTGCAGACATAATGACAATTTCCTATTTCTCACATATTGAAAATGAGGGACTTTCCCATGAAATTATCAGACAACTGGTGTAAAACATTAAGAAGAAATACGTATTTATTTATTTATTATTTATTTATTTATTTATTTCCTTATATATTTCTATTTCCTGGTACACAGATCAACTGTGGTACTCCTTGATTAGGTCACAGCTCCTAAGACCTAAGGAATAGAAATAAACATCACTAACCCCAGGATGTAGACATCCCTAAAACTCATACAGATGGCACTTGAGTATATATATCATAGGAAATACCACTAAAGATTCCAGAATACCTCAATATTTCTTCCTTAGCAACGAATTGTGGGTAATGTCAGAATATAAACCAAAACTGGATTTCTAGTTGGGCACTGTCTGCCTGATCTATGCTTTTATCTTACTATACTAACCATTGAAAGACAGGTATTTTTGAAACATTTATATATATATTGCAGAGTAGGTACAAACTCTCAAATAAAAAACTATAGCACATTTTTTGAACTACGTATGGAATAATCTACCTCTGCCGTTTTGTCTACTTTTTAAGAATTCTGTTGATAAACCAGGATTTTATGAAATGCACATTACTATTTTGAAATCTGTTTAACTTAGATATAACCTGAGAATAAAACATCTAAATTCAAGGTGGTTTAATCTGATATAGGAACCCATCTTGTAGGATTAGTGTTTGATATCTTCCTGCTGAGAGTCCAGAAATGATTTGATAGAATTTCATTGTTGCTTTTATCCATTTTCATCCTTGTTCTCTTTCCTGCTTTGCAGCAAATAAGATCTATGTAAGACAAATAGAACCAGGGTTTTTCCCTGTGCCTGTGGATATGAATAAATGGGTATATCTTGTTTCAGGAGAACTGATAATACTTGCAGGCAGCAACTTCATTACCTGTGGCTCAGTGGTGAAGGTTTTATTTTGATCCAGTGAAGCTTCAAACTAATTCTCAGCCTCTAAGTAGTCCAGCAGAATTTATCAGGAACATTTCAGACTACAGGATTTATTTTTAAAAGTGTCTTGGTTTTTCACTGTTTTAGGTGCCCTTCTCTTCTACCTTCTCTACTTTCAAAAATTCCACTAGTCTTCTCTTACTATTTACTTTTGTCTTACCCAACATGTTTTCTCATGCAAAATAAGCAACTCTTTGTAGAATTTTCTTGAAAAATATACCTTCTGAACCAAAACCAAAGTAGTTTCACCAATATATGTTGTCAGCCCTCAAGGCTGCACAAATTTTCTACAACTTTCTACAATTTCTACAATTTTCTAATATTTTTATTTAGAAAGGAATAAATAAATGGTAATTATCTTGAAGCTTTCTTTTGTATTTTTCTGAGGGAAAGAAAATCTGTTTTCTTCAGATGAAGGGCTGCATTATATGAAATAAAGTCTTATGGCAATTTCTGTGAATTTTTTTTTTCTTTTGAATACACCTAGCTCAAATTTCATATTTGAACTTCTCTCTCCTATACATTTACATGAAACAAAAAAAATTTAAAAATAGATCAACCTATACTATCAGGAAAGTAAATATTTAAGAATTGGAGCCCCTTTGATATGTTAATATTTTTATACATTCTTCCTTTTATCTCTATAAAATGGTACATTTTTAATGCATAAAGTACCCTGTTAAATCAGAACATCAGCAATTATCAGAGCAAGTTTTAACATGTTCTTTGCCTGTTGTCTAATTTCTTGATTTTGACTTTTTTTCACAAATAATTTCCTTACTAATCACGTAGTTACTGTCAAGGCATGTACCATTGTGTAAACGTTGTGTTAGTGAACACTGTAATATCTAAGATGTTTGCAATCTGACCTACTGAAAGAAAAATTTTCTTGATATTTCTAATTTCCTTTAAAAATCTCTGCTTAATTTGCCTGGTACCAAAATATTTCTGCAAAAATTTTTTTGGAGCATTAATCTCAATGAAACTAAAATTTTCTTCTAAATTGAAACACAGAATTTTATGAACAGTCTTTTGCAGCCCAAGATCTGGGAAGACTTTCAACACAGTATTTTTGTATAGTCAAATCAGCATATTTCCCTTCAAGTTGCTTAAGCTGGGACCAATATATATGATAAAATATTTTATAATTAAGTATGTTAAGTAGAATTCAAGTTCATTTGGCTGAAAGGCTCATTTATTCATATATTTATTAGAGAAGCAATTAACTGGTACACTAATTTTTTGTCTCAGTAATTCTTTATTGGTGTACTATTAGTTTTCTGAAATATTTCTGGTTTAATTTTCAATATTTCTTATCCTACAGGATAAGTTTATTTGCAAACATTTTTTTTCTTCCCTTTATTTGCTTTTAAATATTATGTAAACACATTCTTGCAAACTCATGGTAGTTATAAACCACGTTTAAGAATGGCTGAGAATGTGCAGCATACAGTAAATCCTACCAAACAGTTTGATAATATTTCTAGATGTCTTTGACCCTTATTTTTGGAGAAAAACAAAATAAAACAAAGACAAGCCAAACCCCAAAAACAAACCCCATTAAAAACCCCTAAATCTCAATTGAAAAAAGTGCAATTCAATGCTCAATTCACACCAGGCCAAGTGGGAAGAAGAGTGCTGAATGCAAAAAGAATGCCTGGTCCTAAAGAGATAATGTGAATTCTTCAATTCTCTCTTGACCAATGAAAGGGTAAAATTGAAGGTCCCCCACAGAACTTCAGCCATTCCTTCCCAGCTGGATCAGAAGGGAAAAAGTGTGTGTGTGAGGGAAAGTGATTAATAGAAAGTCCTGGAAGTAAACATACCCGTACATCAAATTATATTATATAAAAAGATGTCTATACATAAAGCATTTGGAAATATATGGTATTTCTAAACTTCCATATGATTTCTGCCTCCTGATACTTCTTTAAGTCAGAAAATTTTATTCTTTACTGCTCCATGTTATATTAAAATTTGATTTATTATTTTATATTAATTGATTCATTATATAATTCTGATAAAAGATATTAGACTTACTGAGAAAAAATCTTTTAAAAATGTAATTGTGCTTATTGTGCAGCACCGAAAAAAAATCACAGTATTGTAGTCAATCAGCTTTATATGTTTATTATTTCTTTCTGTTAGTAGCATGATATTTCTCTTTATTATTAACTGTGTTACTACTAGTAATGGAAAAAAAAATTCCACATCACAATTTCTGGATGAGGAAATGTTCAAAAGTTTTTATAAAAATTATGAAGTATCATAAAGAAAGTTATATTTTGCCCAGCATAGAAAGAAATCCAATAATCTCTGCAGAAACCCAATATAATATCCTAGCTGGACATCTTTGACATAATGTCAGCATCCAAAATGGGCGTGCTATAATCTGCACAGTTCTAATTACCTTTTAGATGGCTTTGCCTGGTATTGATTGCTGTGCATATTTCTCAACAGATAATAATGATTTAAAATGATAATTCCTGATTAAGCCTGTGAAATATTTGTCTTCACACTTATTACCTTAGTTCTTATAATTAAATGACATGATGTTGAATTTGCATGCAAACTTACATCAATAAAAAGCATAAAATAGGTATTTACAGAAAGCAACTCTGTATTCATGGCTGTGATATGAAGATAATAAAGGACATAGGGTCCTGATGAGTCCTTTTTGGTGCAGTCAGTGCAGATTTGGGGTCTGGGCAAGCAAAAGGCAAGCACATTTGGGGATTTTTAAAAATTTTTATTTTTATTTCATGCTTATATTATGGAATGCCAAATGGAGGGAGCTCTTTTGCCCATCTAGATTGATGACTTTTAAATTAGCACAATTAGAGGATTAGTTTTACTGAAGGGCATAGGATAGCAGGATAGTTCAAAGGTCTCTGCTGTGTTTTGTCCAGATCCCAAGTACAAGGTAGGTATAGAAGATTTATTATAGTGGCTAAGTGACTAATTATAATCATGTCTAAACCACATTTGTCAAGGGGTTAATAAAATTTTGAGCACAACTACTCAGATCTCTTAGGCTACTATTGTAGTCTAAACAATTTTTCCCTTTTGTTCCTATCTGCCTATCTTGGGTTCAATAAGGAATCCTGTCACCATGGTATCCTTATTCTTTTCCCAAAAATGAAACAAAAGTGTTTCCGAATTATCAAAAAAGCAAGTAGCAAAACAAGTATAAATTCTGGCATATAAAAGAAAAATCTAGCAGAAGAGACAGAGAGAACATCTTTTTCCTCTCTTGTGTTGTGATAATATAATGTTTTTATTTATTTATAATTTTTTTTTCCAAACTGGTTAGATTGACCACAAATCATTCCAAAATTGATGTTAATGTAAGCAAATTTTCCAAGTTTTTTAATTTATCAGTTTGGCCTTATAAGTCCTTCCTTTTTATTTTTTGACTTTGATAAAACTTTGGTGAAATGAAGAAACAACATCTGAAGAAGAGCAACTTTGCTTTGTGTTGCCTGCCACAAGAGTGCTGGAATGCTTATTTCAACACTTTGAAATGTTTACTCAATGAAGACTGAGACTCCACATCATTTAAAGAGAAGTCAAAGTGTCTTATTCATTTTCTGATTTGCTCATATGTGGGAATAGAGAGGCATTTCAATTCTGACAGAAAATATTAAAATTAAAAACCACTTTGCACCTTATATTTTACCAACTAAATGAATTGTGGCTGCCTGGTGCTTCTCAGATTCAGTAGCAGATCAGGTCCTTCTAGAACAAAGGCTTCTCAGAGACTCTTGAAAGACCCAGTAGGACAGAGTAGAATGCCTTTCTTAGAATTTTCTCTTGTCTGCTTAAATAACAGATTTGTAGTGAAAGGTTGGTAAGGGGGATTGAACTCATGCTAGTTTGAATGACTGCAGTACTTTCTACTGCTAGGAAAAAAACCTATTTCTTTATCCATAGCCCATGGAGAAAAATACATATGATTCTTGTCCTGTTTTAGTGTTTCACGCTGAAGCTCCTCATCTCTGTCATAGAATTAACTCAGAACTGTATGTGCTCTTTTACACATACATGCACTTTAATCTCAAGACAGGCATTTCACGGACACAAAGAACTCTACAGAGAATATAGAGTGCACTCTATGGAGAATATACAGAGACTTCAGCATGCTGTGAACATATCACATTTGCTACACCTTCTATGATCACCTGTACAATGTATGAGCTATGCTCAGCATCCCTGCACAGACCTCTGCTGTTTTGCAGCTCATCTGACACATCCTAGGTATGCTAATCTCTTGCACAGTCATCATATTAATAATGTAATTAGTACAAGAAATATATAAAAAGTCAAATAAAAATGCCTTCCAAATCCAAGGTTTTTTTGTTAGTGAAAGGAAAACATGCCAATGCTAGAATACTGTAATCTTATTACTATTGTAGTTCTAATGTCAACCACAACTGCATATGATCATGACCACACATCCTGGCATGCCAAAGTTTCTTAGATAGTGCAAAATATACATTATCCTCAGTTTTGGAATTAAAAATATGACTGAGTCAAGTAACTATGGATAAAGAAAAATTGAGGTTCTTCTTGATGTCTCTATGTGCTCGTTTTCCAGTTTGTTTTTAAATTTAACCAAATATGTAAACTCAGACCCATGACAGAATTATAATTTTGTCATTGTGATGATCTCTTTGGTACAAAACCTTCTATATCTTTTTGGAGGATTTGAAAAATAAAACTCAAAATTATTATTTCTCTTTCTAATAACTCTTTTAAGCTCTGAAAGTTTCAGATAAAAGGTTCCATTTTATTTCTGTATTTATTTCTGAACTTGGAGAAGGCACTTGTCATAGCCTTGGACATTGATCAGAAAGAGCTAAGAAATGTTGACATCATGGTGAAATTAAATTCCTTGCCATTTTTTGACAGAAGGTGACATGCAAGCAAATACGTTTTTTCCAGTTTACCTGATGAAATTTGTCTAGACATTGTAAGGATCCAACTCCCAAGGAAGTCCAAATTCAAGCTGCTCAAGTGAAAAGAAAAAGCTGAAGGTAAGTAACATGAGTTATTGCAAGATGTCCTGTGTTGCCATTTAAGTATGTTCCATCAGCTGTCTGTATTCAGCTGAGATGTTTTTGCACTGAATCTTCCGTAACAAAGGACAAAATGCATTCAGATGTTGAGGTTGTTGACACTTGACACAAGATTCAGGAGATTTTATTAATTTTCATTACTATTCTTGAACCCTATAACTTTTAGATATATTACATCCTCTAGCCTTAAACTAATCTATATAACTGAAAAAAATCACTTTCAATGAATCTATTTGGCTGTATAAATTAAATAGTCATATGACTATTCTTCTTGGAAAGTAGAGGGTAAGAATTATATCATCCCATAGGTAAGAACTTAGGAGGTATGTGTGTCAAGTTCTTTGCTTTACCAGAGCCCATCATGTCATTAATCTTCAGTCAGTAAGTGTTATTTTTAAAGGGAGTGTTAAAGTGGAAAAGTAGTAAGAAAGTAAGCAGAAAGAAGCAGAAAGTTATACCATATCAAGTGAACAACCTGTTTCATGAAGTAAAACAATCACTTAATTTTTTATATTAAAGGCTAGCAGCTTTTTGCTCAGTTACATGGCTTAGATGTAAATTGTTGTGCTTTAATAACTGGCTTATTGCCATCTATGTTAAGAAATATGTCACTATTATACTTAACATTCATTTCAGGGCAAGTATTTAGATATAATCAGCCTTATAATAACTCAGTAAATCTTAATAGTAATTACACTCTCTGAATACTTTACTGAAAACCAAAATGATGTGATTGAGACTGGGCCAACCATCAGCAAATGTTACAAACATTCAGTATAGGGAAAGACATAATTCAGTCTTAACTAAAGTGTATATGTATCATAGGAAATTTTAAAAAAAGCAAACAACAAACTGATGCAAAATAAATGTAAAGTTCATGAACATTTACTTGCTTCCCTATTAACAGAAAATGTCTATAAAGGGACTTTTTTAAACTGATGTCTCAGCAAATGAGACATCACATTTTTTGCTTGCTAAATTCTTCCTCTGCAGAATTGAGGTGCGACAGCATGCACAGTCTTAATTCCAATTCATCAGTGCACACTACTAGCCTCAGTTCACTGAAAGTGAATATGTAAGGGAATATGTAAGGAAATATTTGTAGGTGTGTGACACTGACGGGGTTGTTGGCTCAAAACATTTCAGATGCATGTGTGTGGGTAAGGGGAAGGTCAGGCCTTGCCCTGGTGAAGAGATGCACTGTCCTGTACACCCCAGCCCTCACAGCCAGCATCCCAGCCTGGCAGCGGCTGCCAAACCTGGCACGGAAGAGCTGATGTCCCACACCTGCCCCTGCAGCCTCTAACCCAGCTCTTGGGTGGCCAAATGACATGAAGTCCCACCTAGGGGAAGGCCAAGAGGTATTTTAAGTAGGATATGCAACAACTACATGTACTTACTCCACGGTCACTTGGAATCCCTACCAGTTGAACAGCACTTGAACCAGGAGTGCTTTGTTCTTTTCTATATATTTTCTCTCTGTCTTTCCTCTTCTTCTAAGTCCTTCTTTTTTGATTTTTTGAGTAACTTAAAATCAAACAGGCTTAGAGTTTGCTGAGTTGAATGGGTTACATTAATGCTTTGAGAAATATTTTATGCTGATTGAATGCTGCTCTAAACTTTTTATCACTGTTCTCTGGTTTTCTGAAGTTTCCAATAATGTCTTCTGTTGTTTTGATGCCTTGAGAGTATCTCATTGGTATTTCTGTCATGTGTTTAACTCAGAATATATAAACAATCATAAGTCCTTTTAAGTGTCTTATCAAGTGACATTTTGGGGCCTAACTGTAGGAAAGAACCATGTTCACTTGCAGTTCATTCTTGTCTGCAACTTGCAAGGAGACTTGCTGCACCAAAATATGTGGAAATCTTATTTAAACCATCTACACCACAACCTCACTGTGCAACCTATGCCAGTCACTCTCACAGTAAAAAAAAACCAAAAAGTATTTTCTGCTGTTCAGACAGAAACTTCTGTGCTGTGTATTGACCCCTGAGCCAATATTGACCCATGAAATACAACACTAGTTACTGGTCTTGCACTAGAAATTATGCCAATGATCATCTGATTCCTCTGGGCACAATTGTTCAGTCCCCTTTTAATCCCCTTCACTTCTGCTCACCCACCCCATAGTTCAACAGCTTACCTGTGATAAATGTATGGTATGTTCAACTTGCTTAAGTGTTCTTAAATATTTACATTACCTGGGATCAGTCTGCTGTGAAAACACAGAGACAAACATATAAGCGAGAAAGCATTGTGGAAAGTTCATTTGGGGTCTCTGTTCCCTTGCTTGGGTGCTTTCTTTAAGCTCAGGCCCTTGCTCTATGTCCTTGTGTGCCCAGCACTGTACCCACTGCCTGTGATGCAGCATCACTGACTTGGCTTCTGCCTTCCTTGGGTCATAGAGTGGTCTCAGACTGGCATTTTCACCATGGACATGATAAATGTTATCTGACTTACTGGTCCCTGACTCTTCCCTTCATAAACACTTCTCTTTAGCAGCCCCTTTCAAGATTTGTAAAGCTATTGTAAACAAAATCATAAAAAGACAATTGATGATGCACTGGGATTGTGTCCTTTAATAAATTTTGGCTAGATATTTGATCATTCAAGTACTGCTTTTACAATTCCCTATGGAAAATCTCCCAGCAGAGTGGCCGTTCATGAAAGGGGACAATATTTCCAAACATTCAGATGTCTAATTTAATTGGTCAGGTTTTTGAAAAGTGTTGCTGAAATGATATCAGACACTGTTCCAGCATATAACCACACAGTACTGTGAGAGATCTGAAATTCCAATCTTTTATTAAGGTGTCATTTAAAGTATAATGCCTGCTTTGCTTGAGTCAGCAGCAAATATTTTCTGCCTGGCACTAAAGTCATATTACCCTTCTCAATCTAAAGTTACCCAGTAACGCTTCTTGATAAAAGAGAATCTACCTGGGATTTGATTACAAGGAAGAAGCAGCTGTTGTAGGAGTCAATATTCTACATAAGGTACTAGAAGGTCATTGTGATTTCCTCCATTTTATTAAGGGAAAAACCTGAACAGAGAACGACAAATAGTTTCCTCAAGGTTATCTGGCAGTTGCAGATCTACAAATAAGCTTAAGCTTTCTTAATCTTAGAAAAGGTGAAGACAAGATTGGTTTGCTCATGGAATGTCTTGCACCTTCCTTGAAACTATTTCTGAAATAAATGAGAAAAAAAGAATATTTGTTAGAAATTAAGCAGCAATTTCCACTCTGACCACTCAAATATTCTTTATATTTCTGAGTATTCAGTAATTATTTTTTTATCTGGTATTCTCCCTCAGGTATTCTTTTCTGAAAAAAACCCAAAAAAGTTAAATAATGTTTACTATATTTAAAATATAGTAAATATTTTCCCTTTTGACCTACTATCTTTTAGAGGAAAAGGTTGCACTTGTGAAATTTTTATGAAAAGCTCTTCTTGTTTATATACATATACAGTGAAAGTGTCTGAAAGAGGCTTACTTTTTTACCACTTCTCTTGTATTTAGAAGCTCCAAGTATAGTGAGTTATATTTTGACATATACTTCATTTTAATCTGATTTATATCTGATTTTAATCAGTCCTTATTACTAGAAACTTTTTCTTTATTCATGATAATCTAAAGACTGCTTCAAAAGCTGAAATAATTTTTACTATGTCCTTTAGTACTTGAAAAAAGTATCTGGTTTGGAACTGCTGAAGAAAATACTTAAATCCATTGTCTGGAAAGTGGTATTTTTGGGGCTTTATATAAACATTTGAGCTTACATTTGGATCTGAAGTAAAATTATTTATTTTCCTGTCTAATTCTCTTTCTAGTTCTGTCCTATTAACCATCTGCTTTGTTTTTTATCCCTCATCTAATCTCCTTTCTCACATACTTTATTTTTTCTACCACAAGGTTAAGCTCTTCTGTGCAGTAGTCAACTGAATGTGAATTTCTTTCAGCCGTATATCAAGGACCATAAAGTATCCAGTCTTCCAGGCTTCATATTTACATTACATTCAAGTCCAGTACCATAAAAGAAGATGTGAGGAGTGTAAGCTTTTATCATCTGAATGTGCTTGGATGTATGTTTTTAAAATCATGCTCAAGATTCTTCCAGGAGAATGGCTTATAAACCTGAGGTAGTTTCAAGCAAAAGTTTGTGCATATGCAATACACCATACATAAATAGAAAATATTATATTTTTGGGAAGCATAAGATTGACATGAGTTTATTAAATATTCATTAAATTTCTTGCACGTGCAGATTTTGAAAAAGATGCCTGGTTCACTGGGCACGAGCTGAAGTGTTTCTGCCTGCATAGACCGTGTGTGTATTTGGGATTATTGCATGGCAATTCCAGTTGAAATAAAGGGGAACTAAATACATTTAAGACTTAAATTACTAACTGAAGAAATCTACTTGCAATCCCCAAAGCTTTGGACGTCATCAGATTTTAACTGCCTTCTCAAAACGTGTGTCAAGATCCTAATGAGCTAGAACTTCCTAGGTCTGCATAAACTATATATGGGGATCAGCTCACACAACTTGCTTTGGATTTTGAGTTTCTTTGGCATATTTATTCTTTTTTTCACATGTGCCTCTATATTCTCTAAGCAAGAAATTTGCAAAGTCCTACTTTCTTCAACAGTGTCTGACCTGTCTAATGGTAGGAGAGTTCCCAGATCACTGAGGTCTCCAGGCTTCTCTGATTCTGCAGTTTCTGAGACAAATACTACATGAACACTAGTCTTGCTGATCCTATCAGAGCTCCCAAATGAGAGTTTGTTTGTTTTTTTTTTCTCCAGAGTCCTTTGTGTATCTCTGGTTTTGTCTCCAAAACACTGGAAGCAGGATCATCAGTTAGCAGGAAAATTTGGTTGGAGGTAAAATGATCAAATAAAACACAGTGAAAATATTGGAGACAGATGATGATCTTACTGTAAGCGCTAGTGAAGGATAAAAGATGTACTTTGAGTACCAGCAGAGAATTAGGGGAAAATGCGCTAGGATGATAATATTAGTTAATATTTAATTGATACATCTCAATTACAAATTGAAATTTGCTATAAAAATAATTGTAAAACATACAAGAAAAGTAGTCCCAAACCAGGAAACTGTAAACAACTAACTTAGTAAAATAAACTAATTAATACTCCTTATTTCATTGTAATTTCAATGTCAATTTTGTTCCTTCCAAGAAGCTGAATTTCAAGACCTTGGAGAATAGACTCTGTAGAGGTTCTAATGAGATGTACTGTACATCAGTGTCATTGGTTAATTGAGCAGTAATTGGGAGGTGTACAATAGTAGGCATAAGTTTTGTTTCTGGATTAATGTATAACATGTATACTGTTACTGACAGAAATATAGGCAATTTTTCATGGTGATTAGGCATTAAAACCTTAACTAGTCACTGAAAGGTGAAACAGAAAGATCTATTCAGCCCTCAAATTTTTTTCTTAACAGGGAAAAATGAAATAAACAGGAATTTTCCGATCAATAGTGTATTTGGAATTGTTCACTCAATATAGACTTTAAAGGGCCCTGAGGAAAATGAGATCACTTGTGATGATCTCTATTTTACATCAAGCCTGACCAAGTCCTAAATGATTTTTTTGTAAGACTTACAGAAAATATATTGCAAGTCTATTTATTAATATAGTGTTTTCAGATTATGACATAAAAACAGTAAAACCTGCAACTTCTCCACATCTGTGTGAGACCTGTGATAGTGGGTTGTTTGTTTTAATCATAGTATACAAGGTATTATGAAAAATGAAAACTAAAAACTAATACAACAACACTGTTCTACTTCTTGTTTGGTTTAAAGCTCTTGTTTACTTTTCATTAAATTGAGCGGCTTAAGGAAAAGAAAGCAAAAAGACATTGCTCGTGTTAAGGTTTTACAATTACTATAAATGATACTGTTTGCTTGCTTAGGATCAAAATAGTGTGATGGAACTCATAAATTTCTATTGAGGCTGAGAAACTGACAGGAAATTCTCTGATAATTCCACTAAAATAAAACATGAATATTCATGGAGTGAGAAGTGTTACATTGCTGATATGGATCATGCCATGGTAAGCATTCATCAGAGCTTTATATTTCCAAGACAGATTTTAAAGATGTGAGACAAAGTATGATTTTGGCTTCTTGGCTTTTCATTTTTATTTTGTTTCCTTTTGAATGCTTTATAGCTGTTGTGCCAGTCTATCCACAAAACCAGCTTTACTGAATCATACATATAACTAAATGTTCACAGAATCTGACTTACATTAGCAAAATGCTTTTATTTCCAATTGCTTGATGGGATGAAGTCATTTATTCAACCCATGTATAAGTGAGTTGACCAAATTCATCTCAAGTATAAGTGGGGATAAATCAAGATAAGTCATTGGAATTGCACCAGCTTTCATCTTTGCTGAATTTCTCTCACTCTGTCAAGGAGTGGTTAAGGTTGACTCAGTGTAAGTAGTTTAACAACATTGATCCAGTTAAGATGAATAACACATCTTTACATAGAAAACTAAGAATATGTCCTGGTTTCAGCTAGGGTAGAGTTCATTTCTGCTCAGTTCTTGTTACAGTTTTGGATTTGGAATCAGAATGATGTTGATAACACTGTGATATTTTGGGGTTTTTTGAGCTGTGTTTTTCTTAAGTCGAGGATGGTTCCTTTCCTTGTCTCATGCACTGACATTAAGGGCGTATACAAAAGAAAGTGGGTGGGAGCAGAGCTGGCACAGGTGACTCAAACTGACCAAAGACAGAATATAGTGACATAGAACATCATGTCCAGTATATGAACTGGGGAGAGATACCCAGAAGAGGGGACCAATCTGGGTTCAGGAAGAGGGATCTGGAATCTGTCAGTGCATAGTGAGCAGTTGCACTGTGCATCAAATTTTTTTTTTTCCCTTTCTACCACTACTACTATTATTATTTACTATTATTATTGTATTTTACTGTATTTTCAATTATTTAATTGTTCTTATCTCAATATCCAAATTTTACTTTGATTCCCCATTCCACAGGGATGGGAGTGGAAGAGAAGGGTTAGTAAGAAGTTGTGTGGTGTTTCATTTCCAGCTGGGCTTAAAATTGCAAGAGAATACTTGCAAAATTATAGGTTAATATCTGAGAATTCATAAGAAAACACATTTTTACCCATAACCATCAGTTTTACAAGCATTGTTCAATCTTAACCTTCCCCCCCCCCAAAAAAAAGAAAAATAATGCATTTACAATTTGTTTTTCTATGCTCAAAGTCTAGGATTTGCAAAAATAAGTACCCATCAATTATATGTCTTACAGTTTTTCCTAAGGGTGTTTAATTTTTCCACTCTATATTCTCTCCTGTGATATACACTGAAAGTGAAAGTGTGTCTGTGAATGCATTATGCAGTATGGGAAAATTTATCTCAGTATTTAGAGAATTGGGGCCACACTGGTAGAATTTCTTTTAGAAATATGTTTGGTTTAAAAGAGTATCTGGATGTAAAATTATAGAAATAGGTTAATGAACTATTGGCCTTTAATATGGAATTTTTCTAGCTATAAGAAATCAAATCTGATTTAGTTGACAATAAAGTAAATTCATCATTATTTCACATATTTTCCGTAAGTTAGGAAAAGGATATTACTCAGCTTTCCAAAAAAAAAGAGATCATTTTTATCCCTATGCATCCAATTTCAAACCGAGAGAGACTTCTTCAGTGTTTTATGATAGAACAAGTAATGCAACAGAAACAATACAAAGATTCTATACTGAGAGAGAAATCATCTCTGCATGTTAATGTTAGAAGCATATATCAGTTCATTCTACAGTTTTTCCAGATGTATTAATTTCCCAGATGACATTGTTAGATGTTTTTTATTACTTGCTGAGGGAAGCCAGTAGCTGAAAAATGTATTTACAGAATTTGCATTGAAGAAATTTTCTTCTTAATATTGTAAAGTAATTACTTCTTGTTTAGGCAAGTCTTGGGGCAGAAAGCTCTAGATGTGATGCTATGTATAAAGACAACTATTGGTTAGCATGAAATATGAATTCATTCTATCAATGCAATGTGGTAAGTAAAAGACAAGTCTATCATAGTAGAGGCAGGGGGAATATTATATGATGCACATGTCTAGAGAGACAAAGTAATTGTATTGCATGCATTGAAAGCAAGCTTTCCCTCCCAATTAGAGAACTCTTCCATTACAGCATTCTGCTTACAAGTTTAGAAAGACATACATTTTATTAAGTACCTAGCAGTAGGATATACTTGAACTCCAAAAATATTGGATTGGCTAAAAGTTGTTGGCATGGGATTATGTGCACAGTACTGATCATCAGCGGCATCCAGAAGAGGTTGCCACCCCCTGTTTTAGCAGTTTACCATCTTTTTCCTGCAAGTATAGTGACAGAGCAGAAGGGGAAACGGAACATATGTTAAATCAGCCACAGACAATTTAAAGATATGTAGAGTGAATGAGTTTAGAATACAGACTGGGCAGTGAGGTTAATTTCTTCCCCAGTGGGAAAATGAGACCAAGATGGGGAGATGGTCATGAGAGGTAAAACACATATCTGTGAGAGGCCAATGGGAAGTGTCACAGATTTTCCTGCACAAGGTGCCTGATACATTGAAATAGATCTGGCCATGAGATTGTATGATCTGGCCATGATCTTGTATTCTCAGACCTTTCTGTCTCTAGTGTTTTCTCACCAGCAGTTTCAGGAGTAGAGATGTGCAGCTGAGGAGGACACACTGAACGAATGTGGCCGTGATATTTCAAAATGAAGTGACTGATGAAGTTGCCAACTACCTTATTGCTTTTAATATGTGTTCAAGAGACAGGCAGAGTGTCTTAGTGTTCCCTGAGTCCTCAATAAGATAGAACACAATCACTTGCATCATATCGATATTTAGTGGCACTGTCTTACATCTATCATGATTATCCTTGCACTGTAGACCTGTGTGCAACAGCCACTTACAACTCAGATGTCTGAGTTCTCTGTCAGTGGGGACTGATTTTCATGATCCTTGTATGAATGTTGATATAGGATAAGGAGTTACAAGCGTTGCTAATCACTAAAATATTAAAAATTAAAGTTTATTTTACTTAAATTTTTAGATCAATCCATTCTTCAGTTCCAAGGAACATGAAAAAATAACACATATCAAAGAACAGCTGCAGGTGTTTATGCTGATCAGGTATTTATATTACTTTTGAGGTGGCTATGCTGTACATATATTGAGAGAAATCCATTCTGTCTTTTGACTCTTCCTAATCACCTATTTTATATTTTTTTTAATCTATTAGTGTGAACTTCTAACAGTCATTAGTAACTCCATCGCCTGTACAAGCAATCATCCTCACAATTCCTCAGCTACACACTTCTGGCTTTTACCAATTGACATGTATGAAATACAAACTTACTTTCCTAAGCTTTTATTACTTCCTAGTATTATTTTTAGTATTCAGTGGCAAAATATCACAGTATTTTATAATCAAGGAAATCCTCCAAGAGCAATCTGGGAGACAAGCTTGTTAATATTTGTTGATCTTCTTTAGAAAGAACTGGAATGATTCAATGCATCCTGTGCTATAAACCCACCCTAACTGGGTAAAGCATAAAGCTTTGCTATGGAGAAATAGGATTTAGACTGTAGACCTAGAGGAACTAAGAAAGAAATCTTAAAGGCAGAGAAAACTGAGAGCAGATTTAAACAGGAATTTGTTGGGGTTTTATGGATTTCTTTCCTGGAAATATCTGAGCACAAGAAGAGAAAAAGAACATATTCTGATTGCCATAGGTGCTGTATTTTCAAAGCATGCTAGGAAAATTATCTTACATGACAGTTATGTTATGGAAGTATTATATTTTCTTACATATTTATCAGTGTGAAATAAAGATAGATTTGGGAAAGAGAAAAGCAAGCAGAAGATTCCCTACATTAAGATCCTCTTTTCTGTCCCTTGAATCAACACCTGCAAGTCAAACATATGCTATTCTATCCTGTAAAACACTGCAGTCTAAGTCTTCTACTCAAAAGTTGGCAGTGTAGTCGGGATACAAAGTTGGTCCAGGCTGAGTTCAGTACTCCAGACATGTCTTGTTTGAAGTATGTTTATCGAAGATGCACCTCCTGTCCCGTGGCTCTTATATGCTCCCTTATATAATCCACTATGATGCTTTCTTTTTTCACAGGCCAGGCGACTCAGCTTGTGACCCATTAAAAGCCTGATTGTTTTCTGTAAAATGGTTTTCCAGACAACTCTTCCCAATCATGAGTCTGGTAGACAATTACTGCTTCCTACTTTTTGCTGTTGTACGTGTCACTGTTAAATATATTTTTCTTCTGCTCCAAAAAGAATAATTTAGTCTTAAAACTCCAAGATTGTTTACTTTTTTTTTTTTTTTTTTTTTTTGACAGTATGGACTAGATTAGCTCATAAACTTATGTAATGGATATAATGTCTAGATTATACTTGTAATTATCCATACCATTAGCAAAAATTCCAGATCATATGCATTCTGGGTGCAGAATTGCCACTAGGCAATGGACATATGTAAAGTTTTTGTTCAAAATTCAAACAGAAAGATTTTGCAGACAAGATTGAGTATGCGATACGAACTTGTGCCTTCAGGTCCGAAGACACCTTGGGATTTGTTTTTTCAGAGCAGGATTACAAAATTGTATACACTTTAATAATTTTAAAATATTTTTAACAGAATACCTTAACTGATAATAGCTCAATCTGTGAATTATTTTATCCTTTTATGCATGTATCTTGTTGAAAAAGTATGGGAGGATGCATTGGTAAACATATGGCATAAGTATCTAAAATGAAACTCATGAAAAATGTGTAAAAATGGAGAAAAAATACCACCAATAGGACATGGAGTTCAGTTTCACACAGAGAAAACATGAAAATTCCATGTACAAGAACAGCAATCTATCTTGTTTCATTATTCTCTGTTGAATTTCAAACTTATTAAAATCATTTACATCATTATATTAGTTTGACATTACATATGCTTTCCTGATTTTATTTATTCAGATAACCTTCAGGTTCCTGCCATGAAGAAGACCATGCAATTTTAATAGTCAAGTAAAAATATGTATTCAAGTTTCTGCTTTCTAGAACTATGTGTACACAAACTCACATGAAGAAAGCAGGTGCTGCTTTGTATCACTCTGTTAGTATTGGAGGGGCAGGGTCAAACAATGGAAGTACAAGAGCTAGCAATGAAAAATTGCTATTATAACTTTGTCCCCAGCCTCTCTGTTACCACTGTCCACCCTGCTGCATTACAACAAAAAATATCTCTTTAAAAAACCTGATTCAAGAAAAGTTTCCATGAACAGCAGATAAATATTCAAGCATAGTGCCTGCCCTGTCAGTAAATGTAAGTTTACATGGGCATATTTTTTTCCAGTTTACAGAAGGACCAGAAGCTAAATAATAGTGATAATAATAATAGTAAAAATAATAGTTATAATAATAGTTATAATAATAGTAATAGTAATGGTAATGGTAATAGTAATAGTAATAGTAATAGTAATAGTAATAGTAATAGTAATAGTAATAGTAATAGTAATTTCTCCACAACTCATAGTATTCAACATATCATGAAGCACAGGGCAGAAAATTGCATTCCCCATCTTAAAGTCCTGCACTCTTTTCCCAAGATCAAACTAATTGTTTTTGAGAATGTGGGTCACATTCAATATGCCCTTGGAATGCCACCAAATTGTAACAGTGAAGTTAATATTTTGTTCTGATACTCTAAAACAAGATATTACAATTAGTACACCACAAAAATTCACCTGATATCATTGACCCTCTTTCACAAATTTGGAAATTTAGACTCAGACAAATAAAGTTTTTGACTGAGTTCAACTTGAAAATCACTAACAGACCTCTAAACATCATTCCTGTCTCTTCACAGTCTTCTGCTCAGATCACTGACCCAAAAAACAAACTGCTTATTGCCACTGAAATATGCTAGAAACAAATTACTAAACCCTTGATTTATACTGGTAAATGGGAGAGTTAATTGGAATGTTACTGTCTGCAGTGTCTTGTTTTTAAGCATCAAATGTAACTTTCCTTTAAAATATTTTTCAAAAGTAGAAAAGTTACTTGCATTAATCTAGTCAAATCCTGCTTTGCCTGATATTTGATCAAAAAATAGTACCTGTATTCTCATTTATTTTAATTAGATTTATCTAGATAACAGAAAATTATTAAGCTCATTTTATCTCATATAATATCTTTGATATCTCTATGTTCTGCATATTCGGGTAGCTATTTAGTTCTGCTCACAGTGGAAGTAAAATATTTACAGTAGTGATTGTAGAAAGATTACAGTACATTTTGGTGTGTGATCATGATCACTCCTTTATTAATTCTGATAGGCCTAGCTAGAGACAAGAATGAAACTCCACCCACCCCCAAAGAAATACACAGAAATTAAAGATATATTTCTCACCAAAGTTTAAAATAAGTTCTTTCCATTGAAAGCATTTATTTTTTATTGTGGTAATAAGATCTTGAGTCAAAATAGTGTTTATTTCGTTAGTTAAGAAATGTACTTTCACTCTTCTTTAAAAAGTAAATAAATAAACATATATCACTACCTGGTGAAGCTAGCAGTGCTTAATTTCTTTCCCAGTGTTGAGTGACAAGTTTAGTTTTTATCATAGAATCAAAGGTGATTTGTTTCTTTTTTCCTCTTGACAGGAAAAGAATTGTTTGCATTATGAATATCAGTTGGGTGCTGACAAGTCATAGAAATTGTCAGCTTTCAGTAACTCACTAAAAAAAATCATAACTGGCCTTGAAAGATGAAGATATAAAACCAGAAACTTGAATATATCTTTTTGCTTGACTGTTAAAACTGCACTCTTTTTCATGACAGACACCTATATGAAATATGACTAAATAAAGGCTGTAAAATTACTTAAGAACATAGACATGTCTTAGGCAACTGTTTCTGTGTGACATGAATGCTGATCTAAACCTTTTTCCTTAGGAACTTAAAATTATCTTTTAATGTGGGTAGAATTGTATTCATTCTGAGATTACTCAACTCTACAAAAAGAATTATGTTGACTCTTCCTCATTAGGCACAGTAGGTTATACGAGAATTTTTGAGTACTTGTTGTGAAGAATTGTATTGTTGGCTTCCTATATGGAAGGGATTCTTAATGGAAATTTGAGAGATAAAGGATTATAAATTCCTGGATTACAAATCCAGTAGTGTCAAAGAAATAGATGGAATATCACTTATCAGATCACTTATGCAGTGACTTTCAAGCTGCAGAAGTTATTCTGGTAAAAAGAAATTGATACACAAGCGCAGTCTTAAGAGCAGAGGATTTATTTTTATTTTTCTAGTTCTATACTTGGCAAAAAGGATGGTCTTTTTTCAGTTGCACTCTTTCATAGAGAACTAAGCTAAAGCATTGGTGTGATAGCTGTCAAATTTTTCAGTGGCTGCCAATAGGCCTAAGTTCTTCATTGCTGTCCATCTCATTGAGAGGACCAAATAAGATATTCCCAAAATAAATACGTCACGGATAGGTGATGAAACTGTTCTGACTACAACAATGAACATTTTACAGTAGATGACCCAATAGCTAAATAAAAGACTAAGGCATGGACCATTTTTCAGTATTTCTAATTGTTTCAATATGTGCTTGATGGAGAAAACACAATGTTTTGTGCACCTAGTTTCCAAGAAGATAAAGAAGCTGAAAATTGCAGGTCTTGCCTGATTTTAATTTAGTATAATCAGAAGCAGTATGTCTTATGACCCTTAATGAAATGAGGTAAATTGATTTACAGTCAATTACATTTCCCTTACAAAATGTGATGTTGTTTAAATATATTCCATTCTTGTACCAAAATATCACTTTTTATTAATTTAATTATTATTATTGTCAGGTTTCTACCTGAGAAGTCTTTGGATGAATCTTGCATATGTTCCTTTACTTCAGACATCGTGGTTTGGTAATTTAGAAGAGTTTTTAGATATAAATGGTATGCTCTGGGAAGAATTCAAAAGGTTTCAGTGAACTCCAAGAAACAACTGTCTGTTAAGTTAAGACAGGATCAGCCTCTTTTGTCAAAGATCAAGGTTCCTGGAATATTGATGGCTTCCTGCCCTTTCCTCTTCCTTTCTGCATCTTTGTCTCCTACAACAGCTGTCGAGGCATGGTAGTTCCCAGAACCACCAATCCCTTTTCTCTCTGCCAAAGCTGTCTTGCCAGGGTAATGATGGATACAATGGTCTTCATCTTCATTAGATACAATTTGTCCAAAGGAATTTCCAAGGCAGTCTGGATACTGACAATGAGATTGATGTCTACAAAATAGGTCTTGATTCTCAGAGGGCTAAGGCATGCTAATACTGCTTTATGGATGTAAGACCAGATTTATGAAACTGGATTTTATCCAGACAGTCCAAAGCATGAGGAGGGAGAGCCAATTTGTCTGCAGGAATTTGTACAACCATGGTCACAGAATGCAGAAGTGGAAACTTTTATATTATCACTGAGCCCTATGATACCCTTCAGTCATCATGGATAGGAAAAAACCCACCAATACAAGGAAAACAGAGCCTCCTAAAATACCAATTAACTTCTTAAGCTTTCATTAGCCTGAAGGATTTCATTTCTACTAAATCCTCCAAGCTAATGGGAAAAAAAAATTGGAAAAAATTTGCATCCCTTCTTTATTTAAATCATTGAAGGAATATTTTCCCTTCATGCAGGCAATAAACATAATTTTTACACTTACATCTGTTCCTGGAGTTCTGTTGGGTTAATTTAAACTCAAGGTAAAATATTTAATCAAATAATTTGGAGGACAAACAAGTTACCATTTTAGAATATTTGCTAAATTATCATATTACAAGCAAAATTAAATACTTATGATTTCTAGGCCATTCTATTGGAGATCTGTGAAACAGTAACATTTAGCATATGGGAATATGCTGAAAGCACAGGAAGCTTACTAAAGGGAAAAGAGCAAAGGGATACAAAACAGCAATTGACCCAGTTAGTGCACTAGATCAGGTCCAATGCTACTGACGACATCTCATAAGAGCTTCATCTGTGCACTCTTTAATACTGCTGAGACAGAAATAAAGCAAGGGAAAGAAATTATTTTCTCCAGTATAATAGTGATTTTATTGGACTTTGTGATAAGAATCAGTTCTTTAGGAAACAAAGAACCACCTCCAAATATATGTGTACTTCACATCTCAGTAATAAAAAGAAACACGTTACTCAAAACATGATGTGAGAAGGAGCTGAATGCCATATTTTGCCATATAAGGCAAATTATGTTCCCACAAAACTTGCAGTTACAGTGAATTATTTTTCCTGTGCAAAAAAGGTTTTATTTTGCTTTTCTTCATGGCTGTTACATACCCTACAAAGCATAGGACTGGATTCTAAGTTTACAGAAATTATACCAGCAAGCATCTATGTTACCTTGTGATATTGCTAACAACCTAAACGTACGGTACCATATATTTGCAAACACCAAAGTGTCTTTCCTTATTGTCCTAGGGTGACTTTATGATGCTTGTATCCCCAGCCATCTGTTCTGTTTATGCTGGATATTAAGATCTGCACCTTTAACACTGGTTCGAAGAGTGAAAGGGGAGAAAAGAAGTGCTCAGAAATGGCACTGGCTCCCCCAAATTCCAGCTCCTGGATTGTGTTGTCTGCAGCACGGACAGTGGGAGAGCTCTCCTTTGCTTTTAGATGTGTTTTTGCTAGCTGAGGCAGAGAAGTTCCCAGGACTGTGGCTTTTCCTTTTCCTGGATCTGTTTGAACCTGCTCTCGACCGAAAACCCAGAAAAACCCTGGGGACTCACACCTGTGGCCCACCAAGGCCAGTGCTGGAGGGACTGATAAGAGACCAAGAGAGATAAGTTACACCCCATGAAAAGGACTCACACTGAATTTGCCATCTCTTCAGAACACCGAGAGGCTTCACTGTAATTAGTAAAATATTACTAATTTTTCATGTTTGCAAGTACTTTGCTTGTTGAAGAAACAGTCTTTTCCACTTTTCTCAAAGATTTTCCTCATGAACTGGTTGGGGGAGGGGCTGCTGAAATCTGATTTTTAGAGAAAACCACTTCAGAAGTTTCCTCCTTAAATTTTCCCTAAACTAGGATACTTATCTACAGAAATCTATCAGATGGAGGATTCCTTTGCTACGTTTTTTTTTCTAGATATTATGAAAGCAAGAAATTTCTGACTTTTTATTCATATTTTACTGGGTCTTCATATCCAGGTGTTAGTAGCAGGGATGCTGGAAGCATCTCTAAGAGGTGGCCAGGGCTGTCCTGTGCTGGGCATAGCTGGTTCCAAAGGACCCATCACAGGACACAGCTGAGCCCATCAGCCAAGCTGGTGGTGCCTCTGTGAAAACATTTTTAGGAAAGGTCAACATGTGACCCAGTCAGTGAGGAATGAGGGAAAACCTGTGAGATAGGCATGTGTGCATGAAGATTATGGCCAGAGAAGATGGAAGGTGAGGCGGTGTTCCATCACCAGATGGAAGATTCCCTTGCAGTTTGTGGGGGACACCACAGTGGAGCTAATCACATGGAGGACCCCATGATGAAGTAGGTGGATATGCCTTGAAGTAACTGCAGCCCATTGAAGACCCATGCTGGAGCACAGAAAAAAGGAATGAAACAGAAAGCAATAGTTATGAACTGACAAGAGTCTTCCATTTCCCATACTTTCTGTGACACTTTATGAAGGAGGTAGAAGAGTTAGGAATTAAATACTTCACCTGGAAGAAAGCAGGGATAGGGATAGGTTTTAATCTCGTTTTTGTCAGTATTCAACCCTATTTTAACTGACAATAAATAGAATAGATTTTCTCCAAATTCAGTCTGCTTGCTCATGACAGTGAGGGGTAAGCACATCCTTGTCTTTATGTCAACCCAGGAGCTTTTCTATCTCATTATTTCCCCCTATCCTATGGAAAGAGGGAAAAGAGAAGAGCTGGATGAGCATAGCCGAGACAGCTAAGCTCAACCCACCATGCCTACGACAGATTCTATTGTACCTTACAGGTCCTTGCTACTTTTTCCCTTCTAAGACTTCCATCCAATTTTAATCCCTCCAGGGGTTTCCAGTATTCTGCTGCAACCTTCTGCAGATACTCAGCAGTATTCACCTCCTCAACTACAAGTTTGAAGGGTAAAACAGTCACTTATGTTTCACAATAACACTTCCTGGCTTTAGAAAGCCATTCAGGAGCACATTTAAAGAACCAAGTTATAAATCCGATTTTTGAAAGAGACAAAAGATAATTAAAATAAGATCCAAAGAAAAATTTTTATTCTGAAATATGATGTAAAATATGTTAATTTTATTTTGAACAATAATAGTGATAGCAAAAGTGTAACATTTCTTTATTTACAGTGGAGATGTGATTTTCCCTAAATCAGCACTACATGATGATTGTGAATTTCTCTTGCTGACAGGGAAATTATGGTGTTTCAGTGAATTATAAAAACAGGAAACTTTTTTAATTATGCTCTTTCTCTTTACAACAAAGATTAGGAAAACAATATACTTACACTATATGAATTTGCAACCACATCTGCACATAATAGCAAACACTTGAAGTGGTACATGGAAGAGAAACCCAGATTAATGCAAAATGACTGATCTCCAGTTCTCTGATATGTAAATGTTAATGACAAAGAATCAGCTTAGATTCCTTATAGAAGCATTCTTTTATATAGCTGGTCTCACATTTTTATTTTTATTACTAACAATATTGACAAAACAAGACCTATTCTTGATTGCAAGCTCTTGTGAAAAATGATATTGCTACAATACCTCATTCTGGAAACCCCTAATTCTCAGAGGAAATTAATTTCTGAATTGTATTGTGGGCTGCCAGAGTAGAATGAGAAAGGGTTGTGATTTAACCCCAGCTGGCAACTAGGCCCAACACAGCCACTCACTCGATCACTCACCAGCCCTGGTTGTGTAGGATTAGGAGCAGAAAAGTCTTTTACTCTGTGTAAACACTGCTCATCAGTAACTAAAATATCTCTACGTTATCTGCACTGCTGCCAGCACAAACTCTCAATCTATACACATACTTGCTACTGTGAAGAAATTTACCCCGACCAAAAGTAGCACAGGAGAACATCTAGTAAGGGAGATGAAAATGGTTAGAGACAGAAGAGCTCCATGACTGGGGGAAAAAAAAAAAAGCTAAATTCTTGTCTAAGAGAAAGTATTACCTAGGGATCAAAACAAAAGTGAGGGATTTTTTCACAGTTTTTCCTCTATTTTGTGTTACTGCTTCTCATTAAACTGAAATTAGGTCATCTACTCCTCTCCTGAAATCTGGTTAAATATGAAGGAACTACAATGATTTCCTTTATAGTATCAGTGATTAAAAGATCTGTTAATTAACTAATACAAATTAGTCCAGAAAGCTGTTTAAAAACGCTGACATTGAAGTAAAAAATCAAAATTTCAGTTATTTATAAACTTATTAGAAATTTATAAATTAATCAATTTTTTCTCAATTGCTTATATTGTTCTGAGTCTTCAGAGCTCTAACCATATTATAAGTTGAATGTTTGTGCACAGATATGAATATAGATTGCAGATTGATTCTCAGACTGTACCTCAGTGTTAAACTAGAAGTGGATTACTTTTATAAGATTTCATTTATGGAGAAATGTTATTACCTATGTTGTTACTTGTCAAATTACTGAAAAATTCAGGCAGTACAATGACCTAGTTAGTAGTTCTCTTTTTGGAAAGCAACCTGTGTTATCTTAGATAATCAGATGTAAATGATATTGGCACATATGAATGTACAAGACATCTCAAAGAACTGAACTAAGGCATTTGTGATTTTAAATCACAAAGAAAACAATCTTACAAGATAACGAATGGCTTTCCAGTAAGCTGGTGAGATAAAAATGAATTCTATGTCTGACTTTTCCAAAATATTTGCTGAATATATATGGGAATATTCAAAAGAGTAAAAGATAACATTTCCTGTGTGTACACCACTTGAAAGACCATAGGCTCATTCTCTGTTCCAATAGTTGCAGTGCAATTAATATTGAAGTTTGAAAAAGTATTTACTAAAGAATTTAATCAAGTATTTGATTAAAATGATGCATATGTCATTGATTAACCAAAATCAGAATAAAAATAAAGTGATGATTAATGGAGAAGCTGGGAGCTAGTTAATTAATTCAGTTCTCAGGATCATTTATATCCTTTCAAGTAGACTATTCTAAAAAGATATGAAAAGCAGTAAATAGTATTCCATCACACTTGACCACACTTAGAGTTGAAACAAAAAATATGTATCTGAAACGTAGAAAAGTTATTAGTTATTTGCTTTTGTTCACATTATCCAGCTTCATATGTGTAGATGAAAACAAATGCTTCAAGAAAGCAAAATTGAAAGGCTTCAAATTATTGTATTGCTAAATGGGCCAAAATAAACTTATCCAATACCAATTTGATGTGAATTAGCAGACACCTCTTTACTGGTGGGATGGGGGATAGCTCCTCCAAGGTATATCCTACCCAACAGATACAGCCCATCCCTTTTATATATATATATATTTTTTTGCTAAATCATCATTACATAAGTTCTTTTACATACTATGCACACTATGCCCTCTCCTAAACTTCACCTTTACATTGATTAATTCCAATACTTAATAACTTTTTCAATATTCTTATCCTAAAAAATCATTCTATTAAGGATCAAAGAAAGGATCAGAATCCTTGATTTTAAAATCAAGATGAGAAAGGTAATGGGTTTCCAAGAAGCATAACTGGTGAGCATGACAGTCTCCATAGTTGCTTGACTGAAACATAAAGGTCCAGTAAGTTCTTGGTGAGTTTCTACAGTTGCATATTCCAAACACAGCACTCCTGATATTTCTATACCTTATACTACACAATTTTTTTTATAATCATAGCTAACCCTTTTGAATGATTTGTTTATTTAATCAAAATATTCATAACAATTGTACCAATGCAAGTTTTCTATATTTTCTCCCGTTGACATTAAAAAAATAAATATCATTATCTTTATAATACAAACTACAAAGCGAAAGGTCACACTAGACACACAATGCTAGAATTTTGAAGTCTTGGCATAAAAGGTTGATCAAGAAAGCTATATTAAAAAAATGTGGTTGTCGAAATTGTTAAACAGATTTCAGGTTGATTTCCTTATTTATAACTGATGCATCTTTGCTTTACAACCTGAGCTGGGTTTGGAGTCCAATAACTCCACACAGTGTGCTACCTCTCCTGCCCTGAGTGACCACCACAACAGAAGGACCCAAATTCCTCCACTAAATGAGGTCAGTGCACATTTATAGATATTTTACAGACATTCCATGGAGGTGATCAATAGACTAAGGGAATCATCTATGTACAATATCAAAGGATGAGGATGGTGGTTAATGAGAATGTTTTGGATAGTGTGGAACCCAAGCATGATATAGATGGCAAGTATTAAGGGGTGTGGAATGTGCTGGTTTTGCCAGGGGTAATTATTTTCTTTACAGTAGTGACTAGTTGTGGTTTAAGAATAGTATTCCCCAGTTCAGTGCTGCCACTGAGACTCTCCCAAACCAGACCCTGCTCAATCACTCCCCACCTTCACCTCCCTTTCCTGCTCTGAGGAGTTGAGAACTGGAGGTACAAAAGATGCAAATCACTGATTGAGATAAGAACAATTTACTGGAAATAAAGCAAAGAAATAAGAAAACGAACTGTAAAAGCAAGAATAGAATAAGAAAAGTGTAAAAAGGCTGGGTGATTTACATGAAAAATACTCACACAACTAGAATTTATGCTGCACAACTGCAGCCAGTGGTGGCAGAGTAACTCAAGTGTTCCAACCACCAGAGTTGCTCCAGGCCTTTCTTCACCAAACCCAGAGTCACCTTCCCCCAAGCCAGCAGTGATATAAATTGGTAGTGAGCAGCACAAAGTCTTGGCCTTGCTCCCTCCTGCTGATCTGGGAGAAGCAGAACAGGAGTATAGAGCTGCATTTTGGATTCGTACCGATAGCAGAGAGAAGTTTTGACAATGTTGAGCAGTGCTTGTTACTCATGATGCCCTACCAATGAGTTGGCTGAGGGTGCACAAAAAGGTTTGGAGGATACAGAGATGGGATAACTGACCTCAATTGACCAAAATTGCATTCCATACTATATGACGTCAGGCTCAGCACATAATCTAGGGGGACAATTGGTTGGGGGCTGGCTAGGCATTACTTGATTGGTGATGAGCAACAGTTTCTCATTTGTTATTATTTGTCTTTTTTGGGTCTTAATTCTCTCTCCTCTTTTTTCTTTTTTCCTTTCTCTTTTTCATTACATTATTATTGTTATCATGATTATTACTATTATCTCAATTACTAAACTCTTCTTATGACAAGCCATTTGTTTTCCCACTTTTAACCTTCCATTTCTGGAGTGAGTGAGTAAGCAGTATTTTAGTGTTTAATTGTCAGCTGGGGGTAAACCACAACAGAGCATTATGTCATATTGCTAAATAAAATTAAGCAGAGACCACTGTCTGAACCTGAGGCCAGCTGGCACAGGCTCACTGGATTCACACGGTACAGTATTTGGCCCAAGGCTTCTTCAGGGCCCATATGGCATCTCTACAGCCAAAAGAAGTAAATCTAATTCTAAATGTGTGTGTGTGTGTATGTCTCTGTATGAAGGAGGAGGTTCATTTCAAAGCAAGTCAAGAAATTGCTGAGATACATTAGAGTTCATTATGAGTATGCTTTCACAGTAACAAACTGAAAGCTTTTGTGGAGAGCCCTGGTCAGTGGGGTGGAATCATGTAATGGGTGTTTGAAGATACAAAGCCAACTGGGCTAATGTTGGAGGACCATGTAAGGCAGAGAAAGTGCATTATTATCCATATTATCTATGGTAAATGATCCCTAACATATGTTAACACCTAAATCATGCCCTGGCAATGTCTTGGAAAGCAAATGGGAATGGCTCAGATTTGCCAGGGAGCATGCAAACGCTTAAGCAGCATGGATGATCAGCAGCCTAATGCTGACTGTGACTCCTGGTACTGTCTTGCTTAACACTACAGATGTAACTTATGGTAGAGGAAATGAATTCACCTATTTGGGTGAATAGGTAAGCTTTCCACAGAGTGTCTTTATTTTTGATTATACAGTTCAGTCCCTAATGATATTAAAGATCTAAGGGTGAGATATTAGGTAAAACAAGTCAGAAAAAATAAACTGGATTTATTTATGCGTTGATTTCCTTGGCACTCTTTGTTCTTTTTTTTTTTTTTTTTTTTGTTTTGTTTTGTTTCTCTTTATGTATTGAGCCATATGTTGTTTGTGTTATAGATGGCCTGGCAGTATAAGTAGCAAAGAGGACTATTTTGATATTCAAAATGACATTAGTATCCTGGAAAACTTTGGATTTCTACCTTTTTTTTTTCCTCTTCTGCCTGTATGAGCTTCTAGATTTCTTTACAATATCAGTATATATAATTGCTGTTTCAAAAGCCAGTCACAGACTTTAGTTCCCAGGACTCAGGGCTCACCTTGGCCAGAGTTTGGCTGGGCTGGTATCAGCTCCTATCTCTGGGCCAAGTCCCTGTTACCTCCCCTGCCTGAGCCTGGGCTGCGTCAGTGCCTCCATGGGAAGGGTCTGACAAACTCAGGGAGACCCTGTCTGACAAACAAGAGCCTCTGAGGGGGCTGAGCCTGGGGAGGCTGCAGAGCCATGCCCACACTCAGTGGAGCAGCCAGAAGACAGCAGTCCAGGGCAAGGAAAGAAAAATTAGACCAAGATGAATCATATCCCTCCTAGTCAGGGCCTTGGGATATTGAAGACTTCCTGTGTTTCCCTTCACAGAACAGTGACATTAGTGGGACATTGTGAGTGAGAATAGCATGAAAGGAAGAGGCAGATGCTAGTTAGATTTCTATACAAGTTACAATATATCAATGAATGTTTTCTATATTAATTTTTACTTAGAATACTAGTGTTTCTTTAAGTGAATAAATGGTGACTGTTGTATTTTAGTTAGATTTTTTGAGATGTTAATTACACACACATACACAAAAAAATAACTGTTGAATCCACACATGTATTGTCTTTTCTTTTATCCACAGTGGAACATGGCTGGTTAGAAGTTAGACTTGAATACAAAAGAGTATTACAACCCCACTGTGAGTTCTGCGAACTGCTCTGGGGTCCCTGATGCAAGAAAGACCTGTTGAAGTGAGGCCTAAGTAGAGCCAGGAAGATGGTTGAGGGGGATGGAGCATCTCTCCTATGAGGAAACAGTAAGAGAGATGAGAGTATTCGGTCTAGAGAAGAGAAGGTTTTGGCATTATCTAATAGCAGCCTTCCAGTGCCCAAAGGTAGCCTACAAGAGAGATGGACAGAAGCTTTTTACAGAGGCATGTAGTGATAAGACAAGAGAGTCTTGGTTCCAAGTGAAAGAGAGTAGGTTTAGTTCAGATATTAGGAAGAAACTCCTTACTGTGAGAATGGTTAGGCACTGGAACAGGTTTCCCAGAGAGGTTGTGGATGCCCCATTCCTGGAAGAGCTCAAGGTCAGGGGTCTTTGGGCAAGATGATGTTCCTGCCCATGACAAGGACATTGGAGCTAGATAATCTTTAAGGTCCCTTCCAACCCACACAATTCTATGATTCATTCTATGATAATCCATGGTTTTGAATAGTCTAAGTCTTGTACTGATATTTTTAGAACACAGGCATGAATTTAATTAATTTTCAAAACCATATCTGACAAATATTCCATACTCAAATAAGGCTTTTTGTTGTTTTGCAACACTTAAAAAAATTAGTTAAATACATGTGTATGTAGGCAGGAACTATTGACGCTTTTTTACTTTGTCCTCACTTAGTCATACTGTAGATAGGGCAGAAATCACAAAATACTGATGTATGTCCAGTTAAAATCAATTTATTCTGCCTTCCAAGAGGATTTGCACAAAGCAGCACATAATACTTGTTTATAAAATGGGTTAATAAACCTAACCTTACTATTAAGTCAACAAAGCTATCTGGACTTGATGGTTTCAGAGCAGAGGTTAATAAACACATGATTAATCTGTTCCTGAAATGTTTAATGCTTAACTTTGGAAAGGATGACATCTTGAGTCATTGAGTGTATTTGCTTCTAACGGCTTTTGAAGGAACAACCAGAACCCCTTAGGATTTTAGACCGTGACAAATTCCTTGATCACTATTTGCACAAAAAAAGCATTAGGATTTGCAAGCACATAAAGTGCTCTTTGGGCTTGCGAACTCTAATCAAACAGGCTTCATTTCTAGAGGGTGCTTGATATAACATTCTTTATAATTAAAATACATTTCATTCCAAGTACAAACTCTGTTCTTGGCCTTCAGAAGTCAGAAGGCAGTAGGACAGTGTTAATGAAGGTAATTAGCTAAAGCATTGGTTAAGATTTAAAAGGATATTTTTATCTAGCAATATCTGGATATGCCATTTGGTATACTTTTAGGTTTGTGGATTTTTGTTTCTTTTAGTTTGCATATGGAGTAATCTTTTGCAAAATTTGCTGTCAAATCAAAAATTATTTTTGATTAATAAACAGTGAGTTTATAAATTTCTGTTTGAAAGGAGATTACATATTAAAAAAGGTGAAATTCTTTTTAAACAATCTGCTAGTATTTATAACATTATTACAGATATCAGAATACTGTTGTTATTTAATTTATTGACTCTGACTCACTGGTCTTTGGCTAAAAACAGAATTTAAGCTATTGAAAAGAGAATATCTTAGAACTTTTTACTTTCCTCTGGTTTTAGTTTCCTGTAGGTTAAGACTTTTTGAAAGACATACCTTCTGGATGAAACAAGCTGTCACCAGACTTGGACTCGGATGATTTAAATGGTCCAGGTTGTAATGATGGATCCTGGAATAGTTTGGTTTTTTCCCTCTGACTGTTTCATAAATTAAAATGCACTATATGAACATAAATTAAGGGTTGCTTGCAAATAACAAGACCTGAAGCCAAACCTATAATAAACTTCAAATATGGAAAAAGTATCAATAATGTTATTTGTATATTATGTGATAACTGACACATCCATAACTGCAGAATTAAAAATAAATAATATATAAACAGACCAGAAAGTCTGATACTGCAGTCTCAGAGATACAGTAGGGAGAAAAAAAAAAAAGTCAGTCTTTGCAGATTCTTATTTTTCATGTAGTCTTGGAGTGGAAAAAAATTATATGTTTACCACCAATTCAAAGTATTACTGATGTTCTTTGCCTTTTCCATAGCTTCATTGTATGCATTTGGGAAGTTGTGAAAAAAGACTAAAAGCTGCTACACAAAGGAGGCTGTGTTTATATATTTTCTGTTTCATCATGGAGGTGAGCTTGCTGGGCATGAACAGTGTTTGAAAAGAAAATATCTAGACATAGTGAGAATAGCACCATAACCCTAAAAAAGTATGTCTGTCATCAGGCATTTCCAACAAATATTTCCTTGGAGGAAAAAGGCTCCACCCATGACTCCACATCAACTACTCCCCAAAGAAACCACCTTAGAGATTTAAAATTTTGCTTGTTCTGTGTTTTATAGCGACTTCTTGAGAACAAAGTGGGGACAACCTCAGTGGCAAAGAAAGTGCTTATTGGTGGTTAATTATGGAATTGCCCCCTAAGTGGAATTCAGAATTAAGAAACTTACTCTCCATACACATTTCTGAAGACAGTTAATTGTCTTAAAGTTGGATAAAACCTCCCAAGGGAAGAGTAGCCAAGGCATGTTGACAATATATCTTGAAAATCCTACCCAGGTACTGCAGCTGCAGGGGCAGACGGGTACTTCTATTCACTTACGATCCCTGGTAGATCGTTTTTATCCAGACATTACTTTTTACTACTGAGAGGGCATGGTTTCCTCTTGTCCTGTCACTTGTTACCTGGGAGAAGAAACTTCCTCCCCCTTGGCCACAAGCTCCTTTTGGGTAGTTGTAGGGAGCAAGAAAGTCTCCTCAGAGTTTCCTTGTCTCAAGGCTGAACAATCTGATACTGGAGAAGGGAAAGAGGAGTCCAACTCATGAGGAAGAGGGAGTGTCAGAGACAATGGGGTGAACAGACTGTAATTCCCACTTCCCTGCTGCCGTGTATCATTGAGAAGAGGAGGAGGTACAGAATTATTGAGTAAGGTTAAGCGTGGGAAGAAGGGAGGAGTTAGGGAAGGTGTTTTAAGATTTGATTTTTATCTCACATTATCTTGCCATGATTTGACTGGTAACATTTTTAATTAATTTTTCCCCAAGCTGAATGTGTTTTGCCATGATGGTAATCAATGAATATCTCACTCTTCTTACCTGACCAATGAGTTTTCCATCTTATTTTCTCCCTTCCCCTGTCCAGTTAAAGAGGACAAGTGATAGAGCAGCTTTGGTGGGCACCTGGCATCCTGCACCTACCACAACCTGAAGACCCTTCAGAAGATGTAAGAATTTAGCTGCTGGTCCTGTAAAGCTGCATGAATATTTTACACAAGTTGCAGTAAGAAAATGCATATCTATATAATTATGTATGTTTAAGTATTTCAGGCTTGGAAAGATACAGGCCAGATACAAGTAGTCAGGGGAGTACTTTAGTGTGGACAACTGGAAACTCCACTAGCTTTATAAGTAAAGACTCCAGAAATGAACATAACCACAGAAAAATTCAAGGTTATGAATGGGCTCAAGGACTTGAAGGAAGATTTTAGGTGACACTGCCAGCTGTGATATGGGAGGAGATTTTAGCTATGTAAATCCACAAAAGTACTCACAAAGACATAAGAATTTCAAAAGTTTTACTTTAATTCTTTGAGGAACTAAAGACAGAACTGTTACATGGACTGAATGATGGGGGAGGATTATATGAAATGTGTCCCAGAAAGAACAGATATAAGTGACAAATGGAGGTGAGTTTGAATTGAATGCTATAAAACATAAAAAATGCTATTATGTTTTCAGATAAGTACTGATGCTTTATAGAGATAATACAATTTAGGTTATGTCTGATTTTAGGAGTAGAGACATATGTTGAAATAAAAGTAATATAAAATGAACATATGAAACATGTATATATTAGAATTTGGAACTTTAAAAGGGAGAAGAGACGGTGAAACAATGTGTCCTCAAGATGAGAAAAAGTGACCCCTAGTAGAGGTTGCCATTTTCATAGTCAATGCAGTATATAAAACAAAAATTGTGCAACTGCTAAATTGCACTGTGGTCACTTCATTTGTGTTTGTCCAAAACTTTTTCAGTCAGGCATAAGTACTGGAATGAATGTTTAATTTCAAGCAGGCCATATCTGAAGAGATTATTTACAATGAAATGTAATGATATTGAGGAAGGAATCAATTAAGGAGAAATGTTTAGTGTTTTAAAATTTTACAGTGAATGGTTTAATGTAATAACTTAATGTCATATAATTAACAAGTTAACTGTTAATAAACACTCTAGAATTACTAGATAAATCTTTCTTTAAGAGCTATCAAATGAAAAAATAAAATTGTGAATTTCAGAC
The DNA here is from genome assembly GCF_030490865.1 of Poecile atricapillus. Taxonomy (NCBI): domain Eukaryota; kingdom Metazoa; phylum Chordata; class Aves; order Passeriformes; family Paridae; genus Poecile; species Poecile atricapillus. Next base: position 58,904,548 of record NC_081289.1, on the reverse strand, counting down.
CTTGAGAAAAAAGACAAAAAGACAAAAAGGATATTAAAAATGCAGAAAAAGATGAATTAGAAATCTGAGAATGATGAAAACAGAAAAAAGATAAAGGAGATATTAGAAAGGAAAGAGATAATTGAAATAGATATGTGTATTAAGAGATGCTAACTGCATTTCTAAAAAGATTTTGAACACTGCAAAATAAAAGATCAGTGAAGGATGAAGTTGAAAATTTCAAGATCGAATAAGAAACAGAATAAAAGAGAATATAAAAAGAGATAAACCATTAAATTGAATTTTCTTCCATGAACTGCACGGTATTTATGAGAGAATAAGAAATCATGTCATCTGTTATTAGCTGGTCATCCAGAATCTTGAAGACCTTCAAAAAGGGTGAAAAAAATATCATATTTGGGGAATTTTAAAAATCTTGAGGGGCAAAATAAAACCTTTATCTTATATTTAAGAAAATCACACAAGACATATATATATATACACAGACACACACAATGTAGTGTTAGTCATAAAGTAGAATTTTCAAGATGACACCTTACAAGTAAAGAACCATGATATATGTATGACTGATCTTAAAATACAAGACTAAATAGTTATTTTTCTCTTAATTTAAATAAGATAAAATAATTTAAAAACAAAAAAAAAAAAAAGAAGAAGAAAAAGGATTACAAATTTATTAATATGGTCCAGATCCTGAAAAGTATTTTTTTTTATCCTAACATACTCTAAAAATTCTTATTGTTATTAGGCAAGTTATAAAACACTATGGGAATTGATTCAAAGTTTCTATGTTATATCTTTCAAGGTCTGGACTGTAGGTAATTGTGCAAAAATACAGAAGAGCTATGAACATCTCAATTTCAGGACCGACTTTCTGTTCAATCCACAGAGAATGTAAAAAATTGCAGAATATATTCTCTTTGCCCTGAATTTTGAGTTAGAAGTCACCTAAAACCACATGAAATAAAAAGTACCCAAAGTGGATAGAGGAAGAAGCAAACCAACAAATATAATTTATGACACAGGTGCCTCATAAATCCCGTTTCCTTGTTTTAATCACAGTTCTCATCCTGAAGTCTGTGTCCATACATTTTCTTCACTCAAGAAAACTACAGCAAGTGCTTTCTTTCAGAAAATACCTCATAAAGGATATGATTTCACCCTCTTCATCCTTTATGCAGCTATTTAGGAGGCAATGTTATTTCACATTTCCTTTTTACCTCCCAATACAGTATCTTAAAACCCAAAATATACTCTCTGAATTGGGTTATTTTTTGTGCTTTGTTCTTAATATGCTATGCTAGGGATAAAACAAAAAACCTTTTAACTCTTCAGCTTCATTATCCTATGGTATCCATTTACCCATGAAATAATTTAATGCAAGTTCTGATCCCACATCTTGGTTCTATATATTATATTTTTAATAACAACCCCAGGCCCCATCCAACACAATACCTATAGTATTTCAAGCAAGGACTAGAGTTTTTTTTTGCTCAGCCAGCACATGAACTCTAACCATAAATATTAGAGTTTGTCTAGCTTATTCTTTCTGACTCACAAATTTTAAGTTTCATCTAGTTTCAACACAATGTGTTCAATGTCCCATCTTCTTTCAGAGTTTAATCCATAATAGGATACATTCTTTCTAGAAGTTTTGGAAGAGAATTTTCTCAGAGAAAGAGGTGAACACCTATCTTGAATGCATTAACTCAGCTCTCACTATGTACTCTTGCAGCTGTGAAAAGTAGTATAATATATTTTGCTTCGGGCATGATCTGTTTGGCTGAAACCAAATTTAACTTTGCTTATCTGTTTTAATAAATCCCTAATTAACAGAGTCAGATACTGCCTAAGCACAAACAACAATTTATTTCCCCAGAAGTAGTATGAACATAAAAAAAAAAGTTTTCATGTAATTGGAAAATTTTAGTATCGAAAAATAAAGTAAATTATTCTGGTTTCAGCTGGAATAAAGTTAATTTTTTCTTTAGTGTCCAACAAAATGCTATTTTTGCTTTAGTATGAGACTAGTATTGCTAACACACTGGTGTTTTGGCTGTTGCTGAGTAGTGCTGACCCTAAGTCAGGGGCTTTTCACTGTCTCGTCCTCTGCCAGTGAGAAGCACAAGAAACTGGAAGGGAGCAGAGCTGGGACAGCTGCCCCAAACTGGCCAAAGGGATACTGCATAATGCAGAGCACCATGCCAGTGTATAAACTGGGGGAAACTGGCAGAGTGGAACTGATCATTGCTGAGGGATGGGCTGGGCATCAGTCAGTGGATGGTGAGGAATTGAATTATTTGTTGCTTGTTTCTTTTGGTTTTATTTCTCTATCTCCTTCTTTTTGTTGTCATCATCATCATCATCATCAAAATAATAATAATAATAATAATAATAATAATAATAATAATAATAATAATAATTTATTAAACTTTTCTCATCTCAGTGCATGGGGTTTAGTATTTTGATTATCCTCTCCATCCCACTCTGGTGAGGGGAAGAGTGAGCATGAATCTGAGTGGTGTGTAGTTGTCTCAGGTTAAAATGCAACAAGATACCAAACTTTAGACTTTCCACAGTGACATGTCAAGAAAGAAAAGTCATCTGAGCATTACCTGTAGAACAAACTTCAGCAAGTTCATTTTCTATTAACTCAGCCTTTAGCATAAAATCATATTTGGCAATGGGATGTCAAAAGTATGGTAATTCAGCTAGAATTTACCCTGTTTCTTCACATAATTATGTAGTTCTCACTGGGCATGCCTGAAAGTTTAAAAATAAATTTTCTGTTGCCCTTCTGTCCATTTGTGTTTACTTTATATTTCTTGATTTACATTAATTTCCACTGTCTTTATCTGGAAATCTGTCTCTGTAACCACATTTATTGTGTGAAACAAAATGTGAAACATTTTAGTATTAAATGGAATTACATGGATAAAATAATCAGTTTAAATAACACTATAAAGTAAGATGTAAAATGTGAAGTACATTTATATACTTAAATACCAGTCTTTAAATTCAATCAAATCTATGTTTTAAGAATATAGTCCCATATGATTACCCTTAGACCAAAATTTCATATAATATACCCTTCCAACTTAATTTATAATATTAATAACAACAGCATAATACAGATTTTGAAAATGTAGATGTTTTTGTACTTAAAATACTGCTTTGGATAGGAAAAAGGAAGCAGGTGATAATAAATACTGTATGCTCAGAAAAATTATGTGAGGATTTGTAGTATTACAGCACATAAAGCTCAGTATGATTTTTGGATAGAGGATGAATATATTATTACTTAAATTTTCTATATTCTCACATTCATGGAAAAGATTTTTGTTTTCATGTATATCCATTTTTATATCCCATTTTGAAGTGAAATTAAGAACAGTGTTTGTCCTTCACTTCTTGGACCTTAGAGCACACTGTTTGCAGAAAGCATGGGATTTTGTTTCATTGTTTGTTTGGGTTTTTTCTCTCATGAATACAAGATTGCTTTAATGTCATTCCTTCCTTTCCATACCTTGTAATAGCTGAGTCCTAGCAGACAGCCATCCATCTGGAATTCAGTGTTGCAAAAGAAAATAAGACAATTCAGGATTTCTTCTCATCTCTTACAGTGAGTATTTATATTTGTGTATAAAAGGCACACAAAAATTAGGCTCACCTGCAGGTCTCTGTAAACACCTGCCTGCCTGTATCACTCTGACTTTATTCAGGCATCCTCATCTGTATCAAAAAGACTCTCCAAAGGTGAGGAGTGGGAGAAGTGGTGCGGAGAGAGAGGAAGTGAGGGAGGGATGGAGAGAGGGAGACAGAGATGCATACACACATATGAACTAATTACCTACAAAGACACACCAAAGACAGGTTAAACAGCACTATGCTTGCTATTCTCTGTAAGATGCCTGAAGAGCCCTTGCTTTTGAAAAGCTCCTTTGAATCATGTGGGTCCATTTACAACACCAGAAATAAAATAAAATAAAATTCATCTTTTGAAGTAACCAGTCCTGTACTAGAACCTGATTTATGCCATTGATGTGTGTCACTGTTTCCCAAATTTTTTTCAGCTTATCCTTTTAGATAGATGCATTTTAATAAAGATCTTGTTCAGTGAAATTCTTGGCAAAGTTCCCATAGGCCTCAAGGTTACTACTGAATGGGTTTCAAGTAGTAGAATAAGGGAGCCTTGAACACTTTCAAGACTCTCTCCTTTAACATGTTTTATCATGTTTTCCTAATGGAAATCCTGCATCTTGACTGAATGCATCCACCAGTCTGGTAAATGTGATAATTTTTTCTCAAAAAAAATCTTTCTGTCTTTATGCCAGACTTAGGCCACAATAGAAGGTTAATCCCTAAATACCGTAGAACCATTGTTAATAAAAGGCCTCCTCTCTTGAAATGACTTTACTCTGCAAGTTCTCAGGACTCATCTGCCCTCATCTTGGCTAGAAGTACAAGCTCAGTTTTCCCTTACTAATGCCTAACCTGCCTGAGCTAGACAATGTTGTTAACAAGAAACAACTGACAAATGGAGGGGACAAAACCCCCAAAATACAGCAGCTTCGTTACCTGATCTTGAGAAAGACTGATGGGCCATTTCCAGACTTTAACTGGGCTACAGTGAGGAGAAAGCAATGTCTGATAACAAAAATGAACTCAAACTAACCAAGATCAACGAAGGATAAATTTCACCATGATTAGCATTCTCTCATTTGAAGAATTCAGGTTGATGACAAGTCTGATTCTTGAAAAATATGTATCACGGGCCCTAGGACTCAAAGTTTGTGTTCAATAATTTTATCTTACAGATGAGGTATTTATGCATTAATCAGGTAATCTGGACTGCTTAAATATCATCTCAGCCAATAATAATTCCTTTATTTGTAATTTGACTACTTTTTTATTTTTTCCCCAAGATTTTGAAAACACTAAGAGCATTGCCATAATTTCACATTTTGCATATGTACCTAACAGAAAAGTCTGACTTGCTTGCCTCATAGTAAAACCTTATTGTGGTTTAAAAAAGAGCCAGTGTTCCAAAATGATTCACTAATGTGTTAGCATAAATATTGGAGTTGAGAAATAGTGTCAAATGTTAGCAATTGTTTATGATTGAAGTAATGCTTTTCCCAGCCCATCTGTTGTGTGCTCTTGTAACACACAAGAGATCAGCTTAAGCCCTGCCCATTAATGACCTCCTCAGATCAAATGTCAGATATTTAAGAATGTTTACAAAATAGTACTTGTGTCTTTTAACACTCCAAGTTTGTGTACATACCAAATGTTCTCAACTCAATTGTAGCACACAGAATTTTGTTTCTTATGACATTTTTCAAAGGTTTACTACAGGGCTAGAATGATTTTACACTACATGTGAGAAGAACCCCGAATATCATCATTTGTGGGGAAGGGATAAAGAAAAGCAAGGTACTCCAACTCCAGTACCTAAAACACAACTTTTGGCCAAAAATTAATAATAATTGGGGATGAAGTATAGGCATTTAGAAATAAGTGGAATAGTTAAAATACTTTGCTCTTCTGTGGTTACATAAAAGACTTGTCTCCTAAAGAAAAAAATCATCATAATGCATTTCAGAGGGTTATAATTTTCTTTCAAATGTTACATAAATAACTGCAAATTTACTTTTAAAATGATAATTTCCCATTTGACAGAGCTTAATTCTTTTATGTCAACCCACTTGACACTTCTAAATTTAGCACACTTTGTTTAAAATTTTTTAATTTTAATATCAGTTGAAAAAGTTAAATATATTCTCACTACAAAGCAGATAAATAACTACACAAAATTAGGCAAAACATTTCTTTTGGTGATTATTATGCCCATAATGAAGTATTTTTGATATTTTAAAGTTATTCCCTCTTTAATATGACAAAAAACCCTACATATATTCTATCAATTCTATCAATTCTATCTCCTTAAAAACAAATATTCTGAAGTACTATCATTCTCAACAATCAATAACAAATATGGATTCATACTAATGGGCAGAAATTGTAATTTATTAGAAAAAAATATAACTATACCAATTTAGAATCCTTTCAGCAATAGATGAGTTAACAAAAATACTGGATTTAAGAAGCAAAGCTCCTTAACAATGACAAAGCTGGGGAGACTTACCCTAACCAAAACGGGGGGAAACCACTCTGCATGTAAAAGGCAGGAGATATTTGGAAGTTGTCAGGATTTTTTGCTGAAACATGACAAGGCTAAAAGCAGTGTAATCACTTCACCTGACACCTGACTCCACTAGGTCCAGGCTTTCTTCTGGATGAGCTACTTCTGGAAGGGTTTTTTATTTTTTTTTATTAAAGCTTTGATAAGTGTTCCCATTTTAGAAGGATGAGGGTGGGTCTGAAACTTGTGAAAATTAACAGAAGCAATTTGAAACCATACACATACATGGATCTGTTCATATTGTCTTTCCTTCTCACCAATCTTGACTCATTTTTCTTTTTACAATAAAATTAGTTATGACAGCAAATTGGATTTCTTTGTCCATAGATGTTTCCTTCACTCAATATGTTCCTTATCTGATCCCTATCTGTCTCACTTGACCATCTCTGGTTTCTTAACTGTGGAGTCAAGGATCCTTTCAGAGTCATACCACAAAGCAGAGTCAGCAAAGCTGAGTTTCAACATATCACATCCTTTTAAGTCTTAATATATAACTATTTATTTGTATCAGTCTATTGTTATGCACTCCCCTGGTATGTTTTATACCCCCTGCTTGCCTTGTCTGTTTTATTTAAGTCTGTAAAGCAGCTTGTAGGAAAGAATCCTTGTCTGATATAAATCCAGTTAGATTCCAAAGGAGCTACCTCAAATTACATCAGCCTCCAGTGTAGCTCATTATGCTCCTTTGATATCTACTTTGCCTTATTTATAGCAGGAGAATAAGCTATGATTTACATTGACTATTAAATTTTAGACTGAAACATCTAGCTTTATGTTTTCTATTTTAGCATTTGTCTTTAACTCCATTCACAGCTGTCAAGGCTTTTATATGCCCTAGTAGCAATTCTTAGAGGAGTGTTCCAGGTACAGAAAGAGGCAGCTGAAACTGTCATATACATTAGAGATTTCTCACTTCATCCAGGCATTTAACTTTTACAATAACAGCCTTAATATTAACAGATTCAATTATTCTCCATTACAGCCCTACTGTACACCGTGTGTTCCTATAGTATGGCCTGATAGGGGTCATGACACCGTTTTCCTTCCCTGTCATTTTCATAATCCAGAACAGTTGCTTATGTGATTTATCAGGTGCACTTATGGTATTAATGGTGAAAGCATGTTATTTTTTTCTGGTTTTAATCATGATATCTTGCTGCTGTATAAATCTAATACCTCTACCAGAGGTGCATACTTGCATGTCTTTCCTTGTGAGTAGCTTATAGAAGATTTTCCTGTGTGAAGATGTGTAACATAATTACTTTAGGTGTATTTCAAGTATTTCAAGTTAATAAGACCATCAATAAAATGTAAAGCATAGTAATTATTTTTACACTCTATTCAGACTTTTGAGTGACAACAAGAAAGGGTCACATTTTTGCCTCAGTGTGTCAGAGCTGAAAAAAATCTCAATGTTACAAATAAAATTCTGCAACAAAAAATAAATTGTTCTGCAAAAGTGGGAAGTATTTGAAACATGTTTTGTTTTCCACCACCTAATTTTCCTGCCACTGTGTAGCTCATTGGAGACATATTTGTTATTGTTGTAAATTAAATCAGTTTTTCTAATTTCATTGCTGCACTACACCTTGAGAGGCTTTGGACTGTAATCTAAGAGTTTAGGAGTAACACAACCTGATTTATGGTAAACACCACACATGTACCTCTAGGGACTCATTATAACTTCTAAAAGCATTAAAAGATGTGTAGGGATGCTAATCGTGGAACAAGACCAATTTTCTCCTTCCCTCTCTCTTGACAGTTGTGGATGACACATAATGTTTTCGATGCTCAACTTTACTGTATGATGATTTGGTTGGACTGGATGGCCTTAGAGGTCTTTTCCAACCTAAATAACTCTATAATTCTGTGATCATCACACACAGAGAAGAGACTAGTGTGTTAAAATAGAAAAGCAGAAATAATAACTCAGATAAAGATGGCTAGTGAAATGTTCATCTGGATTTATGCCTTTGGTAAATAATAACCATAATCAAAATATTTCTTTAAAAGATCTGTTAAATCATTACTAGAATATTGATTTTTGAATTGTTCCTAAGTAAAAATTGAATAAATATGTCAAAGTTGCTAGTCACTTCTCTATGTTTAATTTCTTAACTCTGTTCTTGAGCTGATAAAAAATGACCCTACATTTTGTGTACCAGTTTCTTATGAATATTTTCATTTCAAAAAGGTACATAACCTTACTGGTATTTCGACCCAGACTGGGAACAAAGCTTATAGTTCTATAATAATATATTTGGGCAGTCTTTCACTTAAAGAAAAAGAAAACAGAAGGAAATAAAAATAGTACAATGCTCTGAGTGATATTGAACGGTGACTACTCAAATTGTTTATAGTTTTTCAGTTACTCTCTTTTGTGAAAATGACCGTACACTGAACTCTCTTTATCTTTGTGATTCAGTAGCAGAAACTTTCACACTCAAGCTACTTCTTCAGAAGTTTCAAGTACAGTGATTGTTTATGAAAAGTGTACTGTGAAAATCAATTTTCCCCTCCAAATATTTCAAAGGAAGCATCTGTCCTTTGTGAACATGTTTTTTGTAAGTCTTCATTGGAAACTAGATGAAGTTCAGTCATATCACAGTTGTCATCTGCAGACACAATTATACAGCTATATTTAATGCCTCAGTGGATAACCCCACATTACAGTTTAATTTTCCACAGAAATCTAAATTTGTTCTTGGACTGTGTATTTTCTATCACATTAGATAATCAGTCAGAGGAGAAATCCAATTTTAACTCAATCAACAACACTTTGAAGAAGGTTGTGTAAAATAACTTCCACAGGTTTTAGTATGCAACCCAACATGTGACTGGTCTGCTCATTTATTCATTGCTGGAAACATATCCTGGCATGAGACTGAAACTCTATGAATGACCCCTTGAGTGGTTTTTTTTACAGTTTTGGGACATATTATTCTCCTGGGGTTTTTTGTTTGTTTTGTTGTTTTGTTGTGGTTTTAGTTGTTTTTTTTCTTTTAAGCAAAAAGTATGGCAGATTTTTTACTGTTTTACCTGGAAATTTCTAGTTCTAACTCAGAGTCCCAAGACCAAAGTGGCATTCATAGCACCATTAAGTAGATATGACATTCATTTTGTTACATTGCAGAAGAAAATAATATCAAATACAGTTGAGAATTGTTTGTCTATTTTCTTTTGATGATGAAGGAGTGGTTTCTGTATCCCTGAATGACTATTTTATTTGATTTTAAGTTGGTAGGAATCACTGGACTTCACGATATCTTCACATACAGTTTGATGTATATATTTATACCAACCCACCCCATGGTATTTACCGTTCATTTTGCCTTACTAGTTATTCTTCATTATTAATCCCAGAGACTTTGAGTGCTAAATAATATCTCCTTTTTCCTTGTTTCTGAACAGTAAGAAATAGTCATCGTGCACTGACACAAAATACTCATTCTGAAGCAGGCATGTGTTTCAGTTAGCTTCATATATATTCTTTGATAATATTCAGTATCAGAAACGTTAGAAGAAATTGTAATAGGGTGATTGCACTGTACCATGAGGCAGAGTGATTAGATTGATAGGAACCATATGTCTGAAGCTGGCCAGTGTGGAGATTTAGAAGTGAGTTTCTCCATTTCCTCTCAAGTTCCTGATCCACAGATATAAATTAAGCACTAACATGGATCACAAATGGTGTAAACTTACAGCAGATTTGTATTGCCCGAAAAATTGATTTAATAACAGACAGGGTTGTTATGGTTCCTTCTCTTCAATCCCATGACCTCTCTGTGAAAAGAAAACAAGCTCTATAATTTCCAGAGGCAGCATCTCCAGCTAGACTTTAGTACACTGTTCAAGGTTACTTGAGACACCTTTCCTAACTAAGTTTAAGTACAGAATTATTGTGGCTGGAGATTTCATATTTTATTTCTTTATGCTAGCCTTTCATGTGATCAGCAATTTTGCTATACTTTCCAAGAGGAATACTGTAACTTGGTAGCAATAAAATATATATATCTTGTCATAGAGTCTTGTTCCCTTGTTTACCCTTTAGGAAGTCCTTCTTTTTATCATCATCTCACAAGAAAGTGCAAGTTTTAGGTATTCTTAGCTAAAGAAGTATTCCTAGGTATTCTAGGTATTCCAAAGACATGTCTACAGAAAGGTGAGTGCAGGCTATAGCAGAAAGCAGAGACACTTCATTATAGAAGAGGCTGATGAAAACATCAATGGTGATAGTTATTCTCTTCAGCAGGAATGTGGAGTACTACTTCCTCTGCTTTCCTACAGATAACAGGTGTGACATAGATGGTTCTCTCAACACATCATGGCTTAAGCATAAAAATTGGAAGAAACTTAAATACAGATTAATATAGTGCAAGGGAGACAGAAAAATATTTCATTGTATGCCTCTGTGGATATATGAATGTGGTAATGTTGTGGCCCAGCCTTGGCTAGTGATTAATTACCCACACATTTGGTCACTAATTCTTCTCCCCTGCTACAGTGGGATGGGGCAGACAAGAAAAGAGCAAACGTGAGAAAACTTGTGGGTTGAGATAAACTCAATTTAATAAGTGAAGCAAAATTTTATGTGCAAGAAAAGCAAAATAAGAAACTTATTGACTGTTTCTCATCCACAGGTAGGTGTTTAACCACTTCCTCTAAAACATCCTCATCACAGGCAGCAGCGGCTTGCAAAGACAAACATAAGCACCTGTTTCTCCCTTTCAGCTCCTTTCCCTAAGCATTTTTTTTTTTTTTGCTGAACAGGATACCAAATGACCTTGCTTTGATTCAGGTCAGCTGTCTCTGCTGTACTGCTTCCATTTTCTTGTTTACCCCCAGGATCATTTTTGGGGGATAAGGGCAGGGCCAGAGTGAGGAAAAAAAGAAGGCCTCGATTCTGTGTAAGCACTGATCATCAATGGGCAAAACACAGGTGTGGTAACAATATTGTTAGCCACAAATGCAAGCAGAGCACCATACAGGCCGCTGTGATGAGAGTAAACTTCATCCCAGCCAGACCCAGTACAAGCAGACACTCGAGTTTGTGCATTCTGGCAAAGCTCTCATGGAGTGAAGGTTAAAAGAACTCCTGAGTGTATACATTGGGCAATGCCTTTTCTGATAAGGAAGAAGGGCTATTGGTACTCCATCTTAAGAATATTTTCAACTCATTGCCAGATGGCAAACTATGAGAGGTAATCAACAATTTTTATCTGAAAATGTTTTCAGTTAGAGGTACAGAGAAGTGTGGCATGTGACAGCAAGTTGTTTCTGCTATTTGCATCACAACAGAAGTAAAAGTCTGCCCTTCACAAAAAGGCTCAAGACAGTAAGGAAAATTGGACTAAATTTGAAGAAAAAAAAGAAGAAGGATATTAAAAAAGGAGTCTGATATCTCTGCATCAACAGAATGGTTCATAAGCATTGTACTTCATAGAATTTTACTGCTATTAAGTAAAATTGTGGTTTATTTTGCTCAGACAGGGTATTAAGGCTGTATTCAAGGCTTTCCTACAAAAATGTTAGAAGGACTTCTTGACTTGTTTTTTCTCTTGCTCAGTTTTCAGTACGTGCATAGTGATTCAGATTATATTCTCAATTTGGCATCTACTTGATATCATGGCACCTCTTTTAGAAAATGAAACATTTAATGGAATTTGTGCAGGTCAGTGAGATAGAGCTTAGAGCAGTTGCTTTTCTACATTGGTCACCAAGACAGAGCTATGTGAAAGATGACAGTGGAGACGATTGTCATTTCTGAGGATGCAGATTCATGCTTTCTGGACATGGAAAAGATTTGGCACTGAAATAAGATGTCCATTTGAATCAGGAAGAGTCAAATGTTCAGGCATGAAGAACACTATCAAATAAATGGCTCTGGTGTGTCTGGATTTTCAGAACAGATGGGTAAGGTTCTAGAATTCTCTGCAATATCAGTAACTCCTGGTCTTACAACAGGGATATGCTTGTCATTAATGATCTTCTAGGATCCACTGGAGACTTAACGGATATATCCGTCACTGATGGTCACAGCGCAGTTGGACAGGCTGCTTTACCAGAATTCAGTGAATACAGGTATGTCACAGATAGCAATTTCTGATAGGTAGACAAGATGACGGTAATACCACCTTGCAAGAAGACAACTTTGAGGGTAGATTGACCCTCAAAGTTCAGCTGATGAACAAATAAAGTGTTTCATCAGGCAAAGCAGGAAGCTTCTTGGGACCCGGAATGGTAAAGACAGGAATTCAGGAATGACATGCGCACAGGTAATAACTTGCTCCTTGCAGAGGTCTATGAAGGCTATTCTATAGCCAGAAATGGGTGATCCATACTAGCTGATGCTGAGTGTAAGGTGGTCCTCAAAAAATTGCATATGCTTTATTTTCCTGCCTAAGGCTGGTAGCTTCTCTTACTCAGATATGCTCTTGAAAAGCTCGTGCAGTGCTGTGCCAAGTATAACCTAATGATAAATTATCTGGCACCTCACCTATGCTGGAGATAACTTTCGTACTGCTTAAGGGCATTCAGGAGTTTGCAGTCTATGACAGCATATTAGAGAACACAGAAGCAGAGAAATCATTGCTGAGGAGCGAAAGAAGGAAGTTATTTTAGATATTGGTAAAAGCAGATCAGAAATTCTTCACAGATTTATTGGGTTTTGAAAGAAACTCAATAGATCCTTTGAGGTAGGTGAGGCCTAGGAAGGACTTGGAAACAGTAAAAGTGTAAAGCCTTCTGGGATAGATGGCATAGATTATGTTGCATGGCTGAGAGGATCTTTGAAATACCTCAGAGGATGACAAGTGTTATGTTAAGGCTACTAGGTATGAAATATTTATTTCATCTTTACACATCCTAATTCTTTTAATGGGACCATTAGTTCCTGTATTTCAAATATATGTTGTACTTTTTGTGGGCTACCTCTAGAAAAAGGCAGTGGTCTGTAAAGCAGAAGAATTACCTCAGCACAGGGTATCTAATGATGCAGGTCTCCGCAGGAAGTCTTTTGTCACCTTATTGCGTGAAAACTTATTTCTAGTTTGCTAGGAGGTATCCTAATCCTTTTGATTGTGGCTGTGTATGTATGTATGCTGAACACAGCATGTTCTGTGGATACTTTCCTCCAGCATACATTAGAATAAAACGTTTTATGTCCTCTTGAGAGGTTTTACTCTTATTTCTCTTCCTTTATTATTTCTCTATATTTCAATGGTTCTATCTAGTAATATATTAAGGTGCAAATTGCTTCAGTTTCAAAATGATGAAAAAATAAGTTTAGTAAAAGCAGACACAGAAACAATCAGTGTGTTTTGACTGTAACTAAACTATTGTTCCCAATTCAAAATATTGTTGTCTTTTCATTTAATACTTTACCTTGTTCTTTTGGGAGACAGAGGGAGAGCGTGAAGCCACTATGTGATAATTTAAGCTATGCTTTTCTTACTGCAAAATTTCTGCAAATAGTCACTTTGACCAAGATTAGAAAAGCTAATTTTGTGACAAAGGGCTAGGCTGAAAATAGAAGTTTAGGGTGAAAACAGGAATTTATTTTGCAATCTCTGTGTTGGGAGTTCTATAGTGACACAGCATCTATTGCATTTGATGTAGTCATTGACTTTGTAATCGAATTTTAAAAGCATTCAGCTCTATCCTGTGTTCACGGCAAACTGGAGCATATGCCTACTACTTTGTAAATCTTTTGACAGAAACTTAATTTCAGAGATGTCACTCAAAGTAGCTAAAGCACCACATTTCCTTCATTATAATTCCAAGAACATATTAGGATAAGTGCTTGAGCAATTAGTATCAATTGCTCTGTGTTTTTGCCTGTGAGTAATTTGCATATTTAAATTCATAAGTCGAGTTAAAGTAGATTTATGCTGGCCACCACAGGAAAATTTTAATATATTTGATTTCAATAATACAATATTTTTATTCTCCTTTGAGAGAGGGATGTTATAAAGATTTTGCAATAAAAAAATCCACATCTGATATTTTTAATAACAAATAATTTTGTAGAGAATAAATTGTAATTACTGAATTATACCTAATAGTACTATAGTTATATAAATAATAAATTCATTAATTATAGCTGATGATTTATAGAAAGAGAAATTTGAAGTGTTTGTTTTGAACTTCTTTTTTACCTCTTTATGAAATGTATCTTGTTATTAATAGTCTTGTGCTAACATAATACTCTTGTAATATGAAAATTTCTCTGACATCATTTGAAGTAGGATACCATGCCATTTAAGTCTTACAGCCAGTGCCTCATCATTTCTAGTGGAAAAATCTTTAGGAATCCTGGATCACTTTTTGAGACACTCGAAAAGAAGGCCTTGGAGGCATCAATGTTTACTCTGCTTTTGCTGACTCTAAACTAAGAAGAGGACAAAGGCCATAAAACAATGGAAAGATTGGGTAGGTGCAGGAAGCAGTAGCTCCTGTAAGCGTGTGAAAGAACTCAACATCTCCTGAAATGCTAGTTCAAGGCAGGGGTGACTGGTACACTGCCTGTCCTTGTCCATCCTCTCCAATGCTGAAGGAGACAGATGTCTCAGTGATTGCCAGTACAGCACTGACACCTTGGGTTAGTGATGAGCTATATCTCTTGATGCCCTTAAAGGAATAAAGGAACTATGCCAGCAGTTGTCTGAAGAATTCTCTGACATGAGGGAAGATGGAATGATGAAGAAGAAATGGAAAGAGCAAAGTGTAAAAAAATAGCTGGAACTATATAACGAGTTCTCCAGTTTTTGTAGGCAAAGATCAGGAAACAACCTGGAGAATAAAGACCCTGGCCAGATTTTCAAGCTAGTGTAAAAATGTTCAGTACCTCACGAATAGTAAGTATAGTAATATAGTAATATAGTAATTACTATAGTAATATAGTAATAGTAATAATAGTAAGTATATATGGACTCTGACCTTTAAGTATTTAAGTGCCACACTGCTTACAGTGTAGACAACATGGGGAAAGGAGTCGATTCTGTCTGCTTATTGACCTAGCATCTCACTAGACCCAGTGTTTATGTGACAATATTTCCTTACTGAATACTTAATATGCAGTCATATAATATAGTGAACTATCAGCAAACCAACTAATGAGCTCTAACTTTAATTATATACATATTAGGCTCATCAAGGGTCCTTCTTGGGGCAATATACCAAGAGGGCAATATATGAGTTATCATGGATTTATATAAGTAAGGACTAGTTAAGAGTTGAAAACTTTAGGGGGATTACAACAAAACAATTGGAAGGGGAAAAATTTATGTGCCTTTATGAAAAAATGCAATGTAAATTGCCTAGGAGCTTTACACATCTAATTTTGCATAATTTTTAAACTGAAAGACATACTGAGTTTCCAAAGTGGACATGACAGGAAAGGTGAAGTGAGCTAAAAAACTAGATTTAATAAAATAAATCACATCTGAATGTCTAAATCATGGAGATCAGTCCTGACTCATGCCATTTTAAATAAAGGATTTAAATAAAAGAAAGTGTATGTTTTCTTCCAAAAACTGTGTTTTAATGGCTAATAGATTTCTAGAAACAAAGTAAAGACCCCTGGATGAAAAGTGTTAGAAGTTATGAAGAACTAGTGTGACTGCTATCATAATTATTTTCTTTAGACTTTTGCAACCAAACTTTTCTTTGCCTACCTGCACAGCAGATGTAGAAGTTTTTGGGTTTTTTCCTGGGAACACATCCTGGGGCTGATAAACTTAGAAGTCTGAGCTCAGTACACTTTTTCTGCTGTGTAAACATGCAAATCTGTGTGACCAGCTTGTGGTGGTTGTAAATTTTCATCAGACTCCCCACAGATAATTTTAAGTGCTTTCACTCTGGTTTTGGCAAGGGAGCTGTTCTCTGTTCCTATAGCTGTTGCACAGCTGAAATAATACAACAGACCATTGCAAAAGCAAATGCTTACAATGGATTTTCTCCTACTGTTCAGAAACAAAAGTGAAGGCCAGTGTGAGCAGCAGGAGGTCAACCTATCTTTATTTGATTTAATTCTGTCTGAGTTGTATCCTGTAAAACCTAATGAAAACTCAATATTATCAGCATGGTGTGGCAAACTATTCAACAACTTGAACTTAGAAAGTTCTCAGTGATTAATTCTTTCTTCTACATGCTCTGTATAAAACTGCTGGGCAAATGTATTCAAATTTGTCAGAAACAAAAAAGTAAAGATTCCCCCATGCAGTTTCCTACACTTGTTTCCATATGACTTTTACTCTTAGAAAAGAGAAAAAGAAAACAAATGAAATTGCAGAGACTATGAAAAATGCATCTTGGCAACAACTCTCAAAATTACAGAAAAGTGAGTTTATTCTTCTAATATTATTTTTAAAAGACATCTTGTCTGTTTGTTTTACCATTTGAAAGTTGTAGCTTGAACCACCACTTCAGTCAAGGCATAGATTGAAACTCAGACTTCAAATCATACAAGGGATTTATGCTTTATCTTTTTGATCAGGTTTCTTTCACAGTTCATGAGATGTCATCACCTCTAGAGACTGCTTACTTAACCCAAGCAAGGGCAGCCACCTGCACTGAATTCCTGACTAATTGGCCATGTCCTTTCTTAATTTCTTCTTCAGCTGATAATTGCCTCTTCAGCACACACTAATTCATTGCATTAGTCAACATATTTGTTTGGTTGAATAAACTCACAAAATATTATTTTTATAGCAAACAAATGATATTATTTAAATTTATTTAATAGCACCAGAGTTTTGCTTGAACCAGTTACATGGACTTTGCATTTCTTAGTATTTTTCTGAAAGATTATTTTTTCAGCTCCTGTTTTTCTACACCCAATTGGTCTCCTGGGGAAAAAAAAAAGTCACTTTCTGCAGCTCTCTGAGAGAACTGCATGCATTTTTTTTTTAAATTTTAAACGGTTTTGAGGTTATGTTACATTTTTTTCTCTCACTAGAACACACTAGAATAAAACTAAAACCAGAATAGCTTGATGATCTCTAAAAAGAAGGCCAAACAAACTGACAAGGAATTTTGTGAAGGAGAAAATCAATGGACATTGTTGCTGAAAGTACTTATGGCTATAGCAGATGGACAAAATACTCTCTTAGCTCGCATGTGTCTGTTTGACAGTAAATGAAACATGGCATATAATTAAATGATGATTTCAAATTCAAATTTGATTCTGAAGTACAATCTTTTAGATTAGAAAACAAAACAAAATGGATCTTGATAAAGGTCATACTGTTTGATCCTTTCTGCTAATATAGGTCCATAGAGCTGTTATGTTGGTGGTATGTAATACAGCTACAACACCGTTTCATGCTTCACTTCTCCCAGCCAGGACAATGAATCCAATTAATCATTCTTCAAGGAATTAAAGGACATTTCCAAATCAAATGCACTTGACCTTATGAAGGACATCAAGGTGCTGGATGTTAACACTGCACAAATGGCACAAACAGGTCCAGAAGAGAGGGGCGCAGGCGAGGCAGAGAAATTTAATTTTTTGTTTGCCTCTGTCCTCTATGCTTTATGGATTAAGGGGGTTCAAGTGGCCAGTGCTTGAGTACTATGGCTGTGAGAATAATTAAGTCCCAGTTAACCCTGAAGCTGTGCTGGATCTGATGATCCAGCTGGATCCCTATAGGTCCATGGAGCCTGATGAACAATCAAAGAGCTGGCTAGTCACAGAATCACAGAATGAGTAAGGTTGGAAGAGACCACAGTGAAGTCATCTGGTCCAACCTCCCTGCTCAAGACAGTTCATCCCAGTGCAAATTGCACAGAATTGTGTCCAGATAATTCTTGAATATCTCTAGTCGGGGAGACTCTACAATCTCTGAGCAATATGTTCTTGTGCACGGTCACACACAACAAAGAAATTTTACCCCATAATCAGGTGAAACTTCTTGTACATCAGTTTCTGGGTATTGCCTCTTGTCCTATTTCTCGGCACCACTGAGAAGAGTCTGGCTTCATCTTCTTGACATTCTCTCTTCGGATGCTTAGAGACATTGATGAGTTTCACTCTTAATTTTCCATTCTCAAGTTTGAAGTCTCTCTGAGTAGAGAGGCCCAGATATCTCAGCATATCCTTGTAAGAGGTGGTCCAGTCCCTTGATCATCTTTGTTGCCCTCAGGCACATGCTGCTTCTTGGGACTGTCTTGTACAAGGCCAGAAGTTGTTTGATGATCCTTGTGGGTCGCTTCCAACTCAGGGTATTCTGATTATCATGTTTTTCGGAACTACAAAGAACGTTCTCTACATGGAATTGCTGTTTGACTTGGGCTTGACTGTAGCTTTGCCCTGCACATGGGGCATCCAACTGTGTACTGCAAGATGCAAATTTTTGCCCTTTGTTCTGGTTTGTTTTGCAGGGAGGGTACCCTGGGACAAGCCAGCTAACTACAGCAACCTTTCCAAGATTATGCTCCTGCAACAGCCTGCACACACTGGCATGAACCCTTGCACAAAGAGCAGAAGCAGTGCCCTGAGGCTTCTGTTATTCTTGTCTGGAGAACTGAAACATGACTAATATGAGGTGCAACGAACATGCTCTTTACTCCCTTGTCTGGCTATTGAAAATATACCACAATTTTCCCTTTTCAGAGGCCTAGATTCAGAGAAGAAAGATAAGACCAGATCCACACAAACCTGTAGGCAGGTTGATAACTCCCTTTCCTACTTTTTAGCAATTTCATAATATTGTCTCATGATGAAAATTCATAAATCCAATTTGGCAATTTAAGAGAGGAATTTATAACACATAAAACAGTCCACAGGATTAGATTAAGCTAATTTATAGATGATTATGAGTAGCTTGCTACGAGGAAGACTTTTGCTTCCCTAAAAGATTCTCATTAGGAAATAATTTAATTTTTTTTGCAATTTTGTATCAAGAATTTAATGGCTTAAATCATATAATAAATATAATCATATAATAAATAATATAATCAATAATATGAGATAATTATACCTTTAAAAATAATATTAAAAAATACTAACTCTCTTCTTGACTCAGATGCTTTAGCAAATTCAGTAATTTGGCTATATAAGTTATCCAAACTCAGGCTCAACTTTTTCTTCCAAGAAGTAGTTAGAGGAGTCTGGCAGGCACTCACTATTTATATGTAATTGATTCAGTTACTTAGTTGTTATAGTGTTTGTCAAGGAGGTGAAAAACCTCTTCAGGAAGGGAACTGACCCACATCTCTCTTGTCCCTCAGCAGAGTGGCTGGTTGCAAGCTATAAAGAAAAGGGTGATTATCCTTCTCTTTGCCATATGTACAAGTATAGCAGAGAGGAAATTTCAAGGGGGAGAGATTGAGTGAATAAGAAAATGGGAGTATGACTCCATGGCCCAGAAATAAGGCCACTCCCTGGCAAGGGAAATTTTGGGTCTGATACATGGTCATAACATTATTTATTCATTTTATCCAGTGTTTTTTTAATGCAAAATCCAGACACGCTCTCAGACTTCTATGCTGAGATGGCTACACCCTTGTCTGTACCGAAGCTACTCTAAAGTAATTTCTGTCGGTTTACATAAGTTGTACTCATACAAATGACTGCAACATTGATTTATCTTTAAGCTTTAAAGCTGTCTGTCTTTCCTCAGTCATTGTTTAGAGAACCTGGATGCGTTAGTCAAGGCTGTGAGAATCCCCTAAACAATAATGCTCAGGTACTGCAGCGTTCAGTGGTGAGACAGCCAAGTGTTGCAGCTCCAGCTCCATATGAATAACCATAACTGATGTAAACAGATTCACAAAGTAGCTGTTGGCAAACCAGCATAGAATGTCTACCCTCTGCTTATCCATTGTAACAGTAGGACAACAATCAGAGCCATATTTCTATGGAGAGCACTGGGTAGCTCTCTAGGAAAAAAGAAGTAAAAAAGACTATGAACAAGTAACAAATCATCTGTAGAAAGCTCTAAGATATTTTAACTGGAGCTGATGACATATTCAGCTCTTACACTACAGCATAAATAGCTTTTCTCTTTTTGATTTATTTTTTTCTGGGTAAGGCATAAAAGCTACTTCAGCATATTTCCTTATTCTTAGTTCTTGGAGTTTATTCTTTGTGTCTCAGTGTTGTCACTTCTGATACCATATACCAGCTGCACACACACTATTTGTTGCTGGAGGCACTGCACACTCTTGGGAAATAAGAGGTAGAATCAAGGGTTTCCTTCTCCTAGGAAGATGGTAATCAATTTTAATTGAGAAAAGATTAAATAACTGGTACACGAGCTTGCTAAATCCTGTACATTTTTCTAATGGGACTGGATTCTGGAAGACGTTTTACAAAAATCTAGGATAGAATCAGACAGGAATTTTCCCTTATGGTGAACTCTGGCATACCATGTGGATAATGTCTGCATAGAAACAGAGACAGAAAATATTAATATCAGATATATGACCTACATAAATTTTCATACGGAAGACACTTCAAAAACATACTAATATTTCAAAATCAAACCCTTAGAAGCTAAAGAAACAAAGTTCACTTGGGCAACTGTAAATTAATCCTACCAATTTATGCTTTATTTGCTACCCAATATGCCTCAATTAGATGATCATACACTAGTATTTTGAAAGAGCTCTTGCTTTGTTCAATACTTGCATTTAATATCTCTAGTACTCAGAAAAGCATCTGTTTCTCAAAGTATGTTTTTATCTTAACTGTTGGTATGAAACCTACTTTCTCTATTTTTGTCTTTATACGAGGTGTTGAGGTGTTGAAATGTTTTAGTTCTAGAGGAGTACACTGTACCTGGTTCAGGTGAAAGTGTATGCACCTTAACTCACATAACCCTGAAACCTCCTTCACATGTACATGCTGATGTATTCAGCAAGTCTGATGATATGTTCAAGATGAAGAAGATTCACACTGTTCTATTATATACAAAAAAACCAATGGACGATATTATAAACCTACTTCATATTACATATTTCAGCTTACAACACTGGGCAAATTTAAAAATTGCAACTTAATATAAAATATTTTAAAAGTTACAGTGGGAACATTCTAAATAACAGCTGAAATAACAATTACAAGTTTCAGGAGGTTTTTCAATTCATATCTTGGTCCACATTGTTCACAAAAATTGACTTAAATGGAGACAGGTTAAGCTGTCTTATGATGAATCTCAACAAAACCCCTGCATATCTCCTCCTTAATATGATTTCACAGTATTATAAACTTCCAATGACAAATTTAAGAGTCCAGTTTGCAAATTGGACCAGAATTTAAATTCTAAATTTTGTGTACTTCTTAGTACTTGTACTAAGTACTTCTTAGGCTATGATAGCTTCTCATCAGCTTGGTTTAAAACTTCTCAACTTCCATGACTTTTCTTGGAAATTAGCTTTTTGCTGTGGACACAGTTGTCTTGTGTCTTGGTAACCCACTTGTATTCCTCTTGTGTTTCAGACTTTTTAATCCCAGGCCAGGATGCATCCTCACTATAGCACATCATCTCTTTCTACAAGTTGCCCTTTTGCAGAACTAATGTGACAGCTGAAGATATGTCTTGTGGGTGTTTGTAACATTTCATCATCTTGCCTTTCATCCATACCCCATATTTCAACTAGCCACAGTAATAGCTCTAGGCCACCTTTTATCAAAACATAGAGCAGATGCTGGAAGCTGTATTAGCTGTCCTATGTTCCATTATATGGTATAGGGCAGTGCTTTAAGGTCTCAGGGTCTAGGACCTGACCCTGAAAATATATACCCAGAAGTGCATGAAAGAAAATGCCCTTGGGATTAATTGAGATGCTTAACACAGCAACAAACAGTTTAGTTTTGTTTTGACTTGGATCCTCATTTGGATGTTTTAGTCTGAAAATTGTTATTAGTGTGTACTCTGTGTGACTTTCTCATCCACCAGAGTCCAGAAGAAGAGGGGGCCATAGTAGAAGAGATCTACACAGAATAGTGCTTTATTGACAATATTGGTACTGGTCTTGATGAGTTTTCTTTCAGACTGGGGCCAGAACAGGACTTCTTTTTCTTTATGTTGATGCTCAAACGAAGCTTCTTAGTAATATAATTAAAATAATAATATTTTTTGTATATATTTTTTTTTTTTTCAATTAGTACATTGATTGTTGGAAAGTGGTTGCTGGAAACAGAAGGTCACTTCTAATTCTGAGCTTCATATATGAGTTTTATTTGGTTAGGAATAAGGTCTCTTAAAATTGAGAGTTTTCTAATTTAAGGACACCTGTCTTTAAGTACAGAAAGCAGTGCTATTCTCAGCATATGTAATTTGTAAAGGAGTACCAGTCAAGCATTTTTATTCACATCATAATGAAGGGGTATCACTCTTCAAAATTCTAGTCCTAAGTAATTGTGAATTATCATTATTCCCCAATATGATTAGTATTTTATTTCCTGAAACTAAGTTGTTGAAGAAAAACAGCAAAAGACCTAATAAATATATGTAATAACTGATCGTACTGGTTATGGAAAAATATTAAAGGTATGTTGACACCTTAGCCCGTTATTTCATGAATTTTATATCCAGCTTGCATTCTAATATCTCATCTATGGAAAAAGTAATCCCAGATTTTTAAAACTCATCTTCTAACCTGCCTATTCAGTGAGAAATGCAGATTTATTTTTTTTTTAAGTAAAAATTCATAAGCTAAGTAGATTTCTCTGTGCAAACTTAAGTAGATTTTGTAGTGATCAAGCTCGTAGTACAGGACTACCATACACCTTTCAAATTTTGTGTCAGTATTACAGAGTAGTTCTACATCCCAACAGACAATTCAGTTAAATCTAAGGAAATCTGTACTACCATTTGTTCATGAAGGTGGCTATAAACATGTTTCTAAACATCTACTTAATACAGTGAGTGGAGCATACCAAATGACCGATGTTGACTTCCAAAAAGTTGATTTCCAGAAGGGCAGCCGAAACAGAGTCACTTAATATAGTCACAATATCAGAATATAACTCTCCTGGTTGGCCAGTGTCATTCAAGACATTCTCGAGAGTGTCTCTCCCTTTTGACCCATGGAATACCTGCCACACAGATATCTCAGGTGTTCTTGGGCTTTTCAAGCAGCACCAGTTGTAACCAATTAATAGATATTTTCAGACTTCCATCATTAGCCTGAGTCTATTAGCCAGCTCTTGTACAGAAACCTACAAGTAGTCACTAAAGTTTAGATGTCTTAATCTCAAGTTGAATGAATCCTTGGATTTCAACTTGAGACCAGAGGGAAGCTTGAACTCTTATGGAGTGTCAGCTGAGGACAACATGGAAAACACACTGATATGCACCACCAACCCAACCCCCAAAAACCCATCTCAAATTATCCTGATGCAGACCTTCAAGCACCTTAAAAAATCCTATAATTTTCCAATATTGATTCCTTTCTTTGTTTCAAAAGGAGTTTCACAACTGAGTGACAGTGGGAGACCACACAGACTTGCCTGGGTTTTTTATGTTCTCCTACTCAATGGCAGATGAAAGTTAGGTAATCTAGAAGTTATACTTTAGAATAGGCAAAGGAAAATAAAGCAGAGAAAAATGAAATTTAAATTAAAGGTGTGTCCCCATATCTGTTCAAGGTAAACTGAGGCCTGTGCCCATATTTCACAGAATGCATACTTCAGATAATTATGACTGTGTAGGTATCTTTGCTGGTTTTAGGGGAAGAGAAGTTGTACTCCAGCTGAAAGCACACCAAGGATTCATTTTCCAGTGACAGTGTTAATATTGCAAGAATACCACTCCCAGACACTTGCTGTAAAAAGGATAGGGACGCAAAGAATGAATGCCCTTTGGATGCAGAGTGAAAAAAACAATCTAATTATGCTGCTCAAGGTCTGCTGAGAAAATGGAATAGACACATCAGCATAATTTAAACTACCTTCTATTTATCAGCACTTCCAGCCTTCATTTTGCTGGCCTTGCCCCATTAATACAGATAACGTTTTTATGTAGCTCAAAATTCTTCTCTTGTTGACTCATGCTTTTTCTTTGGAGCAAAAATGAAATTAAGGGTTTATCAATATGGAATGCGTCTCCATTTCTAGTACCTTCTGCTTTTTGAGAGATTTCAAGTTTTCTGCAGGGAGATCTGAGAAGGTAGAGTGCTTAATATTCACAGCTGTACTTCCAACTTTACCCCCAGTACTACAGTTTTAGTGCTATACTCCCCTAGTACTTTATTGCTGCTTCATCAGCATCCTCAAACTTTACAAAATGTCAAAAATGTTTTATGAGTTTTTGGGCTAATCAAAACACTATAGCTGCCTCCTCAGCAGGAAAGTAAATAAATCACCTCATTTCTTGTCTTGCTGTTGATCCTTAGAGGTCTCTCTCTTTGTTGTTTCACATACATTTTCCATACTTTTCCAGGTCTGCTTAAACTCAGGTTCAGATACATTCCTTAAATATCAGGGAATATCAGGAATGTATCTGGACCCGCAGTGCAGAGATGGGAGAATGAAGGAAAAATATATAAAAATACATATTGACATTGAATGTTTGTAGAAGAGCTAGGAAAAAGCATCCATTGGGGATTGTAACCTAACCACTTTTCATAGCTAAAAAAGGATAAGGAAAGGGAGACACAGCTTTCTCCCTTTTGTAATAGATAGCTGGCATCGTTGAGTGTAGGAAATTTAGTGATTTGCATCCACTTAAGTATTTACAGTTTAGAGAGGCCAGGTTTCTGATATCTAAATATTTTTGAAAGTAACTATCTCCTTTTAATTACTATATTGAAGGCTTTCTTGTGCCTTTTTGCTTTTTTTTTCATATTCCATGCATTATTCTAGAAATTGTAATTAAGTATCTGAAAGTCTTTTTTACCAACCTAAATAAGTCTTCACTGAGATTAATAATTATATTATAAGTTTGTTTCATTTGCTTTATTTACTTGCTCCTGTGCATTATGTAGGAAGAGATATAATTATCTTCAGCATCTTTTACTGAAATTTTGGCTAGTCTCTAATTGGAATACTAAGTGATTTGGTGAAAGCCATATTTATCCAGATTCTTAAAGAAACAAAAAAAAAACCAAAAAAACAAACAATCAAAAAACCCCTTTGCCCAAGAGCAACACAACTCTGAAATCTCAAGCTTCCTTGATAAAAGGTCTGCTTAGATGTGACATCTCTGTGAATTACAAAATATCTGTTGATATTTTCTGTGAATTGAAATATTTCAGTCCAATCTACTGACTTTAGAAGGGTAAAAACAGCACTATTGGATTGGTGCAGTCTTTCTGGGATAATCTTACCAGAAAGAGGAAAAGAAAATTTAAACATACAGGAGAAGGTATTCTTGCAGTAATTAAATATGAATTTTCTGTTTCACTAAATTTCATGTTTCACTAAATTTCACTTTATCCCAGTGAATAATCTTCTCCCTGGTCTTTTCGTAATTCAGAGTTGTTAAATAAAACCCCAAACAAGAACCCAAACCCCTTCTCTCTGAAATGAGCTCCTGAGGAGTCATTACCACACATCTTCATATTTACTGCTTGTTGTTCAATTAACCTTCTCAGTTACAGAGACACTATTAGGTCTTCTGCTGTCATATATAAATTAATGCATATAGGCATCAAATTAGTCTTTCTTCCACATTTTTTTAGTGGCTTACTGCAATTCTTGATTGATCCATTAAAGAGGAAAAGGTTAGCAAGAAACCAGTGTGCACTACAGGAACAATGGCATCCAATCCATTGTCCTTTAACATGTCGATACACAAGGTATTATACAACACAGTCTTGAAGTACTGGCTGAGAATACAAAATCCTTATCAAAGACAAGTAAATCTGTCTTGTGTTTTGCTGAAGCAGCAGAATGAATCCATTCAATTTCTGATCCTCCGTTTCTGAGCTAGTCAACTTATTCTTCTTTGTGGTCAACAGAGAGAAATAAGCACTTCTTATGATGTATTTCAGCTGCCTACCTTATAGCTAAATGTGCTATGCCTTGCAATTTCCTATTACTTTCTGATGAACTATAATGGTTTAGAGTATAAATAAATGGATGTATATATAAAATAAATATTTTATGTATAAATATATATAAAATATACACATTTCTGG
Source organism: Poecile atricapillus (assembly GCF_030490865.1). Taxonomy (NCBI): domain Eukaryota; kingdom Metazoa; phylum Chordata; class Aves; order Passeriformes; family Paridae; genus Poecile; species Poecile atricapillus. The sequence continues at coordinate 58,878,255 of NC_081289.1, read as the reverse complement.
AGGCTGAAGACATGATATAACCAAAAATTGAGGCTGTTTGCTTTAGATGAAGCAAGACTAGATATACTAGAAATAAAATCCAAAATACTGAAAGCTACAGGGAAAGGAAATTTCATTCTCTTTTTAAGTCTGACAGTACAAAACCTTGGGATATTTGGTGAAATTAAAAACAATATATTTATAACTTCTGGAAGATTCTTCCCTCAGGACACACTGAAGAGTATTCACCATGGCTTCAGAGCAATATTTAAAGTCTATCTGTTATATATGAGATATATGGGACCTACAAAATGAAAGAAAATTATTAACAGATTGGATAATGAAGGCTGTTGAAGTATCCTCCAATGAGTGATGGGATAAACATGAAGTGATTTAATCCAAAAGTGATTAGTAGGATCATTTCTTTTCTGATGCAACAGATCTGCCATTGGCTTTCTGCATCTATGTAGTTCTACCATATAGAATGTATACATTAGGTTATAATCATAGCAATATAGAACAACTCCAGTTGGAAGGGACCTCAGAAGATCATCTGGTGCAATCTTTTGTGAGAAAGGGAGCCTAGATGAGATAAACTGGAACCCTGTCCAACCACATCTTACAAATGTACAAGCCAGCTGGTGATGTTGTGCCCTATGCCCCACAGGACACAGTTCTTCCTTCCAGCTGCCGGGACACTGCTGACTCATAATAAATTTTCCACTGATCATCATTCCCAGGTCCCTTTCCATGGTGCTGCTTTCCAGCATCTCATTGCCCAGTGTGTACATCCAGGGTTGCACCACACCAGGTGCAGATTCCATCCATTTCCTTTGCTGAACTTTGGTTGGTGATTGCCCAGTCCCCTCATTTGTTGAGGTATTTCTGCAGGGCCTCCCTGCCTTTGAAAGACTCAACAGCTTCTCCCAGTTTTGCATTATCTGGAAACTTGCTTAGTCATTCTAGTCTTCTAGAACCTCTAATCCTGGGTCCATTTATGTCATTTACAAAGATGCTGAAGAGCACAGGACAAGATTGGAGCCCTGCAGAACCCCACTAATGACAGGTCACCGTCTGATGTCACCCCATTCACTGTAACCCTTTGTGCCCCACCCATGAACCAGATGCTCACACATTCCATGATGTATTTTTTGAGCTGTGGCTGGACATTTTTTCCAGAAGAATCCTGTTAGAAACATTACTGAAAGCTTTACTGAAATCCAAAAACATTACATCCACTGCTCCCCCCTTGATCAACTAGATGGGTTACCTTGTTATGTCAGACTTTTTGTACTCTTCTGGCCTGGGTTGTACCAGCTGTGTGATGCTTCCATGTTGATTTCTGGCAAATTGAAATTTCCCATAAGGACAAGTGGTACTGACTTGGAAGCATTGCTTAGTTCCTTAAAGAATAATTTATCAGCATCATTGTCCTTGCTGGGAGGTCTTTTGCAGACTCCCATGATGATATCCACAGTATTTGTTTGCCCCATGATTCTTATCCAGAGGCTCTCAACTTTGCCAGCAGTGAGCTCCATACATTCTAACCCTTCCATAGCATACAGCGCCAATCCCTGCCGTTTCTGTCCTGCCTATCCCTCCTGAAGAGCCTGCAGCCATCCAACAGGGCACTCCAGACACAGGACTCATCCCACCAGTTTCACCAGTGATGTCAAATCTCTGGGGCTGGGCCAAAGCCTTGAGCTCTATTGTTCGCTCCTCCTAGTAGTGTAGAAACATGTCAGGTGTGGTACCTTGTAGCCAAGACCTCTTAAAGAAAATCGAGGAATCCCATTAGTGCTCCTTTCCTCAGGTCTTGGCACACCACTTGCTTTTCACTGAGCAAGTGATGAGTCTAGTTTTCTTCCCTTTTTCCCTTCCAAACCAATTTAAAGCTCTGAAAAGGAGCCCCACTAAATTCTGTGCTAGAAGTCTTTTTCCTCCCTGAAAGAAATGAATCCCATCTGTTGTCAGTGGTCCAGTTAAACAGTTTGTTGAATCTGTGTCAGGATCCTGTGATGTGGGATACAGCTGCAGCTGGATAAAAGGTGTTGTACAACTCCACGTTCTCAGGGAGGACCTGAGGTCTGGATTTCATGTATGACTTTAATGTGGCATTGGAAAGAAAATAAATTTAGACTGGTCACAAGATTTAAACCTGATATAATTGCTTTGTGGATTTTAAATATTTTCTGTGTGATTTTTATGCAAACCCCTTCTGTATGAGATCTTCACTGAGAGAAAAGGTTTCCACTTGCATCCACAGAATAGACAACACCTTTAATTATCTATTCAACCTCAGTATTTTAATGGTCACATATAGAGTCTCTTGCATGAAAGCTCTCCAAAACAGATCAAACAGATTATAAATGAGAAGTTGGATTTTGCTGTGATCATACTTTTTCAATAACAAAAGACAAAGTCATTAGGCAGTTGTTGGATTTAGCTTGATTTTATCCATATTTATGTACAAAAATGTTTGTTTCCTGGTAAGTTGTGTCTTAGATAATCACTACTTCTTTTCCTATTTTTTCGATAACAGCTAAATTCCCATCTTCTAAGATGTAACATTGTGGCTGTCGTTCAGTGCACCAAGATTAGCAGAGACCCTCTGTCACACATTTTGTCTTTCGACAGCTCAGTGATATAATTACTTAAAATGTCATTGCTGTTGCTGCAGCTTTAATCGGCTTCTACTCTCTTTTCTCTTATTCTGCCATCTTTCAGTGCTATCAAGAACCATGCATCAGTCTTGCTAGGTTGGATTTCCTTAACAAAATAAACTTTTCCTTGAACATATTGGAGGCCATGCAAAAACACTGTTAAAAAAACACCTTCAAAAATTGTCATCCATGTCACCATGAATAGGACTCACATTGTCACAGTATAATGATAAGTTCTCCAATAAAACCCAATGACTTTATCACACCATCCATTTTTTTTTTTTCATCTCTCATGTCAGTCAGAGACAGATTGCATGCAGGGAGCAACAATTGCTAAAAGAAGAACATGCCTAAATGTTTTTTGTCACTTCTGGAAACCAAATATACAGCAACTGATTCTTGTTTGATCTTCTTCAAAGTTTACCTTGGATTCCTAAATACTAAACAACATGCAATTAAACACATTTACATTTTCATATGGGGGCAAACTGAGTATACAGTGTAGGAAATATTTTGTATTTGACCTCTTAGGTGACAGAAGATGTGGATTATCTGCAATTTTGCCTGTGTAACTTTTGTGAGTTAGCAACATTTCAATCTCTTTTTTGAAGAAATAGTGTTTATCTGTCCTCTGTTGTAAAAGGGAAGACCTGCATACATCAAAGAAAAAAAAAAAGTGATGAAACTAGAACTTGAAACTAGAAACATGACCTCCACACATGGCATACTTACCAAAATGGGGGTGTAAATGTGTTCTGTTATACAAAATATTGGGGCAGATTGCAAGGAAGTAGATTTTTCAGTTTTATGAAACCAGATTAAGTACAAATTTTTAAGAAACACGTAATATTGATGCTTATCTAAGTGACTTTTTCTTAGCCCAAATATTTAAGCTTGGCCTTTTCTTCAACCATTTTTTTTCCGTTTCAGAGATTCTTTTCTTCTTATACTTCTTCCCAGCTTGTTTCCACCCACATGTTCTATGTTCCTTTTCTTTGTATTTTTCAAATAGAACAAAAAAAAAATTAAAAAGGGAAAGAAGGAAAAGTACAATGCACAAGATTAACACTGGCAGAAGAATAGGCATGCATGACTGGCTGTTGGCAGTGTCTCTAATATAAAGCCCATGTTTCTTCAGCGCACTTATTTTAGTATGATAAATTGCATTCCCTTTTCCTTTATGATGCTTTTTCCTTCAAATGCGTTAACATGTAAGTATTCAAAAAAAAAATTTAATTACATTTTGGCAGCTCATCGAACATAAACACTACATTCTCAATGGGCTTTTGGACTTTACCCATACAACAAGGCTGGCAGCAAAAAAAGATTCTCAATCCCCTGATGTTTACAGGATTTAATAGTTGTATTTTGGGAATCTATTCTTGCAGGTCACTTCCATAGCCTACAATAAAATATGAAGATATTTGGCTTGTCGCTTAGCATTTTTAAAGCCAGATATAAGACTGAAAATGTGACCTGGCAAGAAAATGCCCCAAAAATCTTTCCATTATTCTGCTAGTATGCATTTTTTTATTTAAATTTCGGGGTGGGAATGTCTTACCATAAAATCTACAGTTTCTGCCTTACAGGAACCTAGAATTTTATTTAGATTTTTCTACTGCATCCTGAAAATTGAAGTGCGCTGAATGAAGAATTGTTTACATTAATTTCTCTTAAAGAATGACACCTGGCTTCAAATCTAAATTAAATTACATCTCAGAATTTGTTTGTATGAACTTTTGTCTCCAAATGGAAGGAAACTTGTGTGAGTTCACCAACTGTATATTTAACTCGAAAAATAGATACTGTAAATTTTCATCTACAGATATCAGAATAATTTCAGAAATTTGGATTCAACTTCTCATTTGTAGTAGGTAGTGATCAAGATCAAGTTTTACTTAATGAAAAAGATTTTTTCTTATCAGTTTTTGAAAATCTATACATTGATGGTAGTTTCAGAAATACAAGAATAAAAGATTTATTCCAGTATATATTAGTAAATATTTAATTGATCTATCAGAGACAACTGTTCAATCATTATTGTTGTTTTGGAAGTTGTGTGAAGATATAAGCCCCAAAATAGATTAATTTGAGATACAAGCAGAGATGTAATCACTTAGAAGATGTAGTTTCCCTTTTCTACTCCTAACCTTTTGCAGTTAAATATTCCTGCATATATCAATAGCTCAGAGTATGCTTACTTAATGCTGCTTCTGTCTGAAAATGCAATTTCAGGTTTTAGAAGAGGTTATGGTTGGAGCACCATAATTCCCCAATGTTGGTCTATAGTTCTCTGATTATTTTTAATTTTTTTTTCTTGAATACATATAGAATGATTAACTTGCTATCTCCTATAATTCTGCTAAAGGCAGAGCAAGAGATAGTAATACCAGGAAAAAGTCTGTCTCAAAACCTTGTGAAGGAAGTAAATTTTAATATGGCCTAGGAAACATAGTCAAGAAGTCTATTTATGCAAGTTCCTAAATAATGCCTCTAGGCAGAGGTGCTTTGAAATCAGGACAGCTAAATTAATCAGATGCATTAATGCACAGGCTGTTCTCAGGTACTGCATTAGGAGATGTACCACTTAAAAATAAACTGAATGTGGGTTTTTTTCTTCTTTTCCCCTATGCCTCAATGAAATGTTAAAACTGCTGCTGCATCCTGTCTCACAGGAGTAAGAGCCTCTCTGGCCCATAACAGGCAGTGAGGTTCCAGTCACTGTTATTTGTTTGTGATTCTTTAAGAGTAAAAAGCCTCAAAGTGCCCAATTCCTATTACAGTGCTTATTAACCAACGGTTGTCTTTCACAATAGATGCTTGTGATAGCAGGAAAATACTCGAATTAATGTACATAAATAGATTTCCTTAAATATATCTTTTACTGGATGATACTTTTAGTGAATCTCAAAACACCAGAGCTAGTTTTGGGAGGACATTTTTGGCATGCTTCATGCAATAGAATTGACTGCTAAAGCTATAATTTTCTCTTGCTCTTGAGCCTACTGCGACACTGACAAGCGAATGACTCAAGCAACAATACCAAGAAGTAAGAAAAACAACTTTCAAGACCTACGACTGACAAATGTCCCCATTTTTTTCTCCCAAGAGCCTTTCACAACAGTGGAAAATGAACCTGAGTGCTTCTTGCCCACTACAGATGAAGACAATCAGGGATCAATTAATAAATGGTACTATTTTCCACAACCGTAAGACTGTGATTACAAAAGGGATCGAAACATAGATCGACTTGGGAAAGACCACCTTGCTAGCTTGACAGGGTCACAAAACCACCAAGGAAGTCATTTATTATTGCTATTCATTAAAGAAAGGTTATGGTCATCTTTCTAATTACTTTTCTCACTTAGGACTGCTAACTTTTTCACAGATTGCTTGTCCCTTGTACTGACCTCTGTATAAAATCGATTCATATTTGCATTTTTTTGTGCTCATTATGGTGAAACATAGCACAGACTGAAAATAAACGTATCTTTGTAAGAGCAGGCACGTGCTGAAAACACTGATGACAAATGTTAAGTTTTTCTCTTTTTTGTTTCATCGATTTTTTCACATATTCATGTAAAATTGATATAACTATGCTTACCATGAAGTTGTTATAGGAAGCTTCAGAAAAAATGAAGCCAATATAATATGCAAATCATTCCAAGAACTAAGATAATATGTGTATTTTTTTCTTAAATTTTTAATTACTAAGGATCATCAAAAGATTATTCAAAATCAAACATCTTTATTTCTTTTTCTTGATGTTGAATGACCCAGTTTTCCAAAGCTCTGTATTTAAATGAAAAAAATTAACTGACACAAGGAATTTGGGAGCTAAATCTGGTCATATATTTTGAAGAAAGATTACTGTTTGCAGAGTAATTTTGTTCACAGAATTAAGTTTAGAGTATGAATATGAACTTTTGTCCAAACCTGATCTTTTCTCATAAGGCACAAAGTCATATATTTAGCCCTGTTTCTATCTCTGTTGTCTTTAAATTCTCAAAGACAGCTCTCAGCTTTGTCAGGAGCTGAGACACTTAGGAATCTTATTCTAAAAAACAGTACTGGCTGTAGTACTTTTTAATAATAACAGAAACATTTAATATTTCTGATAAAACATCATTCTGAATAGTTATCCATACACATCAAAGGAAAAGGCTGTTAAATTCTAAATGATTCAAGGTTATTATTGTCCATATTTTTCAAGGAATTATCTTTAACCAATTGTTAACAATACTGTTGGAGAAAATCTGCTCATTGCAACTTTGTTCTCCATGTCTATTTTAAATGCATATTTATAATAATCCTTTGAAATAGGGTAAATAAACAGTTTATGTGATTGAGAAAATGTAGAGAAAATTCACAATAGTTTAGAGGGAAAATTAGCAGTATCTTTATTTTGAGACCATGGCTGACAAATAAAACCAGATGTACCTCTACAATGTATTTCTTCATGACTGTAAGGATTTGAAAACAGTAACCTCTGAACACATATTTATATACATTGTAAAGAGGTACTTGATTTAGCAGTACACCTGGGCTGTGTTAGCAGAGGCACAGCTGGTAAACTGAGGAACCTAGTTATCTCTATTCATTCAGCATTTATTCCTTCTATATATCTAGAGTAGTGCATCCAGATTTGATCTTCCAGTACATGCAACACATGACGAAACTGGACCAAGTGCAATGTAGGCCCAATAAAGTGGGGGCTTGGTGTAGTTTCCCTATGAAAAGATCATGAGAGAGCTGATCTTGTTAATCCTGGAGCAAGGACAGCTTTAGGTACAGCAAACAGCAGCTCCCCTACACGGGTGTGCAGTGGAGACGATGGAGCCTGGCCCTGCACAGTGGCACAAGATGGGACAATAGAGACAAGGGAAATCAATGGACCCAAGGGAGATTCTCACTGCCTGTCAGGATAAACCTTCTCCCCAGAAGGACACTCAGTCCATGACACAGCCTGCCCAGAGTTATTGTGCATTCTCTCTCTGTGCTTGGGAGTAGATAAGTCCCTGATCAACCATGTCTGACCACATACTTCGCGGTGATCTTGCTTTCAGTAGGAGTTTGAACTGGGGATCGCTTAGCGTGCCTTCCAACCTGAATTATTCTTTTATCCTCTGAAATAATAACAGACACTTAGAGTGATCTTAAAAATGTTATTGTATTTTATTCGCTGTGTCACGTGCCATTTTATTCTCTTACTGACCTAAATTTATCATTTTGGCAAAGCAGAGGATTCAGGTATTCCAAAGAGATCTGATTCTTCTTTCAGCTTTACTGGGGATAAATATGCAGCAACTTGACTGAACGTAACACTTGAGGTAAATTATTTGAGAGTCTGGAAGCTTAAAAAACTTTAGGTAGTGACCATCTGAGATAAGAGCAGACTAACCTTCAGACTGCAGCATTGACTGTGACTAAAGGGATTTGTGCTATGTAAACAGAAAGTCAGGAGAACTTTGTCTTTTTGTTCACTGTAAATCACTATTAAAAGTTGATAAGTGAAGTGTGGATCTTTCTCTTGGTACTATTTTTTTTTTTTTTCCATGAGAACAGCAAACACAGCTGATAAAATATTTTTGGCAGTATGTTAAAATTGCCACAACTCTAATGATTTGTATTCATAGTATAGTCTTAAACTACCAGTAGCTATAATTCATCATATTTCTAATTTTACAAAAGCACAGATGGCTGTCCACTCTAGTGGTCCCAACATTACTGAGTTAAACATGGAATAGCATGATTGATTAAAAGTTGTAATCAGACATTACTCCTTGTAATTGTGATTAATATGAGTTTACTATTTCTGACAATAATTACTTTTATTCTTTCTTTTTAACAGCTAGAATAGAAAGTAAGTAGATTACAGACTTAAAAAGCAAGACTTTAGGGCCAAATGAACAATTACATTTAATTGCAAAACGAGAAAACTGATGTTCATACTTTACTTTTCAGATGGTTTGGGGATTCCTGTTTTCCTTCAGATACCAGGTGGCTATTTTCTCAAGATGAGCCATTGTTCCCTGTGGGAAAAGGACAGCTAATAATTTATTTGTATAATTTTCTCTATATAATTTTTAATTTTTTTCTTTTCTTTTTTTTTTGATTCTTACCCTTTCTGTAGTACCTAGTAATAAGATTTTTTTTTTTTTTTAGGAATGTTGGGCAATTCTCTGAAATAAAAAAAAAAAAATAAATATTTCCTGAGGTAGTGAAATATTAATGGACTGATTTCTATTAATGTATTTTGCAATCATGAGAAACCCATTTAATGCGTTAATTTGGCTTTGTTTCTTTCACACCAGATTCTCATAGACAAATAAGGCCTGTGGTAAAATCCTTGACTTCCAGATGACTCTCTTCTTTGGAAGAGCGTGTGAAATTTACACTTCAATTGATACTATGTCTTTATAACTTAATTTCCTTAAAGACTGGGTTTACACAACAAGGTTCTGATAGCAGGTGAGCTGCAGGAGAAGACCCCATGTCAGACACAGTTTCATGCAGCTCCAAATCCAGCTGGATAAAGCTGAGCCCAGCAGTGACAGTGGTGGTGCCTCTGTATAAACATATTTAAGAAAAAGTAAGAGCACTGCAGAGCAGCTGTGAGTTAAAGGAGTGAAAAAATAAGTGAGAAACAGCCCTGTAGACACACAGGTCGGTGAAGAGTAAAGAAGGAGGGTGAGGAGGTGCTCCAGGCACCAGAGCAGATTCCCCTACAGCCCATGGAGATCTATTGTGTAGCAGAGGTTCACCACCTGCTGCCTGTGAAGGATATCCCTGAGGCAAAAGGCTGTGCCCTGGGGGAAGCCGCAGACCATGGAAATCCCTGGCAAGAGCAGACTCCTGGCGAGAACCCATGGAGAGGAACCCATGCATGAACAGGTTTTCTGGCAGGAACTGTAGCCCATGGAGAGGAACCCAGGCATGAAGAGGTTTTCTGGCAGGAGCTGACCCTGTGAGGGACCCTGGAGCAGTCTGTACCCGTATGGAATGTATCTTCCAGAAAGAACTCATGCTGAAACTGTGGGACACACCCCTTTCTGCAACAGGGTAAAAACATGAGAAGGACATGGTATGGTAGGATACAATTTGTTCATTTTTATATCCTCAGTGGAACATCTTAATTTCCCATCTTTCCTTCTGAAACAAGACCTAGTCTTTCAAAAAGCTGAGGGATGCAGGCAGTGAAAACAAATGAGGGAAGAAAAACATAACTTTTGGGCAAAGAGTTCACAGAGAAATGTTGCTGTTTCTCAGCATCTCTTGTAGTGCCTTTGGCAGACAGATCTTATGAAGCCCAAGGCAGAATTTAGAGCTACTTCCCTTGAGTAGAATAATTACAGCAGGCCTCTTTGGTCTTGTTACCACTGTTTTTTCCAAAGGTGAAACAGGCAAGTATGGTTCTTTCCTTGGCTGCTAGTTAAATTTTCTCCTGTTTTACTCATAGCAATAAATCCTTCTTATTTTACTCTCCCCACATTTCTCTCTTATTTTAATCTTCATGTCTCCAGGTTTTTTTAAATTTTTTTTTCTTCTTATATCCACTGTACTGATGTCCATATGATGCTTTTGTTTTCTTTTTGTGGATGCCTTTGACTAAGCAATCAATTTCATAACAAAAATAACAAATATTTCTAAGGAAGAACTTGTAGAATTTATATCTATAGAATTTAGAAGAAATTTTCTTTCCAGTTCATTAAAAAATTCCCAAATAAATTTCTTTATTTTCTATTTAACAAGATAAACTACATATTATCTTAAGTTTTAATTTCAAATGGATGATAAGAACAATGATTCTACTAAATTCCTCGCAACAGAAAGATGGATGGTAAGACATTGCATATAGAGGAAGGTTGGGTATTAAAACTTCAGTGGCCGTGTGCAACTTTTCTCAAAAGATGATCAGTCCTGTATAATACAGCTGGTATGTTCTGTATCACATGGTGTTGAAACCTGCTATCATGAGAGATGGCTAATTGGCTATTTGATTAATTGCTCTCTGCCAGACTCCATCTGTAGTGAGATTTAGCCTACTGTTCTCAAAGCTGGCTGAGGCGTACTTCACCACGACTTAGCTGAACAGCTACATGGAGCAAAATCATTACACAGTGATAAAATAGTTATGATTGAGCAAAAGGTGTCAGGTATGTGCAGCCACAGTCAGGAGGGTCATAGTTCTTTGCCACTGACTTCAAAGTCTTTTTTGCAACAGTGAAGTGACTAGTTTCTCGTTTAAAGAAAGCAATTCCTTTTTCTTGCATTGTAAAGAGAAAACAAAGAAATATCCAGAGCAGGCAAAAATCTTCTCCAAAACCACCTTGCCAGAAAAGTTTATAATAGGAATGAGGATGTACCTCTAGATTAGCCAAAATGAATGTGAGAAGGGTGGAGCCAGCTGCAACCCCAGAAACAATGCAATAATAAAGTTGCATGTGGCCCTAGCCCTTTTTTTACATGCCCAGAGACAAGTATAGTTGGGCAGGTAGTTGTCTATGCATTGTAGTATCCAGTTTTTGATAAGTGTTTTAACAAGCTGGTGTAGGATGACAGCTAAAACTAAAACCAGGACCTAACAGTCTCTTATTACAGCCACTAAACAAATGGGGGGAATTCAGTCAACTGGAACTACAAGTACTATATTCTACATATATGCCCTTTTAGCCTGATGATTTTGGTTTTTTGTTTGCAATAAATCAGTTACCTTGGGAAAAATGACAATTAAGCAAAAAGAAATAGCCTAAAAACCACTATTGTCAGAAAAAGAATCTGCAAAAATAAAGCACAGAGAAATTATAAAGATTATGGATTATTTCAGTTGTTGTTTTTTTTTTTTTTTTTTTGTATGAGACCACTGTCCAACAGGTCTGTGAATGGGAGTCAATAGAAAAATGGCATTTGTATTACCTCTTTTAGAAAGCAAAGAGAAATGTTTTAAAAACTGTTGTAAATTGCTTCACAAGGAAGCATAAGCAATGCCCAGAAAAGTGCACCTACAAAGCAAGCAATAAATGCTTCAATCGTAACTACTAAATCTATATACTTATTAGCCATCTTTTTGAATTCTACAGCTCTCTAACGCTAACAACAAAATCCTAACTGGATTTCATACAGTTTATTTACAATTGACCAAATTTCTGAAGACTTTCAAACAGACATGAATACTGAAAAAACATTTGGAAAGACACAGTGTAATGGTCTTACAGAAGAAATCCTTCTGGATAGTCTAAAGAGAGGCAGTACAAAAGTCTGATCCAGGTGTATTCAGCTTTTAAGTTCAGTCTTTAAGATCTACCCCAACCATTCAAGTCTTAGCAATACTGCTTTTTCTCGCCTAATAGAGAACAGCTCCTGGTACAATGTTATATACTTAAAATGTAAGTAGGGAATATATTCCTTCTTAAATACATAAGCTACTTTTCTTGTACACAGAAGTTCCAGCTGCAGTAACACAGGAAAAAAAGCAGAATATCCAACCAGACCTGCAATAATTCTCCATCTGACACCTAATAACTCTATAAATGAGGCTGCAGATAAAATTTTGTACATTTTATATCTTTAAGGATACTCAGAGTGAACGCTTTATTCTTCTGAAGAGTGACATGCTCACCTTTTACCTGCTTCACCCAGTAGTTAGTGTATTTTGTGAGTATTTAAAAGGTTGTTGCAGCTATAGAAAATAGCTCATCTCTAATTCCTTAGTCCCTATTTCCACCAGAAGAAATTTTAGTCTACTAGTTTAAAATTACAGTTTAACATACTGTGATTTCATCTCTTTATTTTGGAAAGTATGGTCTCCGTATATATACAGAGATATATACATGAATCTATATGCAACCTTACTAACCAAGGCAAAATAACAGGAAGTATTCCATGTGTGCATGATTTACAGTACTTGTCATCTATGTTAAACACACTGCTGTATCTTCCCTTCTCTTATCAATAGTACAGCCTAACACACTGTGAATATCACTATTTTCAGCATCACTTTTCTGCATATTCTATATGGACAATGGAAGGATGTACATGGAAGAGGAGATACTACGGTTATTTAATCTTTTTTCAAATAAATACTCTAATGTGTCAGTACTTTTCATTCTGTTTTCTGTGAAAAAATAGGTGTTTTTTCCATATGTGTGAAGGAACAGCTTGCACTACTCAAAAAAACACAGTAAAAAGAAATAAAGTCCTTATATTCATGCTTTTGAGTCTATATATTAAATTGAAAGGCTTATTGAAAGAAGCCCCAGCAAACCAGGCAGAATTATTTATTTCTAGAACATATTTTTAATTCAGTTAAAAATCTAGAGTTTTTTGCCTCATGTATTTTTATACTGAGAATGAAAGTAAATTATTTACTGGCAAAAGAAGTTTCATTCTGTAAGCCTTTCTAATTTTAGAAGAAAAATTATATTTATATTGCAAAAAGGAGGTGGCACTACTTAGTTGTAGAAGAAATGAGTGTGCTTTTTTTTGTATTTGTTAGGATGACACTATCTTTAGCAAGATCTCTTAAATAATACATACATAGAAAATAACTTTATTTTTTGAAGTACATATAATAACGGAAGATGTGACTTAGAGACATTGGAAGGAAAACCAAGCCTAAGCAGCATTTACCATGCATATTTTCAGTACTCTAATTAATATCATAAGCATCACTAACACTGGGTATTTTACAATAATGCCTGTGCAAGCCAGTTGAATTTGCCAAGGACATTGAAAAGTATTTCAATATTAAAAGAATACATATGATAAAGACCCTTATCTTCAGTACAGAGGATTGAAATGTTGGAAAATATAAAGGAACACTGACATATAAAAGAAAATAAGAGAGGAATTACAACATAAGTAATAACATAGCAAGATACCCTGTCACTTCTTTGGTTAAAAGGTGGTAATAGGTTTGTGAATTTGTTATTATGATTAATTTAGTATAGCCTTGTATCCACTGCAATCTCATGTGCTTGCTAGCGTTGGCAGTATGACAGTGCACAGAGCAGGGGCATGCAAATCACATAAAGGCATGTAAGCCTTTACAGATGAAGTGAGAGGGTGTCCTATAGGCCTTGCAGACTAGTGCCTCCAAACAAATCAAATTTGTTAAGGGTTTTCTCATACAGCTCTTTGATGACAGCCATGACGTTTACAATCTTTTTTCCCAAAAAACCTTGCAGCATCATTCAGATGGAGCCCACTGCCTAAGAACTTCTCAGTAACTAGGAATATACATATTATTATGTCCAGACTTTTTTGACTGGTTCATCAATGGCTTGTACAAAGGGGCAGATGCCTCTGCAGTGTGTTTGCTGAGGATACAAACCCAGGAGGCGTGGCTGGTACCCCAGAGGGCTGTGCAGCCCTTCAGAGGGACCTCACCATATTGGAGCAATGGACAAAGAGCTGAAATTCAACAACAGCAAATGCAGGGTCCTGCACCTGGGGAGGAATAACCCCACAGCCCAGTACAGGCTGGGGGCTGGCCTGCTGAAAGCAGCTCTGCAGATCTGGAGGGTCCTGGTGGATACAAACTGTCCAGGAACCAGATATGTGTCCTCATGGTCAAGAAGCCAACTCTGTCTTGGGATACATTAGGAAGAGCATTGCCAGTAAGTTGAGGGATTTGGTCCTGCTTCTCTACTCAGCCCTGATGAGATTGCACCTGGAGCATCATGTCCAGTTCTGGGCCTTCCAGTACAAGAGACATAGGGAGCTCCAGGAGCAAATCCAGCAGAAGGGTACAAAGATGATAAGGGGATGGGAGCAAGTCTTGTTTGAGTATAGGCTGAGGGAGCTGGGCCTGTTCAAAGTTGAGAAGAGATGACTGAGATGGCATCTTATCAATGCTCACAAATATCTGAAGAGAGGCTGTCAAGGGGATGGACCAGGCTCCTCACAGTGATGCCAAGCAACAGGACAATGTGTAGCAGGCAGAAACTGACACACAGGAAGTTCCACCTGAATATGAAGAAGAACTTCTTTATTGTGTAGGTGACTGTGCACTGAAACAGGTTGCCCAGAGGGGCTGTGGGGCCTCCTTCACTGGAGATATTCAAGAACTATCTGGACTCAACCCTATGCAATGTTTTATGGGATTACCCTGCTTGAGCAGGAAGGTTCCACCTGACAACCCACTGAGGTCTCTTCCAGGCTTACCCATTCTGTAATTAACATGCCAACCTACCAAAATGCTCAAATAATAGTGATCTATAGTGATTTTTAACTTTATTTATATTCTTGCTGTATTTACCTTTGTCATTTTACTGTTAGAACACAGGAGAAATAGAAAAAAATGCTGAAATGAGAATCAGTAAAAACAAAACACTTCAAGTAAAAGCCTGAAGGGCTGACAAACTATATAATAGTGATAAAAATGTCATCACTTTTCAATAAATAGATACTTCTACTGGTAATGTTAAATGGCCTCAATTTTCTGGAGATCTTGAACAATGTGAGAAATATCCACACACAAAAAAAAGATAGTATTTGAAAAAATATGTATTTAACATTAATTCCAATGGTAGGCATCATATAATATAACTCTACTGAGACAGAAAAGACCTAACCTTTAAGCTCTTTTTTTTTTTTTTTTTGAAACAAAAGCCAGGGAGAAAACTAAAGAAATAAAACTTGTAGCTTAATGATTTCAACTGACCTGAATTCAAGTGCTTCATCTTACTAGTGTTTTGCAGATCAGAATGCTAATATGAATTTAAATCAGTGTATTAAGAGTAATGAGAATTTATGATGTATGCGGGCTAATATTAGAGATTAATAATTTGAACGAGAAATGGATGTGTGTTTATTTATCTATGGGCAAATTAACTCACTTGGTGAACTTTCTCCAATTATAACTCAATGTGTCTATATTTAAACCACAATTATATACAATTTTATGTCTAATAATCTTACCTGATATCACTAAAGTTACCCAACAAGACCCAAGTTGAGATCTCTTTCATGATTTTTGTCAGTAATAATAATGATTATTATGAATACAGTACACCCCCTAAAGTCTGTTTTGTCCTTCTGACAAAGCAGATTTCTGTATGCATTGATTCTGATGAAGTCCTATTTGAATATCCAGTTCTTGAAAATATCTTAAAACTTCACCTGTGATTTATTATTTTAAAAAGATAATTTTAAATTTAAGTTTTTATTCTTTGAAAGGCGAGGCACTGATGCATTTTGTTTAAAAAACTGATATTGATAATACATAAAGACTGTGATAGTAAAAACATCTTGCAAGTGAGGCTATTTTCAGGTTTCTGACCTTTTAGAAAAATTATGGGTTTATGTCAATCAGAGCATGAACTCTTTCTTGTATTTAAGTCTTGGCAAATATTTTTCATCAGTTTCTCGAGGACAACCTGGCACTGAAGCAAGAGAAACAATATTTTTATTTCTTTTACTCAGACATAGCTATCAGTTTCTTGATAATAATTTCACTTACAAAGAAAAGGTATTTTTAGTGCTGAGAACTCTTCCAAGGTACTACAATTACATTGATTCTCCAACTACTTTGTTTTATTTCAGTGTATGAAAACAACATTTCATGGGATTCATTATTTTTTCCTTCCTGAATTCCTTCCTAACTCTTTATAATTCAAAGTGAACTTATTTTGAAAGATTTGAGACTGTTTTTATCATGTTACATTTTTCCTATGTTTGCTACAAGATTCTCATGAAGTAAAATCTTCCTGAGAAATCAGAAATAATGTAGAAACAAAAGTAGATAAGAATTAATATATTCAAATAACTCTAGCAGAACTCTGTAGCACTTTGTGAAAATGCACCGTAACAAGAAATAAAAAATATTTTTCTGCCTTTTCCTCTACACAACTGCCAATCACAATTACAGCCCAGTTAAAGTGATTTCCACCATTACAAGTGTCTGGGTGGGAAGCTGCTAGCTTTCTTCATAACAGCCCATCTGGCGCTGTATTTTGGATTTGTAGCTAAACCACTGTTGATAACACAACAGTATTTCAGTTGTTACTGAGTAGTGCTTGCAGAGCATCAAAGCATTTTTCCCCCTACTGTGGTCTTCCAGAATTAGGCTGCAGGTGGGCCAGAAATTGAGGGCCAGGACAGATGACTAAAATCAGCTAAAGGGATATTCCATATCATGTAACATGATCAACATCAAAACCTTAGTTAAAAGAAGAAGTGGGGGGACTTTGGTTTTCCAAGATGATTATTATGTCACCATCTCAGTTGGGAAAGGCTGTGACTGCCTTTGCATCCCTTGCATCCCCAGCCTTTCCATTGTCTTTATCTCAGCCCACAAGGATTTAGGGGGTTTTAATTTTTTCTGGAGTGGCTGCCTTTTTTTGTTTGGTTGATTTTTGCTAATGAGGGTGTTCCCGATTAAGATTATTAAGATGAAAATATTAAGAGGAATATCAAACTACCTTCACATATGTAATGTGATCTCTTTTAGTCATAAAAAGAACTAATAACACTGCTACCATTATTCCATGAAATTCAGATTCCAGGAATGCTAACAGAAGCATGTTTCTGCTTCAAATATAGCAAAACTGGACATAAGTGATAACATTTCTGCAATGAAAATGTTTCAAAGTAGCATTTCTAGGAATCAAATCATCATACTGCTGTCAGCAGACATTTTTCAGGCTTCTATTTGCAACTGATATTTTGCGTTATACCTTATAGGTTAAACTAAACCCATATTTTTAGACTTCATTTTTCTGGTAGTAGAAGAAAAAATGTATTTCCAAGTAACATTGTTGTAGCGGTAGGTACTTAAGATAAAAAAGCAAAAAAACACCTATGTGAGAAAAAAGGTGTCTATCTTATGTAAAATGTTTATGAATTTCTGCAAAAGGACATTAAAATTAAACAGCATTCTGCTGTGTAGCAATGATATTCTCCTTTTAGATATTCCTAGTCACCCACTGAGCAGTCACTCACTGAAACCATTGAGATTTAAGTGTATATCTAAATGGATAACTAAAATACATATAGTCTACATTCTTGATTTAATATTTCAAAAATTACACTACTATATATTACTGTATCTTGCATTGGACTGCAATAAAACAGGACATTGAAACAATAGTTATGACAGATATCCATTACAGATGTAATATTATGTCAGTTATGGAAAATATTACATTATTTTAAGTTAAAACCATGTCTTATCACACAATCATAGAAATGCCTGTCAACACTACAGCTACTGATTCAGTACTGGCTCATGGGGCACGGATAGCTGGAAATATAAAATGTTTAAGAAAAAAATCCCTGATTTAATACATTTTTCTGGACTCTAAGTTTCTTTACTCTTTCCTGGGACATAATGAGTATTAAATGATATGTGGCTTGCATCCCTTCAGTCAAGGGTCTGGCAGAATTTACAGGAAATACAGCACCCCTGGCTTTCTAGGCTTATAGCAGAGCTTCAGAGATCCATATCATGTTAGAGCTTTTATGAGCTATTTTCTGTAGGGGTAAAAATTATATACAGATGCCACCAGCACATGAGAGAAACAAATAATTAATGCAAACTCCAAAGCTGAGTCCAGGGCAGTAAATCCATCAAATTCTAAAGCATGGTAATATCAGAGATAGAAGGAGCTAAGTTGGTCTACCTGCTTAAGATGTTCTATGTACAGCAGCTATATACATTCCAGCTGGGTGAACTGGTTAATTAGTAAGAGAGATATAGCAAGAAGAACAAACAGGCTGCACCATTACCAGGTGATTTCTGCAGGTCAAAAACCTGATTCACATTGCTTCCTGTACAAGCTCCAAAATAAAGTGATTACCAAGACGTTCTGTACAAATATTTCTGTGCAATGAATTAATTCATCTGACTTTGAAAGTTAGTCATCTAACATTTTCTCACCCTCTGAGAGGCCACTTATTTTGGACAGATCACTTTTCAGTAAGACATGGGAATTAAAATAGTAGTTTCCCTATTTCTTATTACACTGATTTAATGAAATATGGTTTGCTTGTGAATATTAAATTTAAGGAAACAATTGGTAATCTTCTCATAAGAAACTATTAATGGAATAACTAGCAAAATATCAAGAATTGTTTGATATTAATTGAAATATCAAGATTGATTTGGAGACTCCTCTGACCCTGTTGCTTCTTTTACAACAAAGCTTAAAAAGCTAATATATCCAAATATCAGCAGTTTTTTTAGAAATAGATTTATGTTCTAGATACTTCAAAACTCTAAGTATAAATATTTAGCAAAACTTTGATTAAACTTTCAGAATTTATCTACAGTCTGCCCTTCCAAATGCAGTTTAATCTCTCTATCTTCATATTTTAAAATGGCAGAACCCTTTTATACAGCTGAGTAAGAACAACTTCTATATTTTCTATTAAATATTTTTTCTAAATTCAAGTCCTTATTTTTAAAGAATAGAACCTAAAGCACAAAAAAAAACTACTCATAACAATTTTTTAGCCCTTAGATTTCAGAAATTGTGATCCAGGTTACTAGGGCAATGGGCTAGGTCCTAGAAATCCTGGATGCAACAGAAAAACATGGAAAATATTTTTCAGTTCAGGGTTTTTTTTCAGCTTTCATTTGAGTTCTTTAGTTTCTCAGTCACTGCAGAGCCCCAAACCCATTTTTTTTTTCCTCCTGTTTTCCTTGGTTCGGACAGTCAGGATGCAAAGGATTCTATGCAAATCATGAAAAGATGTAACAGGAGAGTAAATTCCCAACTCTTTTACATCTTTTGGATTCTTGTAAGTTAGTTCTTAGGAAATGGTTATGAAAGGATAAATCCTTACACTCAGTAGAAGCTAGACATCAAGAAAGAATGCATTTCACTCTTGTCTAATTTCACAGCCATCAGTATCAAAATCGGCAACAAAGCTTTGCTTTCCCAAATTGAAACACTTTCCTGTTATAAAAATGAGCAAAGAACAAAGGTAAAAAGAGGCAAAAGGGATTTCTTCATGTTCATGCATTAGAGAGCACATCTCAATGTAATTGTAAAACTGAAGTCCAGTTCTTTGAGGTAGAGCAGACAACCACCAGCGCGGGGTTCCTATTTTCCCATACCAAATTGCATATGGGAACCCAGTGGTATCATTCACCAATTCTACAACATTATTAGTCTACAATCTCAAAAAAAAAAAAAAAATCCAAAACACCCAAACCCAGAAAACCAAACAAAAAAATAAAAAACAACAATAGAAAATCCCCCAACTTCCTCCCAAAACTAAACCAAAACCACCACAACCAAAAAACTAAGATATTAAAATCCTTTAAACAATCTGAGAGATACCAAGATTTGTTTTTGTGCTATGATATGACTCAAACCAGGAATTCAAGTGTCTTCTAGATTTTATAGTGTATACAGAAGTAAGCCATGGAGCCTCCCATAAGCAAATAGCTATTTTTCCTGTTTCACAGCACCTAGAGACATTTTTAGCACATTCTTTTGGCATCACTTATATGACTCATACAGATTTAGGCATTTTAGTTTTCATTTTACTTTCAAGAATGTCTGTTGATAAATAGCTAAGAAGCAGTTCAAACTCTGCATGCTTTTCACTTCATCACCTCAACTTGGCTGAAGTAAAGAGTACGCATGAAATGCTTATATTACATACCAGAAATGTTTCCTGCAGGGAAACAGCAGAAGATTGGGTTCAGTTCTGGCATGGTTCTATAGCACTTTACAAAACATAACTTTCACTCCTACTACTACAGACCAAAATCTCGGGCACTCAGCCTTCCACTTGGCTAAACACACCTGTTATTTACTTAACTTACAGCAGTTAATTATGCATAAAAACTAAAAAGTCACTATAAGAAAGAAAGTAACACAAAGTTTGTGAGAAACCATTTAGTGCTTGGACATCTATCCTCTCAGGGAGCAACAAGGACCAGCTTCTCCCTAAGGGCCGGGAAGCCAAGGGGCTCATGGCCAGGAGGGCCAGAGCCTCATGTCACAGCACCCAACCAGGGCAAAACCTGAGATGGTGACTCAGCCCAAAGCCCAGGTAACAGGGCAATAGCGCAGGGATGAGACAAGTCTGAGGCCAGTCCATAGGTCACAATCAGGATCATGAGCATTGGACCCAGCAGGCAGAACCAAGGTCGATCCAGCCACAGGTCAAACTCCAGTCCCAAGGTTCCTGTGGCCAGGCACAGCTGAGCAAGACAGAGAACCACAGGTTAGGGAGAGAGGAAGTGCCCAGGCAGAGCTTAAATACAGCTCCTGGCCATGGTTGTGTGTGGAGGCCTCATGTACTCATACTGTAGCATCTGACTACTTCAAATGCACATTATTAGAGCTTTTTGACTTCAGAGTTCTTTTTTTTTTTTTTTTTCATGGACTAGAGTTTGCATTCTGGATTTTTTATACATGAATAATTTCTGATTGGCCTACCCTTGTCCTGCTTTGTTTTTTGTTTTGTTTCGTTTTGTTTAAATTGTGAATTTGTTTTGGTTGTTTTTAGAATACATAGAATTCTCTTGATAACCCATTTTTTTTTCCACTTCTTTTCACTGTAAATTGAAAAACCCTGGTGCAGTCGAGCCTGATACACCAGGCTGGTTCTATGACACTGCTAAAAGGCTTCAGGGATTAACATCAGTTTTGGAGACATACTTACGGGCTCTGCGATGGCCACAATAGCCCCAGGAAAAAAAGGTCCTTTCTGTGGATCTATGAATGTAGTAAAACCAAAGAACAGCAAGGCTAAAGGGAATATTATTTTCCTGAGCAGTCAAAACCCCACAGGACACACAGAATCAGAGAGAAAACTGGCAGTAACTTTTAGATTTCTGGCAACTGCTGTGAGCCAAACAGCTGCTGCTGACAAACCAGGGAATGCAGTATCTCCCTTCTGCCCTAGTATCCCATATCTCAGCTGTAAGGTACAGCTGCACAGTTACTTCCAGGTGGAAATGTGTGTGCTCTGGATGTATTCTAAGCCTGAAGGATGGGATAATTTCCAAACCAGAAGATATGTTTCCAAATTAGCATGATCTTGAGCTATTAAGCCTTGCTGACAAGCTGCACATAAAACACAAGTAGATGCCCCAAGGGTAAGGGTTGAATTTTTTCCTCCTTTCCTGCAGAGTATTGCATGGATTTACATCTAATTCCCAGTTCTTCATATCTACCTTGCCTGCATCTGTGTGTTGATAGGACAGCTGCTTTCAGTGTTTTAAGGATGTTTAGAAATTCCTCAAGTGAATTAATGCCCAGTGTCAAGTACAGAGACTCTTGATTCATAATATATATCAAGAAGGTAAAATTCTTGCTTCAAGAATGTATTTGTATATTCATCTTCAGGAAAGGATTAAAAATTCCTACATGCATAGGTATTTTTCTATTATTTCCTACCACTAAGCTGTTGAATAGCAGAAGCTGTTCAAGTTTCTTAAAAGGAAAGAGAAAGAAACAATGTTTAAATGTAGGCAGTGAAAGCTAAACAAGCCCAAAATGATCTGTCAGATAATGGTAAAGATTATCTGATAAATCTTTAAATGATAAAGATTATTAAAAAAATAACCTTGTAATTTAAGGTACATTATTTACTTCTATAAAACAAACTTTATGAGCAGCAAATTCATTGTGCAAGAACAGTTGCTTATGCTGATAATTTTATTGTTATAATATTTTGTGGTTTTCCTAAATCTGAGGATTTCAACATTATTACATTTCAAGAGACTCTCAGTTTTAATTACAAAATAAATAATATTTTTATTGGTCTTGAGTTTTAGAGAAAATAATGTTTATATGCTAAATATTCAAAACTCAGAAAACAAATACAAGATATGTAATAAATAGAGCTTAAGAATTAATAAATTCACAGGTATTTTAATCCAGTCAAGTCTTTTTTATAAAATCTTGTTTCAATTTCTGAGCAGCTGAGATTATAACTTACACACAGTTTCATAACTTCTCTGTTTTGCCATAAGGTATTTGTAACACACAGAACTGAAACAAAAACTTCATGTTATAATGTTATCTTTGGGTTCATTTTTATGGTGTATCCTTAGAAGTGTTTCACTCATGATTGAAAATGTGCTTGCAAGAAAACATCAATGCAGTCAGAACCATGTCAGGAGCTCAACCTTTAATAAGAAAACTTCTGAAATAGTGCTTTTTATCAAGAAAATAATGCCCCCTTGATTCCATGCAGCAAACCTCCAGATCCACATCATGTCATGGTTCTATCTTCTAAATTAAAATGTCTTCTAAGTGACAGTTATTTCATTTTTGCAAACATAGAAAAAACAATGTGATAACATTTTAAAATGCTTTCTTAATGACCAAAATGTTAAATACTTTAGTAGAGATTAAGTAGTTAAAAGAAACTGAAGAAAATAGGCACAGAATTCTAACACTGTATAAGACTCCACTTCTTTGCCAATATCACAAACATTTCAGAGACATCTAAAATTACACACTATGTTAAAAAAAGGACACCAACACTATAGGAACATACTGGTCTTAATGCTTCTTAAATGTCATCTAAGCCCTGAGAGGAACCTAAACTATACTTCTCACATTGAACTCTCAGCAAGGACAGCGCTGTGTCAGGAAAGTTGAGATGTCCTCTCCTTCAGGCTTGGAAGGTTTGAGCTGATAGCTCTCTCCTCTTAGACCTGGCCTTGACTTTCATTCTCCCTTTGGAAAAAAGTATAATGAGTGATGCAGGGAACATAAAGGAACATAAAGGAACATAAAGGAGTGTTGCAGCGGCCTCAGGGAGACAAAGAGTTACATTGTCCCACCCCAAACCCCTTGTGAAGGGCGGCCCAGGAGTTCTGATTGGGTTTGAGTCCCTGGGGGGTTCTCACTTGGTGTGTTTCTAATGGTCCCTGACCCTGAACTCCACCCTCAAAGGTGTAAACCCTCGGTTCTGTCCCTCAAAAACCCCTGCTGTGCCTCTGTTCGGGGCTCTCTGTTCTGGACCTGACTTGTTCCCATACTGAATAAATGGTTTCATGAACCGGGAGCCCGTCTCGTTGGTGTTTCATGCTGGTCCCCAGAACCCTGCTGCTTCCCTGGACGAGATCTTGAGGTTGCTGACTGCAACAAATGGTGAGAGAATGCGTGGCATCCAGCGAAGCACCAGGAGAACAGCAGGACCCGGCTCCATGGACACCTCGTAAGTCCCTGGCTGATGGCTTGAGAGCCGGCGAGACCCCCGCCTTGGAAAGGAGGACTCGAGAGTACCTGGCAGGAAGGCTGGGTTGGGAGTGCCTCGGGCATGGGGGAAGAAAAGGGATTACGGAGGTGGGGGAGCCGAGATCAGACGCTGGGACAAGCACCTAACATCACCCAACGAGACGTATTATGGACGATATCAACATTATGGACGATTCTATCAACACTATGGACGATATCAACATTATGGACGATTATATCAACATTATGGACGATTATGGACGGTATGGATCTTCCGGTGGACTGTTTCTGTCTTCTGTGAAGTTCCTTTTTTTTTTTTGGTGTATACCTCCCTGTACCTTCCCCTTTCCTCTGTTCCTAAGGGCAGGACAAAGGGTGAAAAAAGCCAAGATGGCTCGGGGTTGCTGCCGTCTGCCCGCCGTTCCGTGTCCTCCTTCACCCCCTGTCTTTCCATATTCCCCGTTCCCTGTCCGGGAAAGCCTGTCCCGGCCTCCCCCCCCATCCCAAGATGGCGCCGGCCACGCTGCCTGGGATCCCTGGTTTCCCGCCTTGCTCCTTCTTTTCCGGTCCCAAACCTTCCCTTCCTGAACCTCCCAGTAACTCCTGCTTGGCCCCATCCCTTTGTTCGGTGCTCCACCCCTGGGGGCTGTGCCTTCTCCATCGTGGGCAACACCTCCTCTGGGGAAATCGAAACTGTAACCGAGCTCCGAAAGCCAGTGTTTCACCCAGATCATCTAAAGAGGCGACGCCCACATGGGAGCCGGAGCCGAAGCTGGAGATCGAAGAATTCTGCCCCTCGTAAGAGGAGATCTAAGAGCTGCACCCTTCCTAACAGAGAATCCTAAAGTGGAAGAGACTGAACAAAAAAAAAAAAAAAATTATGTTTGCATTAAGTACCATCACCGTTTAATTTGCCCGGCGTAGTCCGAGATTTAAGTGTTTGTTTTCAATTTTGTTTTTTCTGTTTGCTTAATGTGTTTTGTTATTGAGCTATTGGTGTCCCACAAAGCAAAGTGGGTGCTCTGTGGAAGAGGTGAGATTTTAAGGTGTATGTTTGGAAACGTTTTAAGCTCCTAATTAAAATTTGAAAAAAAAAAAAAAAAAAAAAAAAAAAAAAAGGAGCAGATGTTGCAGCGGCCTCAGGGAGACAAAGAGTTACATTGTCCCACCCCAAACCCCTTGTGAAGGGCGGCCCAGGAGTTCTGATTGGGTTTGAGTCCCTGGGGGGTTCTCACTTGGTGTGTTTCTAATGGTCCCTGACCCTGAACTCCACCCTCAAAGGTGTAAACCCTCGGTTCTGTCCCTCAAAAACCCCTGCTGTGCTTCTGTTCGGGGCTCTCTGTTCTGGACCTGACTTGTTCCCATACTGAATAAATGGTTTCATGAACCGGGAGCCCGTCTCGTTGGTGTTTCATGCTGGTCCCCAGAACCCTGCTGCTTCCCTGGACGAGATCTTGAGGTTGCTGACTGCAACAAAGGAGGCATTACTTTAGTTTCCATTCCTAAAACTGTTCCCATTTTTAATCAAATGGCCACTGAATTACCCCATCTCCTTGGCAGATGAAGAAGGAAAAGCCCTCATACTTGCTCCTCAGACTTAAGAATTGGAAAGCCAGAGACTTTTTGAATCCTAGTGTTCTTGGTAGGTTTTAGAACAATTTATAATTTTGGACTGTACAACAGCATAGGCTCTGAGATTCCTGTTCATGTTAAAAAGATTTATTTAGTACTAGTTTCCTAGAAAGCTTATTTATTTAGGAAAACCTTTGAAACAGTTTTCTGAGATTCTAATTCAAAAGCTTGAAAAGTTTGAAAATACTGAATGTCAGCTTCTGAAAATCAATAATATCCTCCAGGTTCCTAAGTCTAGTCCCTTTTCTTTTTCCTTCCCCAAAGGTAGACACCAAAACACCTTTGAGAACTTGGGACTGAATGATGGGAGGCAACAAGAGTTAGTCACCCAATGTACACCGGTGCCTTGAGGACACACATCTATATATTCCTGTGTCTGTAAAGTTTTAGAAAATACAGGATTTTGATTCATGTGTACAGAAGCAAACATCTAAGGTTATTTTAGAGGAATTTAACTCTGAACTGAGGCAGAAAACAGATCACTGTGGGGTGTTGCCATCTTCAGATGCTGAAGAAATTTTGCCAGATTTCATCTACCAGCCTGGCAGCTCCTAAATCACAGAGATATTTTTGAAAATGTTACCTACACTCTGTTGTGACTAATGATAGCTAAGACTCTAGAGAGCAATTTGGAGGTCATTCTGTGCCAGCTGCCTCTATTTCATCAGTCCTTTCACAGGCCACACTCCATGCTTTAGGAAATAGTTAGGAATTTGTTGTGCTTTGAAGATGAAAACCACTCTAGATTAACAAGCTTTAGGTTTCAATTATTCTGATTATACTTCAAAAAATGTTATTTATTTATTTCAGAAGTACCATAGATCTTGTGGGTATTCTGATTTTGACCCTGCTGAACAAAGGAAGGATAAACATTTCCAGTTCTTTTCCATTTAGACATTACTCTTTTCCCTCTATCTTTTAAGTGTGTTTTAAAAAGCAGAAATGTAAGATGTGTTACTCTTTTCAATATAAAATGTGTCTTTACCACTAACTTGTCATTTGCAAACTCTTATATTAGAAAAATTAGTTGATTTGGCACAATTTGAAGCCCTAAAGCTTTTCAGTCTTTTTGTATTAAGAATCTTAATCCTGAACTATTCCTGCAGTCCAATTTGCCCATTGTAAAAATTTTAACAACATATGATCCCACCCTGCACTACACCTCCACATCATCTTCCAAATTAATTCCTTTTCAAATTCTGTTCTCTTGTCTCTTCTCTCTTTTAACAATTTTGAATTCCACATAGGAAGGCTCCTTTCCTTTCATCTCTGGCTAAGAAGGTTAAGTGTAGGTTAATAACTACAGCAATTCACTGCAATTAAACAAGGAGGCTGTCCTGTGGTTTCCCTTTTAAGGCCTGATCATAGTCAATTCAAAATGCATAGAAGGGGACAGCTAGAATTGCAGGAACAGCTCCCTCTGTGTCTCAGGGAATGTTCAGTCTGTTTGGAATCTGAGGGGATTTTTGCTGCTAACACCTGCTGACTGTGCACCATAGTGATTTTAGGCAGCTTTCCAACAAGAACTCTGAGCTAAGATGTATCTGTAGTCTAATGCAGCCATGCTAAAAAGTTTCCAGACACATAAGCTAAGAACCATGTCTAGTCTTTCTGACTGCAGATGACTTTTCTATGTAAACATTGCATATCTAAATTGAAAATGCATATATAGGCTATAATAAGTCTATCACATCAGTATAGATGACTTTCAATTGCAAATCATGTGAAAACCAGTCACAAATAGTGATACATATCCCCTCTTAAGGCTTCTCCTTCAGTGAATGACATCCTCTCCTGAGAAGTACCAATGCAACCACTCTATATGTTTTTGGACAGATTTATTGTAGAGAAATCAGAATTTACTTTATACTAATATTCAGTAATTATACAGTCACTAAACGTCTAGCCGGTTAATAAGGCAGAATAATGCAATGACCTGTGGTTTATGATTAACATCAGGAATAACAGCTAACTCTCTTTCAGGATACACATGTCTAGTCTCCATTTTCTTTATCTAGGAGAATACTGATTGGAGTCAGGTTCCTGTCATACTCTGTTCTGCGCTGAATAGCAGAGGGCAATCTACTAAAATACAGCTGGTGAGTAAAAGCATTACACTGTCTCTGTGAAGTAAGAGATGAGCAATTTTACATACATATACGAGATAGAGCCTGGCTATTACAGTCCTTTTATGTTAGGTACACTGAGAGGCAGGATATAGTCCTGTCCTTCATACAGTCATAGAATCATCCTTTGACCAAACACCACCACGTCGATTAAACAAAGCACTAGGTGCCATGTCTGGTTTCTTACTGAATACTGCCACTCATGGTTACTCTATCACCTCCTTAGGCAGTCTACATCAATGGCTGACAGCTTTTCCTATGAAGAAATTCTTCCTGATGTCTAACCTGAACTCCCCTGACATGCTGGAGGCCATTTCCTCTTGTCCTGTCCCTGGTTGCCTGGGAGAAGAAACCAATCCCACCTGGCCACAGCCTCCTTTTAGGGAGTGGTAGAGAGCAAAAAGGTCTCACCTAAGCCTCCTTTCTTCCAGTCTAAGCACCCTCAGCTCCCTCAGCTTCCCCTCTCAGGACTTACTCTTTCAACAGTTCACCAGCCTCATCGTCCTTCTCTGGATCAGCACATCAATATCTTTATTGAGGTGAGGGGTCCATAACTGAACACAGGGTTTGAGGTACGGCCCCAACAAGGCTGATCGCAGAGGTACAATCGTTTCCCTAGGTGATATTCCCTTTTATCATCTGCTCCAACTGAATTGCTGCTCACCCTGCCTACCTTATCAACTGCAGATACACAGTATTTAGAGCACTGGAAGCACAAAAAAGGTTCTTCTGATGAATTTCAAAAATAAACTTTTTTTTATTTCATGGTACAGTGTGAAGAGTATGGTCTGTAAGACAAGAGCTGTGTTATGAGTCTATTTGATAGTGAAAAGCAAAAACATTTCTGGGGATCTGAACCAGGAGGAGGAAGAAAAATTTAGTGCTGTCCCATCCTTCTTTCCTACTGCTGAGGAATGAAACAAGGAGCAGTCAAAACAAATGCAAATAAATACTCTGTGAAACTGTATTTCCATAGTCTTTCTGGGTTGTCAGAAAGGGCTCTGGGTTGTCTGGTTGTTCATAGTTTCTCAAATGTGTATTTTAAGGTATTTGATGCCAGTCTGTGTATATTTCAAATATTTTCTGTTTATTTTTAGCTTTGTCTTGTAATGATTATGATCTTTCAGGATAAGACAATGATAATCCATTAACATTTTACATTTTGCTGTGTATGCATTCTCCATCCATGCACTACATCAGCAGGTGTTCTTTGAATTGCTGGGAGACATGTAACTTTATAACTTTGTAGAAAGTCTGTAGAGAAGAATTTTCAAAATTTTCGTTCCAGGTTAGCAATCTTTTTCAAAGTTTTAGTCAAGAATTCAACCTCTGTGTTGTCTTAAAGGCAGAATATTCTTCATTGCCTGTATATAAAACCTCTCCTTCTGATAAAAATAAGATTTTGACAATTTTCTAAAAAAAATTAGATCACGTATTGCATGTTGAAAATATTATAATTTCAACAGTATATGTGACTCAGATTGAATTTATAAATTTCAGATAATCTACCAAGTCAATAGGATAGCAGATACATCAGTTGTGACCTTAAGTAACAACAACAACAACAAAATATCTAACATTGAGAAAGAGTTTGTAATTAAAGTACATAAATTAATGTAATTTTGCATAAGACTGGCTTCAAACTTAGACAACTTCAACAGGCAATTCTGGCAACCAGCATAGTTCTCAGAGTTACAGTTTTGTCTCAACAGTTGATTATTTTCTTGAAACAATTGTAAAAATTGAAAAATAAACAGTTACCAAGCCTGTAATGAATTTTTTGTAAGAAAAGCTCATTTTATAGAATAAAATGCTATTGTAGAAATAAATGAAAATATCTGGGATTTTTGGGCCACCCTGTTATCAGGAAAATTCATACTTTTCAGATGAATGAGATGTGTTAAATTGTAGGTCTAAATTGCTGTCCTGCACTGTAGTACATATGCTTGTAATCTGTGCAAGTACTCTATATCATCATTTATCTGGGCATCT
This sequence comes from Poecile atricapillus, assembly GCF_030490865.1. NCBI lineage: Eukaryota > Metazoa > Chordata > Aves > Passeriformes > Paridae > Poecile > Poecile atricapillus. The sequence continues at coordinate 58,848,708 of NC_081289.1, read as the reverse complement.
GGTAGAGATAACGGCAGATGAGATAAGCAGCCAGCCATCACAATTTCAGTTTCTGTTCTGTACTCTGTGTCACACGTTAATGAAAATATTCTTACTGATCATCAGACAATTTACATTCCTGTTTATCTGAATCCTTTTATTGCTAAGTGTCATCAAGGAGCTTTGATCTGATTGCAGTTAGAATCTATATATCCAAAGATAGTTCTTTCAGTTTCCCAAAGCCCTTAAGCAATACAGTGATTGTTTTTCACAAGTGAGATACAATTTTTGGCTGCTTCTTTATAAGCATCCTTGACATAAATGTTCTTCTTGGTTTGTTACATGCAAACATGAGTTTGAGTAGGTGTGAAACAAACTCTGCTTTCTAGTCAACCATTGTCATAATGGCAGGCAACATGGAATCAAACTTGTCTGTTCACAGTGAAGTCTTTAATCAGGCTGAACCTCATTTGTCTCTTATCTACCCAAAGGCAGGTTGGTGTTTTCCTGGAAAAATTATCTCAACAGCTAAGCATATTAAAACATAAGTAGGAAATATCTCCACTAGAATATAAAAGTGTAGGAGAAAGTAATGTTTCTCATCTGTGGTGGGATGTGGCCCTGGTAACAACTGTATTTTCTTCTGGCAAGTAAAGGTCCTAAGAAACTCAACTCCCTGCCTGAAACAACATCTGGCATAGTTCAATTTCAGTCTTTCAATGTTGTGGCACTGCAGAACAAGATAACTATCAGGAATCTTTTGGAGTGCAGTAACATCCAGCTGAAACTGAACTTGACAATGGCTGTTGAGAATTCTGAATGTCATTTGTCCAAAAAGCACTTGATTCTGAGGGATCTTTATGTAGTACACATTTAAAATAGAAAAATCCATCATATGTAACAAATGCTGGGACATTTCTGCTGTCTTATGCAGCCTAATTTGTTGATGCACAATCTTGAAAACTAAAACTACAAAACGTTCTGACATTGTTGACTTCTACAACTTCTTCAGTGTGTGATGTTCAGTCACTACTGCAGTTAACCTGGTTCACATAAAATAATTGAAGTGTGTCAGATTTTAATCTTCCTTCCTTCCTTCCTTCCTTCCTTCCTTCCTTCCTTCCTTCCTTCCTTCCTTCCTTCCTTCCTTCCTTCCTTCCTTCCTTCCTTCCTTCCTTCCTTCCTTCCTTCCTTCCTTCCTTCCTTCCTTCCTTCCTTCCTTCCTTCCTTCCTTCCTTCCTTCCTTCCTTCCTTCCTTCCTTCCTTCCTTCCTTCCTTCCTTCCTTCCTTCCTTCCTTCCTTCCTTCCTTCCTTCCTTCCTTCCTTCCTTCCTTCCTTCCTTCCTTCCTTCCTTCCTTCCTTCCTTCCTTCCTTCCTTCCTTCCTTCCTTCCTTCCTTCCTTCCTTCCTTCCTTCCTTCCTTCCTTCCTTCCTTCCTTCCTTCCTTCCTTCCTTCCTTCCTTCCTTCCTTCCTTCCTTCCTTCCTTCCTTCCTTCCTTCCTTCCTTCCTTCCTTCCTTCCTTCCTTCCTTCCTTCCTTCCTTCCTTCCTTCCTTCCTTCCTTCCTTCCTTCCTTCCTTCCTTCCGCCACTTCCTTCCTTCCGCCACTTCCTTCCTTCCGCCACTTCCTTCCTTCCGCCACTTCCTTCCTTCCGCCACTTCCTTCCTTCCTTCCTTCCTTCCTTCCTTCCTTCCTTCCTTCCTTCCTTCCTTCCTTCCTTCCTTCCTTCCTTCCTTCCTTCCTTCCTTCCTTCCTTCCTTCCTTCCTTCCTTCCTTCCTTCCTTCCTTCCTTCCTTCCTTCCTTCCTTCCTTCCTTCCTTCCTTCCTTCCTTCCTTCCTTCCTTCCTTCCTTCCTTCCTTCCTTCCTTCCTTCCTTCCTTCCTTCCTTCCTTCCTTCCTTCCTTCCTTCCTTCCTTCCTTCCTTCCTTCCTTCCTTCCTTCCTTCCTTCCTTCCTTCCTTCCTTCCTTCCTTCCTTCCTTCCTTCCTTCCTTCCTTCCTTCCTTCCTTCCTTCCTTCCTTCCTTCCTTCCTTCCGCCACTTCCTTCCTTCCGCCACTTCCTTCCTTCCGCCACTTCCTTCCTTCCGCCACTTCCTTCCTTCCGCCACTTCCTTCCGCCACTTCCTTCCTTCCGCCACTTCCTTCCTTCCGCCACTTCCTTCCTTCCGCCACTTCCTTCCTTCCGCCACTTCCTTCCTTCCTTCCGCCACTTCCTTCCTTCCTTCCTGCCTGCCTGCCTTCCTGCCTGCCTTCCTGCCTGCCTTCCTTCCTTCCTGCCTTCCTGCCTTCCTTCCTGCCTTCCTGCCTTCCTGCCTTCCTGCCTGCCTTCCTGCCTTCCTTTCCTGCCTTCCTGCCTTCCTGCCTGCCTTCTCCATTTTGAATTATTTTAGAGGGAAGAGATAAGCCATTTAAAATCAAAATCACGATCATATTCACCACATTTGGAATAGGAAATGTCTGGTTTCACACTGATATATGAAACTGAATGCAAGCTCCACAATGGGAGATGGTGTTACTCTTAATAAAAGGTTACCTTATGTTAATGTTTAATTAATATGTTAAATTGCCAATTTTGTAAATTCTGCCTTCTGATGCCTAAAGTTTAGTATTAAAAAGGCAAAAAAATTCTCTTCTGCCACTCCCCTCAATCAATGAAACATACATGAAGAAAAATCCTAAACCGAAACTTTGCAAATAACATGTAGTAGTTTATGTTTTCAGAAAAAGTATAACATTAATTATAAACTTATATGCAATTATATCTGTAGATCATCTGATGCTTTTAATTTAGCTAATAAATTTACAAAGCCATCAATTTTATGTCAAATATCCAATACTGGGACCAAAATCTATAGATGGAGGTTTAAAGCGTTTCTCCAAATATTTTTTTTTTCTCCAATTCTCAATGTATGTTTCAAATTTGATGTCTATAAAATAATCTGTCTTTTTCATGGCTAATAAACTGCTACTGGGTCTAAAGATACTCTGGACTCTCTCACAGATGCAGGGTAGGTATTTTATTTTCTTAAATTTGAGTAAGTGTTGTTGAGTCAATATAATTATTATTGCTGGATTAGTGTTTCTCCCATTTACATGATTGAATTTTGACTGCAGGTCTGTAATATGTTACTGTTGTAGAGTGAATTGATTTTTATAGAATAGTTTAATTTACTTGAAAAATCTCTAGTCTTTTAATGAATGTGAATTACAGTACATTTAGATTCAATTTTAAAGTAATCTATTTTAACTGTGCAGCATTAGTGTGTCACTACTCATTACAGGGCATTTTAAGAAGCAGTTTTAATTATTTGAAAAAGAAATTTACATGCTAGTGAACATATCTTGAAATTAAGAGTAATATCTACATTTAAAGAATGTTTTTATTACATTGCAAATAATTCAATTTTACTAAAGTAAGATACTTCTTTGACCCTTGAAGTCTTAGAATACTTCTACTGCAGAAGGGTGTTATTACTGCTCCAATAAATTTATATTATGCATTTTCGTGGTATAAATATTGCTTCCATGAAATTTTCAACCCTCTTATTTCCAACAACTAATGGATTTTCCCCTGTTGCAAATGAGACAGTAGGTTAGCATTGTGACTAAATATATTAAAGGATCTGGGATCAAAATATGTGATTGTTTTCTCTATGGTTCCTAGTGCAGCTTAATATTTTCACACAGTAATTACATGGAATTGTAAATGGGATATTTTTATCTAATTGTGGGGAGATGAATCTTTAGCTTGCATACAAAAAATTGAAAACTGTTCCTAGAGTTTCTTGATTCTTAACCACACTTCTACATCTGGAGCACCATGACAGCTACTGAGCGAGCTGTAGCAGAACCTAGGGACTAGATGGTTCCCTTTTGCAACCAAGTAAACATGTGAAATAAAGATCTGGGCAGTTCTGATGTCTGAACAACTGGGAATAGGCAACTCCACCTCCATGGTTATGGAAAAGAGCAGCATATAAGCTTTTTCCTCTGCAAAGATGGGATTATCCTCTGTTATTCAGTGTATAAGAAGCATAAGGAAATTTAAATTCAATCAGTTTAGAGTCAGTTCTCTACTGAACTGAAAATGAGAAATTTTCTTCATCAGATAAGCTCTGTGTAGTTTTACTAGTCAATTTTCACCAGTGGGATATTAGTTTTATCATTTGATCTTCTTTGATGGAACAAAAGCTTAAAGCTATAGCATAGACAAACAATAGACTTATCCATTAAACCTTCCATCAGATAACTATAAAACTATGTAGTATGGTGTGGAAAATTTTACAATTACAAGATAGATCCCAATTTGTACATTGAAAGAAGAGCAGCACTCAAACAAGGTTTTACCCAGCCTTTGAGATGCATTTTCATGCAATGTCTTTTTTCACTTCTCTGTGAATTTTCTCCTCAAATCTAACATGTTTGATATAGTTTTTGTTACCCCAGTGGAAGTCTAAATTAGTCCTCAGACTTCCTTCTTCATCAACGAGGAACTTTATAACTGTTTGGTAAATGGTTTAACTGTCCTGGGTTTTGTTGGTTTTTTATCTCCCCTCTTTTGTTGTTTTTAGGCTTCTTCTCATTTTGTTTTGTTTTGCTCTGTTTTCTTCTTGACTTGACATGGTGAAGAAGTATGGAACTGTCTATAGCTAAACACACATGGAAAAAAGGTTGTAATTAGATTTCACAAATGAGAAAGCATGTCTCCAGTTTCACATTTTAAGGCTTGAAAGAACAAGTATTCACTTAAAATTGTGAAGTCTAGAGTTATCCATCAGGGTAAAGTCAGAGATAGGTTAAAACACGTCTACATTTAAAGATTCTATTTGCAACATGCGAAAAAAACCCGCACCACAATGACATCAATAATATCAACAGATTTTTTTCCTTTTCCCAGACAGTCTGAACTCTTTCTAGATTATTCCTGCTTAGATTGAGTTGAAGCAGAAGGGCCACTTTCAACAGAACCAGAATAAGTGCTGCTCTATTGCTGTCTTTATCTTACAGTGGAATATTTCCCCACAATTATAATACTAATATCATTCATAATGCATATCAAAAAATATCTATATCAGAAGTGTAATTGACATGACCACATGAAAGATTAAAGAACACATTCACTTCTTTTATCTGTTACTTAATTTTAAGTCCCACTCTACCTATTTCTCAATGCTAGTTCAACAACAACAATACTAAGAAAGTATGATGTTTTTGTCTCAAAGTATCAGAATCAGACAAATATTGTGCTCCATATTCAATACCCTTTAAAACACAAGTGCATGGCTTTTATGAGCATATCAAGTTTTGACAAGGAGGAAGAGGTTGTATGTTGTAAAAGCCTGTCCACTTTTGGTTTCATTTATCAAAAAATTTTATCCCACTGTAAAATCCCCAGGTATTTAATATCCTGGCATGTTGCCGCTGAAGATGAACAGATCACACGGACACAGGTCGAGGTGTGGTGAAGAGAAGAGCAAAGTTTATTTTTCCTCACAGGATTTATAGGTTTCTGACCATGGCCAGAGATTGGATGGTCAGGATAACACTTTCTCACAGCACTGGCCATGAGAGATGTCCATCACAAGACGTGTAACAGAAAGAATGTACACATATCTATGTTTACAGTTACTGTCCTGGGAAAGTCTTTAGAAAACTATGTTAGCAAGCTCAGAAGCTGAGTTTTCAGGGCGACACTGGCATGGCAGAAAATCCCCCTGGTAGCTTTAAATTTATTTATCATTCATTAAGATTTTAATTAGGAAGTTGAATAAGAATTTTTTATATGACCTGTGAAGAGCTTTTCTAGCTTAATCAAATATCTTGCAGTAATAGATTGTTAAACTGTATTTAGACTAAGAGAAAACCCTAATTTTCTTACGCATGCAGTCTTCCCTTTGCTCAGAAAAAAAATATTTTCTGTTAAACATTAGGTAATTCTTATTTGTAAGACTTAATGATTATGAAAGAACTTGTAGTTTTCACTGAGGTGGTAGCTGGTAGTTTATTTATGTGTCCCTTACCTCTACAATATCAGCTCTTGTGAATAGTAATGCCTTCATTATTAGAACGCCTTCAGCAAGTGTTACATTGCATTTCACATTGTTGTGCATTATGGCTTACTGCTAAAGGTTCTGACAGGGAAGCTGCAATGGTTTCAAGCGAAGAAGTCAAAGCCTTTTCTGGTCATTGCTCTACACCATTAAAACATTAGGCTTTCTTGCAGCTTGTGAAACTTTGGTATCTTCTTTCAGAGTTTTCTTTTCTTGCACATATGCACGGTCCCTTGCCTCTGAGGTGCCTTTGAAACTGCTGATCTCCCTCCGTGGTTATGTCACTGGCCTGCAAGTCTCATTTTGGCTATAGCTCCCTCCAAAAGTTACCCACAGGAGCCGCAGCTCCTTTCCCATTCATCCCTTGCTCCCGGCCCGGGCAGCAGCTTGGTGCTGCTGGCCTCTGCTGGTGACACCTCGGTGTAGTCCGCACATCGCCTCCTCTCCTGGGCCCGGCTTGCAGTCCACATGTTCTAGGAAGCAGCTCTAAAAATGTTGTCTTTGTGAGGATCTTGGATCTTTTGCGTAATAACGATAGAAGGGAATTTCCCTCCCGGCTGTGATTCAGTGCACTGCTTTCAGGGCACAGTTGAGTTAGGTCTGAGTTTATGGTATCCAAACTTTCTGAGAGTGCATCTGCAGTGATCAGAAGTACAATAATTTCTTCCTTTGGAGGTAAGAAAATTACCCCTCAGGAAAGCTGTGTTTGAGCACACATGAGAAATTAGCTGTGCTGCCCATTGCCAGCTTTGCTTTGCACTATGTGCCTCATACAGACAAGCAGCGCAGCACGACTGAGCCCTCGGGCTGCACACAAGTGCATGTGAACTCCTGATATGCAGGTCCATTTCTTGAAGGAAAACAGTGGGTAAATCCTCTAAATCTTTGTGGGTAAAGAGCCCTGTTTTAATTTTGTGGTGCCAATCTCACCTCAGCAGAAGTGAAATGGAAACAGGATAACATAGATGAGATCATCTCTGGCTCTTCCATTTGCTACACTGCCTCGGTTTTGAGACAAGTTTAGGATGAAAGGTCTTGTTTTGCTGTAGATGAAGTTTAATTTTTTGTTTAAAAAGATCTTTGAAATTAGGAATGAAAGTAAAAGGCTTGTCTGCTTACATTTTTTTAATGTATGAATTGAGAAGGTATTGCTATAATTGTCATATTTCTTCCTGATTCCACTTAGTGCTGAAAAATAACCAAGTGCACAAGATGTTTATATGCATGTACTGTCATGTACTGCTAAAGCTAATGCAAGCTTGTAAAAATAACTCTAAGCATCTTCTTAATGAAGTTCATTGCAGTTTTATATGTGATTTTGTAACTAGTGCACTGAGGCAAATGTTATAATTCATGCTTTACTAAGAGCTTAAATTCCCAAAAAAACAACTTTGTGGCTAAAATATGCCGAAGAGTTATTTCACTGAAAGTTTATGTTTATCTAAAATATGGCAGGTGTTTTTAAAGGAAAATAGGTGTTTATTAAACTAATTTTTAGTGTACTCCATAATAAACATCATCCTCTCATTCTTAATAAAAATACAGCTTTAGTTCTAGAACACAGAGGCAACAGAAATGTCAGTGTTAGTTTTAAAAAAAGCTATGAGCTGCATGATTTGAAATTTAACAAATTTTGTCAGAGAAAACATTAATTAGACATGAAGTATTTTAAAATCTTACATTAGAGGTATGATGGAAATTATTTGATAAACCTGAACAATGCAGTTAAGTTTTTGTTAATTTGTGGATTTACTTTTAATGCTAAAACCACAAAAGTAAACAAAACAAAACAAAACAAACAAAAAAATAAACACAAAAAAACCCCAACAGAAAATCCCTCACAGCACTAAACAATATTTATATATTTTCAAAGACTTTCCAACAAACACATTTTGATATTTTTAATTTCTGATAATGAAAACACTGTTACTATTTTTAATATCTGATAATGAAAGTTTTATATATGAGCTTGGTTTCTAATCTGCCATCAGGTTTACTTGCAATGATGGGGACCTCCCCTGCTCCCTAGGAGTGTAATAAGTTTGAAAGATTGGCTTGCCTGAGGATGCCTCCATTTATGTACTAAAACAAGAAACACATTAAGGGTGGATATTGTCTTGGCTGATGTTGGTGTCTACCATTTGGCCATCCATACTGAGCTACACTCCTGTATGTTCCATCTTCTGTGAATGGAGGTGTACTCACAGCATATGGTGCCTCTGGCATTTCTTTCTGTCTACCTTAAGATGAACAGAATGATACCCCTGTGTGTCTGTTCACCTCCAATGTCTGTGAAAAGGACTTCTGTCAAACTTCTGCTGAATTCCTGTCAAACTCCTGCCACATTACTGTTTACTCTCTGGATGTCCATAACCCCACAGGGGAAACCAGCAGATTATGTTAGCTATCCTTATAAAAATATACATTGTGGTTTGAACTGCCAAGTGCTAGTACACTATTGCTACATTGTGGAAAGTGCATAGCCATAGTATGTTACTTAAATGGATTTTCAAAGTCAAGCTATGGCCCCCACTGAGAGTATGGGAGAATATAAAATGTGTTGAAAAGTATTTACAGCAGTCAGTGAAATAGTAAAAAGCTAGACAGCTCTCTCAAGCAAGAAAAATTAATAGAAGCTTCCCAAAAATGATGACTATTTGAAATGGCTAAATATCATTCCTTAAATTGCCAAATAATTAAACTGTAAAATGTAGGGGTTAACCAAAAATAATTCAGACCAAAAGAAGGATCATTACTAAAAGATGAAAAATTTTAATCAAAGTGAGAATAATCTATTTGTGTACTGTCATTGCTTTATCTTTTCTGCTTTGCACTGCAGCTTTTATCAGAATTCCTCCTTCTGTGCAGCTTAACAACAAGGAGGGAACTCAAATACCCTTGTTCTACTGGAGTGTATAAAAAACAAGTGTGAGTGGAATGAGGGTTGATCAAAGCATAAAAAAATCACAAGCCAAAATAAATCAAACAAAGAAACAAACCAGAACAAAACCAACAAAGAACACCGTTTTGAACACTTTCAAATCCATTAAAATTTTCTTCTTATTGTCACCTGTTTGGAAATATTAATTGTTAATTTCTATCCAGTTGTAAATGTATTTCCTAGTCCTTTCTGGTTTTGCCACTGAAAAAAATTCCTTTTTGTATTAGAACTTTTGTAGTGATAAATTTCCATCTCAAAAAATATCACCATGTTTTATCACTCAGACTGTTGAATAATGGCTGAACTTCTAAACTTGTCATGCACAGTAAATAGTGCTTGTTAAAGAGCAAGTCTACAGCTAAATTTGTACAATAGTCCTAGAAGTTGCTATAAAATGATGTATATATTACTTGATGTGGTCAAAAGATATATAACACGGTGTCTGGTGTTGAGCCTAGCAATTTTCCTCTTGTGTGTGAAAATCTGACATGTAGAACCTCATGACATTTTGCTGCTTCACGTCTAAAAATTGTGTTTCTAAGTTATGGTTTCAAGGTGCGAAATTCTGAGAGTGAATACTGCTAAAATTGAATTGCTACCATTCAGAACAGATATAACCCCCCCATATAACCTGTCCTTGTTTTAGCACTTTTGGCTTGAAGAGCTGAAACCATACCATGGCATAATGAGAATGCAAAATGTTCACATCTGTAAAAATATAGGATTTATCTAAGCAGTGGAAGCATGTCCCTGTTCTTGGAGCTTCCTATTTTCTAAATTATGATGTACATAGGGAGATAATGGGTAGTAAATGTCTCCATTTTATCAGAGCATTTTGTGACACTACCTGGCTATTATGTTTGTTGAATTCTAAAATTTCTTGAAAGTATCAGAAAAGACAGTTCTAATGAAACAAAGTTTGGAGGAAATGTTTTTGTTACATTGATTTATTCACTGTGGAGAGAAGAGAAAAAAATAAGCAGTTATGAACTAGCTAGAGTCCCATTTCAAAACAAAAAGGTCGATTTGCACACAAATTAATTTATTTGTGTAGAAATTTGAGCTGAAAATGCATAATATAGAAATCAAAACATCATAAGTAGCAGAAACTGGTATGTGAGGAACTGGGCATTTTTAATAGTCTGTTATTATCATAACGCATTATTTTTAAAATTGTGTCTTTCTGCCCAAACATGGCACAAACTCAAAAAAAAAAAAAAAAAAAAAAAAAAAAAAAGAAAAGAAATTTGTGGTTTGACCTATTATTTTTACTTATCATTAGAGTACCATGTTTCAGTTATTCCTAAAGACCCCTAGTGTGTAACATAATAACATAAATTTAACAGGTATTCTGCATGACCCACAGGATTTTTAAAGATCAAAGGCCTTGTGTTCTTCCTTGTCATAGTGTTTCTTCACCTTATTTTAGTTTCTGGCACTCTATTTTTGGGACAATTATTTATTTTTTTTTATTTTTTATTGCCAGTTATTTCATCCAGTATGCTATCACTTGAGATTACAAGTGTTTGGGATCAGTATTTGAGACACATTTGGCATTATTTCACAATAAGGGTGCTGAAGTTAAAACAGCACATTCCAGGTCAATGCATTTTACCTGTGTCACTGGAAAATAGCAGCAGATGTGAATGATGATAAAACAAGATGGTCTGGCACTTCATGCCAATCAATGATTATGCAGAATTAAAAGCTTGACATATTTGATCAAAGAGAAAACACAAATTTATCAAAACAGGAATGGCCAGTAATTGTTGCCACCACCAGATTCAGCTCTGGAGGATGAAGCTACAGCTGCTGGCAACAGAATTAACCTTCACTCTGGAGACTTTCATGATGATTTAGATTCTGTAAGAATAGCATAAATAATTCTGTTTAAAATAAAGCCCATGGAAATCACACTGTGGCAATGCAGTTTTGCCAAGACTGAAGTCTACAATGATAGAGACACAATGGCTTTTCAGAGAGGGAACAGCAGGACAGCTCATATGTGAGTCGATGCACTGAGGCTGCCAAAAGAGATCTAATTCCTTCTTTTTCCATCCAGCAAAATTATGTAGCACAAGAGGTTTTGTAAACTGCAGAAGCATTAATTCAGATAGCTTCCTACATACTGCAGGGGAGAATGTAGCTGCGTACTGGGAAAGGCTAGAAAAAAATAGATATGTAAGCTAAACTCACTGATAATAACTTCAGCATAAAAGGGTTTTTTAAGCACCCGATATTTAACAGAAATCAGGATTTTTACATTGGAACACAAGTAAATATTGAACTCCTTAGTGATTTCTCACTGCACTTTCTTGCCACTGTGCATATTCCAAAACTCAGCAGTGGGCTAGATAACAGCCCACTTTTTATTGAGAAAAGTTTGGTCTATATAGAAGCTCCTCCTCATAATTAGCTTACAATAGTAAACTTAATTATATTTATTAACTTAAACTTAATTAAAATTAAAAAAACCCCAGAAAAACATGTCTCCTTCTTCTTGCTAGTGTACCAATGAATAAATCATAATTTTAATACAAAATATAAAGGAGAAAAAATCCAAGGTCATTTAAGCTTGAGATAGATTCCTAAGAAAGTTCTGAAAAAATGGATCAGAATGTTTGTCTAAAATTTCAAGGAGCAAAAAAAGGAGGACTAAAAACCTCAAGGATCTTTTTATGCATGATCATGAATACTGATTTTTCTGACTCATCTTCATCCCTATAGAGAGAGAAGAAATAAGCATGTTTTCTCTTGGGATCTTAGTTTAAAATGCATCCATGTGGGATTTAAGTCCCAACAGTGGACTGGAACATGAAAAACAAATAGCATTTTTCATCTCAAGACAGAAATGTCTCTCCATTTTTTTCTGATATTCTAATGTAACATAAAGGTCACTGGATTTTGCATAGCAATGCAAATAACAAGAAAGCAAAGCAATTAAAGTCTGTACTGAACAAGAATAAGCATTGACATCTATTTTTCATTTACCATAAAAAAAAAATTACAGTGACATTCTTGATATTGTTAGTAAAGAGATAATTATTTGCAACATTTTTGAATACATTTAAAAATATTTTCTTGAGTTTAGGTGTTTTCTTACTATTCTTATGTTTGTTAAACAAATGGAAATTATGCCCAGCTGATATTAACTGTTTATATGGATTGGCATTTGTAGTCTCTTAACCTATGACAATCCACCATCACAAATAACATGGAGGTGACATGGTATGGCAATTTGTGTCTTCATAATATACCTAAATCTATTAACAATATCTCAAAGACTTTGACTTCCTACTTTTAGAATGTTTCTCAAACTAGACTTAATATCACAAATAATTCCTTCAGATTTATTTCTTTGTGAAGTATCTCTGGAGCCAGAGATGTAAAAATACACACAATGCAAATTAACATGCAAGGACCAGGATGACCTTTACAGAAAGTAGAATATTTTTTTATATATTAAAATTCTAGCTAAAAAATCACACACTGTAGGTACCTGAGCCCTCGGTATTGTGAAGTTCATAACTTCCAACTCTTAAAACTCTTGTCATCAAGGTATGTCCAGTTCTGAAATAGATAGCTTGCTCTGTGAACAGTGAGGGCAGATGCTTTAATTTCTCTCACAGAATCTCAGTCAACAGTATTCTATAAACAGTTCACTTTTCCATATTAGAGCTACACAAATGTGAAAGGCAACTGGACTCGATCCTGAATCTTAGGAGCTTTTCCCACAAACTTGACATCGTTTCCTGACTAATGAGAAATCCTGTATCCAAGACAAACTAGATCATGAGCTTTGTTTCCAGAAATTGTCATGTCATTTGGCAAAAGAAATATATTTCTGTTTTATAAAACTAATGGTTATTCAAGTTTGTTTAGTGCCAGAATTAATTTATTATTTTAATGGGCTAAATAGTCTTCTCTAAAGTCTAATTAAATTTTTAATGGCCAGTAATATAAATGTATTGAAGAGTAATGAAGATTATTGTACTGCCAATGTATTATGTCCTGGGAATTCCCGATGTCAAGAACAGTCACAGTATGGGAGTACTGCAAAAGACCATTATGTCTTCCAATCCTAGGGCATATGTTTTAGCCCTTTGAAGTCAATGACATCTCCCTGTATCCTTCAGTATGAGAACATGAAAATGGAATGTGAAAGGAAAAAATGCACCAAGACTATAAAAGCATATTGAAACCTTTAATTCTAATTTTGTAGAAAACCAAAGCCAGGCTAAGGTGAGGAAACACACTAATGCAAAATGCAGACTTTGAACAATAGTTTCTGGGTCAGTGGCAATAAAACTGCAAAAATAGATGCAAGAGCAAAACATAGGTAAGAAAAGAACAAAAAAGAGAAAGAGAAAGAGAAAGAAAGAAAAAGAAAAAGAAAAAGAAAAAGAAAAAGAAAAAGAAAAAGAAAAAGAAAAAGAAAAAGAAAAAGAAAAAGAAAAAGAAAAAGAAAAAGAAAAAGAAAAAGAAAAAGAAAAAGAAAAAGAAAAAGAAAAAGAAAAAGAAAAAGAAAAAGAAAAAGAAGAAAAAGAAAATCAAAACCAAAACCAAAACAAGCAAAAACCCCAGAAAAATACCACACCAAAGTAAATGAACTTAAGTTTCAAACACCTAATCTGCCCCCTTTGGCAAAACTCCATAAATATTTCTTCACTTGTCTTCTCATGTGCTGAGCTCTTTAGAACAGAAAACATATCCTACTTCTCTCTCTAGAGAGAAAGTTCTGTTGACAGCCTAGTTATGATAAGCACCTTGTGTTTAACTGTGGTTATTTACAATAGAAAATTAACACACATTTTATAGATTAAATATTGTTTGACAGTTGCTGTCATTGTCATTGTTCTTGTTTATTTTTTTTAATTTTTATTTTCTTTTAATTTTCTAATGAAAATTATTCACTTGGAGGTCCTTGCAAGAATTAAATGGACCAGAAAAAAAGGTCTTTGTTCAATTTATGATGATGCCAGTCATTTATGACTATTCTAAATTATGTCTCTCATTTTAATAAATGCACAAATATTCTTTGATTCCTATGGATCCTGTGCAATTCATTAATTCCATTGGAAGGAAAGGAAAAAACATAAGAAAAGATGTAAAGAAAAAATACTTTTTTTCAAAAGTCTTTTTTAACCTTAAGGGAAAACAAGCAAAGTAAATCCAATTTTAGGCATCCCTTCCAATTCTCCACTTCTGGTGTTGAGTTTCTAATTGAAAAGATTTCCCCAAAGTACATGATATTAGAGCAATGATATGGGTTAATTGCAGGATTTATTGGGTGGTGATATGGAAAAATTAACATGCATCACTGTAATTCAAATAATTTTCTATGGCAATCCTATGAAATAACCTCAATTTTAATGTAGAATAATGTAAGTTTTTTTTCAATATCAATTAGGAATGATATTTCATAAGCCCTGCTGGGAGTTGTGTACCCCAATACCACTGAAAGTCAGTATGAGTTGGCTTACATTCTTTCTACAATCCCAGAAAAACACCAAATTCAGTGTTTTGGGGTACAATCTCAAAAAAAAAGGACAAGACAGGAACCTCCATTTAGTAAGTTGTTAAGTTCTAAATTAGTCCCTGTTCTGGTTTTGAGATAAACAATCACTATAGACGCAGAGGCTTGGAATAAGACTCAGCATTACCCTAATTCATCTCTTGGCTTTTCTTCAAGTTTAGATGATTTGGAAGAAAAGGAGGGTGAGTGTCTTTTTACATAAATATCTTGAAAAACCCTGCAGTATGACCAATTTTTACTTTTTTTGATGTTTTCAGTGACACTGTTATAGGATGTAATAAGCATGTTCCTTTTGCTCTTTAGTCTTCTCAACTTGAATGTTAAGGGATGAATAAAATGTTAATATTTAAACTTTCTTTTCTTAAAAACTCTGAAGAAGATTTAAAAAAAAATAGGGCATAGCTGAGGTAACTTGGTTTCGTTTTCTTGTCAAACAGAAGAAGAAAATGAGAAACTAATGTACATATTAGATAAATAACTGCTTGGTTCTATCCAGTAGCCTTTTCTCCTTAGAGAGTATTTCTCCTACACCTCTAGTTCCCTATCTTCATTTTAAACATCCTCTAATATTAAGGTTATTGCTGCTTACACAGTAATAAATTTTGTGATCATGGGCCTCTGGCTGAAATTATTTGCTGTAGTTCTTTTGGGAGCAGTGATCTTTTCTCTTGATTTTTAGGTTGATACCTTTTTAGATTTAATATTTCATAAAAGTCTTGATATCATCTAGGGACTAGTTATGTGCATAAATGACAACAGGTAGTACTGGAATCAAATGCAGTAATTCATTACAAATTTTATAGCTGACACCAATCTATACCTTGTCCACCACACACTTGTCTCTGTCTTGTGATTTCCCTTTCCATACTGGTCATTAAAATTATATAGAAAAGAAATACACACAGCATGAAAGTTGACTTCTCGCTTTGCTTGTTTTCTTTTTCATCAGACTGTGCAAGAAACTTTGTTAGATGAAATTGCCCTAGGACTTTACCCTAGTTCTTATGTCATATTTGACATATGATATAAAAGAAGTGGCAGATGTGAAAGCTGATAAAACAAGAAAGGTCTGAAATGGAGACAATTCCCACTCTTGGTAGTTAGACAGTACACTCCATGAGCAAGGAACACACTGACATTATGGGTTTGACTTGTTTGGTCAAGGTGAAAACATTTGCAAATGTTTTCCAGGAAGACCAGGAGGTACAGCCATAAGTTTGCACCCAGGGGGGTTTGGTTGCAATTGCTAGCGGCAATATCACCAGTCTTTCTCAGAGCCCCTGCACTTATTTGGCATCAACAGCAGGAGAAAAAGTGAGCTTGCAGATGACCTAGTACTGACAAGAGCTGTTGCATATGTGTATAGCAAGAGGGGATGCTTGTTTTTCCTTGATGTTAAATGCTGTCATTCAGAAAAAAAAGTTGAAAGAAAAGGTAATGATACCAGGGTCAGACATATGTTCTTTCTAATGAAAGAACATAGCCAACATGACACATCCTGAATTTGTTCCACTGTTTCCAGCATGAGGACTGCAAAACATAAAAATTGCAATTATTCCCTGATAAATGTTTATTTTGAATATCTATAAAGAAGATGGACATTTCAGCATAGTGTGACTGCTAGATCACATTTCTCTATATGGCCTTTAGATATACTGTACAGACTTAATTTAATTAAGACAGATCAACTCAGAACAATTAAATGAGCAAATTCAGTTGAAAAATGTATTGAAGCATACAGTAATTTAACACATGTATGCAGGTGTACTGGTTGTTTGAATGTACTTGTAGTGCTATATTTCTTCAGCTGTTCCCTTAAATCTTTATATTGGATCATTTATATTTATGTGTATGATATAAAGTAGAGAATCATAGAATCACAGAAGAGTTTGGGTTGGAAGGTTCCCCAAAACAGGTGCAGTACCTTGCACTTTGTTCAGTTGAAGCTTATGAGGTTCCCATGGGTCCATTTCTCAGTCTTGTCCAGGTCCCTCTGCATGGCATCCCCTCCTTCAGGTGTATCAGCTGCACAACTCAGCTTGGAGTCATCCTCCAACTTGCTGAGGGTGCACTCAGTTCCTTCATGTATGACATTCATGACAGTATTAAACAGTACTGGTCCCAGTATAAAATAATCCTGTGATGAGGAACGTCACTCATGAGTGATCCCTGTCTGGACATGGAGCCACTGATCCCTGCACTCTTGATGTGATCATTCAAGCAATCCTTCATCCACTGAACAATCACCCATTGAATCTATTTCTCTCCAGTTTAGAGAGAAGGATGTTGTGTGGGACCAGATCAAAGGCCTTACATAATTCCAAATAAATTTCATCTGTAGCCATTCCCTTTCTCACTGATGTAGTCACTCCACCAGAGAAGGCCACTAGGCTGGTGACACAGAATTTGCCCTTGGTGAAGCCATTCTGGCTGTCACAAATTGCTTTCTTGTTATCCATGTGCTTTAGCAAAGCTTCCAGAAGGATCTCTTTCCTTTTCTTCTCAGGCACAGTGGTGAGGCTGACAAGTTGGTAGTTCCCAGAACACTTCTTTCCATATTCTTCATAAAAATAGGATGTGATTTTTCCATTTTGTCCAGTCATCTGGGATTTAACCTGACTGCCATGACTTTCAAACATTAAGGAGAGTGTCTTGGCAACTACATCAGCCAATATTGTCAGGACTCTGGGAGAAGTAGCATATCAAATATACATACTTTAGATTCTGTTCCTTAAGTTAAACCTAGAAGACAATGTGGAAATAGTCTCCTACAAAAATAAATAGGAGAGATTAACAAAATTACTGGTGTCCTTGGGGTTGAAATCTTTAGAATTAACAATTCCTTTTCCTTTTCATTGCAAAATTTAAAATTTCATTTTCATTTTTCTTCATACATTTCTCTCTCCAGAGAAGGGCAACAAAGCTGGTGAAGGGTCTGTAACACAAGACTTCTAGAAGTGGCTGAGGGGTGTTTAGTGGAGAAGAGGAAATTCAGGGATGACCTTATTGCTCCAAATGGCTTCCGGAATGAGCTGTCCAGGGAGCTTCCAGGATCCTCCACTGATCATCATCCCTAGCCACCTTCCCTGGAGGTGTTCAAGGGAAGTCTGGATGTGTCACTGAGTGCCATGGTCCTGTTGATAAGGTGGTGTGTGGTTATTGGTTGGACTTGATGATCTCAGAGGTCCTTTCCAACCTGACTGACCCTGTGATTCTGTGATTTCTTCAATTTTTCCCCTTAATTCCTTGAACTTCCAGAGCTTCTCTAGGTTGTTTCAACTTTCAATTCTTTGTCTATACTGGACCTGAATTTATCTATCTGTTTGTGTGTCTATCCATACTCATAATTATATCCTGAATATGCATACTCAAATTTTATTAATATACCAGAAGATAAGATCAGTATCTAGTCTATTTAGGCATTTGGACAGGAGAAAAAGCAATAAACAATTTTATTGAAGGCAGGAGTGTGACTTCTTTGCTATCAGGCACTGAAAAGAGATTTTTAGCTGGCATCCAGTGGTAGGCAGTCCTTCAAAAATTCTTTTTGGAGTCTTGAAGAGGGTTGTAGAGATCAGTTCCCCAAGGAATATTATAACGTGTTGCCTATTTCATGGCTGGCTTGCCCTGACACTCAATGCCAGGACAGAAACAGGGATGCAGTGAGGTTGTCTTTGATCATTGTATGTATGAAACAGTAAAGTTCCCTGTGCTGCAAAGTTCAGGAAACAGAAACTCAATTAATTTATAAAGTATTTTCATCTTTTTTTTGATCAATTTTTCAGACTGAT
This sequence comes from Poecile atricapillus, assembly GCF_030490865.1. Lineage (NCBI taxonomy): Eukaryota > Metazoa > Chordata > Aves > Passeriformes > Paridae > Poecile > Poecile atricapillus. Next base: position 58,830,413 of record NC_081289.1, on the reverse strand, counting down.
TGAAGGAATGAGGGAAGCTCCCTGTCTTACCTCTCTTTGCAGCTTCTAGATAGAAGCAACCTCAGCAATCAGTTTGAGATGGTTATGGAGATACATTTGATGTTTTATTTCTCCATTTATACGAAGCTCCATACTGGGCCAGGACAAGATAGGGTACCTTAATTATGTTTTACAGGATGCTTGCAAAGAAGAATTTCTGAACAGACCAGAAATACCTTATAGAAAATGGGACATAAATGTAAGAAGAGTAGTCCAAATAGCTATTTTAGAGATATCATCAATCAGAAAATATCCTACTCTGGAAGAGTCTCTGGTTGCCTCAAAGGAAGTGCTTAACGAAACTAAACCCTTTCTCTCTCTTTTTCTCTTTCTCTTATTTTCTTATTTCCTCCTTTCTCTTTCTTTTTCTTTCTCTGCCCAATTTTTCTCTTTTTATTTTTCCTTTTACTCCCTTTTGGTGTTTCTTTGTTTGTTTGGTTGGTTTTTTGTTTTTAATTTAAGTGTTTTACTCCCAGAGAAAGAACTGTTACTGCACTGAACAATCATTGAGTAAGGTTTTCAGAACAGATCCTAAAACACTCAATATTTTATGCTCGTGTTATGAAAACAAAGACTCCTATGCAAAAAGTACAAAATCCTTGTATTTCATAGTGATTTTCACAGTCAAACAGAATGCTAATTATCTATTTGCCTTATTTCTTTCTTCTCTTCCTTTCTTTGAGAATTGCACCATAACTTATAGATAAAGTTCATGAGGATATGTATAATGAAATTTTCTTTAAAATGAAAACTAATCCAGTAAAAATATGTTAGAAAGGGATCACCTGTTAGGTAATCAATGTAATCAATTAATATGTGAGAAAGCAAATTCAAAGAATAACACCTCAAATTCTGCTTTTCTTTTACTCTAGAATAATTATACAGGTAAGAACAAATGGAATATTCTAGGGTGGCATAATCTGTGCATTACATGAAAATTTTATCACTGCATTTATTTGTAGTCCACAGTATGGAAGCTATATCGAGCACAAATTGGAAATTGGAGTCTCTGCTCAGAGATGTTGAAGTGAAAAAGAGCCATAAAACAGACTAAGCAAGGTTTGCCTTGGAATAATCTGAACTTCAAAGTTGTGATCATCTTCCCACAGAACAGGAAATTGAATTTTGACACAGATAGTGGTCACATAAATAAAAATCCAATTACAAAGTTGGCTATTTGAGATGGAAATATCTAACCTTCTTTATCAGAAATTCCATTATAGAAATATTTTTTTGAGAAGACAAAATTATTCCTTCATTCTGTAACATAATCAAATTTTAATTTTTTAAGGGCAAGACATGTTATCATGTTGAAATGTCCAGAAATGTAACAGCAATTATGATGAGAGTCTTTAATTGTAAAAATATTGATTATCTTGGGTGTTTCAGTAATAAGAAATTATTATTTTTCCTGAATATTAAAAATCAGTAGCTCTTAGTACAATATCTTGAGTTCTACTATTCAACTGTAATTCCATAGAAAAAGAAAACTCTTCTATCCTAAGGTATATGCTAGAAACATATAGAAATGCAATTTAATACAATTATTGTCCAGAAAATACATGGAATGTGTCCGACTTACACACACTTTTGTTCTTGTCCACACCCACGTGTATGACAGCCTTACTAGTTAAGGTTTTGTTTGATGTACTCTGGATTTAGCTGGATATCAAGGGGGTTCAGAAATAACTTTGAAATAAGCACAGGTAATCCCACAAGTAATTCAGGAGCATCTAGTTGAGCTGATCTTTCAATGAGAAAACAAAATAAATACATCATTTAAATCAGCACAGGTGTTTTAATTAGAATTCTGAAATTTTTATCAGGAAATTTGACTACTTCAATAGACTTCAGGTCTACAGGTAATACAGGCCTTCTCCATATATATTAAAAATACATAAAATCCCAAGAGAGAGAGGAAACCCTAGCCATTCTTTATTCAGATGTGCATTACTGTTCATGTTGCTTACTGATGAAGTGAGTTGGGGTTCACACACAGGCAACATTTAAATAAGTAAATATTAAAAAGAAATATACTTTCTGCTTTTTGCTATTTAAAGAGGAGTTGAAATAGGCTTGTTGCACTTGGAACTAGGCATTTGTTCTGCACTTCTAACGAGTGTAGCTCTTGCTGTAGAAAGGCTCAGAAATGCCTTCTTTAATCAAACCAACACAATTTAGAACATTCCTGATAGTTGCTACTGTATAACAAGGGCAAGTTTTTTCATGAAGCCTGAGGAAAATGAATGCAGGTCTCCTTAAAAAAATCTCATGCTTTTTTGAGATAAAAATATGTACAAAAAATTTTTGACTGTTTCTCAAGATGGATATCTGATAAATATTTAAAATTGTCGATTCATATATTCAAGATAAAATTATTTATTGTATGTTCGGACAAGCCTCATATTCCTGGTATCAGGTTATAACATATACGGGTCTGAATAGATCAATGTTTCCAACCTGTCAATTCACTGTAATGACAATGAAATGAAAACAGAAATCAAGATTACTAGTGTAAGAAATCAAAGACTAAAACATCTAAAAATTTTGTCTTATACAACCATGAGAAAGAAAAAGAAAGAAAAGAAAAAATAGTCAAAAAGTTAGCTGTATTAAAATAAATTATTACAATAGAAGGCCTTCACATTTTTAACCCATGCAAGTAGATTAAATATGTCTGGGACAATTTCTGACTACTGAGGCCAACTGGCAGAGTGGCGCATATGTCTATGCTAATAAAGTATCTTATCTCCAGAGTAAGGACACTACATGCAAACTGCTTGTTAAGGACAGTTCCTGGGGTGTATCTGACCCTAAATCATGCCTGGACATTATTTGGAAAAATACTAGTTGTCAGAAATGAGTAATATTTCATGTTGGTGACTGAGGTCCAATACCAAGGATCAGTCACTGGCCTGGTTCACTTCCTGGTATTGTGGTAGTGGACTACTGCTCCGTGTTGAAAGATAGAAACTCGAGTTTGCCATCAGGCTAACAATTTCTAATCAAGGATCTTCATCTAGACAGGAAACAGTTTTGGATCCATAAACTGAAGAGATGGACCAGATGCTCTTTGAACATGCAGGGAGAGAGCAGCATTACAACTCGGGCAGGGGTGAAAGGAGCCTGCTTTGGGAGACACACCTCTGAGCTGTCCTCAGGTTGTTTATAACTTGCTTGTAGCCTGAAAATATTGTCTGTTTCGGTAGAAGTGTACTTTTCACTAAGTGAGACAAATTAAAAGTCTTTAATTTGTGATTTGAGTTTAAATTGACTTAGTAGTTAAGTATTTTTATAACAATGACCGAAGCACAATGATTTCCAGAAATAGTTACAGGATGGTTATTGGAACTATATAGTGTGTCATATTTTAAAACTCAAGAATAGTCAAAGTTCTTAAGATACTCTGGGATCCAGGTTATTGTAGCTGTGCCTTCTTGATGACAGCCTGAGCTGCTGAAATAATCAATGTTTCTTGTTATCTCTGTGTGAAAGAGTGATTTATATTCCCTTTGAAATAAAAGCTGAGAACAGGACAAGAAAAGCTGCCACTTTGCACTCTTTATTGCCCTGTTTGCCCTATCTCACATATCAAAGAAGGTATTTCAACACAAGATCATATGCTTGTCATAGGTGAGACTGGCAAAGAGTCATAAGGGCCATGTAAGGAAGCTAGAATTACTTTAATGCCTACAGAGAGACAAGAAGGTAGAAAAGTGAAAAAGACCAGTGTGGGACTGCAGCACAGGCACACACTCACTATTAGGTCTAATGGGAAGTACATTGCTCCCACTAAAGAGCTCTGGGAACCACTCAAAACTTCTGTGTATATTCAATTTTAGCAAAATGAGTATGGAATAGTAGAAAGCAGGTTTTTAAATGTACTTGGTGAGATTTTTTAAAGCAGAACAGCAGATTTAATTGTATTTCCCCCTAGATCTGACAGGAATGATACAGCAACATCTTCAACTCTACTTCAGGATATCCCAGTACTCATCTTGGTCTCTTAATATTCCATAAATATCAGTATTATCAACAACAGGAAAGTCAATAGTTAGAATGAAGGTCAGAGCTAATAAATTTCTTCCTTAATCTTTAAAAATAAAATAAAAAAATTAAATGAATAGCTGAATAAATCTTTGAGTTGTGGGTATTGTTTGTGGGTGCTAGCCACTGGCAAACCTGATATAGGTTGGTTTCTAACAAGTGGTATTCAAATTATCTCTGTGCTGGAGCCTAGAATTCTCTGCCTTGAATAGAATTTTGAGGTAAATCTTTTTTCATCTTCTCCTTACATTAAGCTTTTTAAGAATAGAGAGGGGGTTTTATTCTCTAAAGATATATTTCATCATTATTAAAACAAAAATAATAAAGACAACTCTGTTCTGCTGGGTAAAATGTAATAGACTGGAAGAAGATTGAGAGCAAAATCCTGGTCACTGTATTATCATTAATTCCCACTAGCTTTTATACTCAGATAAGCAATTTTAAGTATTCTTCTGTGGCAATCCAGACATTTGTTTGCTGTAATGTTTGGCTGATATTAAATTATTTCCAGGGTGTCTGCAAACTGCAGCTACTTGATCCCCAAGAAAGCAGAAGTGTCAACTTCATTTTTAGTAATTTTTTTAATTTGAATACTGAAGAAGTGAATTAATTTTTTAAACGTATTGAATATAACCTTTAAAACTTATTGGTCAATATAATATATTTCTGTTAAATGCAGTGAAAAAGCAGTACCTATGCAAGGCTAATATATAAGAAAACATAGTGTGTTTTCACATTTTATTATGAATACAATTTACTTGTGAATATGCACTGTCATGGCACAGTCTCTGAACGTGCAGTCAAAATGGTTATGAATAAAGAAAATAAAAATCCAGAAGCAAAATTATTGTCTTCATACTATTTTTAATGTTACTTCAAATCTATACAACACTTTCAGAAAATAAGGGCTCCATTATGTAAGTTAGTGGAAAAGAAACAAACAAGAAGATTTTCTCTTAGCCAAATAATTTACAGTCCAGGCGAAAAGTGGATCCAGGAAAAGTATTCCTCAAAGAATATGTGTATCCCTTAAGAAATGATGACATTAAAATTATCAGCAGTTGTATCCATAAACAGCGTCAAGAGCAGATTGACAGACAGCCTATTTTCAATTTTTCCATGGGAATCATAGAAAATCGCAAAGCTGAAAGTGAAGAAGGTATAAATGAAGTATTTTTGGGAAAAAAAAATCAAAGAAGGCTAAACCCAATGATATAGCTTCCATTTCTCCAATTTCTTCTTTTCCAGAACAAAAAAAGAAAAAAAAATCCATTATGATTAGCCCATTGCATGACACTTAGTAATTAATTTTGAAATCTTCCTGCTTTTCAGGAAAGAATGCAATTGAAATAAATAATATTTCATTAGTAGCTATCATATGTTTTCCTTAAAAAAACAAACCAAAACAAAAGAAGTAAATAGAATGAATAGGCTTTACAACTGGAAAAAAAAATAGAAAAGTTGAACTGGAATACATATTTAAGCCCCTTCCACTTTACCTATCACTAATTCAAAAAGATATATTTTTATGGACCTCACTATAATTACTGCATGTTATGTAGAACAAACCCATTTACATAAGATAATGACAGCATGATAGGATTGTCTGTGCTGAAAAAATGGAAGTCAATTGTTATATACTTTAATTAAATTGAACTTAAAAGCTTAGGAGGTGTCTTTGAGTTACTGACAATATCAGAGACTTAAGAAGCCCAAACAACCTTCCTACCTACAGTGAGAAATTTCCATTATCATTTAGTCTAACTTGAAAAGATCAAAGGCCTCTCCTTCTTCTGTTTTCCATGCCATATATTTATCTCATTAAATGGCATTAGATTAATCAACAGCTTTTTTAGAGTACCAGTTCTTGTGTTCAGCAAAAAATGAAAAGAAGAGATAATGACACAGAGAAAAGCAAATGAGTACTTTCAAAGAGCAAAGTCAGTCACCTCTGCTTATAAAATAGGAACAGATTTAGCAATAATAAGCTATTCCCAGCACAATATCATGACTGAAGATATTTCCTAGTTTAAAAAGGAAAGAAATCAAAAATGTGTCCTAAAATTGCTCCTTTTTTTTTCGTTTTTTTGTAGTAGACTGCTGTCAATAGGAACCTCTGAGAAGGCTGGCAGCCTGACCTATGGAGATGAAATTTTCCTTGCTCCAAATCTTCCATTGCATCAAGGGAAGGCCATTTTGAGTCCTTTTGTGAAAATTAATTCTCAGGAGAAAAAAAAAAAAGTTAAAATAATAATAAAAAGTAGTTTCATGAACTGCATTTATATTTTAAATTAATTATCAGATTAAGCTGACTGCACTTAATGGCAAATATTGTCCTGCCTCCAAATGTAATTGACACATTCCCCTCATACAAGTAGGAAAACATTGTTCATTTATTCAGAAAAATAATTCTATATTAACAATTGCAATGTCTCACGAGAATGTTGACTCACATGCATTATGGTGGATTTTTTTACCTTCATCTGAAAGAGCTTATTGTGGCAGTTGCTGGAAAGAAACATGCAGGAGAGTCAGAGGTGATGTGTCAAAATTTGAACATCTCTTCTACTGTACAGAGCAAGGCAATGCGCTGGTAATGCAATATTTAAGTATCTTCAAACCAATTGTCTAGATCTGCAGTTCTCATTTACAATCATCCATTTGTCATGTTAAGAGGCACCTCTTTCCTCAGGGAGAGTTATTTGAATGATATTTCCATGTATGATTCTGATGAGATTTAGTATGCCATGCTGCTTGTCTCTGTAGGGTTTCCTAAAGTGAGATTTTCAGAGGAGAATCAGTACAGTACTCTGAAATCTAGTCAGGGTAACTATTTTAAGCAGCCAGCCTGTTTTAGAAAAACAGAAAATTCACCTAAGTCTCTTCCATTTTCACAAGAATTTGATATAGTAGAAGTGTGGTGCATTTAAAAATTTTCTCTGTAGTACAACCTAATACATATAAAATTATCCTAAGAATTGTATCCTTAGTGGGTATTACATGTTTTTAAATCGTTGACTTCATATAATGTTTACTTTTTATTATTTAATATGCCCCACATTTGTAAACAAAAGAAGTGTAAAAGTATTTAGCTTCTGTGAAATGTCAGTCGGTGTGAAACAATGTAGATAAAGCGAATGAAAATCAGTTCTGTGGATTGATGACAAGCTACATATGTATTTCAAAGGGTCCTGGAGAAATTAATGGCCTACATGTAATCCAAACCACAACTATAAACCCACTGAATTGGAACACACTAATTCTTCAGAATGCTCAATAAGGAAATGTTTCTAGATACTGAGAATATTCTAAAGTTTTCCTCTCTTTTTGACTAAAGTGTATGTAAATTGCTTTTTCTTGATTGTGATACTTAACTAAATAAAACCTACTTCATTCCCATCTTGTAGAAGTGATAGAGAAAATCAATATTTTATAATCATAAATTTTGTAAGACTGAAAGCCAAAAGAAACGCTTTTTCTCCCCTCTCCATTTTTACTTATTTTATTTCAGTAGATGCACAAACTAAAATGGCAAGAACATCCATAGACTGCAGTTTTATGCATATTATCCCTCATTCTTTCTATGTGTTAGTCACAATCTAGGCATTAATCAAAGTGATAGAAAACAGTGCAAATGGGATGGCATAATAATATAGGCTCAAATTAACACATTCACTTTAATATTCACTCTCACAGAAAACCTTTCCGCGTGTCAGATGATCCATTAGGCTGTTTAATGAGTTAGTGGGTACCTCTAAGCTGCATACATTACTACGCTATAGTACCATAAGCATATTAAAAGACAATATACTTGCTGATTCAGAGCACTACTTCCTTGGCCAAACACAGCTGGTCAGCAGACCCCTGAGGTGACCACATTTTCATTTGGGACCCTGGGTAACTCTCAGTTAATCCCTACTGCCATAACACGGGGCTGGTGGGGCAAGTCATTGACAGCTTTGGTGGTTTCCAAGGGGACAATTAGCAGTTCCCTTGTGAGTAAACAAATATTCTCTTAACTTCCATCACAGCAAAGCACTAATGATCATAGTGTATGCCCACAAAAGTGGAAAGTGTTCCTCTGAAAGCCAGGGCAGGAATTCAAGGATCCAGAAAGCAGATGACAGAAATGCCAAGTTGGACAGGAGAGAGAAAAATCTTGGAGTGCACAATCAGTAAAGTCTGGCCAGCTCCCTCTCCAGCAGGGTGACTCAGCCAGGAATCTCAGCTGTTTGGATGAGATAGTATAGTTTCCAGGCTCTTGGGACTGTGGCACTGATTCACAGGCTGAAGGATTAGGAATATTGGATTGCTTGAAAAGCCTAAATCAGTGTCAAGAGATTTTTTTTTACTTAGGACCCAGGAACTATGACTTTTGATCCTCTATCCCCAAATTAGGGGAATTTGCATATCATTGCTGATTTTTTTCTTTAAAATATCTAGAAATCGATCTTAATTTTTTTAAGTGTAAAGTTTGAATAGGCTTCCTTTTGTATCAGGAATGGATGTTGCTATAGACTATGATCCTTATACAAAAACTAGTTGAAAATTTGCTTATTTTCAGGGGCAGAGATTATGTTGTCTTTAATTATCTGATTTAAGTATAAAACACACAACCTTTGAAATAGGACAGTTATAAAACCACAATGCAATACAGAGAAGAATAAAGCATTAAAACATAACAACTAAGAAGTACATATGCACAAACCAAAATGAGTTATAAAGCGAAGTTTATCTTGCACCAAGCAAGCACAAACCTATTACCCAAGGCAATAGAAAGCTGATTGATGATATCATGATGACAAATGAATTCTCATTTTAAATTCTGCCTGCTAAGTAATTAGTAATGTCATCAATATCATTACTAGCTCCTCATTCAACTTCATCAGCAAGCTGTTCCCATTGCTCATTTTTCAGCTTTTCCTTTCTGTGCTTCAGTCACAGGATGAATCTACATTGAAGACTGTTTCTAGCAACTACCCAAGGGAACAACAAAAAAATTAGTTGTCAGGCACAAGCAGTCTATTGAAACTCTGAACTACATTTTAATAGCATCTGAATTATGTTATTTTGAAGTGGTCACTAACTTGAGAATTAGTGTAAATAGTGTCAAGGGCATCTTTCTTTTTTTCCTGAAATATATTTAGAAACTGACATAATATAAAATGAAAATAAAATTAATGAAAATATTTAGTGATTATAACTGAACAAGTGACTGCAGGACAAAAGCTTAATAAAATGTCTTCTCATCTCATTTTCTCATGCTACTGAGATGGGAAAAATCATTGCCAAGGAAATTGAACAAAATACCGCCAATGCGTATTTCCCCCAAGCGTCCAATGTTATTTTTCATTTAAAAACCCACAAAACTTATCTTAGGAAAAAAAAAAAAAAAAAGTAGAAATCCTAATGCTGAATGCTGAATGAAGTATTTGAAACACCTACGGTTGCACCTTTGAGGCCAAACTATAATCTGAGCATAGGTAAGCATTAAGAAAGGCCATTGGATTATCAGTATTTGCCCTTTCTCATTTTCTCTGCAACCAGGTTTGTATTTTAACACAATATGACTAAGTTGTAGACATTCTTTGTGTTTGTTGTTTTATCTTTTTGGGAAGGGAAGGAGGGATTTAAATAATTTATCCACTGCATATTTTCATGGCGTTAGGACTTTTCAGAATTTATTTTAGACAAGCAGACCTGTCTACTTTATATTAATTTTCTACTGTACTTCTGGAGTTCCAAAACAAAACTTGCCAGACATGTTTAGTTTTTTAAAACTGCACCAGTACATGCACCAGTTTTTCTCAACTGGGTTTAAGTACTTAGTTTAAATAAGAATACTTCTACACAGTTTGTATACAGATTCTATTATCCAGAAAGAATTGTATCAAATGACTAAACAAGGATAAGTAAGGAAGAAATATGTTTTCTCTTAATGCTGGTATCCATTTGAATAAAAAGTTAGATTACCTTAAAAAAAATGTAGTTTTATTACAAAATAGGCTAAATAGATAATGTGCTTCAGTCAAAGTAGTTTGCAACATTAGAATACTTTCTCCAGTGTTTCCATTGTGTTCCAGCTATGATCCCATTTTGCATTGCTGAGTGGAAAAGAACTAAGAAGAAGAATTTGATTTTGTCCAAAGATGGTCACTAACTAATACCCTATGTCCGAGCTACTTTGTTTTAGACTGTCTAGTTCACCTGATCTTTCAGCAAGACAGAAAAAAATCTACAGTTTTGGTGATATATCGTTGATCTACGTGTGTCAAAAGCAAGATTCCTTAAAATTGTCTTTTCAGCAAGTCTCAGAGTAAACCAGTGAAAAAATAAAATTTGGGCTCATGACAAATGATCAGTAAACCATAACTCCTCCTGAAGTTCTGTGGTAAAACCTGTCACAGTAACTTTTTCACCAGAGAGGAACAGGAATACGGGACACGAAGTCAGTTGCCTAAACAGAAACTCCTGTGCCTCATCCCTGCCAGTCTATCCTGGTCTCCAGCTGCCTCTGTGGAAGGGCTGGCCACCCCCACAATGCTGGTTCCTACCTCTCAGACCCCTCTGACTGTCCCAACAACTCTTAAGTACCAGATAAAGATGTTTAGGCAACTGAATTGAGCCCTCAGTGTTTGTCTGCATTGTCAGCTGTTGAGATTAACAGGAAAAAAATGGTAAAGAAAGAGAGGAAAAACGAAAAATAATCTATTAGCTCCATGGCACTGTGTTTATCTGCTCAAACTGGTTTAACTGCCCTCTTAATGCCCTTTTAATCCATTGGCACCTTGAACTTTTTGCAGACTTCTAACATTGGATATAATAAGACAGGGAAAAAAAGGAAGCTATTTTTTTTCTCTTTCTTTCTCCAGGTATATATGAGATGACTAAAATACACAGCATTTTCTTTAATTCTTATTTGTTTTTCTAAATGTCTTAATGACTTATATTCAAGATGACCATTTTTTTATTTCTGCAAAACATTTTTGGTATTGAAATACTTCACTGAAATTTTCCTTTTGGTCTCACTAGTTTATTCCTTGCCTCTTGGTAAGAATATAGGATATTCTGAGGGGTTTTTTTGTTTTTAATGGATCAATTCTCCCTTTTTTTGGACCTTAATTTGATGGCCTCAATTTAAATTCCAGTCGGAGGAAAGTAAAGTGAAATGAATATGCTCAGAGCTAATATATTTGTTTTCTTTTATTATAATAAACAAAAAATGGTTTATTGCCAGACAACTGGATATGATTTTGTGTTTGGTTTGGCATAAGGAATTTTTTCTATAAATTTACAAGTTCAATAACCTGAGAAATGAGCTAAATAGCAGTAAGTTTTAACACAGTTATGGAAATATGCCACAAAAGTAGCATTTTTAAAGTCTTATGCACCCTGTAATTCACCAGCTTGTTAAAGAACTGGTATCCACATGAAACATTAATGAACCCTGAATTCAAATTAAATTTCAGTCTGTTTTACTGTAGTTAATGAATAATTTGAGAAACTGACCTAAACTAACATTTCAGGAGTCATTAAAAATAATTTTCAGTAGCGGCATTAACCTTCACTGTTGCTTGTAAAAGATTTTATGTAGCACACTGAAAACCAGGAGTCATGGTAGCATCTTCTTGCAAAATGACAGTGATTTTTATGGATACGTTCAGATCACTGTATTCTTATAATAATAGCTCTTCCTTGATATCAAGTTTTTTTTCCTTGCTCCAAGATTCTCCATGCAGTGATTAATATTTAGAGCTCTGTGTTTTCCCTTGCTTTTGGGTTTTTCTTTTATGACCTTTTCAGTAGTCTTGAATTACATAATTTTCAAGGAGTAAATGTTTCCTAAGCTTTTTAGAATATTAGGAATGTACCTTATAGAGGGTGATTGACTCCAGCTTTTCATGGCTGTCAGCTCTTCAGAGATTTCTTTCCTCAGGGAGCGCTGTCTGCTGCTTATTCAATCTATGCATATGTAGATTGGTAACAGAAGTTAGTTATTACCTTTTTGTGTTCTAATACAGAAAGTCTTCAGAAACCCACAATATTTTTTACCTTTGTTTTTTTATATATTATTCAGTCCATTCTTCAAAGTCCTATCAAGTACTAGAAATGTATAAGAGTATTGGGAAGAGATTTTTCAGATTTTTTTAACATTTTTAAAACATGAGTTTTTAGCCTAGAACTTGGTTTTGAGCTTGTTTCCACTGCACAATCAAGACCTTATCAGGCTTCTTGTATCAATTGTTTTGTGATAGCTTTCCAGATTCGGGGGAATTGATATGACCAGACTGGAAAACAAAGGGCAGTATACTATGTTCTACAGATCAGGGAAAATAAGGAAAAATACCTCAACTTTTTCATTATTTATATGTAGAACATGAAAGTTGAAAAAAATATTTGAACATTATTTCTTCTTTTGTATTGTTTTCCTCACACACAGAATTTGTTTTTACATTTAAAATATTATTCTTTTATTTACATAGCTGATTTCATAATCTCACATGATTATGACAGCTATTATAGCTTTGTAATACTACTCATTATTTTCTATTTATAGTGGAATCTAGAGATGAAACAATATAGGAGGCCACGTGATCCTGGCTTTTAATAGCATATGATAGAAAACGTAATTTTATAAAATTGCCTTCTAAACTGGTAGGATAGTACATGACACAGGCAGGAGAAAAGCAGCAAAGCGAGTAGTATAATAGGAATTAAAAATCTGTGTTCTTTACTGTATTTAAACTGTATTTAAGCTGTGATTGACACCAGCAAGATAAAGCAATGGTAAATATACAGATCCTGATCTAGAATAAGAAAGGTGCAGATCCAAAGATACACCTGCATCTGGGCAATTTTTTTGATATTTCAGATGAAGAATCAAATATGTCGTCTCTGTCACCAAAGGTAAATCTTATGAGGAAGAAATTACTTCTGAATATGAGATCTAGAAAAATATACTCCAAACCACTCTATGAGTTTTTGATAAAATAAAGCAGTTACTATTTTTAAACACAGGTTAAGAATGGAAAATAAAATCTTTACTAATTTTTAAACATTAAATTCTTCTTTTCTAAAAATTCATAACAATTTTAGGCAAGCCATTGTCTGCCTGGGCTGCTGCTATTCAGACTTCCATACCAGGAGTTAGCTGAGGCCTTTTTTTACTGGTGACTTCCAAACAGCATAAAAAGATGGAAATAGTCATATCAGAAAGAAATTTCTGCATGTGAATGGGAAAGCTAATAGGTAGAAATAAGGCATGTTCAATGATTTTCAAACATTCTTTCTATAGATTTAAGAGATTGACAGTAAAGGCCCCATGGCTGTTTCCAGTCCCACTGCAAGTCAGCAGCTGACAAACTCAGTGGTTCGGAACCTGGGAAATAGAGGCAGTCTGACGGAGACCCAGCTTGTTCACACAGCTTTGTTTAGATGGATTGACAAGCAACAAAGCAAGTTTTATGGCAAATAAGCTTAAATCAAAGACAATCTCCTGCTTTTCAGAACAACTGGTATCCCCTAATTCCAGTCTTGTTTAAAGCATCTCCTTAAGCTGAAGTCAACTATTATTTTAAAGGTCAAGAGACAAAGCTTTATAGTGTTTCTTCCTCTTGTCAGGAGTACTAATTCTAGCTTAATTAAAATCCACTACTGAAGTCGGAAAGGGATTAATTTTAAATATGTCTGAAGGGAAATAATATCTTTTTGGAAATTTCCAGTCTGAAATGGTCTCAAATAACTTAATTTTTCCCTATTTTCTTAAGTTATGAAGTGCTTATAGAATATAAGGAGATTTACAGATGGACAAGTTGCAAAAAACCCAAAATTCATTGTCAAAAATGCCTTGATTTGCAAAATCACTAATTTACAAACAATATATATGAGAGCTAAAAATAAATGAATCAATTATTTTTATTAAGAACACTTGCATTATTAAAACATTATTAGAATATTAAATGAACAACATTTTTAAACTGTAAATTTTCTCCTTGATTCAAGTCACTTTGATTGTCTCATGTAAGACAGCAATCTTAATATATGAAAAGGTAAGTACATTTTTTCTGCCTAAAAATCTCATTTTTCTGGAGTACAGTAAGAACCAGTCTTGGGGTTACTTTAACTTGATCTAATTATTTTTGAAGTTAATCATAGTAAAACTCCAGATATCTTTGGAGAGAAACTGTTAATCAGTTTCTCAGTCAGCTCTCCATCATTTTGTCTGAATCAATGAAGGTTCGCAAAGAACGCCTCAGGAAGGAAATCCTCTCTCTGGCATTTAGAGACATATTTCCAACACAATTTGTATGATGCTGTGGATCTTTCATTACAGCCATAACAACACAGGTAATATAGTCTTTGCAGGTGGAAGTAAACTGATGCAAAATAGTACTTTTACCCCATTTGCCTAGGATGACTGACAACAATACCCTGCCAAAACACATGATTATACTGTGTTTCTTGCCTGAATAAAACTTAGCAAGAAGTCAAAACAAAAATGAGTAAGTAGAATCATGTGAAGGTCTGGGAAGGCGAGGAGATAAAGTGCTAAAGATGTTAGGCTGGAATGTGAGCAAGAGAAGCAGTGAAATGTGGTGATGGTGTCAAAGAAAATATTGAGGAAACAAGTTGATGTGAGATGAGGGATGGGGGTGTGGCTCTGCAATTGTGAGGATAAATAAAGGCAGATACAAAGTCAGTTGGAGAAAGGAAGATATGGAAAACTCAGGGAATGTGTAAGTTAGGACTATATGTGACAAGTAAGAAAATACAGGCAAAGCTGAAATAAGATGTGAGAATCAAAAGGAATTTATATATTAAGAAAAAGAGTAAGGTGAGGCTATTGCATGTTTGTTCATGAAAGACATGGTAATTTTATGTATGGATTTAATCTATGCAGAATTGAATTTGAGGTGGGAATTGAATACATTAGACTGAATAGTTAACAGCTGCTAATAGTTCAAAGCAGATCAACAACTATTTCCTTCAAGTTCTCTGGAAATATTTATGCTTTTATTTTGAAAAAATTCAGTTATTGACATATGATATCAGTTATATAAATTTTAATGGTTATAAGCATAAATAGTGGAAATTATTTGGAAATTTTAGATTTTTGTCTCGATTATTTAGGCACGTCAATCTTATTGACAGATGACAACAATTAATATTTCCTTCCCTGTTTTAGAAGGCTCCCTAAATTATTATATCAAGGTTTGACTGTGGGTCTCTCAGATCATTGAATCTAATCTTAGGTCAGACATCAGTACATAAAAAACCCAATGACAACAATTTAGGAGCTAATTGTTTGTACCCAGTCAAATTAATCATTTGATATCCTAAAATCAAAGGGCAAGTTAGGTTAGAAGAAACAAAGTAGTCACAACCTTAATTGTGACCTATCTCATACTTGCCTCCTAAATGGCCAATACATCACAAACTGAATGCATGCAGGTGTTTCAGTCTCAAATTTTGTTGATGCCACTAAAGTTATAATTACCTTTCATTGATGCAGTAAGGATTTATTTACACTGTGTGTTTCTGTATCTGAAGGAGACAGGAAGGATCTTTGTGAAGGTTTGGAGTCTGACACTTGAGATAGCTGGATATTATGTTGTTGTTAAGACTTGTAGGAAAATTTCCCATTTCTTTACTCACAGAGCCACATAGTGACAAAATATACTGAGTTGGAAGGGACTCAGAAGAACTACAGTGTCCAGCTCTTGACTCTGCACAGCACCATCTCTAGGAGTGACTGAGAGTATTGTCCAAATGTCCAGATTTTGAACTCTGTCAGGCTTGGTGCTTGCTATCAATTTTATTTCCCTTTGAAAAAAATTTTAATTCATTGAATTGCTATTAATATATTACACAAATTACAGTAATACCCAATAAGGGATCATGCTGATAGGCGCTGTACAAACACATAGTAAGTGGTAATATAGAATTTTTAAAGTAACCAGGTTCTTGTTTACAGGATTATTGTGATGACTACAGTTTAGAAAATACAAATACCTAAGAGACAGGTCAATAATTACATTTAAGAAGAGTTTTCAAAAGTGTTACCAGCAGGACTCAGAAGAGCACTGCAATTTTTTTTTATTTGTGCAGACAAACAAATGACAGAAGTTGCATATCTTAGACATTCTGGTGACCTTCAAATTTTAACTGTCCTTCATTCAGGACAGGACCATTCAGGATCAGATATATTTGATAACAGTAGAGAGACACTGGGTCTGTTTAGATCTGTAAAGCTCGCTTTTCCTTCCACCTAGCCTTTAAAATACCCGTCTGTGTTCTAGACATGTACTGGGAAATACCATAACATTGCTACATTATTTTGACCAAATTGTTTTTATTATTTGTAGTATCAATAGTAGTTTTTCTTTTTAATCACCTAAACTTTTCTGGGAAAACCACTGCAGAGTTACTAAACTCAGCAGTTCAAATCTTCATACTAAAAGGGTTTTGAATTATTTAGAATGCACCAAACACTTCTGAATGGTCAGGAGCATGGAACCAATCATTCAGCAAAGCATTTGTGACTCTCTGTACTGTCCTATATTGAGGCATATATGGCAGCTGTTTTCCATTCTTTGAGAAATGAGTTCCAGATGTCCTTTGGAGATATGGACTTTTTAAAGCTATGTCTGCATTGTCCTATTTTTATTTGTTTGTTTCTTGGAGTTTTTTTTTGTTTGCTCTATTTTGTTTTGGAGATTTTTCTTTTCCTTTTAATTTTTTATATGTATACTTAAAGGAACAGAGGAATAACAGTGAATCAGCTCATACTTTCATGTAATTATCAAGTAGATTCAGAGTATTTCAGACCTTTCAAAGGAAAATTTTAGAGCCGAGGAAGTAACATTTATCATAAAGGAAAAGGTGTTATTTTGTATACAGTTGGAGGGAAAAGGTAAAGGCAGGAGATGTTAACTGATGAAGAACAAAACTAGGAACATAATCAGACATCTCAGGATTATGTATATTACTTCTTTGGGTGGACAGAAAGAAATTTCCTGTGTTTATCTGCTTCTCTGTGAATTCTGCCTGCCATGTTTGACAGAAATATTTGATTGCCATACTCCAGGAAATGGAGTAAAATGGATGCGTAGCTATGCTAGCAATCATGTGTTAATCTGCACAGAAAACCGTACTTTCAATATTCTGTGAAAAGCTAAATTCCTTTTTTATATTTCAGCTTCAGCCAAAGGATCAATAGATGGAAGTTTCTGTGGTGTTTCAAAAACGAAAATTTGAAACTCCATTCAAAGCCCTGTAGTGCATCTGCATAAGCAGATTCTTTAAGGGATTGCATGGAAATAAAATACGTCTTTATTTTTTGCCTAAAATTTTTTGCCTAAAAAAAAAAACCTAAAATTTGCCTTCAAGACATTCAAGTGGTGAAAGAGTGTAATAGCACTCACTTGGAGATGGGTATTGTTACCCTCTGGTGGAGCTCCTTTGAGATGTTGCATTGACATCTCTCCTTCTTCCCTCTGGCTGAGTCACAGCAGCAAGGTATTCCTCCTTCTTCTGACCCCTGTGTGACAGGCGTAATGGTTTGACAGATCACAGCTAAGGCATGCAGTTGTGATTGTCATGTGGGATCACAAAGTATGACAAATGATCTGGTTTTGTGCTGTAAAAACATATGGTACAGAAGTGTTACTGTGAGAAGGTGCAAACCAAATGCCACTTGTCTAAGTCTCATGCTCATGTTGTGAGACGTGATGGCTCTGTTCATAACACACCAGAAGGCTTTCTAATATCCTGGCTTCTCTTCAGCAATACAGCAGTCAAATACAAGACTATTGGAAAAGAAAATTGAATTAAAATGAAAACATATTGTCAAGCATCATATACCATGTACGTACATGTACACATATAACTCATTAACTGTGAGAACAACTTGAATTTAAAGCACAATTTAAAACACAAAAAATAAGCAAAATAAGCACAGTTTAAACTATAATTAACTATACATTAACAATAATACTGAGCAATACTATAGTGATAGAAAAAAAAAAAAGATACCAGAGTTCCAAACATAAACCTCAAAACTTATTAAGGAAACCTGAATTTAAAGATGTGATATTCCTCTTAGAGATAATTTTTAAGCTAACATTTATCTAAATTCTACAAAATTATTCCATTATTCCAGCTTGTAATGTCATATTTCATTCAATCATATATTATCATGATGCCACAAATGAACTGTTTGCAATATATATGAGATAAAATTATTTCTAGGCAGAAATGTCATATTTCATATATCAGTTTTTAGTCTTTACATAGTTTTTAGCATGGAATAAAACCTCTAAAAATAAGGATATAAAATGAAAATTCTGACATTTTGAATTTTTTCTCACTTATTTCACTTTTTACTTAATTTGTTATTTGATTTCCTTTCTTCTAATATGTACACTGTATATACATATACACAGCACATATACTATATATATACTGTATATATGCTCTAAGTTCATTCTGAGACACTTGTGCTTGTGTTAAAACTATTTTTTATAGGGAATGTAAAAAAATATAATTTGCAATGCTTTCTTTTAAAAACAAGGGTGGTGAGAAGGGCTGTTCATATGGTATGTATTTTAGTCCGATGAGAATAAAAGAGAAACGAATCAATAAATTAAGTGTGCTGAAATCCCTTATGGTCACCCAGGAAGAACTTTTAAATTCATTCCAAGATGACTAATGAGGTATTGAATTCCTTGGGTAGACAGAGGCAAGACTGTGACCAAAAAAAAAAAAAAAAAGGACATTATGTCCTTCTTTATGTTCCCATGGAATCATGAATCATGGTTATATTAAGACAAACAAATGAAAATAGTGATGCCATAACTACTGGTGTACTTAATTGGATCTATCTGATGGTAAATTACAGCTCGAAGAAATTCTGATCATCAATTTCCAATTGTGCAAACTATCATTTGAAACTGATCGTCTCATCCTGAATTATTCACAGTATCTGAGTCAATGCAAGCATAATTTCCATAAGGAAAATCTTCTGTTAGATGTGGATCAATTAAGCACCAAGGACTACAAAAAGTTACAGCTTTAGTTTATAGTAACAGACAGAGCAGAATGAGTACAGCTTTTTCAGCAATTAGTCTTTTCTGAGAGAAACCCCATGAGTCACACTGATGGAATAAAGGACAGGGCAGTGGATTAGGGGGCAAAAACAATACTAAACACACTGTGTTCCACTGTTTGAGATTTCTCTTAATATGTACAGAGTCATGGCCAGTAATAACAAGGGAGCTCCTGCTGAGAAAGTAGCTAAAGCAACCTCAAGCTAAGAAGAAACACAGAACTTTCACTAACCTGCACATTACAAATATGTTTTATAGTAATTCCCAGAGAATGTGGTAAGACACAAATATTATTGCAATGTTATGGAGACATACATTTACACTCAAGAGAGAATAAAACATGTTTCTAGTATTCGTCTTCCTCTCACATATGGATATGTAAGATAGGAATATTTAGAGAATGCCGTGCCTAGATTTGTTTCCCTGGGGACTGAAATATTGTATAAAGCTCCTTGTAGCTTCATGCCATGGGTTGACCCAGGTCAGATGTCAGGCACTCACCAAAGTCACTCACTGACTGTTCTGCAGCTGGACAGAGGAGAGGTTAGGTTGAGGTAAGGACTGTGAGAATTTGAGCATCAAATACCATCAAGAGCAAAACAGGCTCAATGTAGAGATTTGAAATGGGTTTAATACTAACAAAATCAGAACAGGATATGGAGAAGTAACATAAATCCTTAAAAACACCATCTTCCTACCCCTCCCTCCTTCCCAGCTCTACTGCCTACCCCAGCAGTTCAAGGAGACAGGGAACAGGGGTGATGGTCAGTGCACCATCTATGCCTTCCACAGCTCAGGGAGAGAGGTTGTTCCTTTGCTGCAGCACTGGGTCCCTCCCACAGGAGAAAGTTCTTCACAGACTTCTCCAACATGAGAAAAACAGTTTTGTGTGAACTGCTGCAATGTTAGTTCATCCTATGGGCAACAATGTCCCAAAACTGCTGTGGTGTGGATCACTCTGCCATAGGTTGCAGTCCCCCAAGGACAGGCTGCTCCAGCCTAGGAGCAGGGCCCTGTGTCTCCACCAGGACCACAGCCTCCTCCAGGGATCCACCCACTCTGGTTTGAACACCTCCCCCAGGGGCTGTGGGTGGATCTCTACATTCCCCATGGATCCCTGGGCTGCAGGGGCACAGCTGCTTCACCATGATCTCACCACGGCCTGCAGAGGAATCTCAGCTCCGGTGCCTGGAGCACCTCCTGCCCTCCTTCTCCACTGACCTGGTGTCACCACGTTGTTCTGCTCATATGTTCTCATCTCCTCCTCTTCTCTGCCTGGAATCAAAACTGCTCTGCCACCTTTGTTTAGATTTCCTCTTAAATCTGTTATCACAGAGGTGTTACCATCATCTCTCACTGGCCCAGTTTTGGCCAGCAGTGTGTCCATCTCCAGAGCCATCAGGGATTGGCTCTGCTGGACACGGTGAAAACTTTCAGCAGCTTCTCACTGTTGACACCCTGCTAATAAAAAAAAACAGGCCATACAAATCCAATACACTTCAGAACAAGAGTTTGTGCTTGTCCAGGTACAGTGTGGTCTAAAGAAGTATCTCCATTTTTGGACTAAATATAATTTAAAAGTTGAAATGAATGGAATTTGAAAGACACCCTTAGGTGCCCAAGAATGGGTTTAAAAGCCTAGAGGTAGGCTCCTATTTTAGAAATGTTATAAATTATTTTGTTCAAAAAAAAGACTGAAGCCAGATTTTGCCAGTTATTTGTAAGAAAAGCTGTTACAGTGGGCTATTCATTATTTAGGAACACCTACAGATAACAGCCCGCATTATCAGTATGCAATCTATATTACACGATCTGCAGGGGCAGTAGAGAAAAGCACACACCTGAAAATCATGAACAAAAGGGCTGCAGAAAACATCCTTTTTCAAGGCATGCCAGGATTATCTTTAATTGCTTTATACTGCTAAGGGCTAGTCTAAACTAGAGGGGGATTGCTAAAACATCTATCTCAGCAAAAGCTCTAAAAGGAGATGCAGCTTTTACTGATAAAAATATGTTTCTTTGGATGTAGCAGATACCAGGTTCCCACAGAAAATAAGCTATGTGAGAAAGAGAGTTTTTTCTTTGTTCAGAATTGCTGTGTCTACTTTTAGGCCCTTGAGTGGTCTAAGCAGTATCATAAAAAAATTTCCAAATGTCTATAGTTGACAATGTTGTGCCAGGCAAAGTTTCTGGGGTAGACCCAAGACATATTTACCACAGGGACAAAGGATCTTGGAGTTATTTTTGTTATCATACACATCTCAGCTCACCCTCATGTTCTGCTTGAGTGGTCTACCACAGTTTAGAAACTTGAAGAAGGCAAAGACATTTCCTAAGTGACCGTTCATGTCCCGGGCACAAGATCATTTTTGTCAGTTTCACAAAGTTAAAAAGACTGCCATGTGAAAATAATTATCTGTCTTAAATATTTTGTTGTTCAAGAGGAACAATGAAGAACAGTGTTTTACCTCTAAGTTACATATGCAATTAAATTCTTGAAGTGAAATCCCTGTAAATACTTTATGTAAACCAAATTGAAGCCATGCATGAAGATTTTTCTGTAAATAAACACCGTGATAATGTAAATGAATCTCAATTGTCCTCTACAGTCCCATATGCATTGCTACAGCAGTTAATTTTACCTTATTTATCAATAAAGATTTTATTTGTAATGAAAAATATTCAGAAGAATCAGAAACATATAGGTATAGAATTGTGGAAACTCTCCTAATTTCTTCTGATAAAGTCTCTTGCAGCTGTGACAAATCCCAGATTAATGATATTGTCCTGTGGTATATCACAGATTCATAATATTTTCTTGATTAACTTAATCTAAAGAAGAAAAATATTTTTACCATTGCCCCAGGACATGCACACAAATTCCTCTGTGTTTGTATACATCTTTAAACTGCAAATACCTTCTTTCCAGTGTTTTGTAGTTTTCTATACAACTGTATAAAGTCATTATCCCACATTCCTTAGTATCTTACATGAAGGAAGAAATACCTAAATGATGAATGGAGCTACCTAAAGAAAATACTATATCATTTGCTAAGTAAAAATGAATAAAAACTGAAGGAGCTGACAAGGTGGTATAGAAAAAATCTAATATGTAATGACACAGATGGACATGTGTTTTAATAAATAAGAACGACACCATTTCAAAACACTGCCAGATTATTCTACATAATTTCATAAATGATAAAGCAGTGTTATAATCAGCAGTGTCAAAGGTAGCACTCAGATCAAGCAAAATAAAATGCTTGAACAACCCAAACCAGACTGCATTAATAAATCATCTTAAACTGTAACTATAGCTGTAACATGATTGTGAAGTAGATTGTTGTTTCTCAAAGGGCTTGTTTTCTACTGAATGGTGATATAATTCAGAAACACTGACCCGCTTTATATTCTTGTCTAAAACCAGCAAAGCTTGAACATGCCAGTAACTCCAATCCCCATTTCAAATCAAAAATGTGTTTTAAGTAATAAGGTAATCTATTAGATTTTTAAATACAATGGAGCCTTTCTAAAATGTAATGGTGTTGAGAGTTTGAATAAAATAAAAATATGGGGTATATGGATATAATTACAGATAGATAAGGTGACCTGTTATGACTGCAATGTAAACAGGTGAAATAAAAATTCAGTTGAAAAATAGACCAGTGAAATCCAAAGATGAAACAGATGACTTTGTAGGGCTTAGGAATTTCATAATTGTACATAAGCCCAGTTTCCTTTCTTCCATTGGAAAAACCAGTGGAGCCTTCTTGTTCACTCTATCAAGAAGCAAGGTTTTTCTTTTATTCACATAGAGCATGCACCTTCTCCTAGTTATGGTTGCAACATTTTAGAATTCTGTATCTTATAGTAAGGTTGAGGTATGAAAAGAGGGAAAATAAAGACTTCCTTGGTCTTCTTTAGAGGACATTGGAACTGCTGAGTGACAGATCAATAAATACAGTATAGATAAATATTGATTTTAAGATTCAGGGAATATTTTTGTAATTTATAACAGTTGAATTAGCATATGTCCAATATAGAAGTAAAACATGCAGAGAATGACAAAAATATGCAGATCTAGAAGACATGTAAGAGAAGAATGCCATGAAAACAAAGAAAAATATTTTTTGCTAAATTTAGGAATATATAGTGGAACAAAGAAGTCAAATCTACTGAAAGCATTTAATATGCAACAACTTGTGAATCAAATCTAACATATTTGAAACTTAGGATCATGGAATCAAGGAATCTCAGTGGATATTTAAAAGCACATTTTACAAGCACTAGCAATTTAAATTTCAGTTTACAATATATAAGAATTCAGCAATATAAAATTCTCTTTATGAAATGTATTAAAAAATCTGCAATTTAAAATGTAACTCATAATTTTGAGGATTTTTTCATCCTAAAACTGAAAAAATAGCATAGCTATGTAACATACTACTAGTATGTTTACTATAGCTTTTAATTTTATTTGTCTAATCTATAAACTTGGCAGCAGCAGCATGAGTATCAAAAAAAAATTGTTTCTGACATTGGTATGGGAAGCTGTTTTCAAGGTCATGGAAGGTGTAAATGCAATCCACTCTCCATGTGATTATGCCAGAAAGACAATATCCAGTTCTTCACACTGGTGATTGTGAAGCTTCTCAAGCATGAACTATCATGTTATTATCAATTCAAGTCCATTTGATAAACATTCATTTTTCAAAAGTAAATTATAGACTAAGAGACTCTCGACTTACTTCAGTGACTGTTTCTTAACTGTTGAAAAATATTGGAAAATAACTAGGAAAGGTCATAGGCCATTTACAATCTATTAACATTTTGCTCTTTATTGGGTTTTTATGCATGGTTTAAAACTGAGTTACCACTGCTAAAATGCATTTTTGCCTTTCAAAAATTTTGTACATAAAATTAAATTACATTATGAAATTAATTAGTAGTACTAATACTAAAAGGAAAGAAAACTTGATTGTGAGGTCTGATTGTATGTGTGCATGCTTTCCAATTATCCAGTTTTGCAATGGTAATTTTTATTCATAGAATAACAACTGCAGTCATATTGTAGCTTTGTTTGTTTGTTTGTTTGTTTGCTTTGTCCTTTGCTAAGATTTCAGGGAGACTTTTCAGCACCTGACATGCTTACATGGCACTTGTTAAGGTTAATGAGTACTGCACTTGTATGCTATTGCAAGAATAAAGCCTGTAGCTCGCTCATTTGTCCCTAGATCATAGATTATGAAAACAATATGTGTCAGTATGGTCAAATCAAGTTATATAACAAGTACAATCATAATATTATACAATTATATTATTATAATTATAATATTATGATTATACAATCATAATATTTACAAAGCTAAGCTATAAAATGTAGATTTTTTTTTTTCTTTTTTAGGATTTTCTTTTTTAGGATTTGTGAAGAAAGCTCAGTAGCAAACAATATTTCATGGCTTTCCATGTATTTTTCTATGCACTTTTTTACAATTTTTTACAAGTCCCCCCCCTATTTCCAAGGGGGTGCTTGTAAAATTTAAGTTTATTTAACCAGGAGAGGTTATCTCTATGGAATGCGAAAATAATCCAGGTCTCACATCCAGTTCAAGAGATGTGAAAAGTCTAAGACCTGTGTTGGCCATTTTTCACTTCTTATACTATCACAGAAAGTCCTAGTTTTGAAGTTGAGAATAGTAGTCTTCATAAAAGCTATCACTGTGGGTTGTGTTGAAACTGATATATACAATGAACAAGTTTTTTAAAATTAATTTTAATTTCAATAATGAAAAAATACATAGTATGTACAAAATTACTCATTTATGGTAACAGAATTTTTTCTGCAAAAAGACAAGGTCCGAGCAGAATAGACAAATTTATCTGTAACTTTCCTGGATTTGGTAAAAATTTTACCACAGAAATGAACAACATTAAGCCCAAGAAATGAACAACAGTATTTTAACTTATCTACTGCGAAGTGTGCAGGAAGTCATAACTTCTACTTGGATGACCTATACATAATTAGTTTCATGATTTGATGTCTGTGAACTATGTGAATGTTGCAAAACACTGTATCTTTGATAGTGCAAAGTTCAGATCATGTAAGATGTCACAAATTGTAGTTTATTCCAGACACAAAGATCATCTAGTTCCAACCCAGTGCCATGAGCCTTTCATGCTCAGCAGCCTGTTCAACCTGGCCTTGAGCTCATCCAGGAATGGGGCATCCACAATTTCTCTGGACAACCTGTTCCAGTGTCTCATCAATGTCACAGCAGAGAATTTCCTTCTATTATGTAATCTAAATCTTCCCTCTTTCAGTTTAAAGCTACTCCCTCTTGTCTACATACACTATAAAAAGTCCTCTAGCTCTCTCGTAGTCCCATTTAGGCACTGTAAAGCTGCAAGGAGGTCACCCCAGAGCCTTCTCTTATCCAGGCTGAATGGCCCCAACTCTCCCAGCCTGTCTTCATAGGAGAGGTGTTCTAGCCCTCAGATCAACTTCATGGCCTTCTCTGGACTCATTTCACCAGGCCCATGTCCTTCTTATGTTGCAGGTTCCAGACCAAAGTCCTCATAATGGCTACTCGTGGCATTTTTCAATGGACTGAACTTTAAAAATGTTCAGTAAATCAACAAAAGATTTTACTCTGAATTTTCAAATTGATAAAAAAAAAGCTATTTTTTATATTGTTTTTCTCTTAAATCAGTGAAACTGTACTCTGATGTTATATATCCCAAACACTTTTTTTTTTTAAAGCAGATCAAATGTACCTTATGCATTTTTGAAGAGAACATAGTTTTCTCATTTAAGAGTTTAGTCATTAGTAAATATTAGGATGTGTTCTGACCAAAATATCTTATTTTATGATGAAAAAGAGGTTAACTTGAACTCTGTTTTCTCTTTCATTGCCTTTCACATCTCTGTTCTTCCATTTTGCTCTATTTTATGCTTTCTTTATAAGGATGTTTCATTCCTTGTAAAAAAGTGTTCTAATAACAAATACCACCCTTTTCACTATCTGCAAGGCAATAAACAATTTGACCATGTCAACACATATTGGTTTAGTAATCTATGATCTGGGCACAATCAGTCATCCAGCTGAGAGGTTTATTCTTGTAACAATGCTCAAGTACACTTCCTGTTAACCAGATTTCCCAGTCTTTCAAATAAAATGTCTTTCCATTAAAATCATTACTGTTAAATCTCACAGTTCATGAACTACTTCTGACCTAGAAAAATTACCCAGAAGAAGAAGAGTGGAGACAGAATGAAGATCAAATGAAACACAGAACATACATATAATGAAAAATGTCTTTGTATGTACAAATAGTTTATAAGGAAATTATTAACACATTATGTTCATGGCTGTACAGGATTCATAGCATTGATAATGTTTTTATTTCCTCCTTTTCTTTATGTCATGTCTGGGCAGAATCATAATGTGGATGCAACTACAACAACTTTGAAAAACATGGCACTACAATTTAGCCTACATGAAAATTTTAGAGGCACCAACCAGTAAAATACCCATATCAATTCTTCTGCAGCTTCTGATGCCTTTGAGGAGGGGACAATATTTAAAACATACTCTGTCTTCCCACCCCCTCAGTCCTCAACCTCACAAACAATTTATTAATTAAATTGTATTAATTACATCATCGTATGTTTATTCAAAGTATGACATTACTCATTGGGTTGGAGGCAATTTGTATAAATACGAGTCCTGCAGTGCCATACAAAGAGTTATGATTCCAAGTTTGATATTAAGTCTTTCTGTAGCATCATCTCATTCCAGATTGTACTCTCTTTGGGAAGCAGAGTAAGAATCCTAGATAAACAAGGAAATCAGAAAAAAAGAAAAGGACTTTTTAGACTGTTTTCTTCTAGATCTCATTGTCGAGTTTGTCCATAGTATGCATTTGGACTTTCCAATTGTCTGTTGCATTATCTACATGAGAAAGCATTTTAATAATCAAATTAAGGGTGAAAAAAATGTCTATCACAGAGGACACACAGTGGAAAAAAATGAATGTTTATTTGTCATGGTCCAGTGATGAACTCAATAACCCTTTAAATCTCTTTTACTTTTATAATGAGGAGCTATACTGAATTAAAATCTTCCAAGTTTCTGAAAAAATTTTTCTCTCCCCGCTGCTGTTTTCAATACCTTGTTGGAGGAGCCCTCCACTGCCTGGTGCCATGTCTGTAATTTGTGTGTAATGGTTTCTCTTCAGTCCATGGAATGGACAGTAAATGGAAGTCCTGCAAAAGAGAGACACCTCAGTGTCCTGAGGGTCAGCTCTCTTATGGAAAGGGTGTAAATGACTGGCTGCCAGTCAGAGGGACAGCCAAGCCCAGCCTCACATTATCTTGCATACAGGTAATTGAGAAATTGTGGCAACAGCTTCTGACACGTTCAGCCGTATCAGCAGAGATAACTGTCCTTTGTTATTCAGGGCATCACACCATGAATTATTTTTTGCAGCCTGCTTAGATTGCAATCTTCACAGGCTTTCAAATTTATTTGAAATAAGTCTAGGCAGTACCGATCATTTTGTATTAAATTGTTTTGACAATGTAAAATGTATTCTCCTAATAGATAATCCATAAGTTAAGAGGAAAGCAGAAAAAAATCTGTAATGTTTCAGTATTGAAACATCATGTTTTGCCACTCTAGGAAAAAGATTTCATTTTTTTTTTCTCCTTCTAAATCCTTCTAAATTACTTTGGAAAGGTAATTTTTATATATATTTTGACAAAATAATTTAAAAAACTTCAAATTTTTTCATTCTATGACAACAAAACTATTTAATTGATTTGTCTTTCAGGAATTTTATTTTTCAGAGAAAATTAAAATAAAATGCATTTTTGAGACAGAAAAAAAGACAGCGTGATGAAAGGTAATGAAAACTCCGGTTATTGTGGCACCTGCATTCTTTCAACCTGAAAACTTTCTTTCAGTGTTTAATGAATGGAAGAGTCAAAAAAGAAAGTGCTGATACTAGCTGGCATTTATTTTGGAATAGTTATATAGCTGGGAGATGAAGAACGAATTTCTGCTTCATCTATTTAACAGTAGAGAGAACAGTTACTCTGTGGGCTGATTTAGAGGAATTTTCGAGCCAGCAATGGTGCTATTTCTTTCATGGGATTTAATGTCAATGATAAAAATGAAGTAGGTTTTTTGTGAGCATGACATTTATGAGAAAAAAAAGTAATATATAATCAATTAAATTTGGCATATCTTCAATATATAAAAATAATAAAAATTAAGGACTGACATTTAAATGTTTTTCATATGTCTGCTACAGGATTTTCAAAATTTTTTTATTTTTATTTGTTTTAGAAATGAGTTAAAAAGTCAGTAAGACAGACCAGAACTTTTTTGAAGATTTCATATTTGCAAAACATTCATGATACTTATTTTCCTGACTGTAAGCACTTACTATTAATGTGCATAGGCCTTGTGAATGATATTCTGAAAACTAAATTGTCAGAAACTACAAAAATTGTAATGAATTGACTATGGACTGGTGGCAGAAAATATTTTCTCACTAAACTAGGGCTAGAAGTTGGTACTTTTAATGAATGTCAATACCAGTGTAAGAAGTGTAACTGAAATACCTTCAGAGACACAGCCTGACTCCCCTGTAATTGAGTGTCATGTGATAACTAACCGGAAACATTTCACTGAATTTCCCTTTCTTACATAGCATCTGTAGTTTGGTTGTTTTTCAGTCAGAATCTGTCATTCTTTACGCAGAGATGCAAACCTTTCTCTACAAATAAGAGGATAATTGAAAGAAATGTGTCATTTATACAAGCCTTGGAAAGAGGCTGGTGTTCCACCAGTACTGATTATTGTTTTAAGGGGTTGTTGCTTTGTTCTGAAATTCATTGAGGGGATATTTTTTATTCTGAGGTAGATATTATCTAGGGGATAATGTCCCGGAAGATTTTCCATGGTAAACTGGATGTACTGAGAACAAGGGAAATAAAAGCAAGCATGGAAGTGCATGTGAAATGCCATAAAACATACTGTGTGGCATTCTCCTGCTGCTTCAGGAGGGCTGAGGCTTCCTGTCTGTTACCTCTCTTACCTGCCAGTCCTGTGTGGATATCATGAACACCTTATGGAAAATTGTGTGGTGTTATATACCTGATTTTACACAATTCAGCCCTACCCTCAACTTCTGTTGACTGTAATAGGAGGATAAACATCTACCAAAGATGTGCTGCTAGATGCTTAAAATGAGAGTCTTTAATCAGTGAACTGAATCACATTCTTATGTTCATACCCTCTATTCTTAGCCACTTCTGGGTCTTGTGGGAGTGTAATAACACAGTCTTTATAGGAAAAGGATGCTAAGGAGATGTAAAGGAGGAAGTAATAGGCTTCAAGAGCAGAACAAGTTTCTGAAATAAAAGATTTTAATAGTCAAAACCTGATGGTATTATTTTTTTAAATACCAGTACATACCCACTTGCATTCCATATTTGGTTAGACCAGATGTGTGATACTCTTTCAATGTCATTCAAGCCTGGACCAGTGGCCCATGAACACAAAAGTGAGATAAGGTTAGTGTATTGGGGATTTCTGCATCCAAACTTGAATAGAAAAATAATAAAGAAGGAGATGCAGGAACTTGATCATTAGAATGCAGTAATTTGAAGAAAAGAAAATAGAATGAGTAGAGAGTAGGATGTAGCAGAAGCTTCTTGAGACAGATAACACAGAAACCAACTATAATAACTAGCTCATTAAATTAAATCCTCCCCAGCAATGATTCAAATTACAATGAATGCTGTGTCCATACAATACAGGCTTAGGTGGTTCTCCATATATAACTCCTGCAGCACATCTCTCATTACATCTGGATTGCTAACTCTGAAGTTTCCTTTAATTTAAGGGCATCTCAGTATGAAGTCAGTTCATTTGGGTTATACCACGCAAGATTCAGCCTCTACAAGCTTTGTTTTCCTGGTGAAATGCTGTGCAATGTTGCTAATCTACTTTGAGCAGTAACACACAAAACAGTCTTGTCACTGATTAAGAGCCATTCAATATTTTCTAAAAATATATGAAAAATGTTTGCTAGTACAGAATGGATTGGTTCTAAATTCAGAGATCAATAGTAAATAGGATATCCATCACTAACACATTATAGCAGACCTCTGCCTGGCTTTTTTGAGAGGTTTATGATTTTAAAATTACTGGTTTGCATTTACTGTGCATTCGGAGTAGATTAAATTAGGCCACAAGCCAGTAACATAAGAATTAGACAAAGAGTATGATTTATTCCCATCCTTTTAGCAATTATCTGGTGACAGATTGTTTTCCTCTGTTTAAAGTATCTGCTAGTAAAACATATCTGCTCACAAAAAAAAGATGATTAGTGTGATGGCAATTTTCTTGTTCTTATAAGGATATGCGGAATATTTGTTACAATTAAATAAAATTGCTTTAAAGCTAAGGACAACAGTCTCATTAGGATGTATGTATTAAGTCTATTAAGCTGAAAAGGAAGCAAGACCAGTATTTGAAGCAGTGTCCACTCTCCTTACAAAACCTTCAGCCTTTATTTCCCTATATAGGATATGAAGTTGTTTATACAAAATGTACAAGCAAGATTAATTTTCAGTTACATCAGAAGACTGAAATTCCATGCAAATCAACAGAGATTTTGTGTGCCTCACTAACAGAAACCAGAAACTGGGATGACCATCTATCATTTTGAGCATACAATTTTTAAGATGTTGCTTTCATTTCTTGGGCCAGTTTCTGTTTGATCTTTTAGTCTGGATTCCTAAAGGGACAGGAGAACCAGGCTCCTGCCTAAAGGCTGTCTTATCTAAGAACAGATGATCAATAAAGTCCAGCAAAACCTTGGGATGCCTAAATGCAGCAAATGACCAATCTCAGCGAGTAAGAAGTGCCAGACTGAATATAAGCTGTGCCACAAGACTTCACAGCCTGGACACATAGTGAGGTTTTTGACTCTTACTGTAGGAATGGTTAGACAGCTCTTCAGGCAGATCTGATAAAAAGAATATGTGGGTCTGCACTGTTTATTATTCATTTCTACATAACATCACACAGAAAAGGTTTCAGAGAAATTAAATGCTAGGCATGAACAGCTCATTCTTTCTCTTGGTAACAGAGAATTACTAACAAGCTCTTGGTTTTTTATCTACATATTACTCTATTCATTCTCGGTAAAGTTTGCTTTCTGTGAAGAGTCAGGATTTTGCAAATGAAAGTAGTATAACAATCATTGATTATAAAACTACACCAAAGTATTACCTATTTGTTTGATGGGATATTTAAAAATAGTAATCAAAAATTGTAACACTGACCCTGAACTACACTTGCCTCAAAGCACGCAATTAAAACTTATTAGCACATTATCAATAATAAATTTAATATTTGTTCAACTATCTGGACTATATTCTCTGAAATGAAATACTATTAATCTAACTCTGCAGGAAGTTCTGCACAAGCACACAAGGAATATATGCAGAATACTCCCTCCCCATTAACCTCCAAAATATTTTAATTTGTAAAATTAACTGAAAGAATTTGAATGAATTTAATTTGTATTTCTGAGTTGGTTTTTGGTCAGGATGATTTAATTAAAGCAAAAAAAAAAAGAAAAAATCTAAAAAATCCACATAGTTTCCTTCATTCCCTCTCTTTATAATTTTATTATGAAATTTAAAAATAGAATTTACATAAAGCTTTGCAATATATTATTATTCAAGCATTCTTTGCTATATAAATATCTCAAAAATATCTGGTAGGATGTTGCAAAGAGTGTCTTCCCAGTGGTGTCCAGTGACAGGACAAAATGCAATATGCACAAATAGAAATGCAGCAAACTTGGTTTAATCATAAGAAAAAGACGTTTCTAATGTGAAGTTCATCAGACAGCGGCTGAAGAGATTGTTGAGAGTTGGGCAGGCTCCATCTGCAGAGATATTCAAGACCCAGCTGGACACAGCTCTGGACAACCTGCTCTGACTGAATTTGCTTTGAGCAGATAAATTGGATTAAGCAATGCCCAGAAGTCCCTGTCAACCACAGGTATCTTTTGATTCTGTGATGCTTTAGGGATGAAAAAAATGAATAACTGAAAAACTAAAATATAGATCTGTCAAAGTTCAAGCAGACATAATAAAATCTATAATGAAAATGACAAAAACTGTGGAAAAAAAAATCAGGATGGTGAAATAATTTAACTCCTTTTACAAAACTTATACTTGAAAAAGTGGAAATATGTATATTCATGTATGCATATACATACGTATATGCTTATTTTAATTAGATAACACAAAATACTTGGTTCTTCACATTGTCTGTTGTGAGGATTTTCAAGTAAATTTGGAAGGACATTGTACATCATCTGATGCAAAAAGTCCAATACAGTGCCTCACTGGGACCATGAATTCACTGTGTCTAGAGATTATTTTCAACTCTCCAAAACCCACCTGGATTGTGCCCAGTATTGTCCTGAGAGCAGATATTGAGTTAAAGTCCCCTACAGGTATGAGGGTTTGTTTCTAGTTGTCTGAAGAAGTTTGGTACCATAACTTCCCCTTTCTCACCATAGGCAGATATGCACGAACACAGTCATACTCATGCAAAATTTCTAGCTATGTATCATTCCTCAGATCTATTTTAATTAACAAGAACCACACATACATTTAGCTCTTTGCTATAAAACCATTTCTTTATTCATCTTAATCAAAAAATCTGCAACTTTTTGTTCTTTATGAAAATTACTGTTAAGGTAAGGAATCATGAAGCTTGGCAGTTGCCTTGTTAAATTACACGTGCAAAAAATTCTTGATGATTTGCAGCAAAATCCTCCAAAACAATACAGAATGAAAAATAAAAAAAATCAAAATAAGTGATTATATTAATTCTATATGATTTCCAGGTTGTTGGATTGTGGTGCCTGTCCTTTTGGTTGTTTTAACTTGACATAAATACAGGCTGTAGGTCTTTTTTTAACAGGGCATTTTATGGGCAACCACTACATCTTGCTAATTAGACATTTGTGGCCAAATTCATCCTCTGCAGGAAGACCACTCTTTTTAAAGCAATTAGAGTAATGGGAATCCAAACAACTTAGTGCTGAGAAATGACAGGAGAGAAAAAAAAGAAAACAATAAAAATCAAACCTACCAAACTCACGCACTAGGCTGCAAAAGTGAACCTAGATACAGAAGCTCTTAGCAACAAAGCTATTTTAGTATTTTATATGTTGCAAAGAAATTTAATCATGTTTTCCTTTCCTTTCCTTTCCACTACTCCTTTACTAGCTGGAACAAAATCAGTAATATGAATTGAGCTGAAAATTAAAAGTCCTTTTAAGAGGAAATCATAACCGAGGATTGGAGAACATGGGTAAAGATAATTCTGGAAACAGGAAACACTCAGCCTTTCCATGTGATGTAAAGTAATTAAAATTATTTCTGCCATATAGTTATATAATATATATATATAAAATATTATATAATATTTTACATTATGTATTCCATATATTACATATTATATATCACATATTATATATTGCATATTATACATTCTATATTCTATATTCTATATTCTATATTCTATATTATATTATATATTATATATGATATAATATTATATATTATGCAGTATCTGTTTATAATATATAATATATATTTACAATATAATATTATATATCTATTATACATTATATTATAATAATATGTGAGATATATAATTATTTATCACAAACAGTTTTAATAATTATCCCCAGAGATTATTTCATTACTTCATAAATTTGGTAACAACAACAACAAATCTGCCAATAATAGTAACCAAAGACTCTAATGAAACTAAAGGAATTACCTGCCCCTGTGAAAGACTGTACTTTGCAGTGTGCCCTGCTTTAAATTATATCAAATCAATATTATGACAACTTTTGCTAATACACTACATGGTTCAAAGGAAGAATCAGTGTCAGAGGACCAGAGGAAAGAAAGCTAGTGCTGAGATACTGAAATAACATGCTAAAATTAGAAAGGAACCAACTCTGCAATTTGCTGAAGAAGTAAAGGGTGGTGTTGAGTGTCTCAAAGTATCCAAGAAGCTGCTGAGATTTCATAGAACCATTTACATCTATGAGAATTTTGGGAATGTTCTTTCATGAATGAATAAATACAGGGAAATAACTCCTCTGTTCTCAGACAGTAATATATATACTCTGAGATAGGTAGATAGGTAGGTAGGTAAGTACATAGATATATAGGGTTTGTTTTATCTATCTATCTATCTATCTATCTATCTATCTATCTATCTATCTATCTATCATCTTTCTATCAATCATCTATCTATCTATTTATCATCTGTCTATTTATCTGTCTCAAGAAAGGAGAGTTCTGCAAAGTTCAAATGAAAGCTGTTACAAAATATGTACAAGCCTTTGGGCCTAACTTAGTTCAGACTCTCAGAGACTGACTGAAAAAATAAAAATAGGGAGCACCAACATCTGGACATGTCTCATTTTGTTCTAACTCATTATTTCTTGAAGGATTGTGTACATCTTCTTATGGCATGCATACCACTCAAATAGACAACATGAGTTAGCACAGAAGCAGCTACTGATTTATTACCACAGGTAGATGTGTCACCTACTGCTGCTAGTGTCAAACCTGGAGAAGAGTTACTCATGCAACAGATCTTTCTATTCCCTCTCAGACTTTGTCTGCTAATGATTAAGGCAGCATTTCTAAGAAATCTTTTTTCCTTCTTTTTTTTTTCCTTTTTATCTTAATTGTATTCTTCTAGTAACATCCACTAATTAGAAAAAAGAGTATCGATTATTTTCTGTTACACAGACCTAAAAAACCATAATCAAGACAATTATAAGTGACATTTTCTTTTAGTTTTATGCTGGTGTTAATATTAATGATAATGTTATTTATAGTAATATTTTAAGTGTCCAAAAATTAAAGATTTTTTATTAATACGAAAATATTTTTGTGAATGAGGCTACTTGAAGCATACTCATTATATAAAAATTATGAAAAAAATTGTATATGTTGTTCCTATGCCTTAAATGTGTATATAAGTTTTAAGTATTTACACTATAACAATTAGTGTCAATGGTATATATCATGGACACCTGAGGTAAACAGATTTCAAAATTATTCTGGATAATAGATCCTAAAATTATAAAGTAACACTTCCAGCTTCTTCTAAGAATCTCAAAATACCCAGTTAGCGACATTTATGTAAGTGGCATTTTCACTTCATTGCTTCTGGTTACTTTTAAAACTTGCCTGGATCTTCCATTTTAAATTGCTGTATGTTAATTTTGAAACGGAAAGGTACTGCCAAAAATTCTATCATTTCACAACAGCTGCATGTAACAGCTGTGTTTTTATCACCTGTTTGAAATGCTGACCTCTGGGGGCTTTCCTTACGCAGATGAAATTCAGCCTTCTCCCAGGAAAGTGAGCAGGGTTTTTTTACCTTTTCTTGCATTATTCTGTCCCTCTTGATGGGCAGTTTGGATTGTGATGATTAGCCAGAGGGATAAATTAAAGTATTGATTTCTGGAACTAAGTATAGGCTGTTCGATATAGGGTTTGATATTACAACTCAGTTCCTCCCAGTCCTCCTGAACTGCTCAGGCGAGAAGTAGAGAAGTTAGGAATGAAGCTGAACTTGGTGAGGAAGAGAGCTTCAGGTGTCTCTCAGCTGTACATTTGTCCAATTTTCTGAATAGCAGGAGGGTGACAAAATGTAGTGAATCTTTTAATGAGAGGAAAAATTGAAAAGCCTTTCAAAGATTATGTTACATATTTAAGGATAAGAAGATTTAAACTTTGAACAATATAAATGCTTGAACAATATTAATGCCAAATATTAAACCTTTTTAGTAAAAGAGGTAGCAATTAACAAATCAGACTGGTTAATAAAAAAGTGAAGAGTAAATGTTAAATACAGGGGGAAATAAAACAATACAAAGCAAAACAAAACAGTGGACATATTTAAATGAGTTTGACTAAAAATAAGGACCTTATTACCAATGGGATGAGACACAATGTATAGTAGAACACATATAGCACACAAAAACATAACTTTTTTCATCTTTTCATTCATAATTTTGTAAGGACATGGAAAGCAGTATTTTTTAACATAACACGTTAACATAACTGATTGTGTCTGATTTAGGACAGACAAAGCTATTATTCAGATGGATCTAGACTTACCTGAATGAAAGGTGTTATTGAAATTTGTTGTTGGAATTCAAACTCTCTTACAGATTTTTTTTTTTTTCTATTGCTTGAATGGAACAAATTATATTCTCAGCTACTGATTTTAATTTTATGTATAATTTTCAGATGAGTAAGAGGGTAATGATAGAGTTCAAAAGGGTAATACTCATATCACAGTTAAGCCAGGAAATTACAAACTGCTACTCTTTGGGTGCTAATTCTTTACTTATTAGAAAACACACTGGATAAAAAAGGTCAGTAGTGGCAGCCACTCATAAATAGATTCTGACATGTTCTACTACCATATCAAAAATATTAAAAGGGAGAGAGCGACAACATGTGCTCCTGCTATCTGCTGGTCCCACAAAGAAGTGCTTGGAAGGAGATGTGAGAGGCATTTAACTAAAAGCAGCTTTAAACTGACATTCTGTCCTTTGGATTTTGTAACTACATTTATGTTTATCAGGCATAAAGTTGTTTTAAGAAGCCTTTTAAAGAGCTCAGTGCAACTGCTGAGAAGTATCAGGGTGGTGAAACTGTTTCTGGTTTTACTAATTACATCTATTGTCTGCATCAGAGGAGATAGTCCAGAGCTTTGAGATGGTGAAGAGGTTTTTTTTTTTTTGAGAAAAATCTTTGAGAGGATGAAGAGGCTTTTAAGACACATTTTGTGCCCCAGAATGTGCTCTGATCCATAGGACTCAAGTGGGTGTGACCCTGAACAAATCAGAGTCCTACTGACAGAAACAATGATATCTAAATTGTACTAGTCCAGAGATGAACCTTGTGGTTCAGTGAAAAAGCACTTTTATTAACACTCTCTTTGTGCTGTCCTGGCTTATGGAGATATAATGGTGTGGAACTGTGTGATAAGGCAGTGCATAGATTCAGTTATATGGCTAATATTTAGCTGTTACTCCTGATGGCATGGGATAAAAAACACCTAAAAAAAAGAAACATATACCAGTCTGATGAATGTTTAAGTGCAATCACAGAAACAAAAAAAAAAGAAAGCTGTTATTTGGTTATAAAGACACATTTTCTGCTTCTTCCATACCACTTTTCTGAAATTTTCTATTTGCTTTTCTTGCAAAAATTCAAATCAATAAGGTTCAGTCTGATACTTTACTGTCCTATTACAACTGTTATTTAGTGTTGTTAGCCTCTACCTCACACGACAATTTAGCTCCAGTTGGACTGGTTGATATTGATAACTCTATTAATTGCTCACTATTCTTAAAGTGCCAAACCAAAGCAAACAGCTGTGTGTTGCTTTTCACAGTAACTTTTCCTTTAGCACTTGACCTGTGACCTGTTAATGTGTCCAGTCATAAAAGAATGGACACCTTTTAGTAAGTAAATAGATACTTAACAAATGTGAGACTTGTCATCATGCCTGATAGTTTGATTATAAGATGTCACTAAAACCAACTCAGTGTTGCCAAATGGACCTGTGCTGAACAATTTGAGATATTTGGATTGTATAATTAGCCCATGACTTGCAAAATAATTTTCTTTCTAAAATGCATTGTGAGTTATCTATTAGCCATCTCATCAAGAGCAAGATGAAAAAAGGATTACCTGAGCCATCAGAAAACGACAGACTGGGAAATGGAAAGGAAAACAATTATTAAATTTTTTAACAGAATCTGATCATTTTACGGTTAGGGGGTTTTCTAATGCTGTTTCCTGTTCATAGCTTTTCATCAATAAAGAAAGCTGATTAAAAAATGAATATTCATTTTTAAAAATTATAATTATCATATGCAAAATCACGTGCATATGCTCTTACACATATGTACATTTTAGTGTGAATCCACAAAACCAGTGACTCCCTCAGAAGAACATAAGCACACTTTACTTTTAGGCTATGGGTAAATATTTCTGAGCTTTAGAGTAATAACTGAGTAATAGAACTTGAATCAGGAAACTTATGACATTAGTTTTGATTTTTAAAATGAGACAAAGTGAAAAAAATAATGTGATCCTCTGAATTTTATACTTTGGGTATCATTGTCCAAAGCAAGTGACTTCAGGGACTGCTTTTAGAGTGTTTTGGTTTTGTTTTTTTTTTTCCCTGAGGGTTTCAGTGAAGCTTAGGAAAATGATCTTCTAAAGCTTCAGTATGCAAAGCAGAGTTTCAAGAAAGGAACTGTATAGCTATGCTATTTGAAACAAATTTGAGACACTTTGTGTGTAATAATTCTGTGGGGCATTCTTGCAGATATTTTCCAATTGCTCAAACTAAAGGAACGGGCAGAGTCTTCTAGAGTCCTTTCATAAGACACTCTATTTCTTTTATGTATCATAGCAAAGCCAGTCTAGCCTCTTTAACAATCAAACCAGTCAGAGAATTTGGAAGATGTTCTTTATTTTAAAGTTTGTTTTGAAATTGATCTGATAGTAAACTGATAAATCAATCTGAACAGTGCATGCAATTCCTTTAAAAGTTATCATATATAGTTCTGATATTCTTTGTCATAATTGTTACAGTACACCTGAAAAAAAGTAGAAAAAATCACCATCCAAATCTAGAAATAGGAAAAGGAGTCTTAAATAATTATTTTTTCTTTTGTATATCTGGTTATACCTTATAGTGTATAAGGTAAGTGTATACCTTAAATCTCTCAATTGGAAGATAAGCATTAAATATGTAGACTGTTTTTAAAAGCACTACAAAGTAGGATGCTTTAAAAATATAATTACAAGTCTGAATAATGATAGACAGTATAACAACCCCCATTACCTAGGAAAAGGAGTATCAGGATTGATGTAGAACACTGGGGAAGCATAACAGACAGTAGGAATATATTTTACTGCCTTTAGCACTGGATCAAATATCCTGGGAACAGAAGCTAAAGACAGAAAGAAAGATTAGAGCTCAACCTCATGCCAATACATACATGGCTGTTCTCTAATAACAGCTACACTATTTGTGCTTCAGTTAGAACTCATGGTAATATGAGGTTATTCACTTTAAAACACTGCTTTCCTCTGTCTCTAAAATGAAATTGAGTTCTAGCAAGTGTCTCAAGACACACCTTATTCTTGTTAAAATCAGAAAAGGAGAAAAGGATTGAAAATTACAATTTAAAATCAGACCTGTGTCTTTCTTTTTGAATCTACTTTTTACTTTTCATATTATATCAGAAATTACATGAGTTGTAAATTATTTCTACATATAAGTAAAAAACTATGTACTGTCCTCTCTTTTCTCCTATCATAAGAGCTGTTATTTGAATGAGAAAATTTGGAAGGTGAAGAAGGAGGCTAAGGGAGAGAGTGTGGGACTGAGATGTTCCATGTCATTTGTCCCTTAGGGAGACACGTAGAAAATTAGGAGGCAGGAATTAGGACTGCTGGGAGAAGTATTAGTGGAAAGGAGGCAGAGAGAAACTAGTGTGCTTGCAAGGAAAGTAAAAGGAAACTTGCAGAAAATTATTTGTGAAGAGAGGCAAGAAGACAAGAAGAGAGCTCTGAAAGAAAGCAACAGGAATTGTGATAGTCTAAAATTGATAGGAAATTGACAGAAAATAGGAAAGAGACATGGAAAGACTGTGGAGTAGACTTGGTCAAGGAACAGTGGAATCCAAATCTGAAATGCTGACACAGCCTCCCATTAAGCCCTAACTTTTAAAAGTAAGCAAATTGAAGATCAAGCACTGAGCCTCTCACACATCTCCCTGATCATTGCTTCATCAATGATTTTGGAAATAAACCTCTTTCTCTTTGGTGAAGGTGCTCACTGTGATTGTACAGGTATCTTTCTTCACTCTCCCAGAGGACTTTCCAAATAAAGCTGCTCAGTGAGATGACAGGCATCATAAGGACTTACACAGGAGTGAAAATTATCTTTAAAAGGATCTTTCCAGTTATTTGTAAAAAGTATTGCTTTTAGAAGGTAAGCAATGTCCTGGAATGTAAATTTTGTAATCAGACAGTTGCATGCAGCCCTCTAGAACTTGTATTTTACCTTTTTGCTATTGTTTTGCTTTGTTATACTTTACAATCCTTTTATCTACTTGCTCTCAGCTATAGACTCTCACCACTTCAATCTTTTTT
Source organism: Poecile atricapillus (assembly GCF_030490865.1). Classification (NCBI taxonomy): domain Eukaryota; kingdom Metazoa; phylum Chordata; class Aves; order Passeriformes; family Paridae; genus Poecile; species Poecile atricapillus. The sequence goes on along the minus strand of NC_081289.1, from coordinate 58,789,895 downwards.
CATCTAGTAGGCAAGTGCTTTTCTCTTCTGCTCAGTGCATTTTTTTCCCTTTAAACTTTAATTCCTTTACTTCTAATTACACTCTCTTGCATCAGGCTAAATTATTCCTCTCCTTCCTTTGTGTTTACTGCCTTCAGATGTTTGTAGTTTATTATGTCCTCCTTTCTTCCCTAACCTAATTACTTCACTAAACTATTTGTATTTATGCTTTTAATCTTTTCTAATAAGTAAGTCTATTCATCCCTTTAATCATTTCCACTACTCTTCTTTCAAAAGCCTTTTTTAGAACTTTTCATGAGTTACAAAATGCTTTATTTATTTTTCTTGCTAAACATTGATTTAAAATTTATATTTGACATCTTAACCATGTAAATAATTTTCCTTTTAAACTTCTTTTTATTTATTTTAATAACTCACTTTTCCTTATATAAACTTCCTCCTTATTTTCATATTTCTTTTTAAATGTTTATCTTTGTGGCTTATGTATGGATACTTACCTTTTCCTTCAATTTTATTTTACATTTTCTTACCATGTAGGCATTGGCAGGATATAGACAGCAAGACAGAAACACAGACACCCAATCCAACTCTAAGTCATTTAGGACTCAGTGACAGAAATAATTTCTAGCATCATCTGTCGGTACCTATTTACTGTGAGTTCTCTGCTCTCTCCCACTCGCATCACCTGCTTTTGTCTAGTACTGGCTTCAATACTGACAGTAAGTAAGATTTGTGCAGTCCTGCTTTGTGCACACACTTCATCTCCCATACGGCACAAAGAGTGCATTTCCTTTTTTTGCATTTCCACAGCATGTGAACTGGTTTTACAGCATCTGTTGAATGATGATATTCCAGTGTGGAACAGTTTGGACAAAATTAAGGTTGAGTTACCGAGATATTTTTGCAAAAATCTTACCACATTTGCTGAAATGTAAATTAACTTGTACTCTAATTTCACTGCTTGACAAAGCTATAACTAGTTGGTAAGACAAGGTATTGTAAAATTTAAAAAAGCCTTCTGACAATTATAAAATTCTGACTAAATGCCATTGTCACTAAATAGCAATTAAAAATGCATCTGCCAGTGTGTCAAGAGAGATGAGCAGGAATTTAGGGAGCAGAATAGCTCAGCTAACTGTTGTTGCTAAACAGACTTCTATTTCTGCCTGCTTCTAAGTGAGTGCAGTTGAAAAAACCTGTCTGGAATAGAAAGATCTGACAACATTACATTATACAGAAATCAAGGCAGTGGGAGACATGGCTTTGAGCTCAGGAATACTTGTCAATGCAAAGAGGAAGCTTCTGTCTCCACCAAAACAGGACTCGTGCTGTTTCCTTCAATCAGAAAGCAGCTCTTTCCTTTGAGGCTGCTTTGACATAGGTGCCTTCACCAAACACTGCTAATTTTTGACTAACACCATTGTGTGACTCAACAGCAGTTTCTCTGCAGTTCTCTTTCCCTCCCTCTTTCATGCATGATTTTTAATGTGGGAAGCGATGTAAATTCACAACTTTACTGAAGGTGATAGGTAAAGCTGCTGCATTATTGTCACAATAATAGATTTGACCAAATCAAAATATTTCATTGACTAATTGTATATTTTGTAATTATGAATTAGCAAAGCATATATACATATGAAATTTTCAAAAGAAAAAAATAATCTGATTTGAATTAAAAGAGTTCTATAATTTTATAAAATAAAATGTTTTGAAGAGCTTAAAATACTTTTTAAATTCATTGGTCTGTTATTAGAGTTGGCACAAATTTCACTCCAAATTGCCTGTTGTCAACCAATAGAACTGAGTTTTTTAATAAATTCTCTTCTTTCTTCATTTTATTACACCACACTTACAAAACACATTCCATAGAATATAGGTTTGCCCACACATTCTTCATTTAATAATGATTATATTTCTAGAAGATTTAATGTTTTTTCTAATAACCTTTTCATACTGTCTTTATTACATTTTCTTTACTAGTAGTGAGTAAAAACACCATATATCTTTCCTTCCTTCCTTCCTTCCTTCCTTCCTTCCTTCCTTCCTTCCTTCCTTCCTTCCTTCCTTCCTTCCTTCCTTCCTTCCTTCCTTCCTTCCTTCCTTCCTTCCTTCCTTCCTTCCTTCCTTCCTTCCTTCCTTCCTTCCTTCCTTCCTTCCTTCCTTCCTTCCTTCCTTCCTTCCTTCCTTCCTTCCTTCCTTCCTTCCTTCCTTCCTTCCTTCCTTCCTTCCTTCCTTCCTTCCTTCCTTCCTTCCTTCCTTCCTTCCTTCCTTCCTTCCTTCCTTCCTTCCTTCCTTCCTGCCTTCCTTCCTGCCTTCCTTCCTTCCTTCCTGCCTTCCTGCCTTCCTGCCTTCCTTCCTTCCTGCCTTCCTGCCTGCCTTCCTGCCTTCCTGCCTGCCTTCCTGCCTTCCTGCCTTCCTTCCTTCCTGCCCTCCCCTCCCCTCTCTTTCCCTCCCCTCCCCTCCCTTCCCCTCTCCTCCCCTCCCCTCCCTCCCTCCCACTTGCAAATGTCCCCTCTATTGGAAATGAAAACAGAAGTTCAAGCTCTGCAATCCCAGATTAAATACTTCATGCAGTTAGAGATAGAACTGAAATTAAATATTTCTCTATCAACATGCAGCATAACATGGAGTCTTAAATAAATTCAGGTTCAGGATGAAACACTTGGGTCTGGCCAAATATGTCTTCACTCTATGAAGTCTAAGATCAAGCACTGTGTATTTTTAGTAAAACTGACATGTCATAGTACTTCTAGGCAACAGACAAGTACCATTCTAGTGTTAAATTCCCTTTCCTATATCTACCTAATTGTCTTTAAGTTGCCTGAGCACAGACTTGTACAAATATGTCTCAAGTGTACTTAAAGCTAACAAAAGCTTAGAAAAGAAATTGAATATGAGCTGGTTTTGAAGATAATAGATTCAATTTATGTACAATTATTATAGCTGCAAGCATTTTTATTCATTGCAGGTAAGGGTTTTAGTATGAGGGAAGATTGGGAAGAGAAGCCTTTAGGGTGTTTGAGCAACTGTCAAGCTGTGTCTGTTTTTCAGAATGACTTTCATGTAAATAAAACATAACTGGAAAAATATATTCTCAAGACTAGCTATATTTTATTCTTGAGATACTACATGGATTACAAGCATTCTGTTCTGATCTGATAGAAATACTAGATAGAAATCTAGTAGTCTAGAAATCTCTGGAGAAACAGAGATCAGATATTGAACAAATCCATATAACACTATATACATATATATATATAATGCATATATATCTCTCATATGTAACATATATATAGATATGACATATATATCCACATAACACTTTTTAGATTTTGTGGTCACATCAATTTTGCAGGCACTGAATGGTTTCTCTTTGCTTTGCTTTTGCTTTAGCCCATAGAGAATCACATGCAAGTAATTCACTTTAGCATTTATTGGAGCATTGACCAATGTTTAAATTGCTCACAGGATATATAGAAATCCATTAGCATTACTGAACTAAACATGACATGAACTAAAACAAAAGAAATAGTCACTTAGAATGGTGCTGTGAATACTCTAGGCTTCTCTGACATTAATAAATATATAATATATATTATATATAATATATTATTTAACTTATATAATTATATATTATAAATTATATTTCACAATTGGAATTTTATTCTATTTTGATGTAATTGGGTTTTAGTCATATATGTTTCTGCATATCTATTCTTCAAAAGAATGAAAACAGTCTGAAATATCAACTTTCAGAGTGAAAAATGCACAAATCTGTTGCTTGAAGAAAAAAACTCGAATAAAAAAGAATCTGAAATACTAAAATAGGTTTTAAACCTGCCACATGGTCAGTATTTCTAACCCATGAAACCAGTATTTATGGCTGTGTGAGTAAAAAAGGTCTACTTGGTTCCCTGTTTCTAATGCTTGTATTATCCTTCAGCATAAGTCAAGAAGAATCATTCAAAATCTTTCAGTTAAAAGGTAACGATGTACAGAATTTCTGAAGTCTCTTCACCAATTCCTTCTATTTTTTGAACAATCTATTTTAAAAAATAAAACAAAAGCACCACTGTTAAATAAGGAAAAGAGTTTTCACATGACTGTCAGAAATACCCCAAATCAGCAAAGAGCTACAAAGTTGTAAAAACTTTTACATTCTAGCTGGATTGTGGTTTTAGCAATGGAAATTTCCTCTACCAGATAAACATGGTGCTGGAAGACACTATTTCATATTGGCTATAGTAGCTATATTTAAATGAATTATATATTGAGAAGATATGTAGGAGAGGAGGAATATTGCAGTGGATAATCAATATTGCAGTGCATGCCTGTAACTATCTTTTTGTGCTTCCTAATGGTAGAGCACAAGTCTCTGCTTTATGTCCCATGAGCATGCATGCTGTATTTGCTCAAGGACACACACTTTGCTGTACTCATTTTGTGCAGTATGAATTGATCAGAGGAGGTTGTTGAAGAAAGAACTGAGATCATGTCTGCTCCCTCTCTTACCCTATTTAATTGGTAGCAGACAGAGAAAATCAGGTGGTCCCACTGTGTGTGACTGTTCATGTGGTCAGTTAGCATAATGAATTCCATTCACTTGATGAACTTCAGCACTATGAATTCTGTTGCAGAACCAAAACTGCAATATCTGTTTACAAGAATGGAAATCATCTGCTCAAGTTTCAGAATAAACAACAGAGACTATTGAGCTTCATCCAATGCAGGAGGTAATGTGTGAAACCATGTCCCAACTGCTGAACAAGAACAAAAATTTCACAAGAGCACAGCTCGATATGTGTTGGGTTTATGGGGCAAGATTTTGGTAGTGGGGGCTATACATAGGTGGTTTCTGTGAGAAGACACCAGGCTCCCCATCTGTCAGACAGAGACAGGTCCAGCTAGCTCCAAAATGGACCTACCACCTACCACAGCTGAGCCCATCAGTGATGCTGGTGGCATCTCTGTGATAACATATTTAAGAAAGTGAGAAGAACACTGCAGTGGTGCTGTGAAGGAGTGAAGAAAATATGAACTAGTCCAGATGAGTGAAAGAGTGGGAGAGGGTGCTCCAGGCATGAGGGCAGCACATGGGAGAAGACCACAGTGATCCAGGCTGTCTCCCCACATCCTATGGAGGTCCACCAACAGTGAAAGCAGAGAAGCAGAAGATAGACTGAGGGATAATCACTCTTTGGAGTACTACAGTTATAGGAGATGTTAAATAGATACATGTAAGTTTCACAGGACAACATTAAATTTACTTTTAGTTAAAGTATAAGCAAGATCTCTAGTTATTCTTTGAACTTCTGGTACATCTCTGCCACAAAAATCAATGATCACCAGAACTCCTCTCTGCTGCTTTGACAGGACAGATCTATGGCAATGGACTTTGTGGCAAAAAAGTGCATTTTGAAAATGTGATCAAGTGACTGACATCAAATTCTACTCATCTTCTATGACAAACAGACATTGTTTATCATTTGGGTTGTTCCAGTCTATGGCATTGGAATAAAGCTCTGCTGGACATAACCACATGAGAATGAAGTGCTTACCAGTTATGGTAGAAGAACGTTGCCATCAACTGAATGAAGCTACACACAAGACAAGTGCTTGCTATTGCAATTCTTAATGTCAATAGTTATAAGGTGGAGATTCACAAGTGTATTTTAGAGAAAGAGGAGCAGACATTGCTGGCTGCATCTTGATGACTGCAGAGGGGATCCCTTTGCTTGCACAGCTGTTTGTAAACCAGAAAAACTGGCATGATGAGCTCTCTCCTGAGGTAAATGTTGAAGTATTTGCACTCCCATCTGAAAAGATGATGGTGGAATCCTTCCCTGACTGGTTTCTTAAGGGGAGAAATTATTGTCAGTGATCCAACAGAGGCACAGTTCAGGCCGAAGACGCGGCCAAAGACAAATTGTTAGCCAGACTAATTCATTGTAATTCTTCAGCATGAGCAGACTGTGACAAAATACTCTTCTTGTGAGGAAGCAATATTATTCTTTCTGACTGAGCAGTCTAGAACCACTAGCAATCTTTTTGAAGCATATAAGGGCTTTGTTTCCATGAAAGCAGTTCCACTTGCCGTGGTGTAGTGCAGGGGATATGATTTTTTGCCATTCCTAGTAAAAGGCCACAGGTTCTGCCCTGAGAACTACAGTATCAGGGCTGGTCTGGTTTCACTTTCTGCTCTGGGGGGCAAGTGCCTGCCTGAGCCTGAGCAGTGCCAATGCCTGCATGGGAAGAGTCCAGCAAACTCAGGGGTTCGTTGCCCTGGGGGAAGATTTGAGGCTGGGGAGGCTGTGAAATGGGCCATGAAGGCAGAAGGCAGGAACATAGAGCAGGAAAGACATATAAAAAAAATTCAAACTTATTGAGGAGACAGGAACTCAGTCACTGTGGTATAATTGTCCCAACAAAGGATTTGGGACCCTAATGGCAACTGCCTGTCACTGCTGGCTGAGGATGACTGGCACTGTTGAGCACAGATCTAACAGGGTATTAGAAAGGGAGGTACAATACTGCTAATACTGCTAGTAAAATTATTAGAGAAGGAAATCAACTACATGAAGACATAAGCTAAAGAGAAAGAACCATGAAAATGTCAGCAAGCCTGCTCAGTACAAGCACCAGGAACTGACTTCTGACTGTAAACCACAAGGCCTAACACAGTCTTGCAAAAAATTCCAGAGAAGAAAGCAACCTTTGAGATCTTAAGATTATTCCAGTATCTTCAAATTAAGGTATACTCTTTTTCTAAGTCTAGTGATAAATACCCTAAATATTCCATGTCCACAGAATTATTCAGGCTTTGATCTTTGAATTTTAGTAAGAACTGAAGAAAAATACTAAGATTAAATAAAATAAATTTTCATTAGGTCTCAAGTATCAATTTACAGAATTTTCCTATTTTATATTATGGCTGTCTGAGATTTTCTGTGATGCTAATAATTTATTGACTCCATGAAAAATTTAGAGATGTCGCTAAGACACATGAAATGCAATTAAACTTTGACACTAATCGCTTTGATCAAGTAAGGTCAGAGACAATACTTGCACCTATTAATATTTTATGCAGTGAACTTTTTGCCTTGATTTCTAAATAAGAGGGAAAAACTCAAAGGATATGATATGTCAAAAGTGTCAGACAGATTTTCTAAAAGTAATACACAAGTGAATCACTTGATGACAAGAGTCATGCAGAAGCCATTCAGGTTCAAGTTATTGTGACAACTGTGCTAGGAACAATTTTTTTCTTTGGATACAACTGGTGCTTTATCTAAAAACTAATTTGAATTACACTTATGTTTTTCAGTCTCTCTGCTTCAGTTTTGTACTGAAATTGATTTAATTACTCTTGCAACAATAAAATAAGATTATATGTATTAAAAAATACATAGAATATAATTTTATAACCTACATAAAAATAATTATTTATAAATTAAATCAGTCAAAGTAATATTCTAAAGCATTCTATTGAAGCCTTGAATAGATAAAAAATAATCAATGTCTCTCTTCAAGGTATAAGATTCTTCTGAAATTAAGTTAAAAACTAAATAGCAAGTACTATACTGACAATCAGGAGTAGCGCAAATATAGTAAACTAAGATCATAGAGCTAACAGTGCAATTCTTTATTTTCTATACTTCTAACAGCCATTTTTCTTCAACTGAATCATGAAGTGTATTAAAAAAATTGAAGTCACACCAGTCATTGTTCTCCAGCACCAGAGAATTCACTCCCAAACTGCTGTCTCCATAATTTGATGCTTAGTAGAAAGTAGACTGGACACAGGGAGAGTGAGTGTGTGGGTGCTCCTTTATTTCCTGTATTGTTTTCTTGTCACAATAGAAAACATTTTGACAGTATTCCATACTGAATATCATTTAACCTCTGTGAGAATATAGCAACACTAGTGAGGCTCCATTTAGTGTACAGTAAATCACAATCCATCATAGTAATCTCAAGCCTCTACAGCAGAAAATCTCTTGAGGATATATCTCATGAAGTCAGCACTGTTTGGGTTATTAAAGCAAAACCAAAACATATCTTGAGCAAAATGCTTGGAACAGCTTTTCCCAAATACAGTGGAACATAACAAAGGCTTGCTTCCAATTACGATGAAATTCTCTAACATCCACTGAGAATGATCTTTGTGATCTGTTTTTCAGTATATATATTTCATCTTTTCATAATCCCTCTGTACTTTCATCATACTTCCATGCAGCATAGTTTTTCATTATTTGTTTATTTATTTATTTTCTGGCAACTATCCTAAGCAATCTCTCCATCTCTCTTTTATTGTTTCTCTATTTTTAGATATTGTTATGCCCTGTTCTGGAGAGTTTTGAAAAGAAAAGCCAAGTGGGAATTAGCTGGAATTCAAACAACTAATTTTATTCCTTCTAAGACAGCTGGTTTCTGCACAGCTAGCTCTTTACCAGCTTTTCAAATAGTAATAGCATAATACATAAAATAACAGTATTTAAAGGCATGTGTGTCACCTCTACAGCTTTGTATGGGAAACAGTTTAGTGAATCATTAGTAAATATATATAAATCAGTTGACACATTAAGAGGACATGGAAACAGATGCCGACATTTGGTAGTGCCAAGATAGAAAATTTTCCGTGACACTTATTCTTCTTTGGTCACATATATGCAGATGAGAGATATTAAACAAACAAACAAACAAACAAATCTGGACAATCTGTGAAGTCAACTATCCTACTTGTGATAGATGGTCAAGGTAAATTTTGAGTAGACTTACCGATTCAAATTGGTTAATTATCTTATTACGAACTAACAAGCAAGTATATATTAAAAAACACAATTAAATACCATACTCCACCATTGTACTTGTCCACTCTTTAATTATCTTTTATCATACTTGCCATGAAAGCATATGCCGAGCCAGAAGATATGAAGTCCCATGGCCTATGCAGCAGTTTGCTTTCTTTCCCAACTGCAAAGTTGCCATCACGTTGAAGTCTCAACATCCAGCATAAATCTTAAAGACTGCACATGAAACACCCCAGTGTGTAAAGAAAACTGTTCCTGTTCATAATAAGGTGCTGTGCACATTTTCTACATGAGGAATTATGTGCAATCTCTTTCAAGGACATCAAAGGAGCTAAGTGAAGCATAATAGGGTGTTTTTTTCTATAAGTAGTATGTATCAAAGCCTTTCTAATGCCAATCACAGAAGTATTTCTAAGGATCATTTTCTTTGATACCGTTATCCAAGGAAGGATGCAATATGTTGCTTTTCTTAGTAAAAGCAGCTTAAAGCATGAAGTTCAATTTTCTGATCTGCTATAGAAAAAGAACTTAATTCTGATCGCAGAATGGTGAGTGGACCTGCATTTTAGATTCAAGGTAGTACTACTAAATTAAATATATTTTTGAGATAGCTTCAAAACATAAAGTGCACTAAAAATCATTATTAACAAATGCCCCATCTTCAGCACAGTCTCATTATGGACATCCTTATCTCTTGATAGAATGTTAATAGATTGTGGTTGACAGTTTCTGTAATCCCATTAAGTCCTTTCAAAGTGAATAGTTACAGAAGTGCAAAGAGCTAAACCCACAATGGGATTTCAGTGCTACCAAAGACATCATCTCTCCTAAGGAACACAAAGCATCCAGTAAATTAACTGTTGATTATTAGGTGTTACACAACTGAAAACTTTATCAAAAAGCATTTGTTCTGCACTGGTTTTTCAAGATTGCCCATACAAAAGGCTAAGTTTTTGACTTTCACTTTTCATTTCAGCAAAATTTCAAGACAAATTATCTGAAGAGATAAACCAAATGTACATTGCACAGAAAAGTAGGAGGAAAAAAAAAAAAAACACTCAACCAAAAAAACACCCAAAAAACAAGCCAAAACCAAACCCTTTTGCAAACATTAGAAAATTTGGTTCAAATACTTTTGCTCCTCTGGGAAAGAGAAAAATAGATTTAATTCAGAACCCACAGTTATAAATATTCATTATGCTTCCTCTCCTATCTGGAAATGCATCAATTAATTAATTAACTATTCATAGAAGCTCTTCTTTTTCCCCTCACTTTACACCCAAATTCTTTCCGTATTTGAATTCTTCCTCATGCTACATTTAATATGCTTTTTGCCTCTGATTAAATGGGAATATGCATCTACACAAATAAAGAAATTATTAGTAAACAAATATGATCATGGTTATGGTCTGTGTAAGAAGGAAAAAGAAGGGGAGGAGAAAGAGGACTGTGGATTAAAATTATATTGCCATGACTAAAATGTGGTTCACTGTCATATCTGAACAGTGTGTGGGCTTACAAGAGTTATGGAAACATTTTGCCTTCTTGCACAGTGTTCAATAGATGGTTAGGCAGATAGAGTTACTCCACTGAAGAGGAAAGGCTAAAATGTGCTTATCAATAATACATTCCTGTGTATAGCTTCATCTGGAAATTATCAATTACAGGTGTTAAAATTTTGGGTTATTACAAGATCCACAGATTTGCCAGCAGATTTTGTAAAAGAATTCATTTCATGCAAGCTTTGTTCTGTAATTATAAGAAAAGTGAAGTTGATATGAAAAACCAAACGAGACATGTTTCTTTCATGTTTTATACCTTATTTATCAGTGTAAAGGAAACGGGAGGAAGAGGTTCCAAAATCCTTAGGCTACTATTTCCTACATGCATAAGAGATATCCAGTTTTAAATTATAATGAAGGACTGGACTTTCAAAGTCATTCAAGTAGAAGTGTTTACAGATGTAGAAGTTGTAATTCTTGCTATATCTTTTAATCACATGATTTTCTTAATAAGGAAATTTTAGTATGCCAACTCTGCCAATACTCACAAAACAACAAAACCAAAAGAATTCATCTTTAAATTCTGATGACCAAAATATGCAATATGTGAAATATGAAATATGCACTCCTGAGGATAGAAAGAACAATGTGTGTCCTTTACTTTTAGCAAAAATCTTCTGACAACTTTGCTAAAGTGATTGTAATAAAAAAAAATCAGAATTTACATTGTCTGTATTTCACTAAGCTTGCTTTAAGGGATGAGGCTTGTCTTAGACCATGGGAAAACATTTGGTGATAGCCTTTTTGCTCTTATTATTTGATATTTAAAGAGAGTGAAGAAAAGGACAGGATTTGAGCACTATAATTTAAAGCTATATAAAGACCTATTAATCAATCAAGATGATTGATTAAGAACTCTTGGGATAAAAGGTCACAAAGGATTAATTTAGTTCTTTTTTTTTTTTAAATTTTGAATGAAGTGTCAAACATTCATGTGGGACAGAAGGGAATTTCCATATAAATTCATTGATATGTATAGATAATTGATTTTCCATTCTATGAAGAAAATTTGCTTTGGTTTTTTGACGGATTTTTTTAAAATTCAGTTGAATCCATAACAACACATTTCTCAGGATTTTCTGTTAAGGTATTCTCCTTTCCTTTCATGCATATGAAGGAAAAATCCATGTTATCCTAGGTGTTTAATGGAAAAAGATTAACTCAACAAAACTCTTAATTAGCATATTTATCTAACCTAAAAGTTTGTGTTCTTAATTATATAGAGTTGAACTGGATATTCAGTATACATATTTTAATATTAAAAAATATGAACCTAAGAATCTCTTAAGCTGATTTTATTAATTATCTCCCCTTCCTGTTAATACATAAATTGATGCTGGGGGGAGGGGAACAGGGAAGACTAATTTAAATTTATTCTGTCTTGGCGTTCATGATGAGTGTCACTGGTATGAGCACATACTAACTTATGGAGCTCATGTGGATCAACACTTGAAGAAGTCTTTTTATTAATCTTAGCCTACAGCAGGGTTCATACAATTTGCATTGAGTTGAGTTATATAGTGCTGAAGGTTTGGGTTTTTATATTTAACTCAATGATTTAAAAACTGGTAGAGAATTAGCATTTTTCATTGGCCTCTATTTTCTCTTTTAATTGTACCTTCACATGGAAATAAATGATTCTTTTTAACGAAATGAAGAACTCCTAGCTGGATGTTTTCTGGGCATTTGCAGATTATGTTTCTCAGTGTATTTCAGTGGGAGACTTATGAGGCATAAAGTTTTCTCTATTTTTCCCCATGATTCCCCATCACTTCTCAGTAGATAGCACTTTGTGCACAATAGGTGAAATGTTAAGCCTCAAAGTATGTGGTTTATTTGTAATTGGTGACAAAGTAAATTATTTTTTTTTATACATTAATGTTTATTTACATTTGCCTTCGTTTTGTGGTCTGTTTCTTTTTTTCTTTTTTTCCTTTGGTTTCTTACTCCCTCACTGCTCACTTTTTGCAGCTATTTTATGCACTTTGGGTTTTTCAATTACCTCCATATTACCTATTTGGGGAGCATTGTTTTAAATGTGTATTTTAACACCACGATTTAGTTTGACAGAATGATTTGTAGTGTTGCAGCAAGGCATTCACCAGAGATCTGAAATCTTGTGCACAAACTCCCTAATCTAGCATGCTCTAATTCGTGAATTTACTGCTGTTCCTCCATTAAAGGAGTGATGAAATGCAAATCGGAAATTGTTCTGCAGAGCTTCTAAGCTGCTAAAAAATGCAGAACTGCTGAAATTCTACAGGACTGTGACATTTAAAAGATCATTGTATCAGAGTAATTTGCTTTTAATTAGGAACAGGTAGAGGAGAGTAAGGGAAGTATTTACGTGAATGTTATGTTGATGGAAAAAGAATGAGGATGAGTCCTCAGCAACCTCTGCTTGATTACTAAATCATGTATTCATTCTCTGCTTTTTCAGGTCTTGTATTTTTTTCACAGTGGCATGTTTGCAGTGAGAGGTAGTGAAAAAAAAAGTCATCCCATCCTCACCAAGGGTTTATTGGTTGAAAAACACTGCAAGAATTCAGTGTTCTAGGTTGGACACTTCACTCTGTTGCCAGTATTTGCAATCCAGCTCTGTCAGTGCCTTCATCCCCAGACAGTTTTATCTAAGAGATTATGGACCCCCTCCTTTCTGTTCCTGGGCAGAGCTAAAAGTGTCAGCTTTACTTCAGGGCAAGAATCAAGCTTGTGGCACTTTGTAACAGGGGAGGATCCATATAATGGCAAAAAGTTTAACATTTTTTATGTTGGTCATGAGTAATAAATTGCTAAATTTTGTGTTTCTCATTCTAAAATTCAATTTCCAGTATAAGGAGATATAATGTTTTGTGTAGGCAAGGGGAAATACTAAAAATATAATTTTCTTTGGGACACATAAATATAAAGCCTCTATATTTCAGTCTGAGGTCAGAATTTTATCTGAGGTTTTGCAGATGTGAATCCTACTCTTGAAATTTATTGTACATGGCAATGAATCCACTATATTACATTGTATTACTAATACAGAACTAAATAAATTAGTATTGTCTATGTCAGTGAAAATTTTTAATTTAAAAGAATTACATTGTCTTTCCAATATGAGCCTTAACAGATGCTTTAAACTTATTCCATGTGTCAGATTCATAATTCTCTGAGTGGACAGGTTAGACAGAGAGGACATAGCATGAGGTACACGGGTGTTATGCTAGATTCCCTCTTCTGCAGACATATTCACCCTCTTCTACTTGGTCCCATTTTACTCCTTGCAACAACTTTCAGTGGCTCCAGTAAGCCACAATAATTTTTTAAGTGACATCACAAATATGTCGTGGGCACATTAAGATTCTCTGTTAATTCTTCTTCTTTTTCATAAAAATAATAATATTTTTACTTGCCTAAGAAAAAGAGTTTGTTTCTTTAAACTTTTAAAGCAGCCTAGCCTTTCACTGAGATGTAGTAAATGTAAATGCAGGCCTTTTTTTCATCATGATAAATGCTTAGTACACCAATATACTAGACTGCTTTGAAAATTTAATCAATTTTAAGATATTAAACCACCAAAAATAGCCAGAGTGATTAATTTAAATTAACAAACATTTTAATTAATTTATTTGGCAATTACTTAAAAAATTCTTAATAAACAAGATGATTAAAGGGAATTTCTAATACAAAGGTCAGAAAAAGACACAGTGTCTTTGTGATATCTAAATTTAAATAGTTCTGAACAATAAAATTTCTTCATTTTAACATGATTTCTTGAAATTATTTGAAATAGGTTTACAGCCCTGATCAAGTACAGAAATGTAACTTCAAATTTTACCTGCAAAAATGTCTTCTATTCTTTATAGAAATAAAGCAGAAGAACCCTAAACTTTATATTAATCAGATTTTTTTTTTTTTTATTTTGCATAGCCGTGCACAAATGCAGGTATGTAGAAGGCAAACACCATTTGTAGTTTTGTAAAATTAATGCATATGCCAATAAATAAATCAATACATGCAGGACTTAAAAGATGATACTACTTAAAATAATTTTAAGAAGAAAATAATATTTTTAATGACTAACTAGCAAATCTAGAAAGAGTAGACAATTCTTTTGATTAAAAATTTAACACATTTCTCAATTAGCTTTGCTCAGAGGAGACAGTTAAATGAGGAACACATACATCTTGTAAATTTCTTTTCTAATTGTCTGGTAAGGAATTATAACTGTAGTGACTGGAATTGCTTGTTCACCAGTTTTAAAGGTTCTGAATTCTATTTCATAAATCAAGCTTAGTATAAAACAACTGCCTCTCATGTCAAACCCATAACTCAGTGATTACTTATTTTATTTGAAGATTTAGATATTTGAAAATAGTAATTTCTTGGCTCCATTTTTACTGTGACCTCAATTAAAATTGTTCAGTCTACAATTAGTTTAATTAATTGTACTAATATGCTTGCTTTGGTGAATATTTGCTCAGTTAGCCACTTTAATCTAAGTAATAAAATTCAAAGTAAAGGTTTATTCCATCAAGTTGCAATCTGGGTGATGAAATCTAGGAGTTTAGCTAACTACATTAAATAATTTTTCAAAGAATTTGAAATTTTTCCAGAGCAAAACAATGGCACACATTTAACTCCCCTACCCCTTTCCCATCTTCATATGTATATAAATACTGATGGCTAGATAGAATGTAGTATTTTATGTCAACACCTGTGATCTTGAAAACTCAAAGATCCATCTAAGGCTAGTAGCATCATATATACATACTTATCTTTCTTTTACTTTAATTTTGAGCACTTAAGTACAGGAAAGTTTTTGTCCTGAGTATGGCCATGGGTCTCTCAAACTTGAGATTGCTGAGATCTGTGTCACCACATGAGAGTCTCTGACTGCAACTCAGAAACCAGCACATTTGTGTGCAAGTCCCCTCAGGGGCTTGACCTCACGGTGTTGTTCAGAGAATCCCTAACACATAACAACAAGATTGGGCACTTCACACGACTCTGTGGTAGCTGCTGCTGCTTTTTGAATGCTGCTACTACCACCAGTTTGTTTTCACAATAGTGGTTAGTGTACTTTTCCAGGAGGTGGAAGACTTGATTTTATTCTCACTTCAGTCTGCCAGGATTTGAACCCACGCCTACTTGCGTGGAACACAGAGTGCTGTAACCATCAAGTTGAAGACAAGGATGGAGATGAGAAGAACAGAATGGCATCAAATACTCTCTTTCTTTAAAGCTATGCTGCTCTGCTGAAGGCAAGCAAATTCCTTGAACCAAGACATAGAAAAAAATGGGAATTTGCTTTTTTTTAATGTCTCATAGGGAGTAAATTTTTACAGGAGGTAACTTCCATGTAAGGCATAAGACTCAGTCCCTTATTTATGCAGGTTACCTCAGATAGATATTGCTTAAAACCCAGAAGTAGCTCTAAAGGAAGTACCATACAGCATAATTCCAACTATGCATTGTAGTTTTAATTTCTCTAAAGACCCCCATCAGTGTAGAATCAAATATATTTCACTGTTTTTTCTGTGCAATGGAATGTAAAATATATTGTAATTGAGAATCATTCCATTTTGCTTGTTTGTTCCATTGAAATAAAAAAAAAAAAACACAAAATATTTTTCAGATTAATTTTGGTCAATTAAAATTAGATCATAGTTTCCTATAGGAATAGCTTCAGGTGATTAAAGTGTCAGCTATATATTCAAACTAACATATAGGGTTTAAATTGCTGTCTCACTAGACTGCTTTGTTGATGTAGAAGTCTGATATAATATTGCTCCCCACATTTACACTTGAATTACCCTGACAATTGAAAAATCTGGCAAGGACTTTCCATACATTCTGCTGTTTTATAAATTGCCAGTATGTGATTTGAAATTTCTCAGAAATACCCACTCCCAACTCAGGGATCCCTAATTAATCTTCCGCCTTTATTCCTTCATAGTTCCTTTATTAGCAAATCTGAGTGAAACTTGAATCTTTATATAGTTTTTGGTTAGTGTTACATAAAAAATGTTAGCAGCTTGTGTGTTTCGAAGCAAAATTTTTAATTTAATGGTATTGTTGATTGCAGTGTTAGCTGGAGGCGTTTTCATCTTTTCACTGATGATATGGAGATAGGACTTTCAGGTGGCAGAATAAAATGAAATAGAATATTATTAGATGGAACTGTGAAACTGCTTGAAAAATATTGATTCTGTGTACTAAAATGACTAGCAGTTCATGGCATTTTATTTTTTTCTGTGAAATGATTGAGCTATTTAAAAGGAAATAACATTATTTTACTGTCACAGCACATTTCAAAAGTTTTAAAAATTAAATACTTTCAGAAAAAAATGAAAGCATATCATAAAATGTTTTTTCATGCAATTTTAGTTTGGATTTCTTGTTTTTCGTTAATTTTTTTAATCAGATCTCTGGCATAAGCCAAATAGATTTTTTTCTCTTAAGCCACTTCTCACAGTGGTATAATGAATCATGTTTTAAGTTGTAAAAGGTCACTAAGGTCATGAAGTCAAATCATTAACCCAGCACTGACACCTCCACCACTAAACCATGTCATTAAGTGCTACATCTACGTGTATTTTAAATCCCTTTGGAGTCAGTGACTCAACCACTTCCCTGGTCAGACTGATTCAATACTTGACAACCCTTTCAGTGAAGATTTTTTTTCCTAATATCCCATCTAAACATCCCCTTGTGCACTCCACTCCCTCTTTCCTGTCACTGGTTACTTGTGAGAGCTGACCCACTCCTGCCTGGCTACGCTCTCCTTTCAGGTAGCTGTGAAGAGTTATAAAGTCCCTCCCAAGCCTCCTTTTCTCCAGGCTGAATAATCCCACCTTCCTCAGACACTCCTTAACAGGACTTGTGTTCAGATACTTCATCAGCTCAACTGTCCTTCTCTGATGTGCTCCAGCACATCTGGATGTGTTTTTTTGTCAGGAGGAGCCCAAAACTGGATGCGAGATTTGAGGTGTGGCCGCGCCAGTGCCAGGTACAGAGGGATGATCACTGCCCTGCTTCTGCTGACCACACTATCGCTGATCCAAACCAGGCTGCCACTGACCTTCTCAGCCACCTGGGCATACTCTGTTTTAACTGGCTGTCAAACATCATTCCCAGGTCCTTTATCCCCAGGAAAATTTCCAGCTAATTTTCCCCAAGCCTCAGTTTCACAGGGTTGTTGTGACCCAAGTGCAAAGCCTGGCACCTGGCACCTGGCACGTGGCACCTGGCCTTTTTAAACCTCATACAATTGTTGTTGGCTCATCGATCCAGCCTGTGCAGATCCCCCTGCAGAGCCTTCCTACCCTCCAGCAGATCCACGCTCCTTTCAGGCTTGGTGTGGTCTGCATAATGACTGAGGTTAAGAAGGGGGGGAACTCTTTCCTGCTAGATGCAAATCAGTGGGGTCGTGGACAACTGGATACCTGGAGGTTGTTAAATGTCTCAACATGTTTTAGGCAAAATAATATGCAACAGCAATTGAAAACATAGGCTCTCTCCTGTCTCTGGTATTTATGATTAATCCAGTATATTAGAGTATGTTGAAAAGACTGTGAAAGAGATTGTTCCTGAGTATATAGGTTATAATTAATGCACTTGTTCCAGATCTTCAAATAAGACAAAAATATTGCAAAGTTATCATTTTGCAGACCAGAAAAATATTATGAAAGCTTCTCAACAGTTGTTAAAGAAGCAGATAAAAAAAATCCTAGCATTATTTACAGATCAGTTCTGTAGATATATAATAGCAGATAGATGAAAGTGTAAGTAGTGCTCCTAGAATTAATCCTGTGCTCCAAATCTTACATATGAAAGTATCTCATGAACAAAGTGAAAGAAATTAATTTTTATTGATTACTATAGGATAAATAATTTGTACACATTGTTATGCTTTTTTTATGGACATATGGAATAAAAACTTAATCCTTCAGAAATTAACCTTTCAGGATGTTTATGTTTTTATAGGATTACACAATTACTCTCCAGAACATCAATCCTTGAGTCAGTTCCCATTGGAGATCTACAATTCTTTTTTATTTTTATTCCAAATATTATGAAAAATTATATGACTGCCTTACAGGTTTATAAATCTTGTCATTATGTACAAGAAAAGCTTGTTCCAGGACACCTAATATATGTTTTTCTAGCAGGCTGAATGAAGCCTGTTGTATTGGAGGCCTCTAATGTTACTAACAAAAAGGTGATGTTCATGTATTAATACATCTGCAAGTTAAACCAAAGGAATAACAGAGTCAAAATTTAACTCATAAAAAGTCTCAGCAGACTATATTTCCAAATTCTGTTTTCCTGCTTGATTAAATATGTGATACATGAATGCTTACTATAGCAGAAGGCAGGCTGAAGTACAGGCTATGACATTTGTCAAAGAAAGAGTCCATAGTAAGAAATAATATATGAGTACCAGGTAAGTCTGTAGTATCATAATGCAATAGTATTATTTTAACCGCATAACATCTTGTCTGATATCTGGTCATAACCATCACATAATATACAATTCTTGCCACACTATTATACCATGCTAAAATTGTACTATCTATTACTAGAAATATCTACCTTGGTCTCTGTTTGGGACTTAAAATAATAAAAAAAATCAATACAAGAAAAAATACTTTATATTTCTTCAACTTGAAAGGAATACATAGCAGGTAAAACACCATCACAACTTAAATGCTGTCTATAAATCAATGCATGGATCTCTACAAAGGACTTTCCTTTGATTTTTTTATACTATAAAGAAGTTGTGTTCTAAAGGTAGTGTTATTTCAGCTGAACCTTAATTCATGGCTTTGATTGATATACTAAATTGCTAAAACACATTGACGGCATGAATTCTTTCAAAATAAAGTCTTAATGTCAGTACTGTCTGTCAATAGAGGTCTTCTGCTCTGCAAACATTGCCTCTCTGCTAGTGGTAAGGTAAGAGGTAATGCATTACCTCATTGCAAGGTAATGAGCACCCTAAAGTTCTCCCAGGGTCTCTGAGTAACATCACTGTATTAATCAGAGCTAAGATACTGGAGCCCAGAAGTGGAGCACCTAACTTGTCTAACTGTATTTGGCATGAATGGATGGATGATGATGAACAATGAATACATGGTTTCACATGAGAGACAGGTGTGTGAAAAAGAACCTTATGACTTTATAATTGTACTTCCATTTTGAATTCCTTTCAGGAACTTCACTAAGGCCCACAATGTGAGAGAAACAAAGGCTAGTCTTCACCATAATTCTCTCCATAATTGCACACTCAAATTATTTCATAAATGTAATTTTAAGCTATATGTTAATAAACTATTTCAGTAATTGTTTATATTTCACCATAAACAATCAGAAATCCTCAGGGCTTTCATCACTGCCTACACTGAATGACTTTCTGCTCTCCTGAGTTCTCTCACAAAGACCTATTCTCCATGCAGCACAATTAACACACATGACTGAAATGTCTTTAAAGAGCCAGAGTTTCAATAATAAATTTGCTAAATATATTTACCATTATATATAAATATATACACCATTAACATCAGGGCTTAAACTCTGACCAAAAGCATTCCTTCAAAGTTCATGTATCAGAAGACAGAATTTGACCTTTTAGTAAAGTTCAAACTCATGCTCTTCACATTTTGAATTATTCTGCTTAATTAGAATTGCCTCACTTATAATACATTATAGGTATAATTTCTTTGAAAATTTTCATTTTCTCACTCCCAGAGAAAATTCTTATGCAACCATATCTGAGGAAAGAATTAATGTCTCAAATTGTTTCAGTTGTTTCAGATTCATTAAGTATCTTTTACTAATACAAGTGTCTTTTCAACTCACATAGGATTTACCAGCCTTATTTGTATTTTTTAATCTCTGAAAATGTGTCTGAAAGAATAATCTTTATAACTGGTATATTTAATTTGGAGGTTAATTTTTTTGCTCATCTGTTAAAATGTCATAACTGCCCAGAGATGCAGTGTTAGAGAAACTAAGATTTCTTTAGTTCGTTTGTTTAGTTTGGTAGGATTTGGGATGGGGGGAAGGGGTGAAGCTTTTGAAATATGCATTCAGCCACCATACATTAATGAGTTGCACATCCTCCCAATCCAGCCCCTGGTTTCTTTTTGTAGTGAAAGCGATGTGTGATCCCCTTACACAAAGATTGTTGCAAACCTGTAAATGAGTTCTGGGACAGAAATGCTTCAGGGAAGTTACACATCTCATTTCTGGAGTATCCACTTTGTTTCTGTACCAGAAAGTATAATTTTCAAAACACATAATCTGCAATAACTTTCAAAGATATGTGTCCAAAACCAGTTTCTTTAGAAAATGTGGAAAATCACTAGCAACCATAGAATGCAGGAGAAGAACAGCAGTAGCATACTCTACAACATATATTGCTTTCATGCACTGTTTCACAAATCCTCTTCATGCCACACTGGTCCAGATTCTTAGTATTGTTCAGGAATTACACTGTCTGTATTTTGGACAGAGCTTTTTCCTCTATACACTTAGTCCGTTTTCAGATTCTAAGGTTGGATTACAGCTGCACCACTGCTCTCAGGGGACATTCCCAGCTTGTTTGATATTCAACACAATCTTAAAAGCCTGCATCCTCTTCTTGAGCACAAAGAATAGAAAAAAAACATACTCTATGGAAGCTTTCTGGAACAGAATCTAGAGTTAGGCAGTTAAATAGAGTATAGGCAAGGATACTATTAGCTGAAACCTCTACAATTTTGTCAATGTTTAGAGTACTACAAGGATAAGGGGGGAAAAGGTCCTTCTGTTATGATTGCATTGGATCAGTGACATTCTTTCAGAAGTAGATAAGATATAATATTCTTATTCTTCTAAAATCAGGGGTAAATATGGTACTGAGAATATTGGGAGATAATTAAACTGCATAGCCATTAATTCATTTAAAGAATCTCTCTGTTCATCTGCAAGCATAAAATCTAGACTACAAGCATGAGTCACATTGAATTTTTTATTAAAATTTAATTGACCCTTTTTAGTCACTTGAAAACATATATATGACTGTGAAGCTTCATCACTACTCTGTATTTCTGACTTTTTCCCCAAAATCCTCCTAGCAGCCAGAGGTTTATTTCAGCCTTAAGATATTTTTGTTATGCTACTATTGACACCTATGCATTTAAGCTTGAAATTCTATACATAGTTTTCCAATTTACTCCTCTTATTTGAAACTCTCCATTTATAGAATTCTGCAGTGCTTAAGAGCTGTGCCCTGCCATGAAATGAACTTTAATCATGTGTCAGACTTTGGCTGGCTGTATGTAAAAGGGATTCCAGCCTCCTTTTTCTAGTTACTTATTGTGCAGTTATTTGCTATACCTTTTCACATTTAGTAACGTTGTGAGCTTCTTAATTTAAAGACTGCTAAAGATGACTGACCACCAACACGATTGACAATTAATTTTGCAATAGAAAAATTATTTTAAATAAGAAGTAGGAAATAAGCAGACTGAAGATTTATCATTCAGGTCTGTGACATCTCATGGCCGTCATCCTAATAAGTTATCAGAGTTGCTAAAATATCAATTTGGCACATGGTTTCACATGATTGCTTGCATTCCTACTTAAGGCCTATCACCTAATTCTTCTGTCATTAGGAAATTAAATCAATGATTCTGGCCACAACTGGAGATAGCCTGATATTTATATTTAAATTGACTATTAATTGTTGCATCAGAGAGCTATTCTGAAGCCTGAAGTACCTGAATTGGATAATGAAAAATGTGATCATATTCATACAGACAAGTGGAAATGTGGAGCTAAAATAAAAATATATCAGTAAGAAGATTTTCATCATGCAACACTATTGATTTTCCGGAGACAAAACAAAGAAAATAAAACAAACCAAACCCAAAACTTGTGCATGGTTAATTAACTGTAAAGAAAAACTTATAGATTGTTTTTCTCATTCCTGTCTTTGCTGGCAAAATCTCTGCTTGGAAAACTGTGCCTGATCTCTAAAATGTTACAGAGATATTCAACTGTATTTCTCTCAGTGGGAGTACAGTGAATGTACATTTGTTTGGTCATGTAACTCCCTGATACAGATAGATAATTAGCCAGGATATAAGAGAAAAAAATACAAAGAAATGTGATCATATATCTACCAACACATAATTTTAAGGATAGAACACATCATTTTTCAAAACAACTTCAAATAAGCCAAGAAACTGTTAAAAAGTCATATCTGGTTATGCTCTGAGAAAGAAGGAGAAACTAGAAATCTATAAAATGCTCCAAGCTGGCAATATCCTAATCTTAAAGAATTTGTTAATACTTTTTGGCTGTTTGAGACAGTGTAGAATATGAATATTTTGGGAAACATTTTCCTTCAAATGAATTCTCTTACTACTGAGAATGGGGAGGGGAGAACCCTTAATATAGAAAAACAGGCAAAAAAGATTATATAAATCATGCAAAGAACACCTTTAGTAGATCAAGGTTGAAACTCATCTGTGCAGAGTCACAGAATATTCTGAGTTGGGAGGGACCCACGAGGATATTCTAGTCCAGCTCTTAAATGAACAGAACATACAGGGAGAAAAACAGGGATCAAACCCACAGCCTTGGTGCTATGAGCACACTGCTTTAACCAGCTGAGCTCATACCAGAGTTCTGCACCTGCATAGTCTATGTTGGTCTACTTTGTCTTTTTCCACAAAGGAAATTATCTGCATCACTACAGAGCATGACAAGAACTCTATTTTTTCTGTTGTGCTCAAGCACGCTAAATTTACAGATTCTGCTTCAAAAGCATGAGATACATCATTCTTAATGAACTTGACCTGTGCAGATGGCCATTTGTGCAAGACTTCCAGATTTCTGAAGCTCAATAAGATCTGAAAAAATTCCAGATAAAAGACAAGATTCCTACTCTTTTTAGAGATATGTGGGTCTATGGGTGGGGAAGTCTGGTGAAAGAAAAGCTGGAGTTATGGCAGCTTATTTTCATGACAGTTGTATGAAACTTTGCTTTAAAGTAAAAATGAATCTTTGTCTAATGAGTTTCTGAGTATGTCCAGACCCCACAGCTAGATATTATTTGAAGAAAATCGTGACAGTATAAAACAGAGATCATGTTTGCTAAATAAGATAGTCTAATTAAAACCCTATTGATTTATCTGGAAAATGATCTCTTTAAAGGAAGAATAACAAAGGTTTATATTATTCTTCAGTCTGAAGGTAGGGCTCTTTCCTTAAACAGAGAACATGTAGATTCTCTGTCAAACAATATGTGGCAAAAGAATTTAGAGGAGCACGGGTACCTCTCACCTCCTGTGCAGCCCCAGGTATTCACATGACATCAATGACCAGGAAGTCAGGGAAAATCCATCAGTGATGTGGCTCATTAGAAGCCTGGATGTGAGCATGTTTATGGGGTGAGGGTGAATTTCTGTTTTCCATGTCTTATTTCGAGGCCAAATTTTTTTAGCTTTCTTACAAAGGAGACCTACTGTAGTGAAAAGAGGCTCTGGTGTCAAACCAACTTCTGTCAGAAACCTTCTGAATTTATGCTATTTCTCATTTATTTCTGTGTTCTAAGCGTTCATTTCATTAATTTTGTAAGAATAACAGATACTGTTAGATAACAGATCTGTTAGAAAGAAGATATAATTTGTAGACCCAGTGGTTAGGACACAGGAAATGGAGTT
The DNA here is from genome assembly GCF_030490865.1 of Poecile atricapillus. NCBI lineage: Eukaryota > Metazoa > Chordata > Aves > Passeriformes > Paridae > Poecile > Poecile atricapillus. The sequence goes on along the minus strand of NC_081289.1, from coordinate 58,765,820 downwards.
GCTTCATGTATCTCATTGGCTGAATATTTTACCATGAAAACCTTGACCCTACTCATACAGTTTTGTTTGCCTGTTTTTAAAAATACTATTGTAATAAGAAAATCACTGTATTAATATTCAATGATTAGTATTCAACTAGACGTATCTTCTTTGGTGAGAAAACACAGAGAAATCTCTTATTTATGAATATCACATAAATATGGTCCTTGACAATGAGAGAAAAATTTTCCCAGTGACAAACATATGGAATTTCTTCCACTGGTAAGGAGAAGAAGAAGGTGACAGTCTATGTGGGATTCCAGGTATTCATCCAAATGATCTTGTATCTTGAATTTTTAAACCTGAGGATTTGGCTTAGTTTTTAATTTGTATTTTCAAATGGTACTATGATTTTAAGATCCTATAGATTATGCCAATGGCAGTGGGTAGGTTTACAGTCAAATAAAAACCCAGTGGGAAATTTTCCAGTATCTGACATACTGTTGAAATGGGTAGAACTCAGATCTTGAAGACAGGATTATTTTAATTTTTTTTCCCAACTGGCATTGAAGAAAGTTTCTAAGCAAAGGAAAATATTTGAGCATGGTCCCATCTGGACACTATTTTGGAACTAAGAGCACAATTTCATGAATTACACTGAAAACAACACCAAAAAATTCTCTCTGTTAGGCCTGTTTAATCTGAAGCTAGTTGTATGATTTCTATAGCAAGTCAAATTCACAAAATACTGATTATAAAAATTTATCAAGCCCTTTCTTCTGTGTTAGCATTTTGTCCTTGGTTTTAAGCTAGTGTCACTACAGCAAGATGAAAAAGTCATCCTGTGTTACCTGTGATAAGCTGTCATTTCTGGTTTTGATTTAATTTTCTCTATTATCATTGTTTATAAAATTTCATGAAATAAATTATACTGGATCAAAGTGAAAGTCTTGAAGCACTGTATACTGACTTTGTGCAATTGCCATGGTATTCATAGTGTATTTATAACAGCATTAGGAATTTGATTCATAACTTACATGCACAGATCTCATTAGTTATCATTTAAATTATTCCGTCTTTCCACAGATCTTTCACTTCTGCCCAAACAACTTTCATTCCCCACCAGCTGAATGCATCAGCTTTTAGGTATAATATTAGAGATGCCACTCCACTCTAATAATTCAAACATCGTCTGTCTTATCATATTTTCAGTTTCATAGCTCCCAAAGACATCTGGCTATCTTAAAGTCAATGCGAGTTAGATACATAATCTGCTTAGGTGCTTTTGAAAATTTTTTACATGCCTAATGACATATTTAGGACTCTTCTGTAAAAAAAAACCTTCTGATTACTCTGTATAATATTACACTGTCTTATACTGTAACCCTTTGATGTTACTCACTTTCCTTGGTTAAAATCGTGTTAGGAGATGGCTATTCTTTCCTGCACTATTGGCTATCATTAAAATAAAAAAACTATAGTGGAAGAAACAGAGGTATAGACAAGAAATAGGACTATATGTTTGCAAAATCTTATTATGTTTTTAAGGAACATTTATCTTAAAAGCTTAATTAAAGCACCTTAAGCATATCATTGAGTAGCAACACTACTCAATCATATCACTGTACAAAGAATGAGTGGTGAGTGGTATCAGACATAATTATCTGGTATCAGACCGTTAAAACTACCATGAAAAAAATTACTCATATTTCTTTATTGAATTAGAGGATCAAAATTTGGCTTTCCCTTCATCCCAGAGAGTGTTTCATTGAAGTGCTTTCAAATATTTGATAAGTAGTTGTGTACAAAAAACAAAATCTCTTAATCCATAAATTTGTGGTAGTCCAACTGCAATGAATTTGATCACATTTGAGTGAGTCCTTGCCAAAAATTGGGGGGACATTTTTAGCATGAATGTTGAGGGAGTAGGCAATGAGCTATAAACCTGTTTAAATCAAGAAGGCTCCTTTTAATCTGAGGGGACTGTGGGAGTGCAAAGCCCGATTTCTTTAGGATTTCAAGGCTGATCAAGTTTGCAATAGGTTTAGTGATTTGAAGAAGCAAAGAATACTGCTCTCAGTCAAGAGCAGAACAGCAAAGTGCCACTCAAGCTCTTTACAAACCATCACATTGACAAAGTAAGAAAGTGCTTAGCTTTTTCCTGTTCTGGAGCATGAAAACTTATCAGTTATTTTAATTAATATGTTAATACTGTTAATTTTATGATTAATTCTACTACAGAATAATACAGAAAATATGAGGTATACATCAAGGCTTGAACAAAGCTAAGACCCAACTACCAATTTTCCTTAATTTTTGCTTTTAGAAGCTTTATACATTTTTATCATAAAGATGTATTACTAAGAAGAATTTATGAAAATTAATATTTAACTATCCATTTCTACAATTAACCTCAAAATTAATGTGAATTTAAAATTTGCTTCTGAATGACATTCCTGATTTTTGGACTTGATATTGCTAGGAGAGCTGACAGTCACAGCTTTCACATAAAAAAATCCTGTTACAAGCATACTCTGTATAAGAACTGAGTTTATTCTTGGGCTGATTAAAATCTTATCAGTAAATCAAAATAAAACAATTGTCATTAATCTAATTTACAGCACTATTATTACAGACTCCAAAATCCTTGCTCTCTTAAAAGAATGAAAATTTCATTTACTTTCAGGCTATAACTCAAGATGGAATTAAATGTTGTTTAAGTGTGGCAAAATATCAAATGTGATGAGATTAATTCAACATATTTTTCTGATTCAAGTCATATGGCTAAATATTTTTCTGTTTGATGACAGACCCATCTACTAGAAGGATATTGGGGCTTATTGTATAATTAATTAAAAGATAAAAATATTGAAGGAAAAAAAGAAAATTTAGTCTAGTTTTCTGGGCATTATGAATATTTGACCTAGGTATATGTCTAAGAATGACGATTTATAGAAAATGTGGGAGAATTTAAGCAATATATTTACCTTCAGGATCAAAAAGGAACCAAAAAGGCCAGACATATCCCTGGGTTTATTATGCAATCTCTGCCAATAATGACAAAAAAAAAATATCACACAGTACAGTAATTAAAAGTAACTTTATGGCATCATTGTAACAAATTAGCCCTGGACATCCTCCTCTCAATCCTCAATTGCACCAAAACTTTAATATTTTCTAAATTTGTGATTGTGGGGAAAAAGGAAACCAAGGAAAATACGTTCAAAGAAACTTTGTGACCACTGGGGAATAAAGCTTGTTTCCATATTTAAAATTATGATTGTATGTATCCAATCATACACATTCATTTACATATATGCATATATTATAGACATATTTTGAGTTTTTCAGACAGTAGTCAGAAGAACTACACTATACCTATATATAATCAAACAAGAGATAGAAAAGCAGTTTTTTTCAATCACATACTACGCAGGAATTTTTTGGTTTTGTTCTGAAGACTATCAGTCAGTTTCTCAGGTACCAGATTGTCCATTTTACAATTCAGGGATCTTATTTGAATGCTTTCAGCTCAGCAACATTTGAAAAACAAAATATGACACCCTGTCTGGATGCATGTTCCTCATATGAAAAAGTGAAATAGTGCCCTCTCCCCTTATCAAAAAAAAAACAACAAAAAAATGCTAATATGATTGTTTACATGAAATTAAGGAAGTAAGAATTTGTTCACCAATTATGTGATTCAGATATCTGTACAAGACTCACATTCTGTTCAATCCTTTTTTGTTGAAACATATCAATACATTTTAATTATTCTATTGGGTGTTTGGTAAATAACTTGCCTTTATCACTTTTTCTTTTCATCTCTTTTTTTTGAAAAAGAAAAGTACAACAGTACTTATTTTTCTACCAGGGGACTCACACAAAGCAACATGTATGGAAGACAGTTTTTCCTCATCTGATTCACTGTAGCTTCTAATATTTTTGTTGCTCAGTCAAAATCAAAATCCCAAAAAGAAGCTTGTTATTCTTTAAAAATATTTTTTTTCTCTGAAACCTTTGACAAAAATGCCAAGTAGGACAGTGTCCTTGATGTTTGCTTTCTCATCAAATGGAAAACAGATCACCTGTTATAAAACAGCTTTGACAAGTCTATTGCAATGTCAGCTTTTCTCTCTGCATCTTTATTGTGAGATAGTTTCCACTGTACTTCTAAAGGGCTCTAATTTTAAGTACGTTAAGAAGTTCCTCTCCATCAGAGCTGTAGGCTCTGGCAGTTTCTGAGAGTATTTGCATATATTAGTTTATGGGCATGAATTACAACTTGCTTGTTGCTGCTTCTGCAAGACATCTTTGATCTTTTGCTTAAAAAAAGGGAATTGAATTTGATGGTTTAAGTAGAAAAATAAAGAGCTACCACATGTAATGTTTGCTTCAGAATTTCCTGATGCTTATCAGAAAACTGAATTACAATTAATTTCTTCAGCGATTTTAACAATAATGTTTAATATAATATAAATTATAAGGCGCATATGATGTATTTGCGTGTCTACCTACATTATGTTCAATGTGAAAAATTAAGTCTAATGATAAAAAATGGTTTCCTGGAATACATTGAAAATATGTTTTAACAATCACCCAGGAAATAGAAATAATAAAATCCATACATATACAAAGTCGTTAAAGGGGAGAATATAGCTTAAAGCCATATTCACAAAAATGTTACTAAACTTGCTAGAGACATTTTATTAAATCAATTTTTATATATTCTAGAAAAAAAATAAAATTATTATGATTTTAAACCACTTATATATATGACTTTAGTGATATGTTTATAACATATCAAATTATTATAGCACATTTCAATAACCTGCAAATAATTTCTTTCAGGCATTTTAGTATTATCTGCGGCCCTCAAAATAATGCTAAATTGTACACAGAACATTGACACAGAATTTTTTCTTCTGTATTTGTGTGGTTCAAGCCTTGGTGGAGGATAGGACTGTGTGTATGGTAGCTTGATCACAATGATTTTTGTATGTTATTATTAAAATATCGTATTTTATAAAGAAATCTTCAGAAAGACACATTATAGAATAACATTGAATGAGCAGTATGATGGCTAAGAGATTAGTCCAGTTTTAAAAATGCATTGTTATTTTATAAGGCAGTCCCACTCTGCCCAAGTACTAAGTAGAACAGATGTGGTGGAAGAAGAAGTTAGACAGTTTGACACATTTCTGACCCCTTCTCATGTATTTCCTGAAATGAAGCTGTAATTATTATGCATGTTGCAGGTTATGCTGATGAGCTGATAGAAGAGGTTGTCAAGTTATACAGCACACAATCACTCAATGACACAGCAGAAAAAAGAGTGGAGCAGGGTTTGCAAATCTGTCTACAACACATAAGTTCCCAGGCAAAATGAGCATTCTGGAAAGCCATATGTCACACTTAGGTAAATGAGACATGCATATGTTGTGGACATGAAAACACCCGTTAGAAATAAGGAGGTGAATTGTTTGTAAGTTATTGGATGAGATCCAGATCAACCACTCTGCACAAATGACAGAAAACTAAGAGACACATTCCTATTTCCGAATGGACACCACCAATTCTGCTCAAGAGGCTATCAATTTATACTCTCTGCTTGGTGAAAAGAAAAGTTAGATAATGTGAAAGACTATTATTAAATCCAAGTCAGATAGCACCTTAATAAAAAACCTAGCTGAAAAAAGTGAAGAATGAATATGGAAGTGGATTTTAAAAATTTAAAAATAATTATTTCTAAAGAGTCACAAGCCACTTCATAGTTAAAAGTAAAACTCAAAGAATCTTTCATTAAATTACTGGTGCTGGAAAATCAGTCATAATAACTACCAACCAAGAAATAGCTAACTAAATCTTCATTTCACCTTGAGACTTATTTTAGTATATTACAAAACCAGCGTATTAAACAGAGCCTTTGGGTGGCAGTATAGTCTACTGTTTTTCAGTGATCCTTACGCACATTCTGCTTGTTTCAAGGTGTTTTCAAACTTCATAGTGATCATTTGATTTGAAATGTTCTTCTCCCCAAATCACATAACTGGTGATAAAGAGCTTTGGAAAAGCTTAAAATACCTATCTTTTACAGAATTTTTCAGAGAAGAAAGAAAAAAGGGAGAAGTGAGGAAAGAAAAATTAAGGAAGGTGAGTGTCTTATTTGGCGCCATTTCTTTTGGTTTTTACACAATTCAATCTAAAAAATCAATTACATATACCTACTAACAGATCCTCATGAAATTTTATACTTTATAGTGAGCAATAAAACCCATAAATCTTCTCCATTACCTTTTTCCCCCCATATAACTACTTGTAATTATTTGATACCTCAGAAGATATATCTGCATGTGGCCAGGCTGCTCATCTTGATGGGGAAGGTGGACAGAAAATAAGAGGAGAATTACTTCTCTAATTTTGTTGTGATGATCATAATCATCAACATATATCTTTCTTCTTGTTTTTACTCTCTCTCCCAAAGTAATTTTAATTTGATTTAGTAAACATTTGAGAGATGTTATCAGTAACAGGTCATAAAATTTGTCCAACTGTGTCTAGTTGTTGTTACCTGGCAGAACATGTAAGTAGAGAGCACATAAATATAAAATTTCAAATCTAGCCAATATGTTATGGTTAATGTTTTTGCTGCAAACACCTGATGACCTTTGTACATTCATGTCTTGGTTTTCAGTAGACTTTGAGAGGCTGTGAAATTCTTGTCTTCCAATATTGAAACTTTCATTAGAGGACTACGGATGATTCAGAGAAAATACAGAACCTCTAGTGAGCCCAGCAGTACTTGGATTTTCATCTCTAGTACTGGTCATGTTTAGCTTGGATAAGGAGTTGCTGCAAAACATTAAATGAGACAGGAAAGAAGATCATAAATAGATTTGTATCCCCATCTTAAACAATATATACACCACTGTTTAAGATATGATCTCATAGAAATATGATATTAATAAAACTTTCCAGAGGATGAAGTTTAAATGAAATGTCAGATAGAAAATGCAGCTAGTACCAGAGTTAACTGAAAAGCTGTAGCATTGTCACTGTCATGGACAATAGAGCATCACTGTTCACATCCTATTACAAAAATGTTGGACTTCTCTAGTCTGAAGATTCAAAAAATTTTAGCTGTTTAATAATTAATAATCCAGGTATTTTTTGACATGATCTTTTGTAAGGAAAAGCTCAGTAACTTTTGTATTTAACAGTAATAGGATAACATGCTGTAGTAGTTACAGTAATTGTCCAACAGCCCTATTGCTTAGCTGCCTGTTCTTTTTTCTTTTTTCTTTTTTCTTTTTTCTTTTTTCTTTTTTCTTTTTTCTTTTTTCTTTTTTCTTTTTTCTTTTTTCTTTTTTCTTTTTTCTTTTTTTTTATCCCCATTTTATCCTCTATTCCCTCCTTCCATTTCCCATGAGGAACAAGTTCCCAAAACATCACATATTTCAGGGAAAATAAAACACTCACACAACCTCATAAACAAAATAAAAGACAAGAAAAACCCCCATCTTCTCAAACATATTTGTGAGGGATAAAAATCACAAGGACTTGTACACACATTTCTTTGAATACAACGAGAACATATCTATTATTGAATCAAAGATGCAGTGAAAGCATTAGGTCTTGAATGACTTACAAATTTTTGCATATAGTAAAGTTATTTTTCTTCAATTTTCACATGTGTGGTCATGGTCATTCTCAAAATAACTAGTTCTGCTCATGTACTGAAGCCTTTAAAATCCTAAATAAGTTATCTTCCCTTCTCCTAATTGTCCTGCTGTCATTATATTGGACAAAGTTTTTGATACATTATAAATTTTTATTTTTGCCTGACAAGGAAGGCTAAAGGAAGCTCAGATTAAGATTTGGAAAAAATCACTAACTGGAGTTCTACATTTAATTTTACTACAACAAACTAAAGGACATTGTCCAGTCTGAACCATATGAAGTGTGAATGGCTTCTTAGTGTAAGAGATGTATGGCTAATAGACCAAAAAAAGAAATCCTACCCAAGGCAGAAAGACACACTGAATTTGACACAGAAGTTAATGAAATAAAATAAATATAGGTACATGTAAAAAAATCTCAGTAAATATTATGCTTCATGTTTAGGAGGAAAAAGAAAGAAGGAAGAAAGAGAAAAGAAAAAAAAAAAAAAGCAGCCTTACAGTGAACTCAAGAGCATCAAGAGAGCTGGAACTGCTCAGAGGTAGAGGATGACAGGAATGCCACAGGTTAAGTGCAACTTCTGAAAAGAATAATGTGTGGCATGTGATCGAAGGTGCCACATGGAAAAAAATTAGTGACTTAATTGGATACTTGTTTGCAGCTCTGACTTGAGCAACTCTAGGAATAGTAGCATAAGAAGAGTAGCCGGGTATAACAGTGAGAAACCGAATGAGACTTCAGGCTATAAGAAACATGAAGTAAAAAAAAAAATTAAATAGATGGGTAAATTACAAAAAAGGAGCATATGAGAAGATCAGGATAAAATACTCTGTTCAGTTAGAAAGAGTATATTGATTTTGTTGTCTCAGAAATAAATTGTATCTTTGAAGTTTCAAGTAAGAAAATACCTTTTTCCTCAAATGGGATTAAAGGAAGCCTTTGAAAAGAACAAAGCTGAAAAACCCAAGTGTTCCACAATTTGCTAAGCTACTCCTTTTGCCCTCAAGTTGAACCTAATCTACAAGATGAAAAGAAGTGACTACCCTTACTTGTTACCATAGCCTGGAAAGTCAAAATCTGGTGAAGTTTTGTTTGTTTATTCATTTATTTTGGTTATTTTGTTTGGGTGGGTTGGAGGACTTTTTTGATGCATTTCATCATTAGGAGTGCCTGAACTATTGTCCTAAACAACACCATTGTTTGCATCCCATCTCACTGGTGGAAAATAAAACAATTACAGACTTTGGTAAGGTTTACACAAATCTGGTTTGTACCAAAAAAAGGCTGTGACATATTTTGTAGAGATGAGATGTCTTCTGTGGTGCGACACAATTGTGTGGTCTGTATAGGTCTACATTAAAAGTAAGTTAGTGTGTGTCCAAGTAAGTGAATATAAAGTGATGGGACACACGAAGCAGTACCCATAATTTGAATCTTTATATTCACACTGAACCCCCTGTAATTTCTATATACACACTTTCCATGTTCTTTACTCCATATAGAAGGTAATAATGATGGAGACCAAATTCCAGGTTTCTATTTTTTCATTTTCTAGTCACATATGCTTTTTTTCTCCAAAGGCATTTTTATAAGTAATCAAAAACAATATTCAGCACTTTACATTTGACATTCAATATTCTCAGAATTATAGAATTACCAGCATAATTCCTGAGTGCACCGTTGTGTCTACTTAAGTGAGTCTTTGCACTAATAGTTTCAGGTCTACCAAAAGAAAGATTTTTTTTTAATTTTTTTTTTTTTAATTAAACACAGTTATTCAAATATTTCTTCAGCACCTTTGTAGCTTTGAATTTTAAGAATGAGAACTAATAGACACCATATAATGGCCTGTGTTGGAAGGGGCCTTAATGATCCAGCTCCAACACCCCTGCCATGGACAGCAACACCTTTCACTAGACCGGGTTGTTCAGAGCCCCCTCCAACCTGGCTTTAAACACTTCCAGGGAAGGAACATCAACATGCTATCAAATTACAGTTTTGCAAACATATGCTTAGGTTCCTGAAGGATCTATCTTAATTGTTATTTAATAAATTGTGTTTCTTCTTCCTATTTTCTCTAAATATTGCCTCATGCTGAAGGAAAAATATATACCTGGTGTAGCTGACTCTTTTTCAAACTTATAATAGATGTCTTGACTTATAAATATAGTGCAACATATATGTTTCAAACAATATCTGTGGTTGTTGATAATTTTGGGGCAGTTTTGTTTGTATTTTTTTAAAGAAGCAATTTTTAAGATCATCATCTTGTATTCACTTAGCTGCTTTCACCTTTAGAGAGACTCAGTCTAAGGGAAGCCCCAGGCAGGTCCTCCTCAGTCCTTCTTCTAGTTTAGGCAGGACATTTTCACAGCAGGTATCCAGATTGACTCTTAAAATTATGCAAGACAAGGTTTATTTTATGAATTATACTGTGGGCTACTGAGGACACCACTTCATGGTTTGGTTTCCCCAGGCACATGAAAGTGAAAACTATCCCAAATTTCTGCTCACATTCAAAGTGTCTGGACATTTTCAGTCCTAAAGACCCAGAGCCAAGTATACTAAACACAGTTCAGCTCAGACAGGTAGGAAGCCCTGAGGCAAGGTCTCAGTATCCACCAGGTTTGTGCTTTTTTAATCTACTGAGTTACCTGACATCTAGTATAATATTTCAATATATTAATTTAAAAAAAAAAAGGAGAAAATTCTTAACAAGCTCTGAAATTAGATTCTGAAAATAATTTCAGAACTTCAAATGATAGGTGCTTCATCACTTGTAGCCTCTAAGAAAATATGTGTTATAATTTCTAGAAGAAGCCACAGTTAAATTATTTTTGTGAATTGAAAATATCTCAATTTCAGAAGCTACCAATTCTGTGGTATAATATGCATTTTTATACTGAGGTGATTATACTGGTTCATTTTATGACATAAACTCTAAGAATATATGAAATTGTGAGAACATGCAAATGGCATGTATATTTTGCAGTAGAATGAAAATTTAAAGTGTTCAGCTAAAAAAAAATAGTGATTCCGATTACAAGGATGTCTCTTGTACTTAAGATTATAATAGATCATGACATCATGAAGCACCTGGTTTGGTATATTAAAGTCACTATAGATTCAGTTGGACACTTAACAGTTAAATGAGAGCCTGCATTGCCTGCAATACCTCAGTAATTTTATGTGATAAAAATGAATTTCCTAAAATATATTTTACTGTTTTTAAGTAAAGCTTTTGAAGGTAAACTTAGTCATAGCATGAGCAGTGTTCCAAGAGCATGTCAAGTGCTCGCTGAGATATCTCTCTTCATTCAGCCTCTCTAAGATCACATCTAAGGCAAGAATCAGGAGTAAGATCTATCTGTCTTTCCTTAATGACCCATCAAGTAAAATTCTCTGTTAAACAACTTCTTTAGCACAGTCTGGTGATGACAGTATTACTCATATAAACACCAGTTACCTTCTGAAGCTGCAACACCCATCTTCCATGAAACATTTAGGATGTATCCCTGTGGGGAAAAAAAAAAATAAATCTCCTTCTGTTTTATCTTCAAATACTTATTCTAATAAAAAAGAAAAAAATTGATTTTCAACTGTCATTGTTTTACTGGTTTTTGGTTGTTTTTCCTCCACAGCTAAAACATTAAGAGGTAGTTATCCATAGATCTGAAGATTCTACATTTTCAAACATTTCATTCTTTACCATCACTAAAAGAAGAAATCTAAATATGCAGGTGAAGTATGGATTTTAAATAAGTTTTCCTTAATTCTGTTTGTGTCAAAAGAAGTACTACATTACTTGGTAATTGAACAAGCAAATGAAGAGTCATTGTACTTTTAGCTACATATCTGGCTCTTCAGATTCGAAGCCAGGACAAGAATCTCCAGATCCATTTGTCCAAACCAAGTATGTAGTCACGCTTGGACTTTGCCATTAGAAGCCTTTATAAAAAGCCTTTATAAAAAATTCAGTGTGATCTTGGAGGAACTAAAGGAGTCAGACCTTGAATATGTAAAGAGACAAAACCAAATGTTTAATGATAGATTTGCTTTTCAGGAGTACACACTCTAGGAAAAACAACAACAATCATGATAATAAAAAATTGGGGAAGAGTTGAAAACTATGAAGTCATTGCTTTTAAAAACAAAAAATTATATCTCTAATCATATGTAAATTATATTATGTAAAATACGTAAAATTATATATATAATCTTATAGCAGTTATTATCATAGTCATAATTAACCTATTCCTTCTTCCTCACTTTCTCCTTTTCAGGTAGTATAACAAATTCTACATAGACTGTTCAGTTCAATTAAAATCTTCAATATGACTTTTTGTCTTGTAAATAATTATTCATCTGCAAATAGTTGCACCTTCAATTTATTGTGCATGCAAATAATATCAAAAGGAAAAAAAACCTGACTTTAATAATTTTGAAGAAGGGAGCTTTCTTTCCAAATTTCAGAATTGGTTAGCTGAGTGATATGATTTTCAGGCATAATAAGATGTTTAGACATATTTATTAGAAAGAGTAAAATTGTCTTTACAAAACCAAAGGCCACTTGTCAATTCAGACAAAAACCTGTCTCAATTTCCTTTTGTGTCAGGAATCCAGCGCAGTTATTTATTACATTCTGCCTGATTTACTTTATATATCTCTATAAAAAAATAGTGAGTTGATGTCCTTTTAAGACATAAGTTTCTAGAGTAAATTAAGCCATTCCAGGTATTTGAGCTAAAGCATGTAACTATTTCTATTAAAGAGATGCATAGGCAGTTCTTCACATCAAATAATCAAAATTAAGTGATATTTATGCTCTCATTTTGGAGTTTGATCTTGTTTCTATTTCCTCTTTGTAGAAGAAAACCATCTGACTATTCCACCTTTCCTCTAACCTGACCCTTTGCACCAGCTGTCAGGTGGATCTCCGGAGGAAATGGCATCACCCTGGGCTGCTTTCTGCTCTGAACATCAGGATTTAGTGAACTTGCATCTGAGCTGCTGCCTGTACTACTGATGTTCCTGGCATTAATAAAGCTGCCATGCTGCTGAAGGCTTTCTGAAATTCAGCTTTCACTGATTCGTGTTTCAGCTCAGCACAAGTCTTGCTAGTGTTTAAGTGTTGTTATTGCTGTTTTAGGGGAATTACACAACACCGACACATTCAGATTTCTGCGCATTTTTCTATCTCATTTGTACAATAATAACCTTTTGATAACAAGGTGTAAGCTTGATACCAAACTTTTAATTATTTTCCTCTATATATATTTTTTTAATGTGTGTGGATTAAGATCTGAAAAAAAAATGAGAAAAAATGACATTAATGTATCAACAGCCTTCCAGTAGGTGTACGTGATATATTTTCTTGCTAGGTTTACAGGGTTTTTAGTCTGGGCTCACACAGAAATCTTTGGATGAACGTCTGGGCTAGCAGTTCTCACTAAGACTACAAATAATCCAGCTGAAAAAGAGCTTTAATAAAACTACTGTTGTGGCTGCTCTGCTAGAAAAGATCAATGAATTCTGCAGTGATAAGACTCATAAAGAGAGTTGACATACCTATTCCTGCTACAAGCCAAAGCTCCAAATATTTACAGGAGTTAAACAACGAAATCACCATTTAGTGAATAATTAGTCAAGGATGTATTGCATTTTAGTCTAAAAAAAATCTTACATCACAATAATCATTATCTAGATAGAGGAAAAGAGAGAGCAAAACTCATGGAAAAATATTACTAATGATACTTTATGCACCACTGAAAGCTGCTCATTATTACAGTAATGAAGGTGATATAAAAATAGAAATAGAATGGAATAGATTTTATCTCTGCTGATGGATATGTCACTAAATTAATAATAGTGCTAAAACTAGAAATAATGTTTTTTTGAAAAAACTGGCTGTATAGCTAAGCATGTGTGTAAAATCAGTAACAATTTCATTAATAGTTATTTAATCCAATTACTTAGATATTATGATTACTTCATCGACTAATGCTTCATAAGTAAACAATCAGTATTTCTACATGCTTGAGTAAGGACAAACCATGCTGATCTAGCAGTAAATGAGTTTACTGCCTAAATGCCCTTCTACATTTTTAGATATGTGTTTGTTAAATCTCTTGCTTGATTCTAAGAAATCATTTCTAATATGGCATTAGAAAGAGAAACATTTTATCTATTACATAGGGAAAACTGCAGTATTTTCCATTAAGAATTTTGAACTCTCTTACTAAATTCATAGATGAGATTAATAAAAGCTGGTGAAATCATGCTATTTCTACCAGATTTGACAAAGCAAAATGAGAGAAGAAAACAGCTTAAATGCTAATTTCAATATTTTCACAACACTTTTTCATTTTTGAGCTATTGCTTCATTTACAAATTTTGCAAGAAATATAAACAAGGAAGGAAAACATTAGAAAAATAACTTGGTTTGAGACAAAAAATATTTAATTATATACAAACCAAAATATTTTCAAGTTTTAACTTCATTTGGAAAATGAAAATATTTTTCACTTTTGCCTGAAAATGTTTGAATTTCAAGACCTTCAACAAATCAGATTAAAATAATTTAAGCTATATCTTCATTGATATAATTTTTTTTTTTTTTACATGGCTTTCTTTTAAGGTAAAATGTCAAATAATTTTTTAGCTGAGATTCCTTTCATCATAAAATGAGCTGTGTCAAAGTTATTCAACTGTCCCTCCCCAGCCTCACAAATTAGTAGAGGAAAAAGAGGAGTGATTGAAGGAGGAAATTTAAGAGAAGAACTGGAAAAAAAAGAGTTTATTTTCCTTGGTTATGAAGTAAAGTTCTTGTAGTTTCATGGATAGTGAGAAGAAGTGAGATTAGAAACCTCTCATTCTAGGTATCTTCAAGATGGAAAGCAAGGATGAATCAAAGCCCAATTTCAGATGTAATTTTTAATCTCACCTACATTTAAAAAAAATGAAAACTTTATTGCTTTTTTACACGGATTGGATAGTTTTAGAAATTAGCCATAAGATTATTACTAATTGTGTTGTCAAATTGCAGAACATAATACAAATTATGATTACACTTAAATAGATTAAAGACACTATTTCAATCACATTCTTCTTTTCAAATACATTGTCAAACATTTGTAAAAGGTTTGGAAGTCCTATTTATATTCAAATCTATGAAATGCATATATAATTTATTTTCCAGCTACTATAAAATGAAATATATCATATTTTCTACCTGATTTATTCATTTGAACTTTAATATGACATTAACATCTTAAAAAATACATCATATACATTTCATTTTACAAAATAGTTTTGCCTAATGAAGATATCAACATATTTTACATTTTAAAATTCAATTCAACCACATTACACTCATCCATGGGGGGAAAAATCCCAAAAAATAAAACAAAACATGAGAAAGTAGATGAAAACAGGTGCTGTTCATATTCTACTGGTAAAGAAGTGTTTTAACATTGAAAAGTCTTTTAGGTCTACTTAAATTAATGGTGTCAATGATTTGAAGCAACAATTGTCATTTCAATGCCTATTAAAATTCAGAGTCAAACTAAAAAGAAAGTCATATCTCAAGAGCACAGATCAAAGAGTGTGTAGGAAGGACTATTCCAGCCCCTTCCTCTTGATATGGGACCTGCATATGCTACTTACAGGTAGATTCTTCATTAAATGTGTTGATCTCCCTATTGTTTTATGACAGCAGAGGCACACAAAGCATTTTTCTCACCCTTTTTTTAACCTGAGGACAGTCTGTTACATCCAGGTGTCTTATGTAGATCTTATCTTTTCTTGTTAAACAATTTACTATGATACTGTAACAGTGAGACTATTTGCCTGAGGATCTTCTACAGCTCCCAAGTTCTTAAAGGAATTTTTCCTGAATTATTAGCATCATCTTCTTTTCTAAGTCCCAGCTCTTTGCAAAGAAAATAGTTATCATGCCAGGGTACCTGCACTGAAATGATTTAAGGAACTGTATTATAAAAACATAAATTACAAAACATTGCTTCATACACCGCGAATATTCCATCTGACTCAGGAATCTAGATGAGTATCTTTAAATGTATTATCTTAAAGTCTTAATACCCGGTGGTGCCAATAGCAAATTCATTCACAAATACCTTTTAGCCAGTTTTTCTCTCTGCTTTTTACTCTTTAGTAATAACAGTGGCAATCATACTTACACATGAAAAGGTTTCAACTGATTATTATTTCAAATAATAAAAATAATGCAAGAGTTTGAATGTCAGTCTGTCCCTTTTAGGAATAAAAGCAAAAACAAGTAACAGTATCTGAAAGCTGATAATTCCAATTTGCTTTGGGCTTCAGGGGTAGAGCAATCTGTCTTCTTCAACCATACTGTTCATTATACTCAGAAGAAGGTATCTGGGATTTTTTACCTCCCTTTAATTAGAATTTGCTGCACAACCACAGATAACTTGTTCAAAAATCCTGAATTTTTGAGATCTTCCAATAGGGGAGTGCTTATACAAGCAACTGAATGCTCCGAGCTATATTCTCAGTCACTGTCTAGATGGTGAAAGTTTCCTTTGCAAGGGTTCTTACAGTGTTGTGTTCAGCTGGATTGGGTGAGATTCCCCACCCTGCTGTTCCACTCAGTTTCCAAGTTCTCGTAACCAGCTGCTTTTTGCTCCCACATGAGCACTCCAGCTCACAATCACAGACACAATCTGTCCCACTGCTGTTAAACCTCATAAACCTCACACAAACTATGGTAATCGTATGCAAAAGCTTGTCTTACTCGACAGTTTTCTATTTGTAAAGGTCTTAGCTATGTAGGATTTTGTCAGTCCGGCAGCAATAACCTTTCTAGGAGTCTTCAGAAAGTCCATTTTTCCACAGAAATTAAATCAACATGTTGAAATATATAATTCAATGTAGGCATGGAAGGTCCTGCCTGAGGAAATCTTCAAGTCCGTCCAGAATTCCTACCTGGAGAGCTCTTGTACCAGCTAATCCAATGCTTTGTTGCAAGGCAGCCAGCATTTCAGCCTCCTCATGGGGCAGTCCATCACTCATCATCCCACTATCTTGTCTGTGCAGATGAGTAACTAATGAATTGTTGTACCACCTGGGGAATGAATGGCCTGAGTGCAGAGGATGTGTGTGCACATAGCTGCAGCCCTGATAACCAGCCACACCACTTTAACAACACAACCAACT
The DNA here is from genome assembly GCF_030490865.1 of Poecile atricapillus. Classification (NCBI taxonomy): domain Eukaryota; kingdom Metazoa; phylum Chordata; class Aves; order Passeriformes; family Paridae; genus Poecile; species Poecile atricapillus. Next base: position 58,748,963 of record NC_081289.1, on the reverse strand, counting down.
TTTAACTTTCATGTCTCCCAAATTCCATGGTTCTTGGCACAAATCCTATTATAATTTCAAGTGACACCGGTAAAATAGATAATTTTACCTGTTTTTCCTCAAAATAATGAAACCAATGATCTTAAACACCTTTTAAAATTTCAAAGAGGATCTCCAAAGTAAAATGCTCAAAAATCACATTAGTATTCCCAAATTTGTTCACTGTTTAGGAAAATTCTTGGTTATTTCTAGTTCCTGAGTCTCTGAGTGCATTTAATGCCCACAGTATTAAGGTTTCAGCCCATTAACCATCTTTAATTTCAAAACCACCTTCGTTGATTAATTTTTTCCTTCAGGCTACCTCAGATATCTTGTTCAGTTTCATCCTTTTCTGGTTGCATCAATGTAGATATCTTGAATATAGACACCTCAAAGTACATTTCTTCCAACTTCCTTTTTTCCTGAGCAGTGCTAATCGGCACAGTCTAGTGCATGGTCCCCCACTTACTCCACAGGTCACACATCCCCATTATCTCAATCTCTTCTCCACTTTTAACTTTGTCATTTTTATTTATTCCTTTGGCAAACCTTCCCATGTGCTGTTTACGTTCACTGCCAATTGCCTAAGCCACCTTTCCCTCTCTCGTTCTCTGAGTCTTTTATTGCCTCTATTCCAACCTTTTTACTGTAAAATGCATTATTCATTTTTTGTCAGTATTGTATTTCTTTTTGTAAAAGACTTCTTTGGTTCAGGTTTCTTTCTGATGTTTCTTTCCCTCTCACAGATCTATAATGTGTTTATTCAATATGTAAATTATTTAAGATTTTTATTAAAGCATTTATTTATACTAATTTGTGTTAAATTATTGTGTACATTAACCTGATGTTTTGAATGGCTGAAATATCATTCAGACAATGAAAATATTTGTGATAAAAATCAGCTTGATTGTCTTTGGGGACTATCTGGAATTTGTTTGGGTAAGAGAAGGTTATTTAACTTTTGTTCATCTGAAATCAGAAAAAAGGGAAGGGAAAGGTATATTTATCTTTTTAGATCTCTCTGACATTGCTGCTGTTTTAATCTTGGGGTTAGATGCAGCATAGATGAATGTAATGTTATTTATATATTTATCATTATCATGAAAATATTCTGCAACAGTCCATACTTCAAGCTGAACAAAAAATTAATAAAGATATTTAGTGGCTGTGATGTCATTTGAACTAATACAATACTGAATAAATGTGTTTACCTTGACATTAAATTAAATTCTGTGTAACACCTTGCATCACATTTTATTTTTTGACATTTTTGGTATTCCCAACTGGCATCTTAACAGATTGAAATTTTTCATTATACAGAAATCCACAAACCCAGTATTACATGATTTTAACAATTATAGCTATTTTCTCCATGACATGTGCCACTCACTCCTATTAATATGCACTTTAGCAAGTACCAAGCTGATATTATTTATACTTTTGAATGAAGTACACAAAGACCTACAATAATTTCACCTTTGTGAATCTTGCCTTTGGAGGATGCTATCTTATTTTCACTTTTAAATTTCATTTAAAATATAACTGATTTTATGATCTGTTCTCATGCTCTGAGTAAAGCAAGATAGAGCGTTCTAAATAGCTCCTTTTCAATTCTTGGGAATTTTCATCAGTCTACTGAAAAATCACTTCAAAAAACTGAGCACTATTCATCTAAAATTCCCCTTAAAATGGTAATTGATGTGAATTAGTTTCAGTTTTGAATTGAGTACTCATTCATGTTTTAAGGGATATTTTTTCTGAAGATTTGGTTGAAGGTGTAACATTATCCTTGATCATATTTTTCCCTGACTTCAAATTACAGAGGATTTAGGTCTCCTGGTTTGATGTTCAATTTTCCCTTGCCATATTACAAAAAACATGTAATCTTTGATGGTTGTGTACACCTTTTCCTGGTATGAAGGACAACATATTCTGACTGAAAACAAGCAAATGTACTCCCATTTCCAAAACAACTAAGTGGCATCTATTTTGTGCTTGTTAGTTTGTTGGGACTTTTTTTAATTTTCTGTAAGAAAATTTTGCTGCTGTTTTCATGTTTAACTTATGTACGTCTGGTTTGTTTAGGACAAGTTGTTCCTAGAAGGAATTGTATTTTATTGCCTCCAGTACTGCTCAGTGTCTAGTATAATGAATGCATCTTTCACTTCACCTGGGTTTGCCCTTTGCTACAACAGCAAACCTCTTTACTCTGTGAATCCCACTGAAATAACACTGTTTTGTTACAGGTCATGGATCTTCAACCACGCTTTTAAAGGCTGGGTAAGAGCAAGCTGCTTTGTGATGATAAAATGTACCTGAGAGGAGTGCTTCATGAGATTCTACCTTAAACCTCCCTTTTCCTTTGCCTGGAAATATCCTGCTCACAAAATTTTTCTCTGACAACATAGAATAGAAGTGGTGCTTGATGTAGTGAGGAAAAGCAGAGCAAGGTATGTGTCTGTATTTGTTGTACCGTGACATCCTGTGCTTTCTGCTCCATGGGAGGGTTGTGCTACGCTGCCTCTGGACCATGTGCAGCTCTAGCATCGCCCATGCCTCCGACATATGACTGCCAGGACCCTCCCAACACATCTGAAAGCAGTGTGAACAGAAACCAAAAAGGCCCCCTCTTCCTGATTTTTTAATTAAGTACCAGAGTTAGGACATGCTGATAATAAATGATACTACCTACTTGAATATTGATGGGAAAAAGTCACCAGTATATAATAATAATTGTATGCAGTACCTTTGTGATGAGCTTTGTGACACAGAAAATTGAAAATGCAAGAGTAGAGATTTCTTGTTGATAGGAGAAGAAAAATAAAGGTGCAGAACTCTTTCATGAAAAGCATTTGTGGTTCTTAGAAAGGCAAAGAGAGCCGATAATGGCAAGAATCGAATAAATTTTTTTATTATTTCAGATAAGAGAGTGAATGTGGTTATTTTATAAGTGCAACACATAGATAATACAATTTCAGTAAATTTCACAATTATCTTGTGAGAGTTCAGACACGGTGAATCACTTGGCTCAAGAGTCTTAACTCTCTGCAAGTAGTTTAATTTTCTAAACTGATATTATAAACAGTGATGAATGACTGATGCCTTTGTTGAGAAACTGGACAGAAGCTCATATAATATTCTGTTTATTCTTTGCAGACAGGATATTTTGAATTTTCCATTGAAGATGAGGAGGAAGATACTCTTCCTGATAAGTATAGCAACACATATTTATCTTCTTTTTCAACATAATATTAAAAAGCTGCATATTTTTCCCACATGAAACAAGTCTACAATAGATTATTCCTAGGTATTTCACATATTTTTTTCTTTCAGGTACTGTGAGACCTGTTCCTTGCCTTACACTATGTAGTTTCATAACAATTTTGATAAGAAATTTTTATGCAAATTTTTTTATTTTCTGATGGTGTTTTTAGATAACCAAATTTTCAGATTCAAGTCATTTATTTCTATGCTCACCCTTATTACAGTATCATGTCTTCATGAAAAACTTAGGATGCATGATTATAAATAATTAAGTAATGAGGTAGCACAAGTGCCTCATATTTTTATGTTTTTATGTTTTCTAACAACTAATAAATAATATTAGTTGTTAGAAAAGATACTTAGCTTATTTGAGTTTTGACTGATTTCTCTCTTCTGTTTTCAGAGAATCAAGCACCTTCTTCAAAAAAGTGGGAGTAAAATTGCTGTGAGGAAGGAATAGGCAACTCCATCTTTCATTCCAAAATTGGTTGATTGTACAGATGAGAGTGCCAGACTTGTCAAATTCAAGTGTCAGCCTCATGCTCTTTAGTATGGAAAAAAGATGACGTTGGAAAAAGTAGGGAGAATTTGTTCCCAGCTCCTATCTATGCATGTTAACAGCTTCTCTCTGTATGTAAACAGCTCTTCTCTATGTGTGTTAATCCTAAATGGTTTCATGTAAGATGAATAAACTGTTTTTAGAGTCTGACTAGAATGAGTAACATATCCAAAAAATACATTAAGTGTCTTTGATTCATGTAGGCTTGATGAAAGTAGTTTACTACTAAAGTGCTCAGTTGTTAAATCTGTTTTTCCTGAGCAAATGATTAAACTAAAGAATTTAGTATCTAAAGCATTTACTATGTACAAATTATATAAATAACAGTATTGCAAATGCTACAGGGAAACCTTTGTTATTATTTCAAGAAGACCTTATGGATTTTATTTTATTGTACTCATTGAATTCTTTCACTGTAAAAAATACCTCTGTTCTTAAAAAATATATTATTATTTATGGGTTTGTCTTACATAACTATCTTATAATTTCTCTCTTTACACTCTTCTCCACTTTTTTCTAACAAATATGTCAGCTTTTCTGCTTATATTTTATTTTATTTCATCTTCATTTTTTTTTTATTTGTATAATATTTTCATTGCTACTAGCACTGTTCTTCTTTTACTACAGTCCTTTTATTATTTAAGCACTAGAGAAGACAGGGATTATGCCTGAGAGCTGTTTCAATTTTTACTTGCCTATTCAGATAAGGATTCACTACTTCTAGTGAAGTGAGTTGGCATATGAATACAGTATCCACACCACGTTGTTAACTCTAGTATGAGATAGGATTGAAACAGAGAAACTCTGTGGAACAAATAGGGGCCACTAAAACAGTTTATCATTCCCAGTACTGAGAATGCCACTTCAAAGCCACATCAGTACAGCTGCTCTTTGGGCTTTTTTGAATCCATCAGCGAGTACATGGACTTCTGCACATCCCAAATCTGCTCCTGATTAAGAGAGTAAAAAAATTATTTTTCAAGCACCCCTTGGGTTACATAGCAAAAACTTCTGCTTAGTGTCACGAGTAGGAAATTAATGAGGGTCTCAGTAAATGAGCAAATCTATTTTATCTACTGTCAGAGAGAATCACTTATTACAGTCCTTCTCAAAGGGCAAAAGGATAATTTGGACAGTGGGTTCATCGCTAAATAAGTCCATCATTGTAAAAATTCTAAGCCACTTTTACATTAAAAAACAAAACTCTGATTTGCATTGTAAGAATATCTAGATAATGGGTACAACTTATTTCAGGAGTGAGAAAGTTCACACTCAAAAAATCTTTCTTGAAAAATTTCAGTTTATAGATGAGATGAACTTTGGGACATATCTGAATAGCCTTTATTTAGCTTAAATTCATAAGGAGATTTTTTTATACATCCACTTAAAATTTAAAAATGTGCATTTTTATTAAAAAGAACAGAATTCACAGGAATTTGTTTTGACAGATGCCATTTCCACTCTCACAAGTTAGCAACAAAACTTTTGGACTTTTTGTAGTGACTTTTTAGCCACCACTCAGTGGCTTGTTCCCCAGAAAACTTCAGGCATGTCTGAGAAAAACAGTTCACTTTCATCTGATGAGTAGCACTAGCTGTGCCCCATGGAAAAGACCCTACATATGTGTTTAACTTCAAGTTTCAGAAATACTTTAGACAGTCTGAAAGCACAGAGCTTAAAGCATTGTGACTTCACAAAAAAACAGACTAGAATAATATATAGTATCCATTATCTATTACATAATGTAAAATACATTCTGTCAATCATTAACTAATTATTATTTATCATAGTATCATATAATGATTTGGGTTGAATGGGAGCTTAAAATTATCTAGTTCCAAAGACCCTGCCATGAGGGGAAATTCTAGTAATGTACTGATATATTAAATATACTTTAATATATTTTATGAATTAATAAAATATTTTCTTGATCTATATTTAGTGTCTTTTAATATAAAATAATAAAATAACTTGATGAAACAATTTACTATATAAAATATGTATTAGTTTCTTAATAGAACATATTATTCCATTTTTTTATACAACGGTATATGCATTATGTGTGTTAGAGCAGATTCTTCTGTATTAAATATGGACAGTCACGGGCTCCTCTGGAGGGACACAGAAGGCAGACAAACCAGGGAGGTGGTACAGCACTTGAGGGAGGGATTGGATTGTGTGGGGCTTGCAACAGTGATGACAGCTGAGAGACTTTGTTTAAAGATAAAAGGAAAAGAAAATAAAGTCTACCCTGTCCTTGCCCTAATGGGTGACTTTTATCTCCTGGATATCTGCTGGGAATAACATACAGTGGTTACAAGCAGGTCCAGGAAAGTCCTGAAATATGTTGGAAATAACTTTTTGGTGCAGATACTAAGAGAGGCATCTGTACAGGATTTCTTCTAGATTTATTTTCAAACAGAGAGGGACTCGTGGGCTAACATGGGTGGATACCTTGGTCACAATGATCATGAAGTAGTTGAGCTTGAAATCATGGGTAAGAGGAGAAAAGCTGCCAGCAAAACTTTTGCCCTAGGTACGGGCAGAGAAGACTTTGGGCTGCTAAAGGAACTAGCTAGTAAGGTCCCTGGTAACCTACCTTTGGAGTTACTGATGTGTATAAATGCCGGTTACTTTTTAAGAGACATCTGTTAGGAGTGCAGGGGAAGGCAATCCCAAAGTGTCAGAGGTCAATGAAAAGGGGAAGAAACCCACCTTGGATGAGCAAAGATTTTCTTGAACAACTTAGGTGGAAAAGGAAACTATGGACATTGGAAGCAAGGACAGGCAGGGCAGGAGGACTACAGTGACATTGCTCACCACTATAGGGAGATAATTTGTATGGTTGCTGTTTGATTAGAATTCTGTTGTCCTGTGAAAGGCAGAAAGGGTTGTTAAAAATATGTTTACAGTGACAATTTACAAAGTAATAAGTGTATATAAAGAAAAAACTAACAAACAGATAAAGATTGTAGCATAACCAAATTAAACCTGTCCCAGTTCCTACAACAATTATTTGCTTAATTTTTCTACTGTGTGGCCCGATATACAAATGGTCCCAGTAGAAAACATGTTGGACAGCAGCTGCATCTCTAAGTCATTTACATTGGAAGATGAGTGGACTGTGTCCAAAATGCTATTATGCAGCTGCAACAAAATGGGGTTGGCTGTTTAGTAGTATGACATGTGAGTGCTCATTTTCATATTTTCCTTTTGCTGTGTTACTCCTCCCATGAGATAACTGAGTTGACTGTCCAGCAATTCCCAATGCTCAAGTAAGTCTGTATCATTTCATTATTTGGTGTAAATGACAACAAATAGTCATTCTAATCACTGAAAATGAAAAATGTGAGATAAATACACTGTATTGAAATATTTATCATGCAACTTTAATTTAAAATATGATTTGTTATAGGAGACAATATCTTATTTCAAATTTTATTTCTTACAATTTGTATCTGATTTTTTTATTCATTTCAGGTTATGATTTTAAAATGGAACATTCTTTCTGAACAGTGTCAATCAGCATTGTAGCCACTTAAACATTATAGAAATATTTGTGTGCTAGTAGGTAAAAGAAGTTCAAATTTTTTATTACTTTTCTGCTACAATAGAAACTTTCCACTAAAAACCACAGGGAATTATATATTATAGAGAATTATATTCTTAAAGTGCAATTTTCTCAGCTTCTGTGTTGTAAAATTTGACTTAAAATAAAATGTTCTCTCTAAATGCCTACAATATTTATGTACTGAAAACGCTTCAGATGTCACTATCTCAGATGTTATTTATTCTGTGTTTACAGCTGTATCAACAGGTAGAATTACTTTTTACTTAATCCTTAATGTCATATACCATAATTATCTAATGTAAATCTAAATAGTGTATCACTTTACTATTCTGTGTCTCTTAAAAATCTGAGTATGTGATACATGAATATATGTGAGTTTGATCCATATCTTCATTTCCCAGCTTGCCAGCTTTTAACTTTGTGTTGTAACTCATCCATGAAGCTCAGACCTTCATCACATGTCCATTATCAGCAATTCTACAATCTTACTTTCCTGCTTTCTAGACTTTGTTTATCTTCTTTTTACTTCTATAGTTCCAAGATAGACAGAATCAGTTTTGTAACCTGTTTTGTCTCACAATTCCTTAAGGAAGTTCAGAATACTGTGAATAATATCTATATTAGAAGTAGTAATGTCAATATTATTAATTATATTAATGTTAATAATAATAATCCCTGCACTCATAAAGTAGGCATAATATTAAAAGATATGAAGTATGAAATATTTTGAAAGGATGATTTTATGTTGATGTTTATATTGTCAGCAGCCCACTCATTACGATGTTGTTGAGGGTTTTAATATGATTCTTCCAAGCTGGCTGTTAAATTACTGGATTACTTTTTCTAAATCATCAAACACTGGTTTAGAGAAAATTCAACTGTCTCAAGATAAGAGATATTAATAAGCTGTGAGATGATACATATCTGGAACCCATGAGATTAATACTGAATACTCTTTAATCAGGTAGAGTTCATTTACAAGTTGATCATCCATACCCCTAGTGAGAACCCTGGATGCAGAACAATTCTGGGCTTTATTAGTTGATAATGTAAAAGAAAAATAGCACCTTGAAAATCCAATTCACACAGAACACTCTTTAGAGAAAGTTCTAGAGGATAAAGAATATAAAATGAAAAAAAAAAAAAGAAAACAGCAAAGATTTAGGAGCTCTTCTATCCAACTCAGAAATTAAATTATCTTGTGCTAAAATATTCAGAAATTTAAACACACTTATAAGGAAGCTAAAGAACCAAAGACCTGACAAAGCCAAAATAAAGGAAGGTATAAGTAACCTAAAGAAAAATTAGGACTCAAACCTCAGAAAATTTTAAATAGGAGGAGTACACTTTCATATTAAACATGTAGTTAGAGAATCACAAGAAAGGTCAAGTAAAAATATTAAAGGATAACCAACAGAAGTGGCTTCTTTGAGTAGTTTAGTTTTTGTCTTGTGAGTCAGTACATTTCTACAATGAACTTGCTTGTGAAAGCAGTAAATTGCATTCTAAATGAGTATATTTGAAGCAGTTTATTAACTCTTGCCTGGGCTCTACTGGCTTCAGATCCACTGTTTTCCATTCCTCAGAATAAAATTATAAATTCTTTCCAATTTAACTGATGTGGATTGCAGAAGACAGTGAAAAACACAATCACACTTCTGAATTTGTGTAATGGTTTAACCTCAGACATAACTAAATACCATGAAGACGCTTGATCACTGGTGGTGTGGGTTGAGGTAAGAAGAGTTTAATAATTGAAATAAAGATAATAATAAAAATATTATTATTCTTGGTGGTAGTAGTAGTAGTAGCAGTAGTAATAATAGTATCAAAACAAAGAGAAGAGAAATAAAACTCAGAGGGAAAACAAATGATGTATAATGTATTTGTTCCCCATCTGTTGAGACCAGTGCCCAACCTGTCCCCAAGCAATTATCAGCTCCTTCTGACCAACTTCCCCCCAGTTTATATACTGGGAATTCATGGTACAGAATATCCATTTGGCCAGTTGAGGTCACCTGTGCTGGTAATGTTCTCTCAGGAAGTTTCTTGTGCACCTGCTCACCATCAGAGCATGGAAAACAGAAAAGCTTTTGACTTAAGCCCTTGAGCACTACTCAGTAACAACAAACACATCAGTGTGTTGATATTCTCCTACTAAATCCAAAACACAGAACTGTAGTAGATACTAAGTAGAAAATTAACTCTATCTCAGCTGAAACTCTCGAAGGAGAGTTGCTAAATCTTTAATTATTTAGACTGTTGGAGAGATAAAGCCTAAAGCTACAAGTGTGGTTAATTAAAACTGTATATCCTACACAAAAAAATAAAATGTTGTGAGTGGAAAAAAATTGAGCTAAGAAAAGCAGAATTCATGTCACACTTCTGAACCTGGAAATCTAAACAATAACTGAAACAAGTACTCTTCCCAGCAGTCACTTGTGAGCCTCAAGTGCTTTTGTGATTGGTAGGGAATCTTGGGACTAGCAGATTTTTAAAATGCAAAGACTTACTGCTGGTTACAGTGGAGCATCCTGTCCTGAAGTAATGTAACTTTGAGAACAGTGATGTAGGGGTTGATTTGCATTTCTATGTCAAAGGCCAAAAAGATTTTCTGAATAACCATTACAAAACCATCACTGATAATCAGAGTCAATAATTGTATTGATATCTGTAACACTACAGTATAGTGCAAGGTTCATCAAGGTTAAAACACACATACAGAAGTTCATCTAACCTTTCAGGAGTCTCTTTGAACCAACTCTAGGGATGGAACATGACACAGCTGTGCAGCCAATACTTGGTCATATAATTATTTTTATACTTATATTTTTAAAAAAGAGACAATAGATAATAGAATAACAATAGCCCTCCAAATCTCATAATTAGTTAACATATATTAGTGAAGACATTCTGAATAATTGTGCTGGTATGAAACTATGCATGAAGGGAAAATGTTTATATATACATTTGTCAATATCTCATGCTAAAATATTGCACTAAGGATCATCAAAATTGCCAATATATTTAAAATACAATACACATGTGACAGTGCAAACTGCTTTTTTCTCAGAATATATCCCAGTTGTAATGTCTAAATAGAAAAAAAGTACATAATCTAATGAATATTGATCTAAACATAAAATGAGACCTCTCAGCGAAAAGCTATTTACTAGGTTTCTAGAAGTATTCTGTAATTCTGCATGTGATGATCAAAAGTAGCTGCTAAAATAAAAAAAAAGTATCTTGAAATATTTTTTTGATAAGAACAGTTCATGTCATTTAAAGAAAGACAGGCTATGAAATTACTTTAGAGTTAGGGTTCAACTAATTCAATAGTCATTGCTTTTTCAAACTGTATTTGCTATTGCAAAATAATTGCATCTTATTGTAGGTAATGAGGTAAAAATAACATTAATATGAATTGGGACATGTCGGATTCTGGACTCATGGCATTTATCAGGATTGAGAGAAAACTAATGCTAATTACAAATCAGGAAAAAATTTCTATTACAACCTTGGTGGACATGAAACAAGTCCTGTAGCAGTCTAGATAAATGAAATTTAGAATTAATGGAAGTGTTTTGTTTATTTGTTTTCCTTTTTTATATTAAGACAGCTATTGCTATGAATTAGCACATGAGGAAAGTCAACATCCAAAGAATCAAATGAGATGTATTTCTGTACAGAATGCATCTTTCAAAAGGTAATGTACCCTTCCCCCTCTTAATCATCTTTTCTGGGCACCTTCACTTCATACTGAGATTTCACAAACTTTTTTAAAGCACAAGTCGGAAGTAGAAGTAGACATAAAAGAGTAGCACATATGATAGATACTTAGGTCAAAGGAGGTACTCAGCTAACCCACAATGTGTTCACCATCTCCAATTAAGTAGCTGGAGGGTTTTTGGAGGATTCTCAGCTATCAGGAAGGTCAGGCAGGTCGGCCTCCACTGCACTTTTGAATGGACTGACACACATTGCTCCTGACCTGCTGTCTTCTCATTGTTTGGGAGTTTTTTCCTTAGGATTTTATGTATTCTCCTATCAGTGTTTTTCCTCTCCTACCCCTGAGCTGCTAACTATCCCTGTATCAGCTCTCTCATTTTACATAACTCTATGCCATGTACTTTTTCACAGTCCTTTTCCACAACTTGGCAATTTTCCCATTTTAGTAAAGTTTATGGAGTTGGACCATATCAAAATTATATCAAATACCAAAGACCTCTACTCAGATAAAACTGGATCCCTATGTCCTGTAAGTTCTCAAAAGTTTGGTAAGTATTTTTGACCTTGCCATCTAATAACATATTCTATTTGTCTTTGAGTTTATATACGTATATTTTTTTAGACATCTAAGCCATCCCATGGTAAGGAGTTTTGCAGTTTGACTGTATTTTAAGTGAATGAAAGTAGTTCCATTAATTTTGTCACCTTTTCTCTGAATCTTTTTGATTCTACAAAGTCCTTTTTGAGGTGAAGCAATCTGAATGATACTTTGTTTCTGGGATGATGATACTTATGTCGTTTGTGAGAGATGATGATACAACAGATTTACTCATGTATGAGTAGGTAAATGCTACTGCTTACACATGTGAGAAGCCTGTTCAAGACTTTAACTCTTGGCCTGGAAGAAGGAGCATTGAAATCAATAATGACTAGGCCTATGTAGGAAAGAAAATCATAACGAAACCCGCCAGATAATCATGACTGACCTTGATCATCCAGAACTAATTCACAATGGCTTAAGGTAATCCTTGCCTACATTTTATCTTGAACTCACAGAAAAGTGCTGATCTCTGTTATCCAGTACAAGGCATGCTCTGTCTCAAACAAGAAAGTGATTCCTTTACAGCAGCTCTATTTCACATTATTAATACCATCCTTAATCATAAGACAGAACCCAAATCTTGTTCAGCAGCTCAAACTGCAGATCAAATTATAATCTTCCTTCAAAAGCTTAATTCAGTGTTTAAAGGACTTTCTTTCAATATAATAGGACTATATCTTGTATAAAACTAGAAGAGTTTGCCCAGATATCTCTTTTGTTATTCTAATGTCTTCCTTACTGTTTTCATGCTCACTGGCTCCTGGGTTAGAACCAATTAGAAATATGAGGAAAAGAATTTAAACTTAAAAATTAATTTAGTCACATCCCAGTAAGAAGAAGGTAGATGTTAATTAAAGAAATTTTAAACAAAGCAAATCCTCTCCAGGAATTGAACCCACACCTTTTCATAACACTGTCAATTACCCTATTCACAAGGCAATAGTAAACGAGAAGCACAACAGAATCAGGTGTTGTATTAGCCAACAGAGGATGCTCCTTGATCCTTATGAAAGTAATAAAAATATATTAAGAGAAGCAAAGTAATTAAAATTTTCCATGACTATAGAATGTAGATGAAGTGTATTCCCTCAGTCATTCCAAGGAATATGTGTGCGTAATTTAAGGACATTCAGAGGAAATACAGTATATATCTGCTCCTCAGTGCCAAAATACACCTGAAAAGAGAGCAAATTTCTTTTTTCCAGCTTCAGTTCTGTAAATTCTGTCTAGGATAATGATAGTATATGATTAGCAGAGATGATCTTCCCAAAGTACCAATAGCATTCAAAGGTTTGGATTATCCATTGATATAATGTCTGCATGAGGTATCTAAAACTACACACAGTTTGAACCACTGGGAGCACTATTTAACTGAGAAAAGAGTATCTAAATGACATAACAAGTCTCTTCCATTTCTAATGCCTTTTTTCCATATCTTACAGGGTTTATTCTCAAAGTCAGAGCTTTTTTGTCAAAAAATTGCCTCATTGCTTAACCCACATTATTTTGAGTGAATGACTTCTACGGTGAATATCCATTTTTTCAGAGCTTGACCTACTAAGATAAGACATATGGAGAATATAATGACAGGTCCAGAGATGAGTATCTGTAGTTATAAACATCCAATAAACATCCAGGTGGAAAACTGAGTGACAGCATCAAAATATTCCCTCAGCCAATAGCTTTTATTATATGAAAAAAAAGAAAAAAAAATTGAATAAAGCATCTAAGGTTCTTACATTATGACACTTTTCATTTTGGATTTTCTGAATAATCTTTGAGGAAAAACAAATGCTTCCTAAGGCTGGTGTAGAGTTTACACTACTCTTACCATTCTAGAGAATCTGTAGAATGATGAGACTTATGCCCAAAGTTAATTGAGATTAATTGCTTTGTCCACACCAGCCCCATTCCTAAGTGTGTAAATAAACTTTTTAGAATACATTTTTTTAGTTTGTAATGAGATCTAACTTATTTATCCATAAATCCAGAGTGAATCAATACATGTCAATAGAGTCATCAAAGTCAAATAATTCCTCCAGCCATACACCTAGCTGTTAAAATCAGGCTCTATTCTTCAGCTTTTACAAAGAAACCATCCACTGAATTCAGAATTCATTGTACAAAACTAGAAAAATAAGGATTGAGTTTAGGTTATCACAATCACATTTGTGTTGATACTTCCACTTAGAAACTGCTATTAAGAGAAAAATATTGTTAGTGCATCACCTATACATCAGAACTAAAATGAAAACCTTCCCATGCATCACTTTTTCAATTAAAAATAAACAGAAAACCTGCACTATTATGGGTATGTGTAGTTTTTGTTGTACATATTGATTTGTTAATCTTTGAAAAGAACATTTTTCAAAGAGGTTTATTCTCATCAGCTAAGGGTTTTGTGGTATTGTTTTCTTCTTTTTCAGCAGAAAAGATACTATCTCCTCTTTCCAAAGCATCTTGGACACACGATATATTTTACTAGAAAAAACTCATAAATTATATTTTTCTGTTGCTTTCTTGTTCTGGGCTTTTTTGGCTACTTTAATAGTTATTGCTAACTACAGTAATTTTAAAACAAATTTATGCCCTTGGGTCAGAGCTTTAAAAGGCATCCTATAGTGTACATATCCCAAGAATATCAATCGTGGAGTGTGTAAAGGCAGGTAAAGAGAGCACTCCTTACATCCTCATGACAAAAAGTGTAGATGTATGCTTGACTAATATTTCTCCTCCAGCCAGATTATACATTATTGTTGGAGTAAAACCAACAAGAGTGGGGACAGTATTAGTAGATAATTTTCCGGCTTGAATATTGCTGAAAGTTGTTTTTTTTTTAAATATGCCATTTGTATTCTGATTTTTTTTACATAAACCTCTTGGAATAAGTAAAGAGCTTTTGTGTTCCACAGGAATGTATTGCTTGAATCGTATTTCTGAGCTGCTATCAGTGTGACTAATTACTAGGATGTTGTAGAGAAGGAGTAAAAGCTTTGTATCACTAGGGCTTTCTTCTCTCAGGGTGATAGCCTCTTTCCAAGCACAGCAGCAGACAATGCTAGCAGTCAATGATGCCATTCTTATCCTTTCTTGTCCTAAAACCCACTTTGCAGCAGCAGTCCAGAAGCCCAGTTGACGGTTAATAATGTAGAAAGAAAGGAGTATAAAGGTCATGTTTTTTTGTGTGGCATGTACAATAAAATCATATCTCAACATGCAGTGTCCAACACAGGTCAGTGACTCAGAAACACCACCACGAGTAAGAGTTTACACTATTCAAAACACTTCAAATGGCCATGTTAAGGCTGATTTCACTTTTCCTAGAAAGTATTTGTAAATAGTTGGGGTTTGGCCTTTTTTTTATTTTCAAAAAGACCAAAATAATCTTGGGGAAATCAGATGAAGGACTAGAAAGTGTTAGCACTCAGAAAAATGTGACGTTGCAGATATAACAGCAGGTAGGCTCAGGGCTTAGACAGGAGGACAAAAAGCAAACTCTTGGGACACATAAACCCTCAAATTCTGGAACCTAGAATAAAGACTTAGGAAACTCCTAATATTTAATAACATCATTTTTTAAAAGTTGTTCATAAATGTAAAGTGATAAAGAAAACCTAACCCCAAAACCATGATGAAAAAAAGTGACTCTGGCTGATATTTTTCAAATTATTCAATATCTCTCTGGGAGAGTGTGCATGTAATTTATTCCTAGGCACACCTGTAGTTAGGCTTGCTTCATTGTGCTTGAATTATCAATATTTAGGAGAAGACAAACACGAAAAGCAACAATTTATTAACACAAATATGCTTCTGTCACAACACAGATGCATAGGTGATGAAGGGCATTTCATCCTCCCAGCAGCTTACACAGTACCCACACTGCATTGACATATCATCTGTAAACTTACCTCAGACCTGACAGAGAGCAAACCTTGAATATTAGCAGTATTAACAATTGCATTCCTTGCCTGGACTGAAGACTACTGAACATTCATTTTACTTGTACTGCACTGTCTGCAGGCCTGTGCCCTGTGTATCCACAACACCCTACAGGAACAACAGCTCTGCAGTATCGTGGTGACTGGATCTCTTCCCATCTACAGGTGCATTTACCTAAATATCTCAGTGAATAAATTACAGCAAGCAGAACACATGATGCAATATAAAGGTAAATTTTTGTCTGTATATCACCACCTATAAAGCAAGAAAATCTGCTCTGGAAATATTTATTTTTAATGTGCTTATATTCTGCTGCCAGTATACTTTTATGGAAAGTATTTTCTAAGTATACTGAAACCAATATGCAGACTGTGGGCAACTGCAACTGGTTCTCTATTCAAGTGTTAACATGTCAGTCACTGAGATAATATCTTTCTTATTTATTTGTTGTTTGGTTTTTTTGTGGATTTGGTTTTTTTTGCTTTGTTTTAGTTTTCTTATAATTTAAAAATCCACAAAAAAGAAAAAAAAAACAAAAAAACAACAACAGCAACAACAATAACAAAAAATAACAAAATCCAAAAACACACCAGATCTACTTTACCTGAAAATTGAAATTATTTTTATTATGTCAAGAAATGAGGATTCACTGATGTAGCTTTTTTTTTTTTTTTCTGCTTTTAGTCAGAGGTACATATATCAGGATTTGGAAAGAAGGCATTTATTATATATAAACAAAAAGTATATTTATTTTTTTTATTTGTTAGTTGTTTATTATGTTGCAAATGTGTGGAGTTATTAAATATGAAAATCCAAAAATATTTATCTATTTAGATAGGTTGTTTATCTTGAAGAATATTTTCAGAATCATATCAATTTTGAACGTCTAATCATAGAATATTTTTTCTTCTTCAGAATATATATATATATATTTTCTTTCAGTATGAACAAAGAGAAATAATTTCATATAGATGTCTTTATTCCTCTATGGTTAGATGATATCTTTTAGATAAATAAGGAAGATGAAATAAACAGAGTAAATGAAAGAAGTTTTATGGGTAAAAATTCAATTTATCTGACAACACTAATTGTTATACCTTTAATTTGTGGTCTGAAAAGTGTTGCACTTATATATTTAAATTTGGTTTATGATATAATTGTGTTCACCAATGACTTGACACAGTTTTTTATATTTTTTAAAACATCAATAATTTTAACTCAACAAATGGCCAGAAGTTTTAGCACTGGACAAATGAGAGAACAAACAAGAGTATTTCACAAGTCACGTATTACTCAGGGCTGTGAGCTCTGTTGTCTGCCTTATGGGAACAAAAGACACATTCCCTGCTTCTCTTCTAGCTCATTTCCTACTGCTTCTGTTCAGGTTTCCTACTTTTGGGGAATCAAATGTGCAATTGCCATTTTATCTTGTTAATATTCCACAACATCATAGTTGCTGTCCCACATAAAGCTAACAGCTCAGACTTCAGGGGATTCATCTTTCTGCACAGTGTGTCGGGGTATTATCTCTCACTGACACAGCATGGGCTTCTTGTACACCATAGCTACCATATAAATATAAAATGTACACTTTAGATCTTGTTATATTTTGTGGGTCTGATTTACAGAAAAACTAAATAACTGCAGTGATAAATCTATCTAATGCAAAAAACATGTTTGAAACCACAGTATGTGGTTTGTAATAGAATAAACTTTACAAAAAAAAAAGAGCTTTCCAAATGTCAGTATTTGTTGAAATACAGTGAAAAAAATCCTTGGGGACCACAAATTGTGTTGTTTCTTAAAAAAAAAAAAAGCAAGAATGTGCTTATAAATATATTTTAAATTATGATGATTGGCAAATTGAAAACATTCTTGCAGCTCCCTTGAAAATTGTGTTTTGGGTAGCTGGTGCTCTGTAACTAGCAGAGATTTAGTTGAAATTTCTCTCTATATGGAAAATTCATTGTTACTTCCAGGTTTTGTTTTGCTTGATTTTATGTTTTATGGTTTTTTTCAGTTTAAAGAACAATTTAAAGATATATATTTTTTTAAGATTAAGATAAATGTTTGATTCAGATAAAACTCACTAATCATTTTTCACAGAGAGTTTTTGGTCTCCTGTTATTAGGGTTTCATTAGAGACTGTCTGCTTTTCATCCTACACCATCAGATGGGATGACAGAAGCCTTCAACAGAGCTTGTCATCCTTATCAGGGCTCAGAGTGTGCATTGAAGCACGGTGAGCTCACAGTGCCTTCAACACACAGCCCCAAGACACACACCAGCATTCACTTTCAAATCTATGACCATGGGACTTTTTCAGCTTAGGGAATTCCTCCTTTCTGCCTCTCAGAAGTTGGGCTGATATAATGTGCATACAGGTATATGATTGCCCTCTTTTCATCTGGGATAGAGTTAATTTTCTCTAGAAGGAGTGCTGTGTTTTGGATGTGGCATGAGAATAACGATAACACACTGATGTTTTGCTTGTTGCTGAGTAGTGCTTACCCTAAGTCAAGGATTTCTCAGTATCATATGGTCTGCCAATGAGCAAGTGCAAAATAAGCTAAGACAGAGCATTGCTGGGAAAGCTGACCAAAAAAAAACCTGGCTAAGGGGATACTCCACAGCATGTCATGAGAATTGGCCAGGAAGAGGTGACAGTCACAGTTCAGGGATGGACTGGCATAGGTCAGTGGGCGTTGAGCAATTTTATTCGAGATCTCTTCTTTTTTCTTGGGCTTTATTCCTCTCTATTATTTTCATTAGAATTATTATCAATAAAAATATTTTGGTTTTGTTTCAATTATTAAATTATTATTTCAAACCAAGAGGTTGGGTTCTTTTCTGATTCTCCTCCCTACTGGTCAGGGAATGAATAAGTGAGCATCTGTACAGTACTTAGGTGCTGTCTGGGGTAGAAACACAGCAACAGTGTACACAGAGAAACTAAATGCAAGATTAAGTAGACCTTCTGTAATGTCAACCCACCTGGCCTTGATGATTATTGCTGGGAGCAATTCATCAAGAAACTGATTTCAGTAAGGAGCATGATCCAAGAGGAATCATTTGGAATAGCTCATTAACCTTGTAACATGGGAGTGCCCAAAATTTTTTACTTCATTTAATTACTTTCTGTTTATGTTTAAGCTTTAATTATTTTTCCCATTAACTTTTACTTCAGAATGTTTTGTACATGAACCTTTATGAATCCATATAATTACATTTCATATTTGAGTATATACAAATGAAATGTATAAACATATGTAAAGTTTTTCTATATTTAAGTATTAAATTTTATAAATATTTGTGTACTTATTTACATATAGGTACATATGGAAAATTCTTTGTATTTTCAGACATGAGCTCTTCCTGATCTGAAAGCAAAAATGTGAACCATCAGAAGCTGCTCAGAGAGCAAATGGACATGACAGTTTCAACAAATGGAAACTTGCCAACTAAAAGTCAAATGAAAACGTGTGGAGTATGATACTGACAAAAGTGGCAGCTGCTGTTTTTGCTTTCCTTTTCTGTCATTCTTGGTAAAGTGTAATTTGTGGCTGGTCACAGTCACACTGTGCAAGCATAGGGTTGTATGAAAATATTTGGGGTTGTGACTTTGTCAAAAATCATGGCTCCCTGTCAAATCCTAGGCAGTACTGAAAAAAACAGATCCAGGCAAGCGCAATCTGTGGGACCCAAAGTGATAGAAGCCTGCCTGCTGAGGGACCTGGCTCTGTAAAGCTGCTCAGTTATTTGTTAAAGGTCACGGCATGTGGAGGAGTCTCTTGAGGCTTGGAGGAATGTAATGATCATTGTCATCTTCAAGAAGGTATGAAGGAGGATTGGTGACCCTCTACTGAACTGATGAGTTTCATCTCTTTCCCCAGGAAGGTGGTGAACCAAATAATCCTGGAAACCTTCACTAAAATATGAATGAGATGGTGGCTCTTGGGTGTTGTCAGTATGGATTTATGAAGGGGAAAGCGTGCCTAATCAACCTGATAATCACCTTCTATGATGAAATGGCTGACAAGGTGGATGAGGGCAGAGTGGTAGATGTTGTGTAACTTGACTTCAGCAAGGTTTTCCACAATGTCATAATATTCCATTGACAAATTGTTGAATTTCACATTTTTTAAAAGGACATTGAAATTTTTTGTAAGCTTCCTGAACTACCAGGATCAAAAGTGGATCTATTAGTGGAGCAAAGTTCAGATGGAGGGCAGTCATTAATGGTGTGCTCTAGGGGTCAAGACTAAACCAATACTTTTTCACTTAAGTAATGATGTGATGATGGGATATA
Organism: Poecile atricapillus; assembly: GCF_030490865.1. Lineage (NCBI taxonomy): Eukaryota > Metazoa > Chordata > Aves > Passeriformes > Paridae > Poecile > Poecile atricapillus. The sequence goes on along the minus strand of NC_081289.1, from coordinate 58,728,973 downwards.
CTGCACCCAAAATGAGTTTCCAGAAGATACAACAATGGGAATGTTGCTTAGATCAGATCATTGTGTTGCCATTCAAAGGGAACTTAACAGGCAGAGAGGAGTCTCACACATTTCAACAAAAGGAAATGTCAAGTGTATCTTGAGGTAGCGGTATCTGGTGAGGGCTTTGCAGAAAAAGACCTAGTGATCCTGGTAGGAACCAAGTTGAATGTTTGACTTTGTCGCCAACAGCCTCCTGGGCTGCATAAGAAGTGTTTCTTACAGGCTGAGGAAGGTGACCCTTCCCCTCTGTCCATGACGTGTGAAATACCTTTGGAGTACAGTTCTCAGTCCTGGTTTTGCCAGTTCAAGACATGGGCTGGAGACAGTCCAATGAAGGACCGCAAAGATAATAATCTTTTCTGATCACTATCAAGAGACTCATTCACCTGTAGTATGAGGAGAGGCTGAAACACTGGATCTGTTTTGCCTGGAGACAGAATTGCTTAAGAGGTATTTCACTAGTGTATAAATACCTGCTGGGGGAATCGACAGCTTTGGTATGTGAGGACAATCATTGCATGGCTGTGAACATAGAGATAAAAATACCAAAAAAAATATTAAAAAAAAAAAAAAGTAAATTAATGCAAAATTACCTTGGGTTTGGGAGATATCTTTTGCAAGAAAGAAAACATCACTCTCAGACAGGCTAACTTCTATCAGCATGAAGACATTCAGAAAAACAGGCAGGGCAGTTGAATCTGATTTCTTCTTATTGCTGTTTTTCTTTCTCTGCTCTGTTTCTTCAAACTACCTCTCCCAACAGAAATTAGGGTCTCCTGCTCTGGAGCTGGGATCAACTTTGTGTATTATGCATGTCTCTTAACCAATGACTGCAACCAGTTCTCTTCCAAAACTTAAAGACACATTTAATATCACATCCTTCTCTCCGCTGTCGTTGGCTACTTGTTGGCTACATACTCTTTCTTCCTCCTCATATTCATAGGTTTTTTCTCTCTTCCACAGCTTTCATTTTTTTCAAATTGTATTATTCCTCCATGAAAGATAAATATCTAAATAGAAAGCTATCCAAAGTACCATTAAAATTGAGGATTTCACACCTGATGTCCTTCCTTCTCTCCCCTTATTCCTTCTTAATTCTTTCGTTTCACCTTCTCTCACATGATTGTACATATGTGTAATGAAACTCTTCAGGGGAAAGGATTATAGCTAATTTATCTGCTTGTATAATATCTTAGAGTACTAACAGATTAAACAACTCCCTTGGGTAGACAAGGCAGTTTAAGATAGGAAAAGAAATTTTGCAAAACATTTTTGTTTTTATAGAGTGTTTGGTCAGAGAGAGGGCTGCTGCTTTGTCATCACAATGTAATGACAGATCTCCTACTATGTTTAGTATTTGAAGGTCACAGAGCAGAATTTATTTTAAAGTTCTTAAGATACGTTCTCCCTAACCCTTTCTATAAATATCCACTTTCCCATATTGAAGCCCTGCAATAGATTTTAATTTTAACCATGATTGAAGCATATTTTTGCAGAGACTTCAAAGAAAGAAGACTTTTTAAAGCCTTGGTATAATAACCTGAAATTCAATGTGCCCTAAGCTTTGTTCTTCATGTGTTAAAAAATACTAGAAAAAATAGAGCTTGTTTATAATAGTCCCATGAAATGATAGTTTATGTCTTCTAGTAATTGTTATGAACTCAGGAAAAAAAATAATAAAGGAAGGATAATTTTCTTACCTTCCATCAATCAAAGTGACTCCCAATACCAAAGACAAAAATAGTATTATGGAAAGTTTTGATATTTTAGAATACTTAAAGTAAACTGCATTTAAGATGGAACAAATTGGTACTAAATTCATAGGTCCATCCTAAAGAAATTTGTTTTTAATAGTATTCAATTCAAATGGCAAGCTTTTCAAGAAAATGTATTATTTACAAAGAAAATCATGATATACACTTATATTTTCTCATCATCACAAATTATGAACCAGAATTCATCAACAAAAGCATATGGAATGTCATAGAAAGCATATGGAAATGCAATTTATTTCTAGTTATGTCACAAAAACCACAGAAGGATGTCTTTGTTTAGGATGGAAGCGATTCTGTTTTCTACTGTCCTCATATACACCATATTCATTGACCACACTCAATCTAACAATTACCTTAAAGAACAGATAAATCTGAAATACTGTACTTCATTTATCATCTAGGGAGCGCTCTTTGTTTGCAATTTCCATGGTTACAGGTGAAGCTTTTTAGTGAGTCTTTAAAGTAAGCAATTAAGACAACCACAACGAACCACGGAAACAAAAGCAGAAAAAGTGGACTATGGGTTAAGATGAGAAACTGTGGGCCTAGAATATGTTTAAATGACAAGGTGTGCCAGTCAAGATTTTGCTTTAAGTAGTATCTTTGATAAAAGGAAAAACAAAAACAAAAACACAAAGGGAAAATTTTGTCAAATAATGACAATACAGAAGCTATTATTATTTTGTACGTAAACAAAGTAAACCAAGTCCAATTGCATAGCACTATTTCACAACCGGCTTCATTTTAAACAGGGGTTTTTATGAACTTTAAAAAAAAATGTAATACAAAAGGAGTTTCCTTAAATATTTCAGATGTGCAGAAGTGTTTTTCAACAATTACACTGATAATTCACGCACTATATTTTGCCATTTCCAGTATTGCCAGCCTTGTAATATGTATTTATGCATTCATGTAATTGGAATTGCTCACTAGAATATTTTCAGAAACAGGTCCTTTTCCTTTTTTCTTTAATTTATTTGAGATTTTAAGAGCAAAGGGAAGCTTTGCAGTCAAATGAAATGCCATTTTTTCAACCCCATTCTTACCTGTTACTCTATTTAATCTACAGTAATATTTTCAGATTTAAGTCCGCACCATCTTTCTTTCCTTCCCTATTCCTGTACCCTTACTGGTGCCTCCTCATTTCCTGCTTTGGCAGCAGTAGGCAGCACGGATTTCCCCAGGCATAATTCTCAGGCCCTGCTATGGTTTATTCACCAGGGCTGTCCTCTGTCACATGCCTCCTGTAAGGCTTGAACAGCTCCCTGCTGGCACACACCTCTGCAAACCTGGGACAGGGGCTTTAGACACCTGTGCAGTTCCAGGAGAACAGGAGCTTGCTTTGTCTCCTTGAAGCTCCTCTGACACAAATCAGCTCTCACCTGACATTTGTGCCTGCTTCCTGTAGGGTCTTTTAACTTTGTGACTTTGACTCAAGGTGGCACTTAGCACTCAAGGCTGGCTCACAGTTAAGGCAGATGGGATATCTCTATTGTCTTATCTCTTCTTGGCAGTATCCATATTTTAAGTTTCTAACTGAGCCATTTACAGCATCCTTAAATGAGCTGCTAATTATTTTTATGTATTTTAGATGAGTGCCTGGAAGACTTTTACTTTAGCCTTACAATCACATGTAGATGTTCACAAATGTATGACTCTTTTTGCTTTTTTCCTCCTTATGAAACAATATCCAAAGTTTCCCTTTTCTTTTCCTTTAATTAGTTACACAAAATTTTAATTAAATATAAAAATAAATCAGAGTAGAGACAGCTTCTCAGGGAAAGTGGAGCAGTGTTTCATAAAAAGAATAGTTAGATATATACACATGTTCATAGATACACCGATAGACACACATAGGTGTATATATAGACAAAAACACAGAGCATACTCACTAGTTTTCCCTGAGATCATTTATCCCCTCCAAAACTCCACCCACACAGAATAAATTCAGGGAAGAATAGTTATTTAACAAACAAACAAACAAACAGACAGACAAAAAACCTTGATATATAAAACATTTATAATTTTGTTTCTCATTTTTTCTTCCTTTGCTCTTCTCTTTTTATTTTTCAATTTCAACCAAACATTTCATTTTTTTCTGTTTGAGTCTGTCTTCCACTTTTTTTTGTCCCATGTCACTTTCCTTCTTGTTACTGATTCTTAGCTTCTACTATTCCACATCCCCATGAAACTGACTGTCCTGTGCCAGAATTTCCTCTGCTGATCAAAGGCTCAAGACAGACATACTGCATCAGCTTCCAAGCAACATAATCAAAAGTTTTCTGTTTTGGAATGCTAGAAGGCACTGTCAAAAAGTATCATGGAACTATGCTAGCCAGAATTTACAATTATTTCAAGGTTTACAGTGCAGTCTTCATTTAAAGTAAACTGGAAAAACAAGTCCTGATTCAGTGAATTGCAGTGTTGCATAAAGGCTGGGCTTACATACACACCCTTGAAATAAGTAGGCTTTTGTTATTCTTGTCTTCAAGCAGTATATAAAATTAGGAGAGTCAACTGCTCCTTTCTATGGTAAAGCAAGCCTTAGGAATGTATTTGAGTGATTTATGATGGATTCTTCAGAATTCTAGGAGCATTATAATGTAAAGAGATCAGAAAATAATATTCAATGTCTAAGAGACTGAAGAGTAATGTGAAAGATTATTTCATTTTATCACAAAATATCCCCATTCTATGTCTCTGCTATAAGATAACTGTAATTACTTAGGTGTAGAACATTTTTGGAACGTACTTACAAAAGTCAAGGTTCATATAAGATACTTAAACCATTGTCTTGCTGTCACAATTTGTGTAATACTTCAAATTATATTAAAAAAGAGCAAAAGCAGAGTTTCAAATGCTATAAAATGACTAGTGTATAGCAATCTAGATACAATGGAAGATTTACAATATTATCACCATCATTTCCTTGCATATTTCATTATAAATTTCCGATAATTCCTTATTATCAGAATTAATCTCCAGAAACTGAATTAATTTTACTTGCAGTCTTTGATTTTTCTTCATGTCTTCCTCATATCTCTTGCTATTATTGGTATGTTCTTACAATATTTTTTTTGGTGGCATTGCATGTTGTTAACCTACATTTTAGAGGCCACTTCTTATTTTGTACTAGAGCATTTACCATTGTTTGAATACTGTTATTGCCACTTGAACAATGCTTCTTGAAAGAGTTAGATGAAGTCAATATGTTCTTGATACTCATGTTGGTCTGATGATGTCCTTTAAAAGTGAATGGTGAGATTCTATTGGTTCCAGTGACAATAAAATTTGAATAATGGTTGAAACTGCTCATTCTAAGCTAATTCTATTATAACAAAGAAAACATAATTGATCTTTCACCTGTGAAATATTTTAATGTTAGTGGAAAGTCCCTCATCAGTCAATGTCAATGTCAAATTACAAACTCATACTCAAAATGAGTAAGATGTTGAAACAATTATCTCTTATTCGGCAAATAAGTTCTGTTTTATATATCACTAATTTTTTCCATTGTTCTATCATACCCTGTAAGTTCTTTTTATTTCCTCATGCAATCTTTAATTTTGTATAATCCTTACTAAAACCACAATCATTGTCCTCCAGGCATTTTAATAAAACATGCTTCAAATGTCTCCTTAAGACCCTATGTTTTAATTTGAATTAACAGCTTTTTTCAGCTACAAATTTTCACTATCATTCCAGGATTTTGTTTGCCTGAATTTGATCAAACAGTGGCATCCAGTGGGAAAAGTAGATTTATATTCCCAAGACATGTAGCTATTGATATATGTATCAGCTATGTTTATTTTAGAAAGGGAAGAATATTAATAACCTAGGAGAAATATTTTTTTTTTTAAATTTTGTAAGTAAGAGTAAGGCTGGCTTATTAACATGATTCAATCTTTGCCACAGTAAGAACATGACTTCGGTTACTCTTTGATTCCCATACATTTTGCTGTACTCTTCTCATTTTATGAAAGCACAATTTAAACCGTTATCAGTTTCTGACGATTGCTTCTGCTACTGCTATCTTCTCTGAACAAGAGGTACAGTATTGAGTACAACCTACTAATGTCTTGATGAGAAATACAGATGATTAATGACCTTGAAGTCTACTTTTTTCTGGCTTTAATGTACATGAATACATCATGCTTCACTCAAGCTATATTCATGTTAGCTGTCTAGAAATTTTTGAGTTAACACTTCAATCTAAAATAAAAATAAAATATTGAGAAATTCTATGGCAGAAGCGAGATAATGAAAGCATGAAATATCTGGGAAACATTAATGTCTCCAAGTTCAGGTCCTTCAAACTCACTTTATAGATGAAGACTTCCCTCACACTGCCCTCCACCTCCATCCCATGTTTCTACTTGTTGGAAGCTCTCTGCAAGTAAACACTGATCTAATCAGCCTACGGCATTTTACATGTACCCAGCAAGAAAAAAAAAGATATTTAAAAGAAATTATGCAAGTGATTTTCATTGTTAGATACACAGAGTTTTCCTATTTGAAATCTGGACAGTTTAATTTGTCCTGCACAAATTTCATATAGTATAATAGTGATTTGCTTTTACACAAACTAAGTTTTGGATTAAATTTTAAGTAGTTAATTTCTGTGTGAGCTTAAGTTGGTAAATGCTTGTTCATTGTTACTTCATTAGCCTAGGTGATGGTTGGTGTGGTAGTGAAGTAAGAGAAACCATTGCCACCATAGCTAGGATGGTAACAGGATTTTTAACCAGAGAAGAGCCCAACTTACTGCCAAGAGGAGACAGACAGTAATGATGGATTTGGATAGGGAGACATGTATTTGTGCATAACTGCAGTCTTTATCAATTGGTGCAGACGTCAGTGGGGCCTAATTCTTATTACCCAGGAATGTTCCACTTGGAAGACAGGAACTAGAGAAAGTAGAAGATTCTGTCACTGAGTTAACACAGGCACTCACAGACACACCTAAGTTACTGCCAGGAAAATCATACGAGTATTTAATTTTAAATGTAGAATTTAAAGATTCTGATTTCTAGATCATATTGTGGTTAATAAGGGAGAAGGAGTGTTTAGTAAGTCAGGTAAGTCACCTTAAAACTACAGGCATGAAATACAGACACTATAAAAGGAAGAGACCTGCCCAGGGTCAGAAATTAAAATATGAGAAACAAATGAGGAACAAAGTTGTCTTGTCCTGTCCCTATCTGATCTTTTAATCATTATTTGGTTAAAAAGTCAAAGATCATATAGAGATTATTTACTCTTTCAGATGTAAAGTTTTAGGTAGGTTTTTGTGTGGTTTTTTGTTATCTTTTTTTCAAAGATTGCAAGGGCCTTCAATCACAGGAAATGAAAAAATTAAAAAGCCAAGCCCCCAAATTGAAACAAAAAAACCCCAAACCCAAAACACAGAAATTGAACAAACCTGAAAGTAGCTCACAGTCACCCAGTCTTGCTACTGCTGGCAAAATTCCCAAAGTTTTGCAATAATTTTGCAAAACCACAGTACTGCAGTTTGCCAGACTTCTTTTGTCTAGATCAGTTTTGACTGTGTTTGGTTTTGAATCTATTTTTTTAAATATATTTAGTTGTAGCTTCAATGTTTTCTAAAGACAAGGGTTCTGCATCTACTTTGTTTTATAGATGTTTACTTTTGTATGAAACAAGAATGGATTTTTTTTTTTTTATTTTTTTTCTTGTCTATGGTACCAGGAGTTTATTAGTATTTTTAAGTGTTAGGTGGATGATAGATGATTTAAAAATTAAAAAAAAACAAAAAACCAAAACAAAACAGCAAAAACAAACAAACAAAATATAATAAAATTTTCAGCTAAACACATTTTGATATGCCAAATATCATAGAAAATTATCCTTTTTAATAGGGAATATTAAGAAGCCAAGCTTTTTAAAGAACTCATTATTTACAAAAATGCACTCTTTGCAATCAAACCAAACATTATGGAAACATAATATAATCTGAAAATTACTGATAAAATACATCTTCCAAAAGAGAAATTTCTTTAGGATTCTGTATTAACAAGTCATCACATTTCAGGCATGCTGACAAAACCCATATAGAAATTTGAAGAAGTTAAAATTAAAAGCACTATGAGCTAATCTTAACAAAGAATGGGACATTTGAGATTTAACCTCCCTGTTGTAACACTTCTTTTTTAATAGAGAGATGATTCCCCTATATTTTAGGATATGACTAATATTCTATGATACTGTAAATCTTGTTTCTCTGAATGAAATGAAATTAAAAAGGAAGTGGGTTTTCATAGTAGAAAATGATCAGTTGTTGACACCAGATTTGGTCCTCTTTGATTCTAATACTGAAAATACAAAATGGCAGGCAGCTTCATTCTCAGCTACCCATCTTTGTTGTACTTAGGAGGATGAGAAATAGAAGTCATGATTCTGTTTAGTAATTGAAAAAAAATTAAAAAGTAAGAAAAATCAGTCTGTAGATCTGACCAGTGTAATCCACTGTAACTATTCAAGCTATTTCTGAGAGAAAGAGACAGATTTCAGAGAAAGAGAAAGATGTCTGGTGCTTTAGAGGAATGCTGAAATTCTCATGTCCTACCCATCATGCTTTCTCAAAAGCCACAAGAGCAACATTCTGCACTCCCAGGTACTGTCCTGTATCTTTGGGCCAATACTGACTTCCCATTACATTTTCACTATTCCGTTTCCTTTTGTCTCCACAGCTGTAGAGGCCTTGATATTCCTGAACTCCTGCTCTTATGCGAGTACTTCACTTCTATTCTGAGTGGTCATGATAGCTATTCTGTAACAAAATCCAAATTAAGTTGGAGATGGAGGGAGGGTAAGAGAGCGGAAATGACTGGGCAGACAGGAAGAAAAGGTGAATGAAAGGAATTATGAGTTTTCACCAGATGTTTGTGCCTTTTTGTTCTGTCTCTTCATTTTAATTTTGCAGTGGAAACACTGCAATCTGTATTTCCTCTTTGAAAGTTTACAGCAATTCTGTATTTTGGGGGGAGGTTTCTTCTAATTAATTGTCTACAGTTTCTGCATGATTTATTTCTTTTATTCATCATAACCTAATTGCTTCCCACCAAGAGCTAGTTGACAGAACTGTCAATTTCTTTATGTCCTTCTGTTAGCCTGACTCACTGATTCATCATCTGCCTCCTTCAGATACACTCAGCACCATTTTTGATGGGTTGGCAAGCAGGAAGATCTGTCACACTGCCAGCATATTTTTCATTCTTCAGATGTACCCTTTCCAGCTCTGTGACTGAAGAGGCTTTATAGATGTTTAGCTGACTGTCCATGATCAGCAAAAACAGCTGATAGAGATAGGACATGAATTTACAATGTGTTCTCCCTCAGCATACTCAGTATTTTCTATTTGAAACAGCAGCCAGTGGTAAACTGGGTAGTGTTATATAACAATTACCCTCCCAAGGCTTGTCAAGACACCTACTATGTCTTCCTGTAAGGCAACCTGTTCATCTGAATTCTCTTAGAAAGGAATTTCAAAAAGCTTCACGAATAAGGAATAGTTCTCATACTCTGTAGGGTAAAAGAAACAGTTCTAACCTGATTCCCATCATACAGAGATATAGAAAGAAAGATCCTTGGGATTACAAAATTTTAGTTCTAATGGTAAATTTTTTAAGGACCCTTCCCTTCCCTTCCCTTCCCTTCCCTTCCCTTCCCTTCCCTTCCCTTCCCTTCCCTTCCCTTCCCTTCCCTTCCCTTCCCTTCCCTTCCCTTCCCTTCCCTTCCCTTCCCTTCCCTTCCCTTCCCTTCCCTTCCCTTCCCGCGCCTTCCCTTCCCGCGCCTTCCCTTCCCGCGCCTTCCCTTCCCGCGCCTTCCCTTCCCTTCCCGCGCCTTCCCTTCCCTTCCCGCGCCTTCCCTTCCCGCACCTTCCCTTCCCTTCCCGACACTCTCAGCTGTGCCCTGTGTATCACAAGCAGACATGGAGCCAGGTTTAGAGAATATTTTTAAGCACCATTCTAAATGACTGCACTGTGTAAGCTTTTGGAGAGGGCTCACAAATGCAAAACAGCAAGCTTCCAAAACCTGAACACATTTGTGAACTGAGCCAGCAAACAAGTTTTGAAACAATGCAATTACACAAGCCTGATGGAGAAGAGTAACCCACACAGATTTATTCTGTGCTTCCTCACAAACAGGTTTGATTAATTTTTCTTTACTTCTATTCCCCTTAGTTGTGTGTTCCCATAAACTCAAGTTCTCGATCATTTTTACATCTTCTGCTTGTACCGCTGCTTGCATTGTAAGGCAGTCTTGTGTTATTTATTATTCAGATGTAACAGAGATCAGATTCCAGTCATTTTTATGAACTATGCAATATATCTTGTTAGACTTGAGAGCAATAATATAAAATATGCAAATAGATGAAAGTTAAAATCAAAAATATGCAAAAGTTGTTTATTTCTTTCTTGAAGCAGATCTAGGGAGAAATAAAGACCAAATGACAGTGTTGTTAATAAAATTTACTATGAAAAATATTTTGCAGATACCATCTAATGAGCTTGTTTTTTTGTTTTTTTTTTCTGTAATTATTTGGAAATCTAGGTACACTTACCTTACCTAACTGCCTCATAGATACTTAAGACTGGAAAAGCAACCTGTTGGCATTCAGTCACTCAAAGCTTCAGATGTGCAATTCCCACAAGTCACTTATGCTAAACAGGCCAGTGAGGAGCACCCAGAAAAGAGAACTTTTTCTCAAATTGTCTCCTGTATCCAAGTACTAAATTCAGCATCCAACTGGGTACTTCGGGAACTTAGTGCCTAAAAATTCCTCTAGGAGCTATGCAGTTACATCTTAAAATAAAATATTTATTTTTATGTATTCACTTGTCAGATATTTATTCTCTTAAAACCCTTGTGTTTGGCCTTTTTCAGCTAATAACAATGGTCAGTGAAAAGTGTTTTTCAGATAGCTTAGCCATGTATTCTCACAGTTAATATAGCTTAGGAGTTCAAAGCAGTCTTTTTGTATTTTCATAAATATGATTGGGTAAGAAAAATGTCCCTTCAAATTGCAAACTGAAAGTGCAAATACACAGCAGATGTTACTGACATTTCTTTAGAAGCAAAGAATTTCATTCACAAAACATCACAGTTCATTTGATTAATATCCCTTAATGTAATCGTGTTCCAAATTTTCATATGAGTCTTTTTTTCTCAGTGAGAAAGAGTAAAACAGAAATAGAAATAGAAATAGAAATAGAAATAGAAATAGAAATAGAAATAGAAATAGAAATAGAGGTAAGAATGCAATTGTTCACCAATTGGCTGGTCAATTTTACAGATTTCAGGAATTCAGATTTCCAGGATTTTACAAATTTTTCAGATTTTCCTTCTAAGCAGATATAGCAGATCTCAGTTTATATTTGGAATTTGGTCCCATTTCTTTTTATTATTATTTATTATTTTTATATATATTATTATTATTATTTATTTATTCTGTTTATTATTAAGATTGAAACACAGAGTCCTAGAGAGAAGGCACCAGTTGGCCACTACTCATATTCAGTTACCCAACATGTGAAAACTTTAGTAAGTTATTTAGACTGAAATTGTGGAAACAACATGAATCACACTAAAAATATTAAAGAAATTAACCCCCCCCTTACTTTCAAGTCTTTCATGTTGACTATTATATATATATACTTTGTCTTGTGCATTATTTCTGATCATATGTTTGTGAATGAAGTTAAATGATGATATTTGGCACAACCTAGCTAATAAAATGTGTATTTGCAATTGTCTTTTGTTATTAATTTCTTTTTAAATTATGATCTTACACTATAAAATAAAGCAAAATGCATAATCTGAATAGCATAATATGTCTTTCTTAGTTAGCTTCACTAACTGGTTTAACTACCTGGTTTTTATTTATGCAAATAATAATGAGCTTTTAGAGTTTTTATAATAATCTGTTTGGTTCCAATAAAACCAGAGACCAAAACCTGTGCTTAATTGTAAATTTCATGTAATTGAAAAGAAAATTCTTGCACCTTATGCAACAAAGTTTTAAAAATAAGACAATAACATTATTTGTTTTATTTTATTTTATGATGGTACAAATATGTGTGTCATTCTAAGCATATATGACATAGTAATAAATCTCTCTGTAAATATTGACAGAACCTGTCAGTTCAAGACCACAACTTAAGCTGTAGCTTTTCAAGTAAGATCCAATTACTCTTTCTTCCATCTCTGTTGCTCTGACAGACTTGCTTCATTAGCAAAAAGTGTGTGCCCCATTGCAAAAAATCTCCATACTAATATGCATTTTACTACTTCTGAACAACTGGGGAATAGGAAAATCAGATGCCATGTTGTTGGCTATAGTAATATGCATATCTCCTGAGTATTGCTTTAAATTGTTTTATTTTTAGTATACATGGCCCTTATTCTGAAAAGAAATATTTTTTCACCTGTTTATCTGTAACTCTTACATTATAATGGAAATTCTCTCGGTATAATATGACTTGTGAGTTTCACTGATTCCAGTGGAAATTAGGAAAAATCATGGCTAACCATTTTTGAGCATTTTATATTACTTTTCTCTTTGTTCTGAGTACTTTCACTTAAATTCAGTTCTCTTCAAGGGAATTAACTATGTTTATATAAGATTGAAAACCAAGATCTGAGTTAAGTTCCAGAGTAACAATAAGTGCTCGGATGCACTGGGTTTGTGTGGCCAGGCTTTGGCAGCTGGGGCATTACAGGGATGGCTTCTCTGAGAAGCTGCAGGAACGTTTCTCCCTGTTCAGCAGAGCCAGGGCCATGCCAGTCAGGAATCCCAGCAGTGGCTCTGGGATGGACTCAGGTGTGAGATGTTTGTGAGAACTGTCTCCTGTGGGAGGCACCCTGTGCTGGAGCAGGGGAAGGACTCTTCACCCTGAGCAGCAGCAGGAACAACAAGGGATGAGCTTGTAATCATCCAGGTCCCCATTCCCTGTCTCCCTGCACTGCTGGAGGGGAGGAGCTAGAGCCTCAGAAGGAGGGAGGAGTGGGGGAAAGGTGTTTTTTAAGATGTTTTATACTTCTCATTATTCTGCTCTTTGTTAATAGTAATTTCCTTACCATGCCCAGGTTCAGTCTGTGATGATATTTGATGAGTGATGTCTGTCTGTCCTTATATCAAGCCATGAACCTTTCACTATATTTTCTCTGCCCAGTCCAGTTGCAGAGGAAAATGACAGCAGGTTTTGTGAGTATCTGGTGTCCAGCCAGGGTCAACACACTACTGGTAACCTTCAAATACCTCTGACTATATCCAATTTTGGAATTCATTGTTTAATAAAAAAAAAACTCAGCAAATCTTTTTCTTTTTTTTTTTTTTTAACTTTTTATTCTCATGGTAGGAACTACCTAAGAAGCATACAGAAAACTTTTAATAATTTGATTTTCTTTTGGATTCAATTAATGAAAATATATGACAATGTTTTCAATGCACTGTAATTTTTTTTCACTACTCTTGTTTCTTTTCACTGCACTTAGGATTCCCAAAACCCTAAGAAAATTTCTTTAGCTTTCTCACTATCTATGAATCCCCATCCCAGAATTTATTTGCACCTGACAAATGAGCTCTCTGGAGATCCAAATCCCATAAGAGGAAAAAGATAAAGGAAAATGCCAAGGCAGCGTTAAAACACTGAAATATTTCTAATTATCCGTGTGTATTGTACAATTCTGCCTCAGCTGCAGCAAACCTATGAAGAGACACACAGAAAGTTTATTTTTCTGCTAATAATCCTCGTTTCAGCATCAACCTACCTGAGGTTAATGGGCCTGGGAGTCAGATTGCCTCCAATTCAAATGTAGTAGGCCTGCATTCAGGCATCTCTGTATGTGCATGAGATGGTTGAGCACAAGGTATCTTCATTCTTGGCATGGAGATGTTCAAAAAGGGCATTGCTACAGTCAGTGAATTTCAGAGAGACAGAGCCATTACCTAGAAACCTAGAGTTTTATTTGCCTAAGCATGAGAGTAGTGTCATTTTACAAATCTTTTTTCCTAGAAAAGCAGAGGTAAATCTCCAGTGGTTTCTTTCTGCAAATTCATTATTGCAAGTTCCCTATCAATTCTTAGTGAGTTTTTGACTGATACTAAATGACTCTGTGTGAGTAACCACATCAGGTTTTGACATAATTTTAGGTGCTTCCTTCTAGGTTGAATAGCATTGCTTTCTTCAGAACTGATCATCATGTGAAAATCTGTCCTCAATGGGTAATAGCTAAAGAAAGATTAAGCTGCGAGATATGTGCAATATGAAGACAACAACAGCCTTTTAGTAGATCTGCATTATTCCTCATAGTCCTGGCATACATGTACTTTTCAGTGTCTTAAGTATTCAAATATAGTTATGCTATGTTGGCAGAAGGGAGAAGGAGTGGTTTATGTTATGAATTGTAAGCTGAACATCTTTCTACTCTTACTTAAGCATAGATAAGAAATTAATTTGTGGTGATTCTAAAAATTCTTTACATAAAAGATTCTCTAATATTTGACTAAAATGATACAAGAACTTAGGTCTAGGTATATTAAAAAAACAAATTTTGTTGCCCTTGGGCACTGCATATAAATAGACATGATTTATTTCACTCTCTTATTTAATCACTGGGTATTTTGAACTACAGAGCAAACATGATTTGGTCATGGTTTTTTTCCCAGTAAATTTTTCTGGAGCAAGTGTGACCACTTACTCAGAGTGACCACACAGATAATAAAACAGATGACCTGGTGAAATAAAAGGAAAAAAAAGATACATGAAATCTAGAGACAAACCCAAATATCTAACTGACCTTTAATATAATTTCATAAATTAAAATATCTTTTTTTCAGTGTAGAAAGACAATAAGAGAAATATCTCAACCTATTTATAGCTGCTTTGTTTATTATATTAGGTCATATGTCAATGAACCTCCAATGACAAAACACTGAATACAGAAATTTAAAGTAGTAAATAGCTATAAAAAACACCCGTTATGCATTTATTTGCAGCTAGAAGGAAAACAATCAATTCAAAAAATGGTATTCACAGCTGAAATTAAATGGTGAACTGGCAAGGTGCTATTGGGTAAGTGTCACCGTTATTCATGATCTTGCAATTGGGTGAGAGTTTGTCTGCATTTTAATTAGCAGATACTGCTAACTTCTAACTTACAAAATATAGAGCATTTCTGCCCATATGTCATTATGCTTTTATAAATATAACAAATGGGCATTCTTATTTCTCAATTTCTAACAGACAATTTATTTTCCTTCCAGACACAAGATTTCAGTTACAGTATTGCTGAGGATCACTTTCAGTATCACACTCAATGGGTGGATCTCACTGAGTTCAAGTTTCACAGTTTTGAATAAACTTGCCAATATAATTAAGATATTTACCAAACAGTTGTTAAGGAAACCTTCCCGTCAGACCATTCAGGAGCCTCTCTGGCAGTCAGGAGGAGGAGAACACCTGACATGGTATGTGATGAATGTGCAGAGAGGGTTTGAAGGGTGGTGAACGTATGCACAATAGTACCAGCCAAGCTTGTCTGAAATACAAGTATATGACTCACAACCTGGGGTGAAATGTTAGTCAAGAGACACAGTTGGAGAAGCAGATTGAGATGAAGATTGAGCTCATTTTAACCAGTCATGTTAAATTTCTTAAGCACTAAAAAAATTAGAAGAATAATTTTCACATTAGTACTTCCTGTGAAATCATAGCTGACCAGAAGTTTTTATTTTATTTTCAAAATAATTTTTAATTCTGATGACTTAAGTTTTTTTAATTTCTGTAAGTTCCCTAAATAAAACATATTTCTAAAAATACTTACTGAAATTCTAATTTTTAAAAAAAAATTACTTCTTTCCATTTTACAGATTCAGGATAATTCATAGTGTAAATTTTTTCATATTTGCCAAATTTCAGTAATTATTATTAATAGCTGGTCGTTGCTTTTATATGAATGGATCCCTTTGAGTGTGCACAGATCTTTCATTGTGCACAAGAAGACTCCAAAAAATTTACTTCTTTTCTAGTTTTCATCTAGAAATTAGGATGGGTTTCATTTGATTTATTTTGTCTCATGTCTGGACAATTTTTTATAATTTATGAAGAAAATCTGAAGCAATGGTGTTTGTTTAGCCTGTAGAGAATGCTCAGGAAAACCCACATTGTAGCCTAAATGTTAAGTGCTTATAAAAGTGGAGAAAGATGTTTTATCAGGGCTGATAGTGACAGGACAAAGGGCAACAGTTTTAAAGTGAAAAATTTAGGTTTAGACTTCCTTCAGATAAAGAAGAAATTCATAACGAGGAGAGTGATGAGGCACCGGGACAGGTTGGGAGGTAGTAGATGCACCATCATCAGAAGTGTTTGAGGTCAGGTAGAGCGGGGCTTTGAGCAAACTGATCTAAGGAAAGAAGTTCATGGCTGTGTTAATATATTTCAACCTTTGGGGGTGTTGAAGAGGGGCGTGGTGGTGGTGGTGGTGTGGCTGCGGTAAGTGGGTGAACTTGATGATCTTTAAAGATAGCTTCCAACCCAAACCATTCCACGATTCTGTGGTTTTGTCTGATAAGAATTCTGGCTGATAAGAATTCTGTTTGATAAGACAGTTCATATAGGGCAATCTCTGAATAGTTCCATTTTTCTGCAGGAAATATAATGGGATTTAAAGGTGAGTTCTGTAGATTTACAAGTCAAACCTTGTCTCTGAAAGAAAAGATGCTTAGATCCTACCCTAACTCACAAAAAATAAAACATTGTTCTCACATCTACAAAAAATGTTGCACTCTGTGCCAATTGTCTCACAATTAAGTTATATGTAATAATATAATGTAATGTAATGTAATAATCTGTATATGAGACTAGTCTTCTAAATTTCAGAGGTTTCTATATGAATCATGTTGTTTATTAGTAAATCTACTTGACTTATGAATTCTAATAGTTTTAAAAATCTAAGTCAAGTGAAACTGTATTGAAGCATTTTACTACCTCATTTTTCACAATTTTGACCCATAATAGAAAAATTTATCAATACTTTTATTGGGCAATTTCACCTCATCAAAATGTATTTTAATATTTTCATGGTGTGGAACCTACTGTATAGTCTAGATGCAAATATGATGAAAGGATCTTTTTCTTTCCCAAACAGACCTAATATTACAGAATGTTTTACCATGGTGTAGCCTAAAAGAGTTTAAATATGTATTCATCTGATATTTGGAATGATAGCATCATATGATAAAATTATTTGTCTGTACAGATTAAAATAATTATTTTTTCTACATAATTTATTTATTTCTAGTTGGAAGTAATTTCACCAAAATAACATTAAATAAAAGGTAAAAAAACTGGTTTAGATCTAGTGTGTTTAATTTTCCTTTTTTAATGAGAAAGTGACCTCTTGCACTCTCCTTCACTGTGGGATAATTACTATCTGCTGTTACTAACACTTCCAGAAATAAATGATCTGGTCAGGATTAGAATTAACAAGCATGGCTGATCAAGCCACTATGAGCATGCCTTCCTTAGAGTCAGTTTCAGCTGATGCTGTTCTCAGTCTCAATTAGGCACTATCTTAGAACATTTACTTCCCGAATATTTATTTGCTGATCAGCAATTGCTAGAGCAGTTTGATGGGCTGTAGAAAAAACACTCAGCCAGAATAGGGAAATGTACCTGTCACATGCAGTAGAGGCCCTGGTGATATATATAATGGTAATTTAATAAATTGATGACATTGTACTGAACAGGAATAATGCAATTTAGCAATTTTTTCAAAAGAAAAGTAACATGACTTGTTACCGTCATATTTTGATTTTAAAATGAAACAAATTGAAAATTAAGGCAAATCATTGTTTCTATTGCAGTCAGTGACATTTACTGTAAGTATAATCTAGCAGATTAATATCTCAGTTTCATAAATACCCTTAAAAAATTGTTCTTCCATATGATATATTTGTTTCAGATTGATCAATTAATGAATATTTACTCTTTTGATGAGAGTGAAAGCATAATACACTATTAAAAACTTGCTTGGGGAAAGAAGAAGATGGAAATGTTTGTTTATGACTTCCTATTTTGTATCTTTATACCATGATTTTAATTTATTCATCCTAGTACTGAAAAACAAGCAGCACATGAGGATTAAGGACCAGAGCAAAAGATATTAAAAAAAAGGAAAAATAAATTGTTTGGTGTTATAGGTAGGTTTCAAATTCTTCAGTCTGAAAAGCAGAGGAAATCCCTAGAAGATATGACAGATTTTATGATCTGTCTAGAGACTGTAAGTATGGACCACTTTCTTTCTGCCTCTGCCAATGGAAGAACTACGGGACATCAGAGGAAACACAAAAGGAGACCATATCTCAAAATTATCCCTGCCCTGAGCAGGTGGTTGAACTAAACTTTCAATTTTTCTAGGATTCTATGAGATACTCAAAAATCTAAGCTCTGGAAGACCTTATCTCAGGATGCTGAGAAAACTGAAAGCATATTTGGGTTTAAGGAAAGGTAGGACAAGTCTAGTAAATAAATCTCTTGACATTTCCTAAATTGTTGGAAAACACTTTGATTTAAGACATGGCTAATTACTAGACAGTACTCAGGAAAAAAAATATGTTGCTTTGGAAGTTGTTTTCTAGCTTGGGCGCTGCTTATGGATACTGTTCTGAAAAGAAGTGTTGAGATCATACAGACCTTTGGTTTTAACCACTAATATAGCTATAGCATGTTCGTTCATGTGCCATTGCGTGTTACCTGAGTAACGTTTTGAGTATTAATTCTATTAAAGGTCCTAAATTTGTAAGAATGCCTATATAGTATGAATGGTTACTATTTAAAAGTCTTATTTCTCAAAACTTTTTCATCTTTTCCTTCTTATTTCTTCGCATTCTTCTTTTTTTAATGTCAGAAGGTATTATCATGAGGGATCACAGCAATCTCTGTACACTTTTTTCTTCTCTTTTCTCTTTAGCATTAAGCACATTTCTTCAACACTCATTAAGATTCCTTTCATGAAGTTGCCTAAAATGCAAGGCATCCTATCTAAATTGGTTCTGTAGCTTCTCTTGAAAGACAATAGAGAGAGGCAGATAGCTTCTCTGTATCAGGTGAAGAAAAAAATATTTTCTTTCTTTTCTGTGCAAAGCTTTCTGGTAGTTTCTTTCTGTTGACTGTCTGGTTATCCAGCAAGAAAACTGGTGAAGATTTCCTCCTCAGTTTCTATTATTACAGTCCTTTTATCAAGATGGCAGCTAATTTTGCATTAATGACTAAACATGTCTTTTCCTTAAATCTTGTTACTACATGCAGTTGCCTGCTATATATGGTCTAATAATCCATTTTCCAGGGGGATTGTGTATTTCAGAGCACTCCCTGGAAATTAGACTATGAATAGAGATGTTGTTGTGCTGCCGTGGCTGCCTTGCTGCAAAGGGAGACTTTCTGCTCTCTGTGGATAATGCACATGAGCCATGCTCTCCTGGTTCCCACTGCACTGCTTGTGCTGCTCTGTGGTGGTGTCTGCTGCAGTGGAAACTTCCTTCTTGCACTGCAACAGCTGAGGAAACAGCTGAGGAAGTTGTCACTGACATGGGTCTTTGTAAAGCTCTGAAGGGGCTGGAGGTCATAGCTCCCCATGTACCAGAACCTTAGTTAAAGACTTAGCCTGTACTCAAATAGCCCCTGAAATCATCAGGCCACTGCATTAAAAACCATTTGAAAAGTTAACAATCTCTTAGGTATGCATAAGGCTTTGCATTTATTATGGGAAAGAACTCTGATAATGAGACAGAAAATTATTTGAAAGTGACACATAATGAAGTGGACTGAATACATTTTTATCAGTATATCTTATGGCAAATTAATTAAGTAATAATATAGCAATAGAGAACTGTCTGTTACATATTAAGAGTTGGCTTAAAATAATTAGCACATTATAGGAACTACTTATATTCCCACTAATGATTATGACAAAACTGCCATTAACTTACCAAGAACAAAAAATTGTCCAGGAACAGTAAAAGTAGAAGCAGAACATAATTTTAAAGTTAAAATGAAATAACTTGTAAATTAATATGCATGTAAGGAAAACCAACCAAACTAGTAAACTTCTGAATAGTTATGAATGTTCCATTTCAAACTAAATTGAAGTCTAAGGTGATGATAATAAACCTTTCACATCTGCTTCACTAATTGGAACATGACAAGCAGCCAGACTCCACACTAGGTTACAGAAGAGTCACGTCAGCTTCAAGAGGGAATTGAAAGGCATCTGAAATCTTAACTTTGTCATGGTTTTTAGAATCATCCATTGCCAGCTTGAAAAAAGAAAAAAAATAAATAGGACAAATGTGACCAAGCCAGCACTGATATAGCATATTTTTCAGGCAATCATCTTCACTGAAGTGCCTTCTTTTGGCAGATTAGCCAGATGGAACAATGATATTCTGCTTGTGTGTCTTGAAAGGGGAAGATGACTGCCCTTAAAGTGTGTAATTTTGAATGCTGATGTTTGCACCTTGCAGTGTATTTCTGGGTAGCTGTTGTCAAGATATGTCAAATTAATTTTTGTTTCTTTAGGAGCTTCACTTTGGATTTTTAAAATTGTTCTTTGTATCCTGTATGCAACTTGGTAAACTGGATGCTAGTTGCAGACATAAATACATAAAAATAAGACCAGTTTGAAAATAATTTTTCTTTTGCTTTTACTCAACAGTACTTCTTTATATGTTAAAATTATGTTGGTTTTAAGAAATTCTTATATGTGTGATTTGTAGAATTGTTTCCTCACAATTTACTGTGCATCAGAATGTGTTCTGTAAAGAGATTGCTCTGGGGCCAGGGTGGTGGCCCACAGGAAGAGATCTGTGGTGTGATGTGGGAGCAGTTTTATGGAATGGGGTTGGTACGAGGGGTCTCACTAGTATTAGAATGTTTGCAGCGGGGTCTGAGACTGGAAGACTTCCAAGAACAGCAGGTTTGCTTGCTGAAGAGCCAAAATGTATCCTTTGAACCAATGAATAAGAATATTTTTATCTTAGGTCTTATGACCTAAGAACCAATTAAAATTGCCAGATTTGAAGTAGGCAAAGTAGGCAAAGGGAAAAGTGATTTCCAAGACTTTCTAAGGAATGAATTTCACTCCATACCTCTGATTGAAAATAATATTGAATTTCATTAAGAGGAACATGCCTCTGATTCTGATGTTGATGAAGATTTAGAGATCAAGATTTTATATCCTCTGATATTGTATAAGAATGCAACAAAAAAAATTATTATGTTTGAGATGCTACTTCATAAATATGTAGGCCTATTAAAAATATAGCACTTTTTTCCCCCTTTTTCTACAGAATAACCTAAAATGTCTCCCATGTTTTAGTCTGAGACTTTTACCTAAGTTTTCAAATTTTACTTCCTCATAATTTCATGGTGTGTAAGAAAACATGGAAATGAC
Source organism: Poecile atricapillus (assembly GCF_030490865.1). Classification (NCBI taxonomy): domain Eukaryota; kingdom Metazoa; phylum Chordata; class Aves; order Passeriformes; family Paridae; genus Poecile; species Poecile atricapillus. The sequence goes on along the minus strand of NC_081289.1, from coordinate 58,707,680 downwards.
TCATTTTACTTACTTGACCTGTTATACCACTATATATTTTGAATAGGGAACATCTTATAAGAGCAATGAAAAAACCTTTGTAATTTTACAGATATCTTAATTTTTTTTTTAGTTGGTTTCATCCTAGGAGAGCGCAACCTTACATGATTTTTTAATTATGTACTTAGAAACCAGAAACTGACCACTATACAAGTAATGAAGTATTTAGACTATTTTTATAGATTTGGTTTTGTTTGGTTTTTTTTTCTAGAGATGTGAGGGGGTTTTAATATTAATGAAAATATTATTGTTTCATAATGAAAGCAAAGACATTTAATATTATATGTACACTACATGTTCATTAGTGAATTGTACATTGATGGAGTTTATGAGTTTGAGTGGAACCTAACAAACAAGTTAAAATTTCTAGCTTTCAGGCAATAAGAATACATTAAATAATTTTGTACTTATTCATTATGCCATTCAAATTCAAGTATAATTTCTATCAAGTATTATTTCAACAGGCTTTGATTTAAATTAATAGGAAATTCTGGAGAAAATGTAATGTATGTGATTTATTAAGATTCAGAAGGTCTCCTAATAGTAGGCATTGAAAGTGACTGTGCCTAAAGCATGCAATATAAGTCAAATCATTATCAGATTTAAAATGCAGGATTTTTATTTTCAGTTTCTCCCTTTGCTATTTTTTTTTTTTACCTGTGGCATACTTAAAATCTGATGTAGATGTTCAGAAAATGTTTTTATGACTGAATGTTTAAACGCTGCATTTATTCCAATTTATGTAATTAAAAACAACCTAAATAAATAAAAATTTATGATCATGCTTTCCTTGAACTTTTCATGTTGATATAAGAAAACTAGAGTGATAGTGCAAATATTATAGAAGAATTTTCGTTTTTCTTCAATCTCCTCAGTTAAAGAAATTCTAAGAATTTCTTCTGTACACTCTTGGGTTTTTTTCAGATGTATTTTCATGTCTATGTTATCATTTTTCTTACCCTGGTGGTTGCCTCCATATAGTAACTAAATATTTTAAACCAAAATTATCCTGCTAGTATTAACAGACAAAAATCAACTTTACAACAAGGTAAGCTTGTGGACCTTCATATTGATTTAAGTCTATATGCTTTACCTTGCTAATAAGGGTGCTATATTTCTGCTACAGTAGAAAAAGTTAGCAACAGAATTATTATGGCTTAAAAATCTACAATTGACATCTTGTAGTGCAAAGAAAAAGATTCATTCCTAACAGTGAAAAAAATACAGGGAATACTCCAGAGAATAGGAAGACAGAAATATGAACATCATCCTGATTGTTATACTAAATCAGAACTATTGACTTCCACGTAAAAGCTTTTTTTATCAGCTCTACCAGGCACTGCATATATAAATCTAATTATTTCTTGTATTGAAATTTAATGCAAAAGCACATGCAAGAATTATCATGACAAGGGTGCTAAGAACTTTGCTGAAATTATTGAAGAGAGAAAATTTAATGTTAAAGCTGAAACCTATATTATATTTATATATAATTTTTTATATCTGTAGTCTCAAGATGCAGCAGGGGAAGTTCAGGTTGGGCATTAGGAGTAATTTCTTCTTAAAAAATTATTAAAAATGGACTCACCTGGGGGGTTGAGGAGTTACCATCCCTGGAGTTGTTTAAAGAAAAACTGGATGTGGCACCAAGTGCCATGGTCTAGTTGACTAGATGGTGTTCAATCATAGGTTGGACTTGATAATCTCAGATATCTTCCAACCTAATTGATTTTATGGTTCTGTGATTCTACCCTTCCCTCATCCCACTGTGATAACTTATTGATTAGCCAAATCTGCTTATTGCCTTGGGACATTAGGTTTTGCTCTCTCCAGAATCATTAAAATAATGTGTGCTGCATAGAACAAGGATGACTTTGGCATGAACAGAGATTTGAACAATCATCAGTGACCCAGGTTGCCCTGAAAGTAAATAGGACACCAGGAAGGTGTACAATCTCTACTGTAAATTTTATGAAATGAAATAGATTTTAGTAATGAATCTGAAATATCTATTATTTTATATAATTGCAAGGCCTCCTTTTCTAACATTTGAATGCTTTCTGCAACTCTTTGCCGCAAAAATGGTTATGAGAGACACAATGCATAAGGATAATAACAGATGAATTTTTTATGGTCTGATAGACCTGCAGCTGAGACCAGAAACTTAAAAAAAAATTCCCTTGCACATGTATTAGATAGCATTCTATATTAAAGCACTGCTCATTTGCTGTGAGTGCTACTTTAAAAAATCAATGTTGAACAGGTTAAATCTTCTTTAGAAAGGACAGAGCTGGTTGAACAAAATGAATATAACTACCTAGTTATTTTTCTCTCACAGCAAAAAGAGAACAAGACTTTCTTAAGGACTCTGAATATTAGAGAACTTCCTATTGCTCCATCAGTATATGATTGTATCAGTGCAGCCATGGTGCTACAAACTTCTAACATGTTTAAAGAAGCTCATAACTGTTGAATGAACTTTGCAGAATCGTGGAAGAGTAGAGATGTGTTGTGCTTTTAAAAGGATGGAGCCTTTATTTAAGATTATCTACAATGCAATGTATGAATATTACTACACAGTGAGATCATGTAGATGGGAAAATTTACACATGGATTGCTAAAACAAATCACTGTACTAAAATAAAATACCTGCCTTCCCCCTCCCCTCCAGCCCCCCTCTTCCCCAGGACAGAATATTGAATTTTTATTGTTGCAGGATTCTATTAGTATTTAAAATTGCTCACATATTTTCTGGACTACTTGTCTCTGCGTTTACATTATGTTCACATCCAGCAGAATATAAACATATGTTAAGGTGCAAATAGCTTCCTGTTTAAAACATACTGTTTCATTTATATAATTTAAATTCCTATCCAGGCTTTAATCTCTCTACTGCCACTGTTTCTTTAACTACTGATTAAAAGCCATAACCATAATTGGACGTTTGGTGACTGCTACTAAATAGCCTTACAAGATACTAAATATCAACTGCATTTGGCTTTAGGTAGTTCTGTAATTGCAGGTCTCTGCAAAGAAGTCATGAGCAGAATGTACCTGCAGGTTGAGCCAGGTGCCATTGAATTAAGCTTTCCACTTTGAGGACCTAAATTTAGTATTACACAGTGAAAAATCCTTCAGTTTTATGGAATATCCTGTGACACACAGCAGTAACTTTATTTTCCAGTAATGGTCATTCTTCAACAACAACTCATTTATTCTGTGTATTTTAAAATCATGAAAGACTCTTTGATCCCAGCTGCCTATTCGAGGCATGTTTTAACAATAGCTGATGATTTAATGTGTAGTTTACTAACAACACTGGGAACATAAATTTTGAATCTGCAGTAAATGTAGGTATGCTTTTAAGGAGTTAGCCACTAATTTGTATCTAAATTGGGTGTCACAATGGGGGAATTATAACTGCATATTGTATCATTAACATAATGGAAATTTCTAGAACTGTGTGGTAGGAGGGGGTTAAAACAGATGAGCCTGGAGTTAATAGTACAATAATTATTAAGCTCTCTAGATGCCCAAATAAACAGAAAAATCACTTTTACTCTGTCTATATAAACTATGAAAATAACCCAAATGTAAATATTAATGGTAATGTTTATGTAGAGTTGCAGTTCATTCAGATGGCTAAGAAGCTGGTTTATTATTTATTTATTTTTAAGGCTATGTATTATTGCGGGAAAAATAGTAGGGCATCATAGGAGGTTTAACATCTTATGTTTTTGCATATCTTGGACTATAATTTTTCCTGTCAAAGCAAAGGAAGAGTTTGTGTCTGCTATGGGATACTGAAAGCATTATCTCCTGAGCTTTACTTCAGTCTACTAAGCTGTAATGATGATCCATTTTTGTGAAAGCTAATTTTGAAGGCGTTCAGAATCATTGCCCATTGATCTGTCCCATTAACCACTGTTCATATACTTTCCAGGTATACTTTAATTAATTCTGCACCTTCCATCTCGTTGTGAAAGGAAATATGATCTTCTGCTCTGAATTGTGTAGGACAGGTTTTGTTCCTTCATGAACATGTGGGCAACATCTGTCTCACATCTGACTAGATTAGATTATGGTTGGTTCCCTTAGTGAAGCAACACTGAAGTTCATACAGCTCTATTTATTTACTCCCTTGGAAGGACTAATCTCATATTTCCAACCAACCACTAGATGTGTTGTGTTTCATTGTGTTGAAGAATAAATTTCTTCAATAATAAAATAGTTCTTTAAGTATTGTTTTATGACTAACTTCTTACAGTTGTTTAAATTTTGAAAATGTAAATGATAAAGCTATCAGGAACTCTGGGCAGAACTGACTCTCTCACAGGCTTAGTTCGATTCCGTGATTCAGGCCAAATTAAATTTAATTTTCAATAGCAGCAGCCACTCTGGATTCCACTTGATCATCCTTTATTTATTAGAATTATGAATATGGCAAGAAGCAAGCATTGCTGAACAACGGCAACCTGCAGACAATTATGTGTGTCTCAGCAAAGCTGCAGGGTAACAGAAATCTGTGACATGCCTCAAACTGAGCTGTGCATGCACATTGCAGATCACTGGGACAATACCTGCTGATGGATGGTGTTCCATCGTGTTTGCAGCAAATTATTGTTTCTCTGCTGCATCACAGAAGGCACTAAATTGCTGCTGGACTCAGATACATACCTGCATAAAAAATATATTCGGATACAAGCTGAGAGCCTTCTCAGAAATGTTACAGTACAAAACAGGAAAAACACATGGTCATATGTTTGTGCATGAGATTTGGGATTTTCCTTCACTCAGGCACTGAGGCTTTGACTTTTATGAAAAAATATCAGATAACTGAGAAAAATGGAATGGTATTAGCTGTAATGAATGTAACAAATTTAATGACAAAAAGCTCCACATCTACTGGATCTACTAATCACTTATAAAGAAATGACCAAAATAACTTTCAAGCAATTAATTATTTTAATATGATTACAGAGGAAAAAGTGTTTTGAGTTCACTTTCTGTTTGACATGTTGAGACAAACATTTTATTTGTATCTTAGCATTACAGACCTCACATATAAGCTGCAATGTAATGGAAATATCATAGTCTAAATATAACATGTATAAGTATTTTATTTGCAGTTTTCATAGTCTGATTTATCCAGCTAAATTTTTGTTCTTTTGAATGATAATAATGATTTAAAAGAAAAAAAATAGCTGTGATTCAACAGATTTAATATTCTCTGGTCAGAATTTTTTTTAATTAATTATTTTAATTAAAAAATAAAAATATTTGCACATGGTGTTTAATTTAAAAGAGCACAGAGGAATAGCTGACTTAATTTTTGGATGAATTTCTAAGAAATGTTTAATTTTTTTTCCCCAGAACATCACTTTTCTGTTTTACAATGTCATCCTGATGTAGTTAATTAAACTTATATTGAATTTCATTCTGTTTACTGTTTCTATGGTAAATACATGCAAGCACCTATTGCAATATTCATAGAGATAAAACATTGGCATTCCTGTGAAGGCCATAGCATATTATTTCAGAGATGTTCTTTTTTGCTTCATTATATTAAATTGCATGCATTGACAGTACTGAGATGAAAAAGGTCGAAAGAATTTTTTTCTGTTCAAGAAACTCAGAACTGTATGCAATATCAGCCATGAACAGATATAGGAAACAAATATTTCTTCCATAAATAATCAGAATGAGAAAAGTAATTTAAGTGTGTGAAAGAACTGCTCTCTGAACCATGTTCAGATATTTCTAGCCTCTCATTAAAATTATCCCCTACAGAAATGTTCCTCAAATCCTTAACAACTTCAGAAGTCTACCCTTTCAAAGTATTAAAGTAATTATTTTAAGGACTTATGAGAAGTTTCCTATTTCTACAGCTAAGAACTGATATTATAACTCATTGACATAAAAAACCCTCACAGATTATCAGATTGACTATGGCATTGTTAATCTAAATTTGTATCTGATAGAATAGAAATTTGCTTTCAGGAGTTTGATTGCAGTGCAACATGTACCTGAAAGCATAGAGCACATCATTTCAGTGCTCATCTTCCAGACAAAGAATAAAAGGATACTGAAAATGCATGCATTTAAAAGAGTAGGAAAGCACTATGACTACATGTAACACTGAGGCTTTGGAGGCACATATAGATTATAGAATTGAAAGTATGCATTTGAATCTGAAGATACATCAAATGTGTTTTGTCCTTTTAATTACTATGGGTTTAGTAGAGAGGGTCAATCAGAAAAAAAGATATATTAGCAAAATATTTGGCCTCTGTATAAATTTCAGAGTGAAACTTTGTTTTAGTGCCAGCAAGAGTGTATTGTGTAAAAGTGTAAAAAGTGCAAAAGAGATGCAAAAGAAAACTATCACCTTCAGATTCAGATTGTCTTTTAGCCTTAAGTTATAGAATATTTCTATGAGCTGTAAATTAATATTTTTTACTTTTCTGTATTTGTTAGGTTTGAGAGTCCAAGATATTAGGAACTTATCAAGTGCATGCAGTTGTATAAGGAAGAGTTCTCTCAGACATAACTGAATCTGAATACATCAATGAAACTGTGAAATCTTCTTTAGTTACAGTAAATCCTCATTTAGTCACAGTGGTAAATCTTGGAGTCAATATGGTAAACACTGTAAAAGTAATATGGTAAATCAAAGCATAATAAATACAATGACAAACTACCTACATTAAAAAAGATGCCAGAGCTGTTGTGTCTGTAAAACTATTGTCCATTTGAAGTTAGCAAATATCTTAGCCAATGCTAGAACAAATTTATATTTAGCCCAGGCAAAATGCAGTTAAAGTATAGAAGGCTTATTAAGGAAATGTGACGCTCACACTGAAAAAGAAAAAAATCCTCTGATCAGAGAAAGCTCCTCATTGGGACATCAACAGCATATTTCCCTGTACTCTTGAAAGATGTGACGTGTCCCTAAACACTCATCATAAGTATGGGGGGGAAAAAAACCAGTTGTGACAGGAACTGCTGTTTTCTTCAATATAGTCTTTTCCTTAGCTATTCACAAAGGAAAAAAGGATAAGAGCTCTTCAGAAACACAGTAAAAATTTAATCTCAAGAGCTGAAAAAGCAACTGGGCAGGGAAACACCTTCAGCACTGGTTATAGCAAGAACGACTGAAAGAGAAATTAATTTGAGCTGACACAATGAAAATATGTCAATAATAAAGGTTGTGTTATGTGTAATTTCTTAAGTTACTTATTCCTTCTTACTTTAAGTGAAATCTTGAAGTCTATTTATGGTATTTTTTCATATGCTAGAATTTTTGAGTCATTTATCAAATACTGACAACTATCAAGCATATTGAATCAAGTGAAACTACCATTCTTCTCTTTTTAAATGAAAGAAATAAATATATTTATGGACAAAAAGATTATAATTTGTTTTGGAGGGCTGGTCCAAGTAGCAGGTGTTTGAGTCAGAGGTGAAACTGGTGCCAAAGAGTCAGATCTATGCATTTGGGAAAGTGCTAATTTTCACAAGTATTTGAGTGAAAGAAAGAAGGTAAAGCCTCCTTAGTAGCTCAAAACAGCCTTGGGGAGTGAGGACAGCTGTTTTGGGAGCAAGCTATGTGTTGTAATGTTTATTTTATTGGCCTGGAGTGAACTGTTTTCAGGACAAAACCAGTAGGCAAAAATTACACTTGTGTGTAGAATCAGATTGTCCCAGTTCCAGGAACTACTTCCTAAACCACAGGCATTTGCCACTGATCAAGATTCCTTGGAAGTGGAACAAATAGAGAGAGGAAGGTGAAATGACTGACTGGGGAGGAGATATGCAAAAAAGAACCTGGGGATCCTGATAGACAGAAGATTGAGTGTAAGTCTTTAGAATGCCCTGGCAGTGATGAAAGCTCTTGAATAAAATCATCAATGGGTCCAGAGAAGTCATTGCTCCCGTCAACTTAGTCACCCCTGTTGTTCTGTTGTCCTGTTTCAGCTCTCCCAGCAGAAGAGAGAGGTGAAACTGGTTCTCTGGGGAGAAACCAGTGAAGGACCAACAAGACTGTCAGGGAGATGAAGCACATCACATTAAAGAAAGGAAGAGTGCTGGGTATGTTTACACTGGAAAGTAAATAAACTTCTACTGTCTAGTAGGGAATTAAAAGTGAAGGGAATTGAAGTGAAGATTAAACCAGCACTTGCCAGATGTTCACAAGAAAATATCAAGTGACTGTGATTGTGCTACAGCAAAGAAAACTGCAATTACATGATAGGGAAGCATGCTTCACTAGAAGATGTGTTAAGTATCTAGGAGATTGCCTAGAGAATGAGGAATCACTGCCTTCAGGGATTTCCAGAGCTTCTCTGGGGAAGGCCCTCAGAAGCTTAGTCTAGTCTTGAAAATATCCCAGGTTTCTTAGCAGAAGCTTGGACAAAGGTCCAGTTCCAACATAGGTATTTTTGTGACTCTGTTATCATACTTGATGCACATTGATTTTAAAAATAAAGCAATGCAGAGGGATGGAAGATACAGAAAAATTCCTAGAAAGAAAATGCAGTTCAGAGGGAATGCTTTTAATATAAATATTATTGAAAAATGGCACTTCTCTCCTCAAGTATTGACAAAAGTCACCTTCTCTTTGATTTGTGATTTGTTCAGAGTAGCAGGACTTGTACATGACTTTTAAATAAAAATGATTACAAAAATAACAATGGGAAGGGAAGGGAAGGGAAAGGAAGGGAAGGGAAGGTGCGGGAAGGTGCGGGAAGGTGCGGGAAGGGAGGGGAGGGGAGGGGAGGGGAGGGGAGGGGAGGGGAGGGGAGGGGAGGGGAGGGGAGGGGAGGGGAGGGGAGGGGAGGGGAAGGGAAGGGAAGGGAAGGGAAGGGAAGGGAAGGGAAGGGAAGGGAAGGGAAGGGAAGGGAAGGGAAGGGAAGGGAAGGGAAGGGAAGGGAAGGGAAGGGAAGGGAAGGGAAGGGAAGGGAAGGGAAGGGAAGGGAAGGGAAGGGAAGGGAAGGGAAGGGAAGGGAAGGGAAGGGAAGGGAAGGGAAGGGAAGGGAAGGGAAGGGAAGGGAAGGGAAGGGAAGGGAAGGGAAGGGAAGGGAAGGGAAGGGAAGGGAAGAAGCAGTGGGTTGAGCACCATTTTCTCCCATAACTGAATCCAATTTATACAGCTTGACTTTTAGCCAGCTTCTTGTTACCAGAAGAAATAAATACTATTTCTGTGATGTTGCTCTGCTGGAAAACATGGAGCAGCAACAAAATCATAGTGGTGATAAACTGAGCATGTAGTGTTGTCATGCTGGAGCACTAAAAATTTATAAATCCATTGTGTTTTCTTGAGATTGTCAAGTAATGAAATTAGATCTCAAGGATAGATCTGTTGCCAGAAGCAGGAAATTATCAGGTGTTAAAGCATAATGAAAATGTCTGAAAGATCATGTGGTCATCAGATAGAAATATTCACCTGAGCATCAGAACTGAAGCGGTGCTAACCACCAATAAAAAAAGCAAACTTCTGATGTATTCTGTGGATATACAGAAATGTCTGCTCAACTACATGGTGGTCCAGACACAATTGTAATTCTTTGAAAGCGTTCTGGAGTTAGTGTGTATTAACATCTAAGGCAGAATTATTCTGAGTTCTGAAAATATCTGCTCATTCAGAAAAGGATATATGACTATATTCATGTCAAAGATTATAATGAGAAAAGAAAATAGTACAAAATTAATTCATCTTGTGACAAAAATTATAATGGAAGTAGAGATTAGCTCTGTGGAATAAAATAGTCTGGTATTTAATTCTTTACTTACATGTCTTAAAATAGACATGTGCAATCCAGAACTTCAGTTTTAATGTTTGTATTTCTTCTTCCTTGAATTTTTATGTGATTTTGCCTTCAGGAAAAATATGAAGTCAAGCAAATAGATACCATAAAAACTCTTCTTCAAGCTATATAATTTCATAAATATTATTATCCAAATGTTCCTAAAAATATGTTTAAACTATTATTGTCCTTTCATGCCATGGTCATTTTTAGTTCACTGCTGCAATTTCAAAGCAAGAAGCGGAAAACTTACATTTGCACCAAGAAAGAAAAAAAAAAAAAAAGAGGTGCTTGTGATTTTCTTAATTGATTTATTAAAATCTGCCTATTTTACATTATTTAGAAATACTTATCATGAAGCTAAAGTGATCCAAGCAAGACTTATGTATTAATTAAATATGCTTTTCATGGTAGAACTATGTCATCTTGTACATTAAAAGGCTTTTCTACATTATAATGTTGTAAGTTACTGTTATCCATTTTTCAACACTCATCTGAAATATAATTTAAAGTCTTTTAAAAAATATATTAAATATATTTCTGTAGGATCCAGCAAAATTTGAAATGGTGAAACCTAAAGTTCACAGACAGAGAGAAAGAGACTAAACCAGTAGAACCCACTAAGAGATATTTTTACCATCTTCTATCTTTGCAGTAGATATCTCAAAAGATATGCTTGCAGACAGCAAAAGTAAATAAGAGAATAAAACAATATGACAAAAAATATATAATCTAATCATAGAATTTTTCTTTAATTATACAAGTTTGCTCCCCAATATCTGTTTCATATTGCTTGCAAGACTCCAGTGGCTGTGATCCTCGGGGTTTAGTGGACTAGCTCTAGTCAGCTCTGTGTTTATTATATTTTGTGACATGCTTGCTTTTCATACAAATAAACTGCAAGTTGTGCCAATTACTGTCCAACAACTGCTGTAGCAGCAATCTAGTAAATCACCAAAAGAAGCATCTGTCTCCAGAGAATGTCTACCAGCTGTTCACGTAAAACATTTTTGGGTTTGGGATTGACAGAAAATCTGAGCTTGAGGGAACACTATGGATCTGTCAACAATGCTAATGATGTAAATACAGCACTGATTTTATAATGATTAGGTATTGCAGATCTTAAAGAAATGTTTTTGATATCCCAGGAAAACTGAAAAGAAAAAAAAAAATCTCAGTCTTTAAAGAAAAACATGTCCAGATAGTTCAGTATTGGTAATTGATTAAAAATTTGTTTTTTCTAATCTCTGAAAGACAGATCTTTACGATTGTGGTCTCCATGTGTATATTGCTTCTCATGAGGTAGATGTTCCAAACCACATGGAAGCATGGGAAAGTTTAAGAGAAGAAAAATAGTAAGTCTGACCTTGTCCTTTGGTCCAAAGAAGTTCTGTAAATTGAACTAAATGAAAAAGTCAAAAAAGTATGATGCTTTCTCTATACTAAATGTGCTTGATGTACAGTAAGAAACAAAATTTATTAATGTGTAATATAATGAAGATATAAAACAGATGAACCTTATTGATGCTAAAAGATCAGCTTTTCAACTTAAGAAATCACCTTTAATCACAAATATTCAGGTTTTAATGAAAACAGTCACCTATGTCTAATTCCATGTTGTGAAGTAATGTATAAACTACAAGTTACTACTGTTAACTGCTGTATTAAGTACAAGTTTCTGGAAACCAGGTTCTTCCTTTACATTGTGCCGACTCTTGCAGTTACCAGCTTATTTCTTAGTATTTTGTATATTGTTGCAAAATTTTACCAAGATTTTAAACAAGATATTCTTTTAACAAATAAAAGATGGAGGAAGGCAAATGCAGTACATCTTTGATAGCAACAGAGTTTTTATTTATATTTCTTGAAAAATATACATGCCACCTATAGATTTATTTGCTGTAATTATTAATGTCTGCTTGAATATTTTTGACTCCTCTGTATCATGCCAGTGACTGTATGATTTTACATTTGTGTTCTGCTCTAGAAAAGTCAAAAAGTTTCAGGACAAACATTGAAAGCCTATTGACACTGTGTGCTACAGTTGGGTAGGCCACGGATCCCGGGGAGTTACAATGAAATTCAGACTACAAAGCAACAGCTGCTACTGTAAGCAGGAAAAGGAGATCATCCATCTCGTAGGACATCTCATTTCCGCAGCCTCATTTTAAGAAAAGTTATCAGGAAGGTACCGACTCCAGCAACCATATGAAAAGCAATAGACTTCACTTTCCTAAGCCACAGTTAACAGCAAAAATAATATTTCAAATATTCATTTTGCAGATCTGACTGGGTGGGAGTTTGTAAAAGCCAGAAAATAAGACGGTAACTGAAATTTAATCCACAGAAAAAATACTCTTTCATTTTGAAAGCTGGCCCCTGTGTTTGTTTTAAGGGCAACTGCGAGTAAGATTTTAGCCCATCCCATCTTCCTGAGCTAGTCATAATTTGACCATCAAAACTGAGGAAGAAAACTAATTGTTGATGAGGAATGCAGGCAATATTGATAACTTCAAATAATATACTTTCTGCCTAAAAAAAAAGGGAGTTTTCTATCCACTAAATGTATATACATGCATAAATCCTTCTCCTAGGCTTAACAACTGGAGTGTCTCTTGTTCATTTTCTAATGTGTAAAATGCCAGTCAAGCACCTTGCTTTACCTTGGAAAGCATATGTACTTGCAGGAGCACGCTTTGCAGTCCTGCCAAATGGTGTGTGCAGTAATGTACTCAAGCATGATTTTATTCAGACAGACATTTTGAGAAACTCAAGGGTTTGCTCAGCTAAAGGAAACAGAGAGAACTTCAGACAGATCTTTGTGTCCTGTACTCTCAGTAAAGGAATACTTTTCTGCTTAGCATGGCACCTTTTTTTTTTCTTGAAGGGATAGTGTACTGGGAACATGGATGCAAAGAACTTGCTAAAAACATATTGGTAAAGCATCATAAAGTATATTCAGAACAAAAAAAAAAAAAAAAAAAAAAAAAAAAAAAAAAAAAGCATATGGAAAAAAATATCCTAAAGAGAATATCCTGCACTTCAGAAAATGCATGTAAAATACTTTTAAATAATACTAACCTCAGTGGCAGTAAGAAGGAAATACAAAAGCTTCCAGTTACAGAGTTACAGTCTGTGAAGTTAAAAGCAGAAATGGTACTATAAACCAAATAGAGTGGAGCCTCAGGCACTTTGCTTGTTCTGTGGACACAACACCCTCTGGCTCAAGACAGCAAATTTAGTGTGTACCAGGCACCTTGAGAGACAGAGGATAGTTCTTCCACCTAGAGATCAGTTTTATCAAGTAGAAGAAAGGAAGCCAGATATAAGCACAAAGTCAGATTTTAACCATTTTTAGAGCAGAAAAAGTCACTGGAGAGAAGTCAGGAAGCCTTGTAATGCTCTGACAGGCAGGACAGAAGTAAAGGAGACCTTCTTTTGTATCTAATGCCCTCCTTCTCTGTAGCAGAGATTTCCTGAGAGCCTTGTGGTTAAGGTTTGAAGCCTGTCTAAAACATCAGGCATAAAAAATAACGACTGCTAAGGAGGGCAAAAGAAGAAGCTTTCTTTATTTGCTGCTCTCTTTTCACCATAAAGTGTAAATATCTTCTATTTCTATGAATTTTCTCATTAAAAAACCTCAGTGACACAGACCTGAAATTTCATCTCACCTTTTTGTAACAATGTTGGATCCCTTGGAGGTGGATGCTCTTTCTTTGGAAGAAAGTCAGTCAGGTGGAACATTCTAGGCAGAAACTTTTCTTTGAAAGTGAGAGAGTTGCTTTAGGGACAAGACTGTTTCTTTATTCAAATATATTCCTTTTTTTGGTGCCATGACTCTTTCGATTCTTTATCAAAGTCAGAGACAGAACATCCTTATAACTGACTGTTATTTAATCCCCTGAAGGAGATGCCTTTAATATTTAAATCATATTAATGTACCACATTATTTTTTTTTTACCATCTGTATTAGCCAATAGTTATTCTCAATTAAAAGTGGAGATTATGAGGGGTTGTTTTTATTATAAGGGTACCCTAATATAATATTCTATTTTTAACTGCTCAGAAAAAAATCCCCTTCACACTGAAGCAATTTCTATTCATAAGTAGCTCTATGAATCTAAAGAGAAATGGTGTTCCTTTTCAAGTATGTTTTGTTCTTTTTATCATTCCAACAATACATATTTAAAATATATATATAAAAGAAGGCATATGTCACCAGCTGAGTGTCATTGCCAAACATCTACTGGGCAAATGTTAAAGACAGCTTGCCAGGTTATCTGAAAAGGTTTTTGGGGCTTATAATGCTATTTGATACTGAATGTGTATTTGTAACACATTTGGTAACATATGGTGTGCTAGAGAAACCATTTGGGAATCCCTGGGTACAGCAAGAAATGCATAATTTTACTAAGAAATTCTGGTATATGGATATTGAGGTTGTCAGTTTTCTGTATGTTGTTATTTCAAATGGGAAAGCCAAAATGTAGCCTGGGAGAGCCATTGCATATGTGACTGTCTTTGTGCTCACATGACCCAAATACTTCTTTTAAAGCTCTTCATGGTTATTTCCTATAATTTTTTTCCTAAGTTACTGTTATGTCCACTAAAATATCATAAAAATACTTTGATTCTTAGCTGATGGGGAAAAAGATGTCTTAGAACCTGAATTGTATACTGGAATAAAAGCCCCTCACATTGTGGGGTGCAACTGTATGTGATTACATGATCATACAGATAACCCAAAATAACTGGACCCTCTTTAGCACCATCCTTTAGCAAAAGCATATGTAATCTTGTTTTCTAATTACCCAGAAGGACTGGGTAATTAATATATATAAATGCCCTGCCATAAACTTTTCTTTGACCAATCAATTTTCATTGGCTGTAACTTTATCTGTAGTGTTAGGACTGTCTGTTTTCTGCAATATGAGTATGAATTCTGCATATTCTCATTTGTGTCTTTCTTAAAGTCTTTCCTTTTGGTTCTGGTTTCACCTGTGGCTGTATATTAGGTCCTTTCTTTTCATGTATTAAATTCACATATTAAGATTAAGTGAATCTTTATTTCTTGAGTTCTCTGTCCTAAGGATGATCTTTGTCAGTATTCTTGTCCTCTAAACTAACCTCCAATTTACATTTCCCTCCTGTTTTCTTCAATACAGGCCAGTTTTGTCCTTGATTGTTCTTGGACATCTATTGACTTGTATCTCTATTGACCAGACCCCTTCTTAGGGTTCAAATTCTTCTTATTTCTTCTGTCTTCCTTAGATTGAAACTGACCACCAACAGCTTCTTCTGCTATTCCCTGATCTCACTTTGCTCCTCAATAAGCACTTAGTCATGAACTATTTGAGTACTTTTTTCTCAGTGTCAGCTCTGAATCCATCTGTAACTCCAGTGACACTTCCTTGTCAGCAATATCAATTACAGAAGCATCTTTAATTTGTTCTTCTTTATCTGTCCCAAAGTTGCAAGACTCAGCCAGTTCTGACAAGGGCTTAACAAATGTTTGGTATTATAAATTGGAGTGAATAAAAACACTAACTACATCTAAAGATTCTCTGGCAGCGAATCTTTCAACAACAGCTCTCAAATAGGAAATTTTCTAAAGTGCTCCTTCACTGGGATGATTTATATGAAATTTTTTTTTTTTGAAAAATAGCACATTAATTTGACAAAGAAAGTCAGAATGGTACACACATGCACAAAATTTCCATCTTGCAATGCAAGCAGAGTATTAGTGAATCTGTTTATATATGCTCTGGTTAAGATGTTTCTGCCTTAGAGCTGACTAATAGGAATCACAGCAGATCCACAAAACCTTTTTGCTCAGATTGGAAACTAATTCGAGGGGTACTTGAAATAACAAGATTTTTTAAAAAAAAATTCAGTTACATTATCATCTTATATTTATCATAGTTTTAATGTCAATATATAATTTATAATCTGTTTTATTAATTTTTTCATTATCTTGTAGCGCATAGATGTACTAACATCTAGGCAGGAAGTAATCATCGCTTCTTTTATGTTGTCAATACGATTACCGAATATGATTATATCCTTTGATTTGCAATAATTTAAGCTTAACTATAAGTCTCTGGATAATTTGCTTGCTACATAAATCAGATAGCATGCAATGTGGGAATACAAGGGAGGCAATATCTATATTATTGTTCCATGCCAGTCTCTACAATGAGACATCATTACATAAAAACTATTAATGAAAGTATTGTATATCTAATGTATCTATTTATAAATTCTTCACAAATCAGGAAAATCCATTAAAAAAAAAGAGGGGGTACACATTATTATTTGAGAGCACCTTTTGAAAGTCTTAAAAGCTTTTAGGTTTTGAATTTGTTTCCTTTCTCCTATGTACCTTTGTGTTTCAGAATTTCAGACCAGTTACATTTCTTGTTTAAGTGTAGAAGCCACTGAAATTATAATTAAATATTTTCAGCAAAAAAAGGTGAAGAGAAGAAGCAGCCAAAAATATTCCAAACCTAAAAGCCCCAACTTCAATGTCAATATACGACATAAACAAGCAGTTTTGTTATTACATGACAGATTATATGTCAATTAGAATATTTTGTCCTGTTATATTGGAAAGAACTAGGAATTGACAACTAATAAAATGATTTTTCAGTAATGTGGGCATTGTTAATGGTTCCAATCATAAACACAGGACTAGGCAACAAATGACTGTTTCTCTGTCCTCTGTCATATAGATTAAAAAAAAAAAAAAATAAAATTCTAAAGCTATTTTTTTTGCTTCTCAGAAAGAATTTCTCCTAAAATTATTTTAAATTTTGGAATGGATCAACATTTAAAAATAAATACATAACATATGATCTAATAACTGGACATTAATTTCAATGAGTGAAAAAGGAATTGTATCCCTTGCTTTATTAGTATCACCTATTAAGAGTAGTAGACAATGAGGACCCTCACAGCTATAGGTAAGATTGTCAAAAGGGCAGTAGATGGGGAAGAAAGTAGCCAGGGTGTAGCTCTGTATCTATCATTTCTATCATCTCTATCTATCATCTCTATATCTCTATCTCTATCTCTATCTCTATCTCTATATCTCTATCTCTATCTCTATCTCTATCTCTATCTCTATCTATCTATCTATCTATCACATAAACACATGAATTTATACATCAATATGTAACAGAATATGACTGAAAAAATGCGTAAGTAGATGCAACAATGCAGTGTTAATTTAGGTTCTGCAAACCAGTGCCATATTTTCCTAACAATTACACTGATGCAGCTGTAGTACATCAGCTTTGGATACAGTTCAGCAGCAAACATCTCTGTGACTCTGTAAAGACCCATCCATGTGTTCAAGTTAAAAGCATCAGGAAAAAGTACATGCAAAACCAGAGTCAAATTCTGCAGTGAGTACCTGGATCTCAGATGCTCTCAGCTGTTATTTGCTCTGACAAGCATTTCTGTGCCTTTAATTAGAAAATATCTGTCAGGTGAAATTGATGGACTGTTTCTTAGAAATATTGATATATGAATATCAGGATTTTCTTATTATCTTTCTTTTTGGTTTTTTTTGTCATAAATTATAGAAAACCAGAAATACTTCTGTCAAAAGTCTTGGGGTTTTTTGGGTCTGAGTACTTCAATGCCCACCTATCTCCCTCTGTTTACCTTCAGTGAAGAAGATAAACAGCTGTACCAGGAAACTAGCTAAAGGTTATCAGATTCTACATCATTAAATCAGCTACACAGAGAACAGAGTTTGCAATAATTTTATGGCTGATAGTTCATATCACACATGAGGTGAATTAATAATATGGATATGAAGAAAAACAATTTATTAATGTTAATAACTCTTCCAATAAAATTTCCAGGAGGACCTATAGTGATAAATTGAATAATTATGAGTATAATTATGACTAACTAGAACCATAATTTCATGCTAATGCAATAATAATGACACAAAAGTGTAGGTCATGAATTTTAACTGCTCAGTTATTCCAAATTTCCACAAAGAGAGGAAAAAAAAAAAAAAAAGAACACCCAAAAAACCCATCTCAGCCTTACAATCTGATCAAGTTATGCTTTGCTGCCAGAGAAAAAAATATTCATTGCTTAAATAGACATTACTTTGATTATTTTTAGTGGACTGCAGGAAAAAGTCATCTTATTTAATTAGAAATCTAGTAGTATCTTGAAAGAGGGAAATGGATGGTCTATGTAGCACACTATGAATCACTATGAATCCTCTGAGGGTCTCTGAGGAGAAAAAAAACCCACACAGTAGAATTATGGTTAAATTTCATTATTAACATAGAATTGTCATACTTGCATTTCTATTTGAGGAAGGGAATATGGAGGATAATCACCCCAGAAAAAGGTGTGCAAGTGTTCAGTAATCATTTCAAGTATAAACTGCACCTCATAAAGTGAAGGTCAGATTATTTTGCCAAATCATTTTGGGATGGAGGTAAGCAGAGGAAGGAGAAGCTGGTGAAAGGTTTCTCTAAAATCAACCAGTTTCATTTTTGATAATTTATTACAAAAGTCAATTAATCTCTCTGGCTTCAGGATGACTCAGGACAATGTAATGCAGGGTCCAGGATAATTGCTTTAGTTTTGGTTTAATGTGTCCCACTGAATGCGTAAACTTGTTTGTCCATTAAAAAATCTGGGAATTAAAAGTAGTGGAGCAAATCTAATATATATTAACAGCATATGTGTCTTTAGTTCTCTATTCCATTTGATACAAGAACAGCATTTTTATGCTTTTTCTTCACAATATGGAGAAAAATCTTGAATTAAAACATGATATAAAAATACATATTTGCATAATACAGGAATGACTGTAGTGGTTTGTTTTCTCTAGGTTGGCACTCCAACACTTGAGGGCACATTTAAAAGGAAAAGTACAGCTATGCTTCAATTTTATTTTTCTGATAACTACTTGATTAACCCAAAGGGCCTGAAGGAAAAAGACTTGTCTTCTAACCACTAACCCTTGAGGACCACATGAAAAAGCAGAAGCTGGTGAGGGCCAAATTTAAGCCAGGGAACATACTGACACACTATCTACAAGGATTTTCCGTATCTTGTTTGAGTCCATCTCCTGGTCCCATTTAATTAGAACAGATATATGTCCCCTCCCCTCCCCTCCCCTCTCCTCTCCTCTCCGACATTTTGCATCGAAGACCATATCTGTACAGGATTGTAGCTGATTTGTTTTCAGATAACTCAGGTTAAACCATTCTCCTCGTAGATTTTATTTTACAATGATGCGAATCTCTCAGTTTTTGAGGATAAATTTCAAGAGTACTTCAAGTGCATTTGTGTTTGGAAAGAAACAGAATTGGAAGGGAAAGGAAGATAATTTTTTACTGGAAGATACGTAAAAAAAGTAGAGTTATAAACTGATTATATCAATAGTATTACCAAAGAATGCCCAATACATTTTTTTACTCCTGTGGGGAGATAGAGCATTAAGCTGGGTTATTTGGTTTGCCTTTTTTTTTTTTTTTTTTTTTGTCTTTTCTCTATACAGACATTTTTGGGCTATCACTGGTGCTTCAACAAGGATGTGGTAGTAGCAGGATTTTTTGAAGAATCACAGGGGGAATATTTAGAAAAATATAAAGAGCAATGGGAATAGATAGTTATATAAAAGTAATGAATTGCACAGTGCTTCAAGAAAATGTTTCCAAATAACAGTGTAGGAAGTATCAAAGAAATAAAGTGGCATAGAAAGCAAGCCACACTAGGATAAATGAAGAGGATAGAAACCAGCCTGAGGCATGAACAAGAGGTTGCTCCAAATTCTGGCAGGGATTTAACTCTCATCTGAACGGCCTAATTTAATCTCAAAGCTAGAAGAGGATATAGCTGTGTTCAGCTTCCTGGTTCCCTTGAAATTAGGAACACTTTAAAGCATTGATCCCACACTTTTCTCATCAGTTTTCAGCAGCCAACAATATTAAGCTTTAATTTGTAGCACACAATGTCAGTGTGGTTTCAGCTACGGTGGAGCCAGATAACATTTCCTCTTTCACAGACACATAAAATATAAAAATGAACCTGACCAAAGGTTAATAATTAATATGATTCCCAAGAATACTTTTTTTAATTGAGAACAGACTACTTAAATAAAAATAATAAATTTCTATTTCAAAGGCTTTTGTGCTAAAATTAATAACTCTACTAGATTGAAATGGAAACAAAGTAGATAGCACATGCCATCTGCATTTTTTTCTTCTTTCTTTTTAACCTTGCTTTAGGGACTAAGTCAGAGAAGTGAATTAAATCATTACAATGAAATCATTGAAATTTGGCTTGATTATATCTTCAGAAGAGAGAAAAGCTTTAAAAATAATCCCATGGGATGCTTGACGATTAGTATGGAAGATTTTATGTTTCATGGACCCATATGTTTTAACTAAAAATTTTTCTATTATTGTCACTCTTCTACATTTTATACTTTCAAACATAATTTGAATTTTTCAGTTTCACATATCTCAGTTAAATCTGTGAAGCTGTCTTTCCACTTGAAAACAGTATCTTTATTCTTGCTTTGAGAG
Organism: Poecile atricapillus; assembly: GCF_030490865.1. Taxonomy (NCBI): domain Eukaryota; kingdom Metazoa; phylum Chordata; class Aves; order Passeriformes; family Paridae; genus Poecile; species Poecile atricapillus. Next base: position 58,687,267 of record NC_081289.1, on the reverse strand, counting down.
TTTCCTAACTTTCTTCAAATTTGTATATTTCTTACGTTCTTAATGAATGTATGAAGGCAGAAATTAATTTACTGTCACTGAAGGTTTCTATTTTGCTCTTAAATAGTTATGAGCAGTACTGAACTTATCCATATTTTTACACTCTTATTTAGAAGCCCATACACAGTTTTGAGTAATTACCATTCCACCTAAAGGCACGACCACTCCAACTCCTGCATCAGGAAGTGCAATAGCCGTTTCAGGGATGAGTTTAAAAGTTAAAAAAAAGAGGAGAGAAAGAGGAGAGAACTAGCTGAAGTCCCCACAAAAGAATAAATGATGCAAAGGCATCACTGCCTCCCACAAGTAGATAAATGCCCAGAGGGTCTCTGAGCAACGAGTACCTGCCCAAATCCCATCTGCTTTTCCTTCTTACCCCTGAGCATGATGACACATACCATGACATATCTCTGTGGTCACTTGGGGTAAACTTTCATGGCTGTCTCTCCTACCAACTCTTGGTGCATCCCCAGCCTACTTACTGATGGAGGCAGAGTGAGAAACAGGGAAACAAGCACTGATACACCAATAGCTAAAAGCACTGGTGTGTTATCAACACTGCTTTGGTCACAAATCTAATTTAAAACATAGCATCATATGACTTACTACGAAAAAAAGTAATTCCATTCCTCTCAAATTCAGTAAAATCAATCCCCTCAGAATATCAGAAAAATACAACAGTGTTTACAATATAAAAAGCCCAAACAAACAAAACAAACAAACAAAAAAACCAGCCAAAGAAACCTCCAAACCCAAGTAAACGCACCAAACCAACCAGTATCACTATTTAAATATATTTATAATATCTCTTATCTGTTTCCATTATCAAACTTGCACTGTTTAACACCATTATTCTAAACCCTTTTTGCATGAAAATTTGTAATAAACAAACATACAGTAAGAAAACAGAAAGAAAAATTAGTTTAACACTGTTCTTTTGTAACCAATTTCTTTCTGATTTTTAATCAGATATTCTAATAATATAAGCTCTGATTTCAAAAAGTATTAAGAATAAAAAATGCTTATTAAAAATTAAATCTGTCTTCTAAAAATATTGTAAGGTATTAAGAGTCCATTTTGAGCGAGGAGTATATAATTCTGTGTAGGTCTAGTATAGTTCTCAAAAGATATATACAAGGGCATGAGTAAAACAGAGACAATCAATCAAAGTTTAAAAGTAATATACAAGTGGTCTAACATAGTGTTTATAGTAATATATCCAATTACTGCTGCCACGTGTGCTAGGTGTCTTATGCAGATTTGGTGCCTGAGAGCTGTACGTGAATCCTTTTTTTTTAAGAGATTGTGCAAATACAATGGCCATACCTTAATTGTTGTTGTCAAGTACTGATATAAAATTCATCATTTGTGTGTTTTGAGGTGTTCATTAACAAATGGAAAAATGCTCTGGCAGTCCAGCTTTAACAAGAAAGATTAGGAGTATAGTAAATGCTTTCATAAGCATGCCTTTTGGCCTTCGCTTGCATCTCTGGAATAAGGAAGGAACTGACCTACTTAAAAGTGCTAAACAGTTTGAAAGCTAGATAGGTAACAAAATGTCATGGGGTGACTTTACCTTTAAGATAGCTTCCGGAGCTGGGAGGAAGTTGAAGCTGCGAAAGGCTGATGGGAGTGTTTTCTTGTAACCAATTATTGGTCATTTCTAAGAATTGACAGCAGTTTTGACCACTGAAAAGTGAAATCAACTTGTGAACATCCCCTTAAGATGTAAAGCCAGGGCTCTCTTGTTCTCTTTGGTTTCCAGCTTCTGAAGAGGTAACAAGGCTCTGTCTTGGCCTCCTCCCCCGCCTCCAGGCCGGACAAGGCCGCAGAGGGCGGGGGGGGGGAGAGAAACGGAGCCGGCCGGCCGGGCTTGGTTTGTAGTTTCTGCTGCTGGACTGAAACCTGACACCATGAACATCTGCAGCTTTCCGAGACTTTAATTCTTTTACTACCTGGATAAAACTTACAGATTACTCCTTTTCCCCAGAGAGAGAGAGAGAAGGATGAGAGAGAGAGATAACATGAAAGAGACATCATAAAACCATCAAAGACAGTGAAGAAAAGAGTTAAGTTTTAGATGGGGAAGAGAGAATAAGGAGATGCTTTGTAAGCTGAATATTTTTCTGTTAAAGCTATGGAGATGGACAATAGTGTTCTGAAAAAACTCCTTTAATTCATGACAGAGTATATTGGGAGGAATGGAGTGTTCAAAGTGTGGATTTTGAGCAAAAAGTAGAGTAATTGTGATACAGTGAGGTGCTGGAACAGAGTGAGGCGAAGTAATAGTTGAAGATTTGAGGCCTTGAGAGGCAATGAGAAAACTGTTTCCAGAGAAGCTCACAGAGACAGATGAAGAAAACTTTTGCCTTTGAATCCTTAAAAAATGACATCCCTAGACTCATTGACCCATACACACCTCAGAGTGATGTGAAATGGGAGGAGTGAACTGATGACAGATTTCCGGGCAGCTGGCATCAGAAAAAATAGAAAGCTATAACAGAAATAGTTTTCTTGTCAGAAACTCCATAGATTAGCAGAAGAAGACTTCTGTTTCTCTACAAAGACTGATGAAAAGACTGTAGCAGGAATTGGGACTGTTTTAAACACCAAAGTTCCAAAGTTTTTTGTCTCTATGTTGTCACATTTACAAGGGAATGGTTGGGTAGTGGGGGATAAAAGGGTTTTCTGGAGGTTTATTCTGGTGATCTTATTCTTGTAGTTTGTTAATAAACTGTCTTTATTCCTTTTAAGTTTTAAGCCTGTTTTGCTCTTGTTCTAATCCATATCTCACAGCAAGAAATAAGCAAGTTTTCTAGTAATTATTTTTAGTTACTTCTTTAAACCCATGACACAAAATTAATAGTTAAATGCCTTGAATTGTTTTGTAACTCTATTCATAAACATAAGCACATGGATTGCTCTTCTTTTTTAACACAATTTAAATATGCCCCCTTAACTTTGCCTAGAAGTTGACTAAACACGTCATAATATCAGTTACTACAGGACATTTTTGAAGCAGTTTTACAGTAGCAATTTCAGTTTCTCATTTTTTAATCATTATTAAATTTAAGTTTCCTATACTTTGGTAACATTCTGCCCTCCTTTTTGAGAGATGCCTTTAAAAAAAATAACATTTTGGTGTGAAGTCTTCAGAATGTTTTAACATATGTCTTTACTTTTATAAACATTTAGAAATATTGCAGTGTTGAAGCTGAATGCTTAATATATAAATAGTTCTAAACAACTTTTTTAAAAGTTAGTAGGGAAAAGCTGAAATTTAATTTAATTTTAATACCATATTTGAGGGAATATCAACAACTGCTTTGTAATACCATTTCCATAAAAGCTTTGTGTTCAAGAGTAATAAGTCTATGCAATGAGAAAATTAGAAATTGACCTCATATCTTAGTCCTATCTGACTTTAAAAGATGCAATTTTTAAGTAGGAAAGTAGTACATGTGAAAAATGAGGCACAAATATTACTATATAGGTAATGTAAATAATGTTAAGAATGTGTGTATATAATTAAGCTTCCTACCTCATGTTACCCAGCAATGGTCCTGCTCTGATGCAAGCATGAGCTGAACTTGGAAGCTCTGTCGAGTCACAGGTCTGCTGAGGATGTTCCTTCAGGCACACTGGTACTTCCCCAAACTGCACCATGTACAAATTTCCCTTCTGCTGTTACCTTAGATGAACTTGAAGAGAAAAACTACTACAGATAACCATATTTCCATATAGGTGAAGTCATATTAAATTGGAAGGGACCTACGATGGTCAGCCAGTCCAATTCCCTGGGATATTCAGGGCTGACAAAAAGTTAAAACTCGTTACTGAAAGTATTGTCTTTCAGTGTGTAGCAATTACCCCTTGTCCTATCACTACATGCCCTTGTTAAATGTCCCTCTCCCTTTCTCTTGTAGGCTCCTTTCAGCTACTGGAAGATGCTCCAAATACTCCCCAGAGCCTTCTCTTCTCCAGGCAGAGCAGCACCAACTCTCTAACCTGTCTTCATAGAAGAGGTGCTCCAGCCCCCTGATCATCTTTGTGACCCTTCTTCACTCCAGTGGATGATATTTGGTCTGATGTTGCCAAATTTGGGCCTCCAATAGGTCTATTAGGCATAATGTTGTCATCAGAAAACATGTGTAATCAGCTGAGTTGCAAAATAAGGTACTTCATATATTCTGGGCACATCTTTGCAGAGCAGAATAAAAAGAAATTTTATATACTTTTATACTATCCAGAAGAAGTGAACTAACCCTCTTTTGTTGTGATACACCACAGTTATTGATATTGTTCTAACACAATCAGTGACAACAAGCATAACAGAAATTGTATATAGTATTATTCAAATACCATTTAATCAATCATCACATAGTTAGAAAACTTAAAAACAATATTTGCATTCTGTTGAAAAAAGTAAGACAACAGAAAGTTAAGCATAATGAAAACCATAGGATTTAAATCAGAAAGAAATATTACTGCATTCTCTGTTCTGTTCTCCATTTAAGTATGCATGTTCAAAATAAATCTGTGAAATGCTCCATGAGAAACTGAACCCAGTGCCTATTAAAACCAGGAATAAATTTTTCCATGGTTCACTGAATTGCTCTGAGCATGCATCTTCCTGAATTGATTCTAACAGCTGCCATTGAAACAAAAGATAGTCAGCATTTTGCATATTTAGCTGGGACTAAAGTACAGACTTTGAAGGCTTTAGGGTTTCACTGTTTTAAACATGGCTGGTAGGTTTCTTTTTCTCAGTTATGTATGGTCATAAATGAATTCATTTGTAAAGTGAATTCAAGACTTAGAGCCAAAGAGTAGCTCTCCTAATATATGCAAAAGGCAAAATTGAGATTCAGACCTCTGAATCTTGGCAAACTGTTATAATTTAAATCCATTCTTCAAGACATAATTATAACTTCATTGGTATAAAAGAAAACAGTGTAAAACCTTCACTTCCAGAAAGCAGAAATTATTCATGTCCTTCCTACTCCTAAAATAAATTGCTTACAACAAATTTAAGTATAAATGACCATCAAACTGTGATCAAGGAGTTAGAAATTGATTTTCATTTTAATTTATTCTCTTCCTTTCTCAAACTGTCAAACAAGTAAAGGCCATTTGCACGATGGGATAATTTACATAATTGCGATGAACCTGTTTTCTTTGGATTTTTGCAGTATCAGTTAGATTATTCCACTGATAACATTATACAAATAAAATTAATACATATGAATCGTTCATTGTTTTTGAACAATTTTTATTAAGTTATGGTACAGTGCCATTCACCTAATTGAAGCAGAAAGGTAAGAGCAAAATCATCTAAATTCATCAGTTGTCCAAATACTAGCGCTATAGATTTATATTATTCAAGGAGACAGTCACTTAATTTAATTTATTGCTTTAACCCTGATTGAGAATTCATTTCATATTTTTTTGAGTACCATTTAAGTAAATTAATTTTAGTATTTGAGAATGATGATTAGAGACAAACAGAACTTGTTACTATGTGAATAGTTTAACATAACAATTGCTTGTATAATTTGATTTCTCACTGAGAGGATATGCTTCATATATGTATTTTGCAGTCATAGCTGATTATTTCTTAGGGGGAAAAAAAAATCTGTATTATCTTTCAAGACCTGATATAAATCTGAAGGAGTAAGTTAAATTCGAGTGAGGCTTGTACCTCATCAACAGAACCACTAAGTAAGTTTTAATTTCAACAATAAATTGTGGTCTCATTTTTCATGTTAACATTAGACATAAACTAATGTAAATTAACTCTTGAATTCCAGGATGACTTTGCAAGGCTGAAAGAATTTTCTTTCAACTGAAACTGAGCAAATGTTACCTCAGCTAGAATCAAGGATAATATAAACAAGATATCAGCATAATATAATTTACAGGGAAACATATTTTAAAATGGAAATATATCATAAGCATCGTAGTAAGCTGTGTCTGATCTGCAGAAACTCTATGAGATTAGCTAGACTCACAGAAGAGATAAAATAAGGGTCCTTTCCTGAGGCACAAATATGATGTTCACGGTGGGAATCTCCTACTCCTAATTACTGGGATCTGCTTGGTTTAATTTGTATATGTTACCTCACCATGGGCTGGTGCCTTCTTGACTGCTGCAGGCTGAATGTGAGTGTTGCCCTGAAGCCTCCCCAGTTTCAGCCCCCAGGAGTTTCATTTTGTTGGGCACTCATCCCCTCTGTTTGCCAGAACTTTCCCACAGCTTTTTACAGGGAATGGCAAAAATGACACTTTCTGTGTTTTATTCTTATTTACATGTAAAATGTATAACCACCAGAAACATGTGTTTTTATAAATTCAATATATTAAAGAGCTTTTTCTTTTTCTCCTTTTTATTTGTATGTGGCATAATAAAATATTTTGTGGGAGAAAAAATGCATATCCATGGTTACTAAGAAAATTTTTTAGAGGAAATAATCACCAATGAGAACAAATCCTAAGACATTTATAAGCCTTCCTTTTTTAATGAAAAGCCAATTAATCATAAAAATCTTGTTCTGACACCAAACACACTTTTTAAAAAGTGTTTTAATATTTTTACTGTACCAACAAAAGTTGATAAAGTTTTTGGCTTTGTATCAATCACCTTGGCACATCTTTAAAGTTCAGTATAAGAATAGGCTATTATATATTTATTTTAAGTTCACATACCATGGCAGAAAAGGAACACTTGATCATAGAGGTCCATTAAATTCCATTTAAAATGAACAGTTGCAGAACTTTGTAGTGATTAATTTTTAATTCCCCAGTCATGGTGGCTTAACATATAATTGTTGATGTTAAAACGTTTTTGATAACAAAAGTAAGTGAAATGTTAAAGAGGAAACAGTAAATTTTCTGTGACTATGCTTTTTTATTTATATGAAGATGATCCGTGCTGTGACTTTTAAAGCTGGACTATCAAGGCATGTAAACACAAAATTAAGAAGGAATAAAGTGTTTCAGTGATTATAACTGTAATCCTGTTGTGAGTAAGAGACTGTAAAATCTAGGGGAGAAAGAACCAGTTTTCGTGTATATTAAAGGTGCTGTATTATCTTGCTTCGGAAAATCTTTATATAAGTAGCTGTCGTGCAGAGCTAAGTTCTTAACTTTCTTTAATCATATTGAAACAAATAATAATGGGCTGAAGTAAAGGAAATTATTTTAATTTTAATGTCATACAGATTATCATTATACAAATGGATTTGAAGAAGAGATGATAAAGAAGAGTCCTTTTGCCAAAAACCATAAATAGTTGAGTTTTCTTTTGTGATTCACAATAGTTCACTTACAATGGCAGTTAAACAGCAGCTTTTCTACTGATCTCTGCAGGTGACAAAAAAACATACAGGGTGACATAGACAAAAAAAAATCCCTTACATGGGCAATAGCATATGAAAAAAACCTTCTTTTTGTACCATGTGTTCTTGTGACAATGAGTCAAACAAAAAAAATGAAGTAGGAAGAATTGTGTGAGAACAGCAAAAATATTCTTCCCTGCCAACTGATGGTTTATAGTATACACCTGCTAGTGTATCCTTCCTACTCATGTCACCAAAGAAACCCACACTTCTCTCTTCACTTTAGTTATTAAATGAGAAAAACTTGGTCTAAAAAGTAGCTAAGGCAATTTTTAAAACTATGAAAAATAAAATCCTATTAACTTCTAGAGTGGCCATTTCTTCTCAGGTGGCCTTTTGCAGATTTCAGTGTAGTTTACAAATGCTGAACATGATTTTTTTTGTTCTAATTTGAGTACTAGAAACATGTTGACCATTGCAGCATTGATTGCTTGACTGGGTAAACTAAGCCACACAGAGCTCTTTGTCTATGTGGTTCAACTGACTAGAATGTTTTCTGTGCATGAACTTGCCTCAGGTGTTTGGGCAACACACTGGTATCTGCAGCACAGACATTCCCCTTAGTGCAATCTTTTCTTAATCAAGACCATACTGCAATGTGGGCAGAAGTTTAGTTAATTTTAACTCCTGTAATTAGCATGATGACATCTACGTTTTGTTTTTAATTTGTAAAAATTGAAAATAGTTATATAAGCTTAAAAAGATTTCCTGCTATATTTAAAAAAAGAAAACTGTTTGGAAACATCAACCAGATATGTGCTCAGCACTGTTATTTTCTGGAGTCATCAGCAAACCTCCTAAAGTTCCTTTAAATTGTGTGGAAAATCTCACTTATTTGCAAAGTTTTAACTGTGAAAGTAAAGTGTGCTTTTTTTGAGTTGAACACAATATTGTCACTGTGAGAACTTGGAAGGGGAGCTTTTGTGCCAAAAATGTTTTTCTTGCAGATCATCCAACTCAACAGATGGCCTCTTTGGGTGCCATGAATTTACTCTTGGTAGTAATAATGAGCACTGCCCCACAGAGTTTACTGAAGACAAGCAAGTGTATATTATACACCAAAGTCCCTAGGTTATCTGAAACTATTAGTATATATCTTCTGCGTACATTTATGGGCATCACAAGTTCTTCAGATTAATTTTCTTAGAGTGTCTTTCAGAGTCATTATTACTTCATTATGATGGAGTAACATGAAGTAGTATGAATTACTCCATACCCCGAGTGTTGCTCAAGACACTGAATATTTAGGGCACGTTCTGTGGTTGCTCTCTTCATGCACAGCATGGTGGCAGCTGCCTGCTGTTGTCAGGACACTTTTATGACTGCAGAGTGAAAGAACTGCAGGGGCTATGCTTGGAAGTCAGTTCCTCACACCACCATTAACTGAAAACCATCTGGAGCATCTACAGATGCTTGGATCTGACTTATCCTGTTGTTGCCAAAGTATTGTAACCCTATCTAAAGGGATGTCAAAAGGTGGCAACTTCCTATCGGAAAGATTTATTATGAAGATATCTACCGATAATCTACCTCAGTTCTGAAAATAAATAAATTTTAAAAAGAAACAAAGCACTTCAGTTTTCACTCATATCAACAGAAATATGCATCACAATGGGTATTATATTGTCTATTCTAGACTGTTTTTGTCTAATTTTTTATAGTCTACTAAGGTTCTTCTGTTTCTACTGGTCTTCACATGTATTCTGCTTTCAAATTCAGACACTGCTAATCTGATCTATGATATTTTGAGAACTTTTAAACTAATTTTTCTTTGGAGCTTTTTGAATTAAAAAAAAAAATCTAGTAAATGTATGATTATAAAGGAAAGCCTAATGCTAAAGTGTTAAGAAGAATGCCTATTTCTTGCCATTAATTTGCTTTTGACTAGGAAGATTTTGAAGACTGACAAGTCCTGAAGTCTATTGTTTTGCAAATGTAGATGGTCCTTTCTGATTAGCAATGTTAATTCATGTAAGACTAATTGTTTTGTAATTTTAATGTTTTGATTATTTTTAGCTGCTCATGAGACCTTCTGAAATAAATTATATGAGGTTCCATTTTCAATGACTAAATGGAGAATATCAAAGTAGCAACCAGGCCCAGTCACTCTGGGGTTCAGTCCAGCTGGTTTTGAGTACTTATTGACCATGATGTCATTTTTGCACATCCCAGGGACTGAGCTCAGTTTTCACTATGACAGATGAGGGCTGATTTACAGATTTTGCACATTGGCAGGTCTAACTTGTAGTGCGCATCAACACATACTTAGGTAAAAAATTAGTTTTAAATCATTTTGCATTTAGCCTCTTTAGCTTACACCATGCTTGTGACTTGTACAACTTCATGACAAAACAAGGCAAGTTCCATCTAGGGAATTTCTCCCTTATTTTTTAGTCAGTAGTCACTGTTTAGCACCTTTTAATGCAGAGGTGTTGAATTTGGAGGCCATCCAAATGAACCATCACTACCTGGTGAGTCATTCCTGATCCCCTACAACAAAGAGATGACTCATATGAGGCTATACTTTAGGATGGTACTGAAACCACAAGTGACTTTGGAACTTTTAGCAATGAAGAAAGAGCAATGGAGCAGATTGTGCTAGAAAATATTCACAAATAACTTAAAACCAGATTCAAATATGCGTAGGAAGAAGCACTCCACTATGAACATAGTAATCCTCCTGGACGAAAAAGTAAAGATGATTTGTCCTAACTCACCCACACTCTTTTGAGACCTTGAAGTCCTTTTGAGGAAGACAAGCTGGCACCATTAAATCTAAGACTAGAGGAACATTGTGAGAGTGAGAAAATATCCAAGAAACAGCAAGAAAATCTAAATATTATTAGAAAAGAACAATTTTAAATACATCATCATGGATAATTCTCTGTACTAGTTAAATAATTTTGACTATCAGTGTTTAAATGAATTTAACTGGACTAATAAAAACTTCTTGCTGTATTTTATTTACACTGTTTAAATATTAACTGTATTAACAATAAATTCTTGGCTCTGCACACAGTCTGTGTTCCCCTGTGCTCGTAACAAGAATTTGAGAGTGACAGTAACCATCTGCAAAGTGTTGACCATATGGCAGATATGGCAAGTGACCTCCTTGTAATACTATTGGGAATCCTCCCGACAGCAAGATTTTGAAACAGCACAAGGTCCCTACAGGTAGTCCATCCCTACCAGCTTTTGTGTGCTGATACCTGAGACAAAAAAATGACTAATGAGAAAGCTTCTGCAACTCTCCAGATTGTTTTCCTACACTGTGCTGAAACTCTGACAGGTATATTGTTGAAAGTAGCATGAAAGTATGCAATGTGCTGTTGTGAAGGGTGGCATTGAGTGGAGAAAAGTAGATTTGTATTGGAAGACACTTTCAAGCTGGAGAAACAGTTACCTGTATTGTCTGTTGGGTAGGTATGGGTGTATACAGATGGTCAGCTTCCCTATCAATAAAACATAAGTTCTTTCCTGGACAGAGCTTGGGAATACACATTCCCAAGATATAATAAAGAGACTAGAGCACTGGAACAAAGCAGTGAAATAACTTCATAATACAGATGTGGTTCTGTGATTCATAAAATGCTGACAGTTACTCAAACACAAGCTAATGCTATATCAAAATTTGCAACGAGAGAAACTTAAAATTTTCAGAAATTCTGAATTACTAATTTTTCAATCTAAATGAATTATTCTAAAAAAGCCACTATGACAAGTTTCTTTGATTAGAATGGAATATCTATGAGATTAAAAAATAACAAACCAAAACAGCCAAACACCCTTCCTGATCAACTAAGCTCCATGCTTCTTTTGCTGTTAATGAATAAGAAGGCTTGAAACACTGAAATGTGACATTGTTATCCTACTTGGAAACTGCTAGGAAAATTATCACTGGATTTCACTTAGCTCTTCTTCTGCCCTCTGTAGATTCATTTAAGAAACACCTATATTTCACCTCTCAATAGCACATCGTCTGTAGGGCCTGACAACTAATAACTTGCAGGATGCTTCAACATCTGTGAGTCCTTGCCTCACAGATGTTCTTTTAGCTACATGAAAGAAATCCCTTGTCACCTCTCTCCATGCAATTCCAATTCTCAACTAATTATGGGTTTGTGTATTGTGATGATCACTCCCATGTGTCACTAAAGGAATTATGAATAAAAATTTTATGCAAATGAAACTCTGCTTGTGTCTCTCCACCAGGAGATGGAAGTAGAGAGCATTTTTTTCCATTTGGATGCACATTCTTTATGGGCTCTCAGTATAAAAGAAGTATGCATATGTGACTGTTCTCTATGTTCATACAAGATTTGCAATAAAGACCTTCTTCATCTAGAATACTAACTTAAAAATATCTCTTTTTTCAACTAATTCAGTATTATAGCTGAAGAAGGGACTCATTCCTGTGAATTTAAACATCCTGACAAGAGATTGCTATTTTTCTTAGTTATTTTCTCAAATTCCTAGGGGTATAAAGTCTTAATATTTCACACTACCTTTATTTTCTTGAAAAAACAGATATTGGACTCATACTTGAATTAACAGAGGAATTTCTGAGTTGAGAAAAGAGAAGAGACTCCTTTTTCCCATGCCTACTTCTCTGTTAGTTGTTGAAACCCTTATTAAATGCTTAACTGAGAATATTTCAATTAATTAATTTCATTTTAACATGAGAAAATAGTGAGATAAAATTCACCCAGATAGATTAATTAAATAGTAAGGGGAAAATTTTTGAATTTTATTTGCTTCATCACCCCCTCTTGAAAACACACATCACTGTAACACACTTTACTAAAAATATGTGACTCCTTAATTCATGAAACTCCTGTCTCCATTTCTTAAGGTCTGAATTTTTCCACTTGCAAACGTAGTGCCACACCCCCTAGAGACCTTCACAGAAAAAATACAGAACCATGGAAATAAAGCAAAAATCTTATATAAATATAGTATATAGTTGCCAGTAAAGACAGCTTGGATATTCAATCAGAAAGATCATAGAGAAACACAAACCTGACCAGACTAAATTAAACATTGTCAGAAGCATGAGCTGGTAAGAGTAGATGGAATACAGAAATGTTTATTTCCATAGTAGTATCTGATTAAGGACATTGTCAAATGGAATACTGAGGCAAAGAGGGAAGCCAAAGACAAAATATACAGAGATAAAAACTAACAGCCCCTATGGAGGCAAAGACAAGAAACTGACCTGGTCAGCTGTAACATTAATGAATGGGCCATCACCAAGGAGCTGGCAAAGGGGACTTTGCAAGCCTGAGAGACTGTTTGAGGGGACCAGTGGGACTGTGTGATGAAAGAAGCAAATCAGGGAGCTGTGGGCAGCTAAGGTCCAGCAGTTGGAAGATATCGGGATGTAGGGAAAGACAGAATCACCCCCTCCTCAATAGTTTATGGTAATGACCCCCATAATTAGCCAATAGCACCTAGCTGTGATGAAAGCAGATGGCAGTGACACTGTGAACCTAGGTTATAAAGTGTCAAATTCTTCACCAATAAACACCATTTTGCGGTCCACCACATTGGTGTTAGCGTGCTGATGGACCGAGTGACCTGGGATTGGTCACCGTGCCATCCCTGAACCAGGTCACCACTCCTTTGAAGGCGACAGGGAGCTAAGATGGAAACACAGAAAAAGCTACAAGAGTCCTGTGGTGTCTAAAATGGAATTGGTCAGTACAGTTGTGTGAGTCCTGTGTCTGATCACCACAGTCTATCCTACCTTCTTGCAGCTTCTTCTTAAACTTCTGCATAATGTCATTCTCTATCCTTTGTGTGTGTGTGTGTGTGCTGCAAGGACGAAGAGCTGGGTCCTTGTGAGAGCTCTGTGTGTGAGCCAAAGCTGGTGCCGGTCACTGGAGTTGGATGGATGGTGTGGGTGCCCCTGGCCTGTGATCAGCTATTGTGGAGATAGAACTGGTTTGGCATCAACTTAAGACTGTGGTATGATAGCAAGCCTGTTTGTATAAGGTTATGCTTCCAGAATGTTCTTTGTTCTCTCCCCTGATTGGTTGTTGTTTGCTGCATTATTTTTAATACTCTTAGTCTGTGATTGGAGCCCTGCCTTCAGATCCACCCTCAGATTTCCTTATATATACTGTTGTACCCACCCCTTTTCCACCTTTTTTGCAGTTGACCCTATACTGTGTGTTGGCCTTCTGCCATTTGTTATTTTGCCATTAAAGCAATTTTTCTTTTTGGGTCACCCAAGCGAGCCCATCCCATTTATTCTCCACACCACTCCTGGCTGGCCCGGGTCCAGGGTCACAAAGCCGAAATGCGACAAGCTATGAGAGACAGTGGAGTCTCAAAGCCAGCTCCTTTGGAGGAAGTGGAGGTTGTTAACCTCCAGCAATGGGGTAGGAATGGTATGTATCCCAAAAATCAGATAATGGGGTCACTGGTGTGATTGGGGTCTCAGCACCGGCAGCAGTAGCAGGTCCTCAGGACACCGCCTGTGTGCTGGGTGTTGGCTGCTGGAGCTCCAAGCATTTTAGCTTACCCAGTCCTGGAGTCATGGAGTCAATGCCCATAGTCATTTGCTAGAAAACCTCAAGCTGAACAAGCAGGCAAGCAGGAGAGCCTCAGGCTTGGCAACAGGTACCAGGTGGGCAGAGGATTCAGATGATCCGTGATCGTGAGGTGCCTGTGGGATGAGTGCACAAGTGCAGTGTGTGTGCAGCCAGCAGCAAGGGGGGCAGTAGGTGAGTAGAACCATAAGGGAGCTGGGATGAAGGCAGGGGTGCCAGACAGAGGGACTGTGTAAGTACTCAGGGGAGCCACAGGTGTGCCTGTGCATCCAGAATGTTTTATGTGTAAGCCTGTCTCAGTGAAATCCAGCCTCTGCCAGCCCAAGAGCAGAGGGTTTGGGGTGTCTGTGCTTTTATTTTTGTGGGTCCTGTGTGCAGGCATTGTTGAAGGCAATGCCTTGTCTGTGACAGCCCGTGTGTCTGGCCATGCCATTGTCCTGCACACGTGTGTGTGTGTCTGGGATATGAACTGAAATTCTCTTTGGGTTCTGCCTGCAAGCAGGGAAGTGGCAGCTGTTCCTCAGCCTGGGCAAAACCCTGGGTCCCTGAGGAAATGGGCTCCAGTGGCTGCCAGGAGAGTCCTGAAATGGTTCTGTTGGAGTCAGCCGTGTGCCTAACAGCCTTTAACATAAAGTATTAGAGCTACTATAGATTGATTTTATGATATTCTTCTTTGTTTATAGATATCTGAATAAGAAAAATACACCTGAGACATGTTAGCAAACTCTTGAATCTCATCTCTTGTTGTTTCCAGAGGAATTTAAGTCATCGTAATGCTTTCATAATCTGTATGAGACCTGAATATAGCATTAACTTCACCAATTTATTTGCATGGATTTTTCTATGACCATAAACTTCAAAAGACATTTAGGAAAGTATAAAATGGTCTCAGTTCTACTAGCCATGCATAAAGTGGCACCATGAATCAAGATTAGCTGGAGGACTGTTCTCAGGAATGCTCTTATGTATATACAATTTCTTTGGGAGATAAGGGCAAATTATTTTAGATACAATAATTTATTTAATAAATATGTATCTTTTTAATTTTATATACAAAAAATGTGACACAGATAACCACTTTAAATATTACTCATGAAAACTAATTTTGAAGTATGTCTGCTAATTGTGACTTTATCATTTACTGCTGCTGCTGTCCAAGTCATTACTAAAATCATCTGGTATGAGTTTAATTTTCTTAAAATCTGCTAATATGCTATTCATAAGACATTCACAAATACCTTTTTGTATTATCATATTGGGCAAAAGAAAAAAAGTACTTGTGAGAATCTAAATAATCACCTTTTTCAAGTCATACATGAAAATAACTCCACTGTAAAATTGCTTTAAAATACTTGCACTGATACTCACTAAAGTTAATTTTCCAGAATCTTTCCTACAAATTACCACCAGAGCATGGAAATATTTTGGAATACAGAAACTAGAAGAATTATGAATCCTCACAATACAAAGTGATCTGCTTCCTGCCATTTCCTAGAAAAGCAGGCAGAATTTTTACTGTGACAACTTCCCAATGAGTCATACAGCATTTGGGTAGCTGATACAGTCACCTAAATTTCACTCAGTCGTTTAAAAACTGTTTGTTATACCCAGCAGAGAAAAACTGGTTTCATGTGGACTTGTCTTGCATAATGATTTTAAGATTTACTGTCACATTTTTCACCCATGCTTTGTTACATTATCATCACAATGGACAACTACAGATGTTTTTTAGAAAGGTTTTTTTTAAAAAAAGGGTTTTTTAGAAAGAAGTTTATAGCAGCTGTTATTTGAATACAGAAATTGAAATTAATACAAACCATATATGTGAAATTATTTACAAATTTTTAAAAGGCACATTTCATTAATTTCTGATGTTTTCTCAAGTCAGTCCTGAGAGGACTGAGTATTACTCCTCCTGTTTATCAGATAGACAGATACATAATTCTTCAATACAGTCATTCTTAGGTTTTGCTATCATTCCACTCTGAGAGTAAAATACAGGATGGTTCCTACAATATCGGTTTTCCAGCGCAGGATCAGTACCAAATAACAAAGGGTGAAATGGAGCAGTGCTGCTGGCCACAAAAATGTCACATTAAGTTGTGAGGAGAGCGAAGGTAAAACTACCTCTAACAACCTTTCTAAAACAGCAGTTCTAATCCTAGGTGGTAGCTGGATCAAAGTGACTTTTACACTCTGTCCTCTGATTCTTCCTTGAAAACACCTTTTCTTGAAGGTACAGAAGTGAAGCTATAACAAAGAACAGGAGAGAGGAGGCTTAAGAAAAATCTTTGGCAATAGGAAGCTGTAGATGTGTAATCTCCTTGATATTTTAAGACGGTCTTCACTCAATACCTGTGAACAAGAATAAGAAAAGACTTTAATTTATAGCTCAACATAGTCAGTGATGTCAATATTGCTTTTGATCAATACCAGATCCTATCAAATCATATTGTGAATAGTAAGCCTTTCCTCTATGAACACAGATAAACTCGATGCTGTTGCAAAGAGTTTTAATTAGGTTTTTTTTCTTAGTAGGTACTCAGTACAAAACTTTATAAATACAAAAAAAAAGTGGAACATTATTATGCTAGTAAATTGCTTTGTGTTGGAGCTCTTTCTTCCCAATGATAAAATGAGTAAACTTCTATTTTCTGACTACAAATTCACTTTTTATATGTCATATAAAAATTCAAAGCTACTTTTCTGATTACATACCTATCTATTTAGAAGAATTTTTTTATCCTAACTTTTTTCCTGGATTATTTCTTTGAGCTAAGAATTGCTCAAATTACATCTACAACTTTTCATAGATGTTTTCAAATTTGGTTGAATTTTTTTTAAAATGTGAAGTTAATGTAAAAAGTAACATTTTTTATATTTGTCAAATTTAATGTAATTTGCATCTAATATTCTCTATTTTTTTGTGATCCATTGAGTCTGAAAGAAGACAGTATTCTACTACCAGAAATTTCACTTTTTGTCATTCTTGTAGCACTGTAGAATTTATATCTGGTAGACCATCACCTCTTCTGTCCCTGCGTTCTAAAGTATAAATCAAATCAAGCAAACAAAATCAACCAAAAGGCAGGTGCAATAGAGAAACTGTATCTCTAGGACTTACTGTACCATACATCCATTTTACTCCAAATTTGGTGTTTTTTTAAACAGTGCTAGTAAAGCAGGAGTATTTGGAAATGGACCCTGGCAGGAAAGGGCAAAACCTGCTCTCTGATGATTGTACATCTTCTATCTAGTGAGTGAGGTATTGCTCTTCCACTGAACCCCTTCATGAGCTCAGGAGTGATGTAGCACTCCCTTTCTCTGAAAGGGAGAATAATTACACCTCTTACAGCAGATCTATTCTATGCTTATGCAATTTAAAGTGTTCTTAGTAGTTTGACTGATTTTTATAATGCAACAAGTGGATTTTTTTCTGTTTAGGTGAAATTTCCCTACAGGAATTACACATAGATTGATTCTAGTACTCATAGTTAAGAAGTTCTTTACGGTTGGTGATAAATTTCACGAAAACATACATTAAAATATAAATATTAACATTATGTATTTGTAGGCTGACAAGATTTTTTTGCCACTGAGTATGAACTTGGGGTTAGACTGATATTTTAGAAATATTTCATCTTATAATTCAACCAACTCCACCTCATAATGACAATGCTTTTCTTCATCCCAGCTCTAAAAGCTGTTTTACCATCTTTTTTCTTTATTGTTCTCCTAGCATAAGATTAATCATAAAGTGTGACTACTCATTTATTTTGAAAATAGCTGTAATTTTACTGATTTGACAGGTGCAGGAAACATAATGTCTGTATTTTCTGATAAAACCTTTGCATGTTTTGGATTTCCTTGTAGGTCTGATGTTTCTGCTGTTTTTTTAGATAATGCTTGCAGTGGCTGGAAGATCAAAAGTGTGTTCTTCATTTGTAAATACAGTTATGAATTTTAATGAGCTGTTAGCCTAACTACCTAAAGTAATGCATAAGAGACAATGTTGATACTTGTTCTGTGTAAATCCCAGACGCAATATATTCATTCATTAGTCCGTGAGTTTATGCCAAAAAATTATGAACATTTTGGTTATCTCATACTTGTTTGCTCAGCTATAAACCTTTTTAAGGTTTTACTTTAAGAAGGACTTTTTCCCTCAAATACAGGTTTTTTTTTTAAATAGTTCTAACTAAGATTGTTCTTGCAACTGTAGCAATAACAATAATGGGAACTAATAAAAGTCGCAAGCAAAATTTCTCTATAAATCACAGCCTGCCTTGATCATTTTTGGAAGATATAATTTCATACTAGGTTTGGCTGGGATAGAGTCAAATTACTTCATAGCACCCATAGTATTCTGTGCTTTGAATTCCTGACTAAAACACTGTGGGTGACAACTCAGTGATTTTTGATTATTACTAAGCAGTACCTGCACAGTTTCAAGTTTTTCTTTCTCCCTTCCTTCATCTTCATTTCCTCTGTCCAATGCCCCAGAGAGAAGGCTGAGGATAGGCAGGGGGCTGGGAGCATCCTAGCCAGGACAGAGGTTCCAAATTGACCGATGGGATATCCCATATCATATGATGCTGTGCTTAGGAATAAATGCTCAGGAAAAGAAAGGGATATGTTACTGATCATGGCATTTGTCCTCCCAAGCAGCTGTAATATGTGGCCCTGCTTTCCATGTTGCAGATAGACATCTGTCTGCTCATGTGATGTAGTGAGTGAATTCCTTTTGCAAACTAGTTCCATTTTTTTCCCTTTAGCTTTCATATACAGCATTTTCTTTTTCTGTTAAACTATCATTAAGTCAATCCATTAGTCTTCTAAACTATCATTAAGTCAATCCATTAGTCTTCTCATCTTTTTTATTTTCTCTCTGTCCTGTGGAGAAGGGAGTGAGAAAAAGGCTGGATGGATGTTGCCTGAGGTCATCACACTACAAATTTGAAAAATAATATTTTGTACTCTACAGCTTTTTAAGAAGTTTTTATTCTCTCTGTCACATTGCAGTGTACGGCTGTTAAAGTTATTGCATTTCACCTGTGAACTGATAGATTTCCATATAGACAACTTAATCTTACCTTTGCTTCCCATCAAATTTAAAGTGCATGTCACTTGATCCAGGACTGAGAAAAAATATGAACAGTTGAAAACTACTGTTTGAAATTTGACTCTGTGTTTTGCAATGCAGTTAATAGAATGTTCCCCTAAATTATATTGTTCCCCTAAATAAAAAAAAAGTAAAAAAAAAAAAAAATCAACAAACAAAACCATTAAAAAGAACCAAAAACATACAAAAGGAGCTTTTTGCTTTTTTTATTTTTTTTTTTTTTTTTATTTGTGTCTTTAAGCACAGGTGTTCCCTAGCTAAGACAAAGTTTTAGATAAATTGAACAAGATAAAGCTGTACTTCTAGAGAGAATTTAAATGCAGCAGAAAAGTCTGTTCATCTCAGGTAGCATCAGCCTAATGTGAGTGAAGTATGGCTAGAATGAGTCATTCTTGTAATGGGATTTTTCTCACACCTTTATAGGGTGAATTCTTCATTCACAGTGCACACCTAGATTCTGACATCACAACATCATAATATAGTGCTATATCATACTAGTTATAAATCACATGTGTTTTTCAGGACTCTGGTTGGTTACAAAGATTTGAGCTCTTTCAGATTCATCTAAAGTAGATTCCAGGTTGGTCAGAAATATCAAGACCATCTTTTGGTCTTCAATCCCAAATATTACTTCTGTGGTAAGAAAGAAAACCATGTGCTTTAAGTGTCCTAGGCTCACAGTGTTTATTCTCCAGCAGGACTGGAGAATAAAGGTGAAGCATAGATCTGAATAAATAGCTAAAAGCAATGTCTTGTGACTTTTGTTCATGCATTGACTGTAAAGTACGATTTCCATAAGACTGAATTAATGATTTTCTTTTAGTAACATCTTGTTTCAATATCTATATCCTGAACATAGCTTCTGCCTACTGAATATTTGTGAAAAAGCTATACTGTTCAAGAAGATCAATCTAATGGTCATAAAAAGTTTATTGGAAACAGAAGACTATGTTCAGAATATTAAAGAATAAATATTCAGCTCCTTAATATTTCCTAATCACTGAAATAAGATTTTTTGGAGTATGAGCTTTTTGTCTACTGTAAATATGGTAAAAGATATAAAAAAGAGAAATAGATATATGCTTTAGATGAAAATTGGTGAGAACTTTCAATAATGAATCAGAAAGAACAGTTATGAAGATGCATTACTTTTGCCAACAAAATACATGCTGCCAATAGATTAGAACTTCCTCCTTCTCTGTCCCTGCAGCTGCTAGATTCTTGCCCGCAGCTACAGCTTATTAAATTTTTAGGGTCCCTAGACTACTGAGTGTTGTAACTTGTCTATATTTAATGCTTTCAGCATGTCATAACTGCATAATGTGACATACCCATTGAAACATTTTTCTGTCTTCTAACAATTTACAAATTTCACCAAAGCAATGTTAATTTTAGAAAATAATGAGCAATAAGCATTTTTATGAACTGGTTGATCTAAACATGTTTTGGAGCTACCAGACCCATGAATTACAGTGAAAGGTGACAAAATAAATATTGTCCCATATATAAATTCTCCCTGTTATCCATGCTGACTTTAGTTGTCAAGTACTTTAACTCTGGTATTGGTACATAAACATTATATTATACTACAAAGTTGCTGATGTAGAAGTTCACCAGTCACAACTTTATGTTTCTGTAGTTATAAAAACCACTCTGCCTATCTGACCTATCTAGCCTTCAGTTACCTCTGACATGATGACAAAGAAAAATTTTAGCAGTAATATAGTATTAAATTCTGAATTCTATCATTCTGAAGTGAATTATATAATGTAGAAATAAATTCTGAATCTTACCAGGGCATCAGAATGTATCAAAAAGAACATGGATATATCCTCAGAACTATGGAAGTAGTAAAAGAAAAAAGAAATAAATACATTATAGAAGTTAGAATATATCACGGAGATTTTATTCTGTAACCAGCTTCCTGTTTTAAACAGGTGCACATACTGCTTTGAAATTTTGCATTTTATAATCATTGAACTATTCAGACATATTCACATGCAGAGAAGTAATTGGTGAACATAGGTTCCAAAGGGCTGTAAGGTTTATTTTTTTTTTCTACTTGAAAACATCGCCCAGCAGGGTTCAGTCTATCAGATTATCAATTGCTTTTTTGTTGGTTTTTTTTATCTAACACAGATAATCTGCTGAAAAATATTAGTTGCTCTATTAATTTCCTTCTTGTAATATATTGTTTAAACCATATACTTTCCTTTCTAGCTTGTCCCTTAATTACACCAGACAATTTCTTTTTAGTTTATTGTTTATCTTTCTCTTCTTCAAATATATGGCATCATGAAAGCATTAACCTAAGGAATGTAAATATTTGCAGGTGTAATATTACTAAGATGACCAGATCAAATAAAACTGATTTCCTTGTTCTTTCTCTACCTAATTCATTACTAGACTTTATTTCTTAGAGCAATGAAAATTGTATAAAGTTGCTATTGTCTGTCTGCAGGAACTACTGTTAGTCAAAAGGCCTAAAACATCATTACTTTTAGTGAAGTATGGTTGTTAAGGAAGATTTAACCAGTTTCCCATGTTTTGCCTTTGGCAATAAATACAGCACTATATTTTACAGATCTGTAACTTCTCCTCAGCTTTCTACCCAAAAGGTTTGAAGCTATTGTAATACATCCAGGAGAAACACAACTTCAATGACGTTAGTTTTCCTGTGTGGAAAAAGATTCATTACACTTACATCAGAAAAAAAATAAAACACTTGTTAATTTCTTTAAAACCTGCTTTGCAAGGGAAAATGAAATTGTTAAATTCATTTAACCGGGACAAAGTGATTTACTCAAACATTATTTATTTTAATTTGTCCTTCAATCTCATTTAGTACATGTATTGCCTATGGCTGCAATCAGAGCTGCTTAGCATCCCTTGAACCAGATTAAAGATCAAAATCCTTCTTAGTGCCAGCTTATTTCGTAGCAAATACAAATTCTATGCAATCAGCAAGCTTAAAACAAGACTCAGATGTTAGCAAAGCCAGTGGAGATCAAGAAAGAAATGCACAAAACAAGGTGACCCAGAACAGAATATAAAAGACTCTTTTTTATTTTTCAGTTCTGGCTAAAACCATTAAATCATTCTTGTGAACATAAAATATCCCCAAAAGAGACAGTGGCTGGGAAATTTAGACCTACTTCTAGTTTACAATTTCAACCACTGGATCTTTTTTTATCGCTGTTTATACATTACTTCTTTATGCTTTGTATACATATATCAAAAAATTCTCTATCAACTTATCACAAGAAGAAATTGTTCATTTCTTCTTTGTGTTTTTGTACTGAATAGATATTCAAGACAAACAGGAATGGCTCAGAGTTACAACAGGTTTGGCAGACTAATTAACAGAAAATTTCCTATTCAGCACTATGCTACTACTGGTAACATCATATCATTTTGTTAGGACTTTATAAGATTAGTTAAAAAATTTCTTTCTAGATGACTTTGGGGTTGCCTTGCACATTGCTTGTATTTCAGTGTGTTATTTATTTAATTTTTTATTATTTATGAAAAAAAAATCTCCACCTAAGTGCCACAAGCTTCAAAAATTGTCATAAATGAAGTCTTATCCTGCGATCTATTAAATTAATGGCAAAGAGGATTCAGCCTTTTCCCCCCTTAATTCACAAGTTTTCAATTTCATTTTTCTGCAAAATTGCTAATAATCCTGTCTAGAACTTACTCTTTATTACATTGTTAGGGAAGATGCCACATATTTTCTGAAGAAGAAAGTTACTGAACATACACTTAACTTGTTAGTACTTTATGAGGAACGGGTTTTTGTCATGCAGTTGATGCACACTCAATATAACAAGAGCTTATCTACTAGATGATGTGAATTGACACAATTTGTGTCATCCATCAAGCCAAGGGATGTGTGCCTATCAAATGAAAAAGAATGTGTTTGACCAGGTGATTAATGCACATCCAGTCATGCAGGTGTGCAAACAGCTTTGGTAACATGACTTACATTCCTGAAGAGTGCCAACACCTGTTGAGAGACAGTGTCTTTTTAAACAGCTCTTAGCACCTCTGAAAACAAAAGGAATTATTTGTCTTGCCTAAAAAATGTATGCATGCATCCTTGTTAATTTGTTTTTTTTTGAAAATGAAATGGAAAAAAAAATATAAATGAGCCAATTCAAGAACAAAATTCAAAGATATCTTTTGCAAATTAACTCTTTCCCAAGAGTTATATGGATAAATTCTTGTTTAGCATAGAATTAATACATTTGAAGCCAAAAGGCTTGATTTCAGTAATCACTGAAAAACAGTGGTAATTTGGCCTTTTATAAACTTCAGCTTAATGTTACACCTTTGTGTGGATCCAGGTACTGATGTTAAGATGTACAGACACAAAAAAAGAGTTTATAAGCTATGGCATAGCAACAAATGAAATCACTGTAATATGTTTTGATTTCTAAACTAATTTCTGTCCTTTTAAAATTTCTGTAGAATGTTTGCATTATCTTAGATTGCAGATATTTTATTTGATTTTTGTCTCATTAAATGAAGAAAAAATTTTAATTTTTTCCATGTTCACTTTACTGAATGTTTCCTCAAAATCTTTAGGGAATGCACCTCAATATTTTATTAATATTCCTCTGTATTGTAGGGCCTCCTTAACAACAGAGTATTGTGACTTACAAGAGACATAAGTTTCAGGCTATAGTAGAATGCAAACTATGAGCATAAAGACATTATAGTCTGGATTTTTGAATAATTACTTTTTTTTTTTTTAAATTTGTGATGTTATATAAGGCTGCAACAAAAGTACAGTAACTATATATACACATATATGTATATATATACATATATATATTTACAATAAACAAGAAAAAGACCGAAACCAAACCCACCATCATTCTTCAAAAAGAAACACCCAAATACCTAAAGTTCACCAATAGAGAGGTTTCATTGTATGTCTATTCTGAGAGCTAAGTGTTCTCTCCTATCAATATCTCTGCTGGGAACACTGATGAAATCTTACATGATCAAGACCTAGAACCCAAACAGCACAATGTTGTGCTGTCAAAAGTCTTGGTTTAGGAAGAAGGATTCCCAGTCTTGGTGACTAAGTTGCAGTAAAGAGTGAGATCTAGGTTTCTAATGCTGACTTTCACAGCAGGTGACACCCAAAATGTTTCTAACAGGAAACACACTAAAATTAATTTTGGCATTAACACAAGAATGAAGTAAAACATCTCTAGGATATAAGATCCAAAGGCTGTCACAATTTTCTTCATGTAGAGAATTAAGTCTGACTCCACTTTGTTAGTTCCCCCGGTTTGCTTCTACAGCCACTCAAGGAGGACATGCCAGTGTCAAAGTTTCTCATTAGAGTTTAAAAACTGGCATGGGGTATATGACTGCTCTCTCCAGCTTGGTCTACAGCTTTCATATCTTCCTAATGAAAACTGTTTGCTGGCTTTAGATTTTTCCATTTTCTCTGCAGTATTAAATAGATTGCTGCTCATCCAGAGTCCAGAAAATACCTTATAATTTAAATTTAAATAATAATTTTATAATTTATAAATTTATAATTTTATAAATTTATAAATTTAAATAATAATTTTATAATTAAAATTTAAAAATAAATTGCTTCTAAAATAATAACAACACTGTTATAAATTTGAAAAAACACAGGGATGAAATCTTTGCCACTTAAATATCATCAGAGTGAGTGTCTGGTACTCAGGTCTGAGACAGAAATCTTCTTTGAATGCTTATAGGTTTTCTGGATGGTTGGATAAGATGGTTAAGCCTAAAATATTAATGGATGACTGATTTTATGCTCATGTAGATATTCAGAATTGTCTTTCCTGAGTAGATATCTGCTTCTGAGAGCTGTATTCTGAACCCTGTTTAGATAGCCAGCCTATCTTCTTTCATCAAATATTTTAAGAGTTAATGGGAGCAACAAAAGAGATAAGTGATGTTAAAAGCAGTGCCATTGTGATCATAAGAGTTTGGTAACTGGGAAAAGAGGCACCCTCAAATAGTAATTTATGATAGTCTTGCAATACTGTCAGTCAAACAATGTGAAATATTTTTAAAAATACTATTTTTATTCAGTGGCAATTGTGAGAAAGTTGGTTCTGTATTTACCAGGGGCATGTGCTCAGCCACCACAGGAAAGCAGTGCCCCATCTCACTTAATGGTGACTTGGGAAGACAAACACCAACACTACAAATGTCCCCCCTTGTTCCTTCTTCCCACAGCTTAATATACCGAGCATGATATCATATGGTACAGAATATTCCTTTGGTCACCTGTCCTGGCTGTGTCTTCTCCAGCCTCCCACACAGCTTCATCCTCCTTGTCAGCATGGCAGTACGAAAAGCAGAGAATGACTTCATGCTGTGCAAGCTCAGCAATAATAAAAACATCTCTGTATTATCAACCCTCTGTTCTGCACAAATCCAAAGCCCAGCCCCATACCAGCCACTGTGAAGAAGATTAACTCTGCCTCAGCCAAGACCAGCACAATAATGAAAATTGGACTTTGTATTCATGTCCCTTAAGTAGTAACTATAGCACTGTGGATGCTTTCTACAAAATATTTTGTTTACATTCACCACTTGAACTAATTTTGTTAGTAGGTAACAACAATGCATATAAATTGCTGGAACAGTCCATGCAAAGTAGGACTTAAGTCCCTAATTCATTAAAAGTTGTAGATAAATCACAGATGCATTTTTTTTATAGTTCATTAAGAGTTATTTGAGATATATCCTCAGTTCTTGCTGTGTAAAATACTGTTTCTGTAGTGGGCCTTAGCTGTATCAAAAGGAAGTTTGACAGCTATAGAACTGAATTTATAAACTCTTAAGCTATGAATTTTTATATACTTCAATATGTAAGATGAATTTTTTTCATGAAGACATTATTTTAGATTACTGAGCTTCCTTTAGGCTTTTCTCTGCTGCTTAGCATCTTACAGAAGATTTATAACAACTTATAGAAGCAAGTATTGCACTATGAAAGGGAATACAATCCCTTTAAATTTGGAGAAGACAAAAGGCTTTCAACTTAAATGAAAGCAATGGGACTGTTTCATTGTTCTACTAGGGTTCATTTATGCAGTGTTTGTAGGAAGTGATTTTTTTAGTTAAGAAATTTTTAGTTTAAAAATTTCAGCATTCCTAAAATTAGATGATTCACTGTAAAATTTAAAGAACATACATATTGTAATAAATATTCTTTCTTTCTATAGGAACACAGAACATTTTTTAAACTTTTGCATGCTCTAGAGGTTCTATTCACAGTGCTTCTCTATATTTTATGAAATATTGTCCTTCAATATGAAATCACTAACATTTGTAAAAGGGTCAAGGTGACAAGCTTTGTTCTTGCCTAGAGCATAGCAGAGATACAGATGGCCAGAGAAGCAGAAGAGACAAGTGGACAGTGCATTTTAGTGTTTTAGAGAGGATCGTGGACTCAGAAACACGTACTAATTACTTCAGCAAGACTTAGATGTCTGAACAGTGTCAGTGCAGTTGCTTGCTTAGAAAGGCTGTCTGTTTAACTTTTACATCAAATGCAAATTGCACATCACTTTATCCTTTCAAAATGTGATGACTTTACCATTATAATTTCTTCATGCTAGCACATTTTGCAATCAGTGTGAAGGTCTTTACCCAAGGGTGTA
Organism: Poecile atricapillus; assembly: GCF_030490865.1. NCBI lineage: Eukaryota > Metazoa > Chordata > Aves > Passeriformes > Paridae > Poecile > Poecile atricapillus. The sequence goes on along the minus strand of NC_081289.1, from coordinate 58,660,482 downwards.
TAAGTGGCTTATTGAGTAAAAGCTAATTTAAAGACTTTGTAAGTGCCGAATGAATGCAAAGTTTCAAAGCAAAAGACAAAGTTAGTTGGATAAGAACAGTGGGATTTTTGCATCCCACTGACCTATTTTTGCTGTGAAGTCATTTAAATAAGTTCATAAATCTAGTCCTATTTTTTGCCAGCATTGTGAGAGAATTTTGATTAAAGAGCTTTACTAAGAATGGTTTTGGATTAAAGTATGATTGCACTTATTAAGATTCTTTTTAATACTTGATTTTCACAAGTGATGTGGAGAAAATTTTAATTTTAATGCCATTACTGAGAGAGGATTTTCAGAAAGGAGAAAAAAGTTATTATAACAGAAACTTACCAGTCCCACAGGGTAGTGTAAAAATGTAGAGCCGGGACCTTATTGGAACAAGTCATTAATTGCTAGGGAAGGATATTAAAACCTAAGTTATGAACATGAGACCTGTTGTGATCACACGAGGTAAAAAGGAGATGATAGAATATCCTGTGTCAGAAGATCTTTTGTTCTTGCATTTAAACTCTTAAAACATAGCCCATTAATTCAATAAATTGAATAAATCTTGTCAGAGGATCTGAGCTGTCTTTAGAAGTGCCTTTACTGAACTGGGCTTCTTTGTAAACACTTCTGTCATCTACTGCTTATCTGTCTTAAGGTGGCAGTGGTTGTGTATGCAGCTGAGGTTCAGTTGTTTAAGTTAAATACAAGTAATTTCAAGTTCTACTGAAGAGAGATAGGTTTTAAAATAAATGGTTTTAAAATAAATGTCATGAAGCAAGTTTGGGATTTTGTATTTTTTTAATTCAAAAAGTTGAAATGGTGTCCTTCAAACTGATCAAAATTTCTGTTGACCTCATTATCTTGGTTTATACTTTCACAATATATCTGGAAAGAGGTAGACAGTGGAATCTCTTGAGCTACAGATACAACTTTTTTAATGCTGATTTTGCTACTACTTCACATGCAACACTGTAGCCATCACAAAGATTTTTAAGGTTAAAAATCCTGAGATGTAGACACGTAGACAGAAGAAAATTCTGCATTCAGATTAAAATATATATTCTCAACAGATGTTCAGTCTCTATGAGATGTCAAACAGTAAAGAATCCACACCTTCCTTGTATATTATTCCAATGGTTAATCACCTTCGCAGAAAGAAAAGGCCATACCTAAAATCCTGTGCCTAGATTTGGACCCCTCTCTTCAAAAAAAGGCACTGAGGTGCTGGAGTGTGTCCAGAGAAGGGCAGTGGAGCTGATGAAGGTCTGGAGCACAGGTTTGACAGGAGCAGCTGGGGGAGCTGGGGGTGTTTATCCTGGAGAAAAGGAGGATGAGGGGAGACCTTATTGGCTTCTGCAACTACCTGAAAGCCTGAAAGCAGGTTGTAGCAGGGTGGGGGTCAGTCTCTTCTACCAGTGACAAGTGACAGGGCAAGAGGAAATGGTGTCAAGATGTGCTGTGGGAGGTTCAGGTTGGATATCAAGAATGCATTGGATAACAGGGCGTTCAGGGAGATGGCTGCAGTCTTTTGCAACCTTAATGTTTATATGATTCTACTCTGTTATTTATAGAAAACATATTTTCACTACTTTGAGTTTTATGGACTTTAAAAGCATTTTAATACATAAATAATGTATGATATAGATATGAAAAACCTCCAATAACAGAAAATGCAATAATCAAGAAAACAGGTTAAGAAGATTATCATTGTCCTGTTTCTCATTTGAATATAGAGATATTTTGAAGTCCTTACCCAAGCAAAAATTCCAATGCACATTTTATCTGATAAAAGCTCAAAGTAGAAAGAGAAGCATTAATATTGTGGAAACAAGCATGCCAATGGAAAATCTCAGATAACTTCAATATAGTCTGTATCACCTTGGTTGTGGATAACAGGAGAAAGCTCATTACAAAGTAGATTTTTTTTATGATGATGAGAAAGAAAAAATGCTTACTTAGCAGATGCATCAAAAAGAAAAGGCTATTAAACCCTATACTATAGAAACAGTGAAAGACGATTTTGCAGTCTTTCTCACTCTAGAGTTTACTATAGTTTGCTATAGAGTTTACTAGAGTTTGCTGAGGAAAGAAAAACAATTTTTTTTGGTGTTGCATGCTACAACTGAAATTCAGAAATTATTAGTAGAATGGATATTTCTAATTTCAATATCCAAGCCTCAATATGGTAAGAAAATTTAACACTCAATCATTACAGTATAATTTCAGAATAATTTCCTTATATAAAAATGAATAATCAAGAGTAGAATAAAGACATTCAGTATTATTAGAGTAATTATCATCTCCTAATACTATAAGCGAATTCTCACAAATATTCCCCAATTAAAAAAAAAACCCTTAAGTTTCACTGTAAGAAAACTATGACATTTATGACTATGGTATTTTTCTGAAAGACTTTTTCCTAAATACATTTAATTTCCTAGAAGCACTTCTAAAAATTGATTTTCTTATGTACCTACATTAGAAATCTCATAATTAATTAAAATAAATTCATTTCAATTCCTCCAACATTTTTTAACCAAGTTTTGAAAAATGCATGCAAACACTTAAATTTAAATGGAACATTTTCAATCTAAGCAGAAGTTAAGACCTTTACATAGTCTTTATTCCCCTTTATCAGAAAAATCCTAAACATCACCTGAAAATGGCTTCAAAACTGAAGTGCTAAAACTGTGTAACACCAAGAGGTTAAATAGTTTTGTGATCCACGAAAAAGGTCTCAAAACTATGCTTGGTCAATTTAAAGCTTTATTTCATAACCACACAGGGAAAGGTGCTTAGCTTCCTTTCAAAATCAAGAGTTTTTAAAAGGTGTTAATGTGTTAAATGTATGTGTATTTTATGCAAGACTATATTCGTGTGTATGTTGGCACAGGCACAAGTGCATATACCTACACACACAATGACTTCCTAATCTACCCAAGATCTGTAGTTCTCTATTTTGAAAAAAACTGAAACTAGACCAGGCTCTTCCTTTTTCTTTAAAGATGACTTTGTGACCTTTTTTCCCGTTGAACACAGGTTCCTTGATCTTTGCCATGACTGCTGCGTTAATCATCTGTGATGGGCACAGTGGCACTGCATTTCTGCAGCATGGTCTGCAGCTCCATGTTATGTTACTTACTGTGGCAGTAAGGGATGTTTTTGTTCCCATGAATGAGGAACCAGAAGTGATCTTCACAGTTGTCCTGTGATACAAGTCACAATTGGACTAGTGAGTAAAGTAAAATTTATGAAAATTAATAATACAAACTGTATCACTAGTTGTAACTTTGGTAATACAGGTCTTATCAGTACTTCAAAGACTGTAAAAAACCCTGCAAAACTATAAATACAAAGATGCCAATTGATTTATCATGCCTTATGTGCTCGTTACATTTGTCATGAGGTAAGGAAGAATATTTAGTGAAGTTTTGTTTGAATGCCTAGTTCTCATTACTTAAACTAGCATCTAGAATGAAAAAAAGCCAAATCTTAACGATCCAACAGTGCTCTCTGGTGGCACAAACACAAAGGCATTGTATCCTCTGTAAAAAAATTACATAAGTCCAGTACACGAGTCCTTGAAGACTGATAAGTGACAGGAAGTCTCAACATGTTCCCCTGTGATAAGAAAAATAGAGCAATAAACAACTTTAAAACCACCAAAGCATGAAATGTGAAACCTGGCTTAGAAAAATGAAGCAAATGAAAATTTTAAAAATATTTTTTTTTGTCCAGCAGGTGTTTTAGACTCTTAATGTCCACAAGAAACATATTCCTTCTGCATGCAATGCTAATTCAAAAAGTGAGAGAAATATTCTGCATAGTAGTATATTTTATCATGAAATAATTTTGAGTGTTAAGAAACACTTTTTGGTTTAAATTTTATTCTCTTTATTTGGGGAAGGGGAAAAAAAGAAAAAATATTAAAAAATGAAGAAAAGAAGCTCACATAGCTAAAGGAAATAGAGTGGAGAGGTGAAAGCACAGTTATAAACCAGTCATTAAGCTGCCAAGTTCAAAACAATTTCCTTTTCTGCTTTAACACAAAGATTCTTTCCTGGATTTTCATTATATTTTTTACAATCATAGGTAATTTTCCCTTGCTGATTTGTATGGATGTTTTTCTGTTAGATTTTTTTTTTCTTTTTTTTCGACCTTTGAAGACCAGGAGACTTAACATATTATGTAGCAATATAGTAAGAAGTAACAGAAGACAGATAAGGCATTTCTGTGGAATGCAGCCAAAACTCCTGATCACAAAGATATTTGCAATATAGAAAAATCTCTGATAAGTAGTTTTGCTGAGGTGAAAGTAAAAACAAATGCTTCCAGTGCTTTCTGAGATCAGTTATTCTGACAGCAAGCATAAATAGAAATACAGTATTTTCTCTCTCAGAAGAATACAAAGCACACTTTTGTTTTAGTGAACTAAAGATTGTGCTCTAGAACCCAAAAATTAGAACCTTATGAAAAATTCTGGAATATGGAAGAATTATACAAATTAAGTTTTCTTGAAATACATATATGAACTGAAATCCTGGAGAAGAGTAAAATTACACCATTATATAGTCTTTCTTGAGCTGGACTTACCAAAAAAAAAGAAAAAAAAGAAAAAAAAAGAAAAAAAAAAAAAAAGAAAAATATTTTAATTTTTTAAAATTTTACTTAGAAAATTATTACTTGAAAAATTATTACATAGAAAATTTTACTTGAAAATTATTCTGACTAAATGCATAGTTCTTTGGTTTTTTTTGCTGTAAGATTTCCATAAAAGGCATAGGATCAATTCTACATTTATCTTTCTACTTCATTGAGAGGTGGCAACAAGGTAGGGACTGACTTGACTAAACAGATTTCTGCTGCCCTATGGACTTGTCCTAAGATAGCCTATCTGTTTCATACTTTCCTGCAATCCCGAAAAGTGCAAACCCCATTTTTGTCAGTGCTGATCGGATGCTTTGGAGTATCCTGAGGCACATCAGTTTCTCTACTGCTTGTGTTTACCCTCAAGTCTTACTATTATACAATGAGTTACTTTAAGAACTTACTGCAGGATGTAGGGAAAAAAACAAACTTAGGGAAGTTTTGGGGGGTTTTTGAAAGTTTTCTTCATCTTACTTTTTGTGGCATAATATAATGTATTGCCTCCCTGAAAAGACAGAGGAAGGAAGACCTTTCCAAAATGTTTTGTGAGGATGATGAAATAGTATTGTGTTTACTTAAATGGAGTATTCCATGATCAGATTCAAATAAAACTGATGACTAAACTAGGGGCAGGTGGTTCCAGTAAAAAAAAAAAAAAACAACAAGTACCTTTTTGTCAGAACTAGTTACATATCTGCAGAAAGGCATTCATCAGTCATAGTGTGAAGGTTGAAAGGGGCTGGTGATAGTCACAGTCAAGGACTACAGTCTGTGAAAAGCAAATTATTTAATAAAAGAAACTGTTCGAATACTTAGGACTGTGTTACTCATGTTTGCCTCTATTAGAGCTGTGTTTTCAGTGTTTTTAGATAACGCCCTTCCTAAAACTCAGTTATATCAGTGGGGAAATAATGTGAAGGGGGAAATTCTGCTTCAGAAAAACATAAGGGAATATTTAATTTTTATGAATCTTTTTGTTTGTTTCATTTTGACAATATTTATTTTTGGGTGAAGATGGTGGTATAACTGGTGATATGCAGAAAAAGAACCAAAAAAGGAGCAGAAATGGGAGTGACAGCTTAGGAAAGAAGCTTCTGAAACTAGTATTTTTCAGAACTAGCATATTAATAATAAAGAGGATAAAATGCCACTGGAAAAATAAAGGTGCTATGGAGACTTGGAATTGCAAGAGATCTATGTAAAGTAAATACTTATGATACACAATTTATTAAATATTATACCAGTCTTGAAAATAGTGTATCATTCCTCCCTGATCCCCTGATGAAACAGAGTTCTTAATTTACAATGAATCAGCCTAAGGCCAAGTAGTGAATGTTTCATTTACATTAAAAAGGTTTAAGAAAAAGATCAACACAAAAGATTAAGAAAATACGGGAGAGAGGAGGTGAAAACAACAAAGTGAATCATTATTTGTGATAAGATATATTTGTCATTGAAACGCAATTTCTGTAGAGAAAAAACTGGGAAGCATGAATACAAATAAATAAAAACAATAGAATGTCAGTGTTGAAGAAATAAAAAATGTGAATTGAAAAGATTTGTTCCAAGCTAGGGAAATTACTAGATAGATTTCCAGTATCCTGTTTATAATTTTACACTTTTCCCAGTTTGTTTCTTGTTTTATAATCAATAACTCAATTTCTGATATGAAAAAAAATATATTCAGCTGGAGGGCACACTAAAATTTAAAACAAGTTAAAGAGACAGTTTTTGGGCCATCATGTTTCCTTAAATAAACTAGTTCATGCAAGTTACCTTTTCAGGAAACCAGTGTCTTATTATAAATTTATGTGACTCAGTTTCTGTATTTGTGAGCTGATATAACAGTGTGGATCCCCAGATGGACTTTTATCATCTGTGAGACGATGACACAAGAGAAGATGCAGATGTTAATACTTTCTAATGTAACAACAGGTTGCAAAATATTTGATTTATGAAGGCTATTGATAAATTGAGCTTTTTCCCTCTTGAAAACCAACGCTGGTTGTCAACACATCAAGTAAAAGGTTTCCTAATGTACTGCTGTATGATTGAATAGTATGATAGAAAAAAAAGAACACCACAGCCTCCAAATACTATACAGGTATTGTTAATTTGCTAGTGCTAAGGACCAAAAAAAATGTTAACTTCTAGATTAGTGTGGCCATATGGATCAGAGAAATAACAATCATATTACCTCATTATATGTCAGGAATTTATTGTTTTGGTTGCATTTTAAGCCAAGATAAATCTCTTTAATATGTCTGTAAACATTCTCCAACAGATTTGACAAAGTATCTATGCTTGTGTAAAAAGGGAATTAAAAGATTAAGTACCGGCAACACCTGAAAACAGATGATTGTGAATGTAATTCATAGTAGAATCACATAAACATAAAAATATCTAGTCTGGAGTAGACTTCCAGGGCCCATTTAGTCCAGAATTCTGTTGAAAGCAGGGCCTTAAGTTAGTTTTTCCAGGGGCCTATTCCAGTACCTTGTCAAGCTGAATCTTGAACACTTCTGGAGAGATAGGTTCCATCATTTCTCCAAGCAATGTATGACAATGATTATTGGTTGTCACAATGAAGTATTTCTTATCTTCACACAGGATTTCCCTTAATGCACTCGTACATGTGAATCCTTGTGAAGATATTTATCCATCTTCTCTGTGAATCCTTGTGAAGTTATTTATCCATCTTCTCTGTAACTGCTTTTAATTTAATGAGTGTGATTGGAATATGGTTCTCCTCCATCTACATCCGACCAGACTTCTGTTCTCGAGGTGGAACAGATTCAGTTCCCTCAACTTTTTCTTCATATCTTCCCAAGATATCTCATCATCTTGGCAGTCATGTATGGATATATCAATGTCTCTCTTAAACTAGAAGGATCAGTTTACTTTCCCATGTGTGGCATACCACATGTTGAGTAGTGTGGAATAATCCCACAGTCTGCTGGTACATTTTTCAGATTCACACCTGGAAGCTATTGCCCTTCCTTGCTGCCAAGACACACTTTTGAGTCATATTGAGCCCCTGGAATCCCAGGACCTTTTAATTGCATTTGATCCTCAGCTATCAGACCCTAGCTTTTAGATATAGAGATTATAATTATTCTGTCCCAAGATCAGGATTTAATATTTACTTTTTGTTAATTTTTATGGAGTTCTTGCTGGTCTGTTTTCCAGCCTGCAAAGATCAGATGGATTGTGACTCCTCTGTCCAGACTCATGTACTTCTCTTCCCAATTTGATGCCATCCACAAACTTGGTATTCAATTCCCATCAGTTTTGCTATTCCTCTGCCCAGTCCATATCTTAGCAGCTCATTAGCAAGGAAACTGTGTGAGAGATCAGAACAAATGCCTTACTGAAATCAAGTCAGATCATATCCCCAGCTCTCCCCTTCCCCACCCAGCTCGTTGTTTTACCATAGCAGGCAATTATGTAGAGATCAAAAAATATTTATTTTAATCAGGTATTAGTATCATGAATTTTAATCATTCAATGATGATCTGAATTATCTGACTTAATTACCTTATTATGCTATGTTTAAGCATTTCTATGACCTTTTCATACCAAATTTTCATATCTAAAACTAATTAAATACTTCTATCATGAGGTAACCTTTTACAATGTGAGATCATGCACTTCATACAATTTGTCTAGTTAATTTAAAACTGAGATTTTAAATTTAGTTCACAGAATACTTGTCAATAAAGCTCTTTTTTTGTTTTTATTTTTTTTATGTAATATGTCCTAAATGTTGAATATAAAGTTAAGATCTATTGTTCATTGAAAATCATCTATTTATGTCAGATATACCTGTTCTTGTGTTTCCATGTTATTGAAGGCTTAAATAAGTACTTAAAGTATTCTGTCTAAATGATAATTTTTTTCAAAACTTGCATATTTGTGCACTTCCTCTGAGCTAGTTTTGCATGTGTAGTTTTATAAATTGAGTTTAATTTGCAGTTACCAATCATTTTCACTCCAATATTTTCCTTTTGATTCTATTGAATATTTTCTTGCGGAAATATTTTGATTACAGTAAAAATAGTGAAATAACATGTGAACTAGTTGTGTAACTAGTGAAAACATAGCTTATACTGAAATTATAGTGAAAATGATAGAATTACTAATAGCATGAACTGAGTAGGATCACTAAAATTCCTCAGGGTTCCCCTTTTAGTCCTTAAGCTAACATGTTACTTAAGCATGTGTTTAACTTTTACTCAATGCTTAAGTAAAAATACACAAAATGTTAAAGAGATTAAGGATCTTTTTTCTTTCAAAATCCTGTTCTGAATTTGTAGTCATTTTGTTATGATTGGTAAAAGTCTAAGTGGATGGAAATGTATATTTTGTCAGAGGCACATATTTACTTTTCCAGCTGAGCAGGGTTAAGGAACTTGTCACTAAATTTTCTCTCTAATCATCTCTTCAGAAAGGTGTGTTAAGAAATGTGTTAAGTACATCACAGTGTTGCTTGATCTCAACTGAACATGACCTAGAAATTTGCAAGGAATTTTTTTATCTATTTCTACAGGAATTAAACATTAAATTGTAATTTTAAATATTTATTACAGAATAATTTGCCTAAGACTTCCCTAGAGTCTGAATCTATTAGAGTTAGGTCTTTTAGGCCTATGCAGTAAACACAATTTTTTACTGCAGTCTCTGGAAAATAATAGTTTCTTCTATGTTGAATTCTGAAAACAAATTTATTGTCTTGATTAATATTATGAAGCTGGGATGTTTTAGTCTGAATGTTTAAAGAATCCTTTATCAAATTGTCTAGTACTATCATGAGACCATGAAGATTAAGAAAAGGGGAATGTGATATTTCATTTCACTGTGCCATATTGCTTCTCCAATCATCCCCAAACAGTTCAATAAAGGCTGGAAAGCTGACCTAATAATTTTGTCATTTTTGTCACTTAGGATGACAAGCACAGACCTGTGAAGTACTGTGTTCAGTGTACAGAAACCTCAAAAAGTAAAGAGCTCAATAATGAGCTCTTGTATTATTGCTTGTAGATACAAAACATCTGTTTTATATGAACGATTGTATTTATTATATATCATCCTTATTTCCTCTTCCTTCCATGACGAACTTCTGATTCCTTCCTTTTAAACCTTTTATTTATGTGTTTGAAGACAATTGTATCAGTCATCTGTAAATTCAACAAACCCACATCTTCCAGTGACTCCTGATAAGTATTTTCTAGGCTCACCCTTACCCATTTTCATTGCTTGTCTCTTGATATTCTCTACCACAATTCTTTCCCAAAGTGCTGTGCTTAAAGCAGGCAGTGTTTGAGCTGAGGGAGTACTGCTACCAGTAGATTAATAACTACTCCTTGAGCCTTGGTATACACATATCTATTGTTACAAACACAAAGAAAAACTGCTTCAAGCATGGTTAAGTCCTCTTTAAATTGTTAAGCACCTTAACTTGCAGCTTTGCAAACCTTCTATTTATCCACTCATTCCTATCTCATATTTCTTCAAGGAATTCTGTTTATGTGTGTGTGAGACTTCATCCTTGTAGAATCACTCCATTTTTTTAAGAACCTTTTTAAAATATTAAATTTAATTTGAAATACTAAATTTGTGTTCTGATGTGCTTTTAGTCCTACTCTCCTTAAGATAAGCGTGAAATTTAAAGTCAAAATGTATGTCAGTAATTGGAAAGTAAACTAGCACTGATTTTAAATCAGCTTTCTGTTGAATTAAAATTATAATACTGTACCTAAAAAAAGATCTAACATAGTATCTCTTATCTGTCTGTGGACAGCAAGAAACATCAATCAGTAAAAATCAGGGAAAGTATATGATTACTTTTTTCCAAAAAATCTCTTCTAACTTTCATTCAGCTGCGCTTTAGAGATTTCCTGTTACATTCTTCTGGTCTAACATGTCATGTCTAATGAAAATAAAAAAAAAATATTATACATTACATTTTAAATATTGGAAGAATTCTTTCATTTTCTCTTTTGAGATCCACAAATAGAAAAAAAAAAAAAAAAAAAGGTAGTGTTTCTGAAGCACCCAGAAATTTCTGAGGGCTGCTTGCCAACATTTATTCTTACAGATAGTTTAAATGGATTCCAGATTTCTCATTTTCTTAAGGAATATTGCAGACTTTGTGTGAACATCAAAGACAACTGTGAAAACCTGATATATATAATAAATATATATTTTATGTACTGTAATTACTGAAAAGCAGCATTATATTTTCAGGCTGTCTCCTGATGAAAGTCACATATTTTTGCTTTTCCCTTCTGAGACTTGAATTGAAAAAAACCACCCTGTAAATAATTGAAATAAATCATTATTTTAAGGTGGTTTAAATTCTCTTATTAGCTTACACAAATTGGTCATAGTTAATATTAGACTGGCTTTGAGGATATTTGCCATTTCTTTATGATGCCTTTTAGAGCAGTGTAAGGCAGCATTCACCATCAGATAATTATTCAAAATTAGAATTTAAACTGATTGTTAATGGGAAGACTCTGCTGGCCATTCTGGAAAAAATGTTGCCTGGCTGAAGTATTACCTGAAATGAAGAACAATCTCTGACCACCTGGGAAAAGGGCATATCATACCTTAAAGACAAAGAGCAGAATGAAGATTGTATTATCACCATCTTCTTTCCTGAGTAACAGATAAATGTAAGAACAAACCTCTTTAAATGAAGTTCTTGATTCAGTATAAGAAAGGGTACATAAATCACTGCATCCTTATTTTCTTTATTTTCTTTCTTTCTAAATTTTTATTTTATTATTTTATTTTATTTTATTTTATTTTTTTGATGTGAGGAGCCATAAAGAAGTTATGGCTCTGGTTATAAGGGAAAAATATTGAAATAAATACGTTTACTGAAGTACTGACAGTGAAAATGCCTACCAGACTAGAAATGTTAGACTGGGAATTAGGTCTAGGAACCAGAAGCATCTCTTATGAGCATAGCTGGTACCTTTCAAGTACTGTTGGGTACTTAGAAACATTATAAATATATCCTGAGATACCAGCAATAAGCCAAACCCCAGAGAATTGTAGCAGTGACTTATAGTCTGGAAAGGCAAAAAATAGTTAGTGAAAGGGGGAAAACATAATGAGAAAGTAAGAATCAGTAACTGCAACTGGCTGTTCTAACAGCAAGAACAGGAAAACAGTCTGGAAAAATAAAAAGTTTATTCCATAGAACAGAAGATACCATCATCTATTTGATTCCATATGAAAATGTATAAATTCCCATCACTGATTTTCTGCTTGAAGTGCTAGTGTCCTACGACCTCTTATGCCTCTGCAATAAAATAATGATTTATTTTTCATCAAAAGTGGATCTTCTCTTTCTGAAAACTCCCTGTGCTGCATATACATTTCCCTTTCCTCAAAAGTCTGTGTGATCTTGAGCCCTCACTGGGGACACCCAGAGGGCTCCAAACTGATGTGGATTGGTTCCCCTTTGGGATATCCCCTGGGCTTGGGTCAGTTAGTTCTCCCACTTCTGTGGCAGCTGAGTCCCCTCTGGGTTTGGTCACCTTCTGAAATCTGTTTAATGCATTTTGCTATCATATATATTCATATAATTAAACTATCATATTTGCTGTTACATTATTGGTAAGTCACTTTTCTACTGCTAAGTTTGTAGTAACCTGTAATTTTATAAATTGTTGTTGCTGCAGTTTTCTATTCCTGCTATTATTGCTGTGATACTGTTGATTGTTGCTGTTATTGATTACTGCCACATTATTTATTGCTAATAATAAAATAGCTGAATGTATGTATAGATCTATATTTGCTTTATTAATAATATATATATACTTGCCAGTGGTGAATTTTTTTTTATATTTCTGATCATATCTGATCATGTCTAATCAGGTAGGGAAATTCAGAAAAAAACATTTCTGTGTACTTTGTTTTCTGGATTCCTATGAACCCACATATATGATTTTTATCACTGGCAGGCTGGGTAACCCTTTAGGTTGTGAGATCTGTAAACAAACTTCATTTCTGAATCTAGAGGAAGAGAGGAACAAAAAACAAAGATTGTTACTGATTTTTGCCAGACTTGAATTCTGTCAAGAACAAAATATAGATCTTTAAAGATATAAGTGGATTCTCATGGACATTTCTTTGGGTAGAAATTTAATTTTCTCCTTTTTTTGTTTTGCTTTTTGTGATTTGTTTACACCTTGTTCTGGGTTTGGTTGAGATAGAATTAATTTTCTTCACAGCGGCTGGTATGGGGCTGTATTTTGGTTTTGTGCTGAACACAGGGTTGGTAGTGTATAGTGATATTTTTGTGATTGTTGGGCAGGGCTTATACAGAGCAAAGACCTCTGCTTTCCACACTGCCACACCCAGGTAACAGAGTGGAGTGCTGGAGTTTGTCTTCCCAATCACCATTACTGAGATGGGCCCTGCCCTCCTGGAGATGGCTGAACACCCGCCTGCCCATGGGAAACAGTGAACTAGTTATTTGGTTTTGCTTTGCTTGTGTACATGACTTTTGTTTTCCCTTTATCTAGATCCATGAATTTTCCATGTTTTATCTTTCTGTTTCTCTGATCCTGCTGGTGAGAAAGTGAATGAGTGGTTGTGTGGGGCTTGGTTGCTGGCTGAGGTTAAACCACAACAGTCCTTTTTGGCACCCAATTTGTGGCTCAACGTATTTGAGACAAAGACAGATCTGACTGGGATGTACCCAATTGAATTTGGATGTACTAGATTCAAATATCTGCTAGTGCAGTAATCAGCAGGTGTCTTTGCTTGCCATGGGGCTCACTTTCCTGGGTCTGTATTAGAGTCACTTGTTAGAGGCTGCTTTTTGCTTTTGCTGCTTGCTGTAGTGCTGTACTGCTTATCACCTTACCGATTTGTGCCTGAGAACGCTGTGATAACAGCCACTGGCTACGTGCCTGGGCTGGCAGGTGGCCAGGGTACTGCTGTTGTTTCTGTGCTGCTGTACTGGACAAGCTGGAACTTCAGAAGTGGAGTTGAAGGCACTGTCACGTATTAAAGAATCCCATACCAGAGCAGGTGAGTGCCTGAAGGAGGATGTGACCTTGTGAGATTCCTGTGACAGAGCAGGATTGCCGCAGGGAGCTTGCCGGGATGAGCACCTGGAGCCCCGTCTTTCCCTGCGTTTAGAATTGTTTCCCCCTCATTCCACCTCCTGCCTGGCCAGGGTTGGGTCCTCTTCCCAGTAAACAGCCACTTGCTGGGATGCTGATGCACCCTTTGGCTTTTCCTGGGAAACAACTGTCCCAGGGCTGTGAAGGGGCTGGTTCCCACCTCCCCTTTCCCACTGGGACTGTGTTCCCTTAGAACAACCACCTGGGTTAAAGTTCTTGCTCCTTTTAAGTCCTTCCTGGCAGGACTTGTGACCTCACAGAGGTCCTACACAGGAGAGCCTTGGGAAGAACTGCAGCTCATGAGAAGTACCCATGATGGACAAGTGCAAGGAGGATTATCTCCTGCGGGTGGGACCTCATGCTGGAGCAGGAGAAGCCAAGATTCACTTGTAGCCCACAGTGAAGACCATGTTGGTGCAGCCAGGCCCCTGCAGCCCATGGAGGACTATGATGTGGACTATACTGATGGTGAACTTACTCTGTAACAGGAGCCCCTTGCTGCAGCCAAGCTGGGGACAAAGGGAGGAGTTCATTGCAATGTTAAACCCTAAAACCAGGGCCAAAAGACAATCAGTGGAGATTGTGATGGATTTGTATATAAATTTTTATAAGCCATTTGAGTTGATTATTACAGGACTTAATAGAAGGGGAACCACCTGAACCACCACGGGAAGACTTACAAGAAGCAGTTTCAGTGAGCAGTGACCTGGCCTGAGCTGGCTTTGGTGTCCAGTAACTCCATGTCACACACCACCTCTCTTTCCCTAGTGACCACCATAAGAGATGGAGCCCAAAGTTGTTGACTAAATGAATTCAAGAGGGAAACAATGTCTGAGTATTATATTACAGAGGAGGAAGTGTTGGTGGGCAGTGATGTACTGAATGCTGTGGGACCTGAAAAAGGAGTGGAATGTGCTGCTTTTGGCGGGAGTAGAATTAAATTTCTTCCCAGTAATTAGTATGGAGATGTGTTTTGGATTTTTGCTGAAGACAAAATTGATGACAGAGATGTTTATGTTATTGCTGAGCAGGGCTTACACAGATGCCTTTTCTGCTTGTTGTACAGCCACTCTTGCAAGGGAGTTGGGGGACACGGGAGGTTGGGAGTAGACACAACCAGGACAGGTGGTCCAAACTAACCAGAGGGATATTCCAGACCATGACATCATATTCACTATATAAAGTGGGTGGAAGAACCCCACTGAACAAAAATGTATAATTTTGCATGGCATTGAAAACAACATGAGAGCAGTATAGGTGTCTTAGTGAGTTTAACTAACAATACTAAATAATCCAAATAAAAGCTAAATGTTAATAGAAATTAGTACTATCAAGCACTCACTAAACTGAAAAAAACCAAAATATATATATTTGGCATGGAGCATAGCAGTGAACTGAATTAATATCAAAAGCTGAAGCAAGCAAGAGGTGTACTATTTACAACTGAAGGTGTTTGACAGAGAAGACTGTGAATGATCCTGGTACAAAACTTGTGGTTATGGCAGAAAAACTGCTCAATAAAATCAGGAACCAAATAAGATTCCTGTCCTCACATTGCCTCATTCTTTAGAGGTTGGGTGCATGAATTGTACTGAGAAGAGTGCAGAAGCTCGGAGAACACATTTGTGCTGAGATGGATGCTGTCAGTCAAGTGTATGCCACTGATAATGAAAAAGAGAAATTACTGTTTGGGAATGATTTGTTATTGAAGTTCTGTCCACTTCTCAGCTTAATCCATAAAACCATTTGACTCTAGTGAAGGAACAATATCCCATGTAGTAGGCTGATAAGAGAGAAAGTAGAAAATACTGTTATTTGCTGTCATGGGAAGATCAGCAGCCCCTGCTCTCTCTTTTTGGCACTGTAACTGCTAAGAGAGGCTCTATCTCTGCATTTCATACTTGTCATTTAACATGGAACTATCATTTCCCAACTCACCACTTATATCCTATATCCCTACTTATAAGCTCAGCTCTCTGGAGCAAAGAAATTCATTACTAATGTGTTTTGTGTTCGTGTGGCAAGGTTTTTGTAGTGAGGCGTGTGTGTGTGTGTTAAGGGGGAACATGCAGAAATGGCTACTATAAGAAAACACCAGAAGCTGTCCCCATATCAGACACAACCAGCTCCAGCCAGCCCCAAGATGGACCTGCCTCTTGCAAAAGCTAAGCACATTTGAGATGTTCCTAGTGCCTCTGTGATAATTTATTTTAGAAAAATAAATAAACGCTGCACAAGCACAATTGTGAGAGAAGACTTGTAACGTGTGAGAGAAACAGCCTTGCAGACACCAAGATCAGTGGGAAAGGTGGGAAAGGAGGTGATCCAGTTCTCAGAGCAGAGATTCCCCTGGAGTCTATAGGGAATACCAGGGTGACACAGGTTGACCCCTGCAGCCCATGGAAGACCACACTGGAACAGATATTAACCTCCTCACACTGAAAGTTCAGGAGAAATCATGTTCTTATCAACAAAAAATGTTGATCGGTTGATCAGCCTGTCTGACCCCAGCTTCTGCCAGCAACCAGCCCAGATAGCCAGGCTGTCCCAGGGGACAGAGCTGCTGTTCGGGGTTCTGCAGGCAGCCTCCAGCCAGGGGTAACCCTTGGAGCAGAGGCAAAGGTCTTAAGTGATCAGCTCTTTTAGCAGCGATTTCTGCTCTGTGATCAGCTCTGTTCAGCCCAGGCAGCTCCATTCAGGGGTTACCCTGCCGACACAGACAAGAGATGGGAAGATCACATAGAGTTCCGCAGAGTCTTTAATGCAGGCTTCAGAGAAGGGGGCCAGTGATGGTCTAACCCCAAATTGGGTAAAAGCTGGGGTTTTTATAGGGAAGAGGAGGATTGGGAAGGGGATCAATAGTCTGAGACTAAGGTAAGATGACCAATAGTTAACAGGGAGATAACATGGGGTCCTGAGGCAGGAAAGGAGTGCACAGCTTAGTCACAGTGACTAGGTAGTTTTATCTTAGGGGATTGATCCCCATGGAGGATGCCTCTCAGAGGACTGGGCCTCCTCCACATTGATCTACAGCAATTAAACAATTAAAAGGACCACAATGTTCTCAAGAATGAGCTGTTGACCCTGCAACACATCACAGACACTACCAGGATAGTAATTCTGACAAGTTGAACAGTCACTTTTCTTTTGTAGCAGATCTATAAAATTTCAGGATGAGTAACTACTGTGCATGATGTAAATAAAACAAATGTATATATATATATACGTTAATCACACTACATATGTGTAGTGTAAAGCCACTACAAATATTTCAGGAATTTAGGATACACTCTGTTTACATAGTTTCATTTGACTACATAGAGGCACTAGGCCCAGATTATAATTATTTTCAGTTTAAATATCATCTCTGCCTGTGCAGTAGGTCTGCAGCTGTTGGTACATCTCTCCTATGCCAGCCTTTTTTGTATTACAAAACAAATTTGTTCAATATAAAAAGTACAGAAGATAAGCACACAAATCCTACTGAATATGGCTAAAAGGATTTGTCTTATTTCCTCCAAAAACCCACTTTAAATTTTTACTTTTAAGATTCTTTCTTTCTATCTGTGGTTACACCGATTGACATTAATACCTAAAATGCCCTTAAATATTATTGTTATGCAGACAACATACAGATTTGTTGCTACTTTAGGCTGATCATTCCTTGACAAATCATGTTTCTGCACTTTGATAGTGTTTGATGGTGATTCAGCAGTGGATATATTCCAGCAAGCTGTCTCTTTACATCTTGTAGACTAAGTTATTATAATATTTCCATTTGCTTCTAGAAACTGTATGGTTACTTCTGTCTTTGCCTAAAATTTACATAATTACCATACAACATCAGTTCTTGTAAGAATTATGGTTTTGCACCTGAATCCATTTCTGGTTTTTGTAACACTGAAAAAGTATCAGCTACCTAGAACTACTGTGCCAAGAAGTTTCTAACAAAAGGTCATGGGCTTCAGAACTAAACTGTTAACACAACCAGTGTTATTAATACATTTTGTCTCTTTTACAAAGAATCCATATAGTGAATATGAGTAGCAAAGATAACCCTTCTATTCTTAGGGATCATCTCTTTCAAAATGGTTAATGCTCTTACTCTGTGGGATTAAATATAGCCTTGCATCTGTCTTTCATCTTCTCTTTTCTTTCCCTCAAATATTTTGCTGTTACTATGGACTTCATAAAATGACAGATGATAATTTTTCCTTAATATTTTTATGAAAAGCTAAATAGAATGAGAAATATACAAAATTTTTAAAGTAGCAATAATTTGTTACTATAAGTAACTCTTGTTCTATGGGAATCATTTAAATGACATTTGAAGGACATTCACAGAGTTTGAATACTATAATAGAAATTTCTTCCCCAAGGGTATAGTAGCTAGTAGAGAAATATTTATCTTTCAATTTGAGAGAGAACCTTCCTGCATGTTGTAAAGTGGTCAGCTAGTTTAGGTTTAATCCAGAAATA
The DNA here is from genome assembly GCF_030490865.1 of Poecile atricapillus. Classification (NCBI taxonomy): domain Eukaryota; kingdom Metazoa; phylum Chordata; class Aves; order Passeriformes; family Paridae; genus Poecile; species Poecile atricapillus. The sequence goes on along the minus strand of NC_081289.1, from coordinate 58,642,183 downwards.
CATTCAGACATGATGATTCAGCAAGACACAGCACTTTAGTCAAATACCCAGACTTGTTATAGGAACTGTTTTGAGTTAATTCAAATATGACATTTGCTTAACTGAGATTAGAAGAGATCTGACCAGAATGCAGTGGAAAATTTAAAATATTAGACATGATAAAAATATCCCATATCATCTAGGTAGGGTTGTAATGCTTTGATGTGATCTAAACAAAAGTTGGTAGTAGAAGTAAAGACCATGTTGTCTTTGACATTTAACCAAGATATATTAAAACAGAAGAAGTGGCAAAGTGCATTTCGAGGGAATAACGAAAAAAACCCTCATTTTTTATTAGATAATAATATCTTCATTTTCTTGAAAGCTAAAGGAAAAAAATAAATTAATCTCTCAAAAATAAATTAATCAATGAACACTGATTTTAAATAGCACCACACACTCTAAAGGAAATGATCCCATTGAAAATGTACTGAAGGTGAAGCTGGTGAAAATTTAGTGAGAATTATTTTGGATTTTTGTGGGTGTCTAGATTTCTATTTTTAATTTTTAAATATGTTTATTTTTAATAATTTTAACAAAAATATTAATATGTATAAGAAATAGATGTATTTTAATAAATTTATTACATTAGTCAAATACATTGAATGAATAAAAATATAGGTATACTGTATATTAATGAGGAAACCTATATACCTACAAAACCACAAAATAAATGCAAATATTGACTCCTAGTCTTTATAGAGCTGTTTCAAAAATGTTCAAGAATGAAAAAGACAAACTTGGTCTGGGGAATATTTTTATTATAAATTAATCAAATATACCTTTGTAATGTTATTCGATCATTTGAGGGTTATAAAAAGTGAGGTACATTAAGTTTGTCTAGAAGAATTATGTTTGCATGTTTACTTTAGAATGGTTCTAAGATTGATATCTCACCAACTATACTAGCAAAAATTCAAGAACAGTGCTGAAATTGTAAATGTTATTTCCTTAGTCATTAAAAGGTTTTATTCCATTCTCTTACAACAAATATATGTAAAATTGAAGTGCTAGAAAAAGTTAAAAGCATCACTTAAACATTTTTCTCCTCTTAAAATGTATCTGTAAATTATTTACTCTATCATTATTTTGTGTTCCCAAAATATCAATATATCAAAAAACCCGCACTTCTTAGCATTCTTGACTATATCTTTTCAGCCAGAAGTGCAAAGTGAGACCATGAATTTAACTATTTTAACCTGCAACTCTTTTCCAGATCCATTTCCCTGAAGGTTCAATAGGCTGATCTGATAGACATGCATACTCAATATATTCTACCAAGGGTTACATCCTTGATTGGATGCTACAGGAAATGCTCCTCTTTTCAACGGGGTACGAAAGGGGAGGCTGAACTGTCAGATTAGAGCCAGTATTTACTGCAGGTGTTATAGCTCAGACAGATTTGTCAAAGGAGAGATTCAAGAAGAGACTTCTAGAGATAGGAAGCTGCTTCTCCAAGGCCAGGTAGCCAAGTGCACATGTGGGTGTCCCACATAAAGAGACTTCTTGCCTCCAAATATTTTACAAACCCACAGTACCCCTTCTATAATACTACATATTTATGTTTATTTGAAACTCTGGCATGCATACATATATACATACATATAAATGAATTAAAATTCATTAGTCAAATAATTAGTAAATCCTATTGGCAATTTCTATTTAGCTGATTTTTTCACTGATAACAAAATATTTTTTTAATGTGTTTTATCAATAACAATAAATTTTAAAGTGCTAAAAACCCTGATAGAAAAGCATCACATTCTTCTTTACAACTTGTTTCTAACAAATTTTCCAAGATTTTTTAAATGTGCACATTTTAAAAGATCTATAAAAGTTTATCACCATGTTTCTGGCCACGTATCTGTGGAAAGGTATCTGAGAGTAAAATCAGATGAAGCTAAGAGATTATATTCACATCCTAACACAAGTACAAAGATTAAAGCTTAGAGTTGTTGCTCCCTGGCTGAAATAAGGGTGGCTCACTTGAGACCAATTCCATGATGATTTTCCACACCCACAATGTGCAAATGTAAGCACCTGTTTTGGGGGATAGGATGGAGGGTAGGTATCAATCCAGGCTCTGTTGAAATCCTTGCAGGGGGGAGAATTCAGTGGTTCTTTGCAGCTGATAAAGTGGATAGCACCTGTCAGCCAGGGGAGAGAGGAGGTGTGCTCTGCTGAGCCAACAACTGTGGTGAAATCACTCTCCTTGGATGAATTGGTCATTATTATCTAATTGTACTATTAACACACACCTCCATTCCTAAGTTACCAGCCTTCAAGGTACAGCTATACCTCACTAAGTGTGCACTGTTTTTTTGGTTCTCTTTTTTTTTTTTTTTTCTCTCTTTCTCATGTAATTCTCGCTGCCTTGAAATTAGTTATGTATTTCTAGACTTTTAAACTATAAATTTCTAAACTCTAAGAGTTTCTGCATCTTAGATAATAAAGACAAATATGAAATCTACACCATATATTTTGTTGATAATGTGGATTATAAGACTAAAAAATGTCACAGAAAATCTACTACCACTGAGGCATAGCCTCGAGTGTGGTAAGACTGAAACAGATATATTGTCTGAAGAGTAACACAGCTATTAAGGATCTTAGAATAACACAGCTTTATAAATATATATGGTTCAAAACATTTTGTTTTATGATTACAATTTTCTGCCTTTTACCTGAAAATACTCCATGCCTTTAAAATGACCATGTTTATATTTTTATCAAAACTTTAATAGTGAATTCTGTGAATCTGTTTCAAAATAAGCTTAATTATGATTAGGTGTTGATCAGCATGGCTAATGCTAACCCAAAAGTAGTAGTAGTGTGCAAAACCCTGAAATTGCATGTATTTAGCTTCTGAAGGGTACAGAAAATCATCTGAAAATCAAAGTGATTTCATGAGAAAACCCAAAACCAGCTCTTTAAAGGAACCAACAGTATAGTTACAATTTTTTACATTTTGATACAGCTCTGTCTTCTCTTTGCTGTGTTTTTCAAAGCCGTGTCATCAGCTTTTTTAATTTTTCTTTTTTTTTGAACATTAATACAATAAAACATATTTCAAACTTCTATAGGCTCCTGTATATATATGTATTACTTTTTACTTTGAAGAAATATGTTTTATAAGCCAGAACGAACATTTACTGCTAAAAAAAAAACCAAAAAAGGCAGTCCCAAGACTGTACTTAATAACTTTGCAAATCTTCCTGTCAACCATTCTGCATGTCTAAAATACTCTGTATGCAAATGATACTTAAAACCCCCATATATCTTCTTCTGATGAAATCTGTTTTGAGCACTCTCTAAAGGAGCAGCAAAAATCATTGCTTACTGTAACACCAGAATGGATGTTGGAAATAGAACTACAAACAGCTCGAGGACAGTCAAATCCCTTTAAGTGTAGTGCATACTTGATGGACACATCTTTGACACTGGTTGATCTCTAAAGCCTCAGTTATACTATGAGAGAAATTTTTCACTGATGTCTTTACATACATACAACTCAAATTTGCATGAAATCTCTAAAACCAATGCCACTGAAGCCTATGCCCTGTGCCAAGAAGGTCAATCAGCCGCCATTTATGCATGGTGTTCCTTAAAAGATCAGCACTTAGAAAATTCAAGTGCTTAAAAAAATATATATTAGTGCATTCTATACCCAGCTCAATGAAGTTGCTTCTCATATTTCTTAAAATCTTTGTAAAATAGCCGACCTATTTGGAGATTACACTATTGACCCTTAGTGTTAATGTTTCAAAGCTGTTATTATTTTAGATCTTTGCATTTGTACTGCTCTCTCAGGATTTGTAGCTGCTGAGCTATCAGTCACTTTTTATGATACAAAACACTAGACTTGGGAAGAAAACATCCAGTATAAACTGCTGTTCAGTTCTGAAAGATATTAAATTTTAATATAGTCTTGGTATGAAATTTGCTTAATCAAATGTCAGGAACATATTAAATTTATCAATAAAGACCTTAATTCAACCAGGGGTAAAGTCAACTAGGAAGGTGAAAATTCCAAACAAGAAAAGACCCTTTAAGAATTGTATTTGTAGTGCCATCTGCTTTGACTTAATTGTTCTCAACAGGCAACTCCGCTGCCATTTATTTTCCGTATTACTTATTAAAGAAGTAACAGATACATAGAAATATGCCATTAGAATTAGCATAATCGTGATCGAGTGATAACACAGCCTGATTGATAGACCTATTTGATTTAAACTTTCTTTTATTCTTAATGAGTGGGATAGCAATTACAGGTACTAATTAGCAAACCTGATGTTTGTGCAATCTTGATAGGCAGACATACATAAAAAAACATTACAACACTTTTGGTAACTCACAAGTGATATGAGTTGTATTGGTCTTTAAAATAGTTTCTCTCCAGAGAATGAAGCAATGCTCAAAAATTCCTATGACACAGAACTATACACTACAAGAAAGAGACACTTAAAATGTTGAGAAATAACAGTTTTCACTTGTATCTAACAATTTGATCTTCAGTGAAATGAATGGAATGGGAATACTGCCATTCATATCAGCAGGATATTGCAAACTGTCTCTCCCCAGAACTGCAGTTTGAGTGCAGCAATCACTGTAATGGAGATAATGGAGGGCAGTGGAGGGAAGGATCAGAGAAAGCTGAAGTGGAAACAAGGGAGTTTTGGACCTTTCACTTCTATCTGTTTATAGGTGTTTGTCCTTTAGAAAGGCTTCATTGGTGTGATCTTAAGAAGCAAAGAGTACATGTAAATGTTGCTATTTATTAAATATTTTTAAAAAATTTACATAAAAATAATTAACCCTCCCAACCAAGCAACTAAAATTCACTGAAAACCCACAGTTGGCTGTGAATCGCAAAAATCAAAATCTGATAATAGACCCATTTTGCATTACTTCTCTTGCCTTGAAAAGGTCTCTGAACATAGCCTTGTTTAATAAAGTTCTCAGCTCTGATCTTTATATAATGTTGCATCTCATTGTGCAACATTCCTTGTTTGTTTCAATTTAGTATTATAGTTAGTAATAAGTTTTTATACCTTCAGCCAAATCTGATTTTTAAAGAGGAAAAAACCCTGGTGTAGCAGCAAAGGTAAACCATACATTCCAGCATATTTACCCAAGTTTAAATTTAAAAAAAAAAAAGTTAATACATTGACATAAGAATTTCACTCAAAGGCATAACAAAAATGAGATTATTAATTACTCATTTGATCTCTATATTATGAGGAAATGCACATAGAACCTCAGACAGAACATTGATTCTATCGATTTCAGCAGGATTATTCATCTCCCTAAAATTAGCCATACTTTACTTTTTAACATCATCAAGCTTATGCAATAAATAACCAATAAGAATGCTACAGATATGTCTCTGGAGAGTTTGCATTCATCCCTCCATCCATCTACCTACATCAAGTCCTTATTGCTTCCACTCAAACTGTCTATATGCATTTTTCCTAAAGTACTATGATATGAACAGATCATAATAATCTATTTCTACCCCTGTGCTATGTCTCATTATGTATTTCTGGTTTTTTTTTTTTATTATTTTTTCCAACACACCCTCCTTCTGAAAGAAGGCTTCCATGAAATGTATTTGAAGTACATGCTTCAGAAGAGCAGTGAGGAGTAAAATAAGTCTGACCAAGGTGTAATGGCAACTTTTATGTTTGCAATGTTTTTTTTTATTTTTGGATTTTTCTTTGTGTGTAGATTTGAAACCCTATCTCTTCCTATAGGACTATTATAAAAGATTTAAGTCTTATGAACACTAATACCACAATCTTATTTTAAATTATTTAGCCTAGAAGAAAAAAGTATATGAAAGATCAAGATCTGTTCTAACTCTACTATTTATCACATTTCAGGCAAATTCAAATATGAAATTGCTTGTCTGCTTACTGTGAAGCGGAGCTATGTCTTTAAGCAGGCTAGGTATCAGAGAAATTAAATGTTTGATATGCAATGTGAGATTTTCAAAAGGTCACAGGTCTGATCTCTGTGCTTACCACCTTCAAAATCTTGTCATAAGCAAAAGGAAACCCAGCACATATATGAGTCTAGGAAACTATTGTCAGTATTGTTAATGTTTTAACACTCCAGTTATACAAACTATGTAATTAATATAGATAAAAGACTTATTAATGACAGATTTAAACCTGCTATGCAATCGCTTGGCCCTTCCTGGCATCTAGCTCTTTTCCAGGGGACTGGGCACATTTCTCAAATACCCCAGGACATCCTTAAATTGACAGACTCATCTCCTGAAAGGATGACACCACCATCCTGAGATCTTTGGAAGGAGGAGTATGAAATCTGGCAGGCTGGGAGAGAAGAGTTTCCTTTCTGTCCTGAGCTTGCTTGGATTTATTTTGTGCATTTTAGTTACCCCAGGCAGCTGCTGTCTGGATGTTCCCAGCTGAGTTAAGAGGTTCCCACAGCCTCTCCAGGGGCTCTTGTTTGCTGGGCAATTCACCCTTCCCACGGGGGCACAGGCACAGCTCAGGCTCAGGCAGACAAGGCAGCAGGCACCTGGACCAGAGGCAAGAGCTGCAACCAGCCCAGCCCAGCTCCAACGAAGAGCGTGACCAACACTCCCTACCTAGGACCCTTTATGAGTAAAGGAGAAAATCAAAATTAATGGGCTGCCTTCTAAGCAACTGGCAGAAGCAATAGTACACAAACAAAATAGTACACTACAAAATAGCACTGCAAAGAGCAGATGTGGATAAGTGCTTTGCACATGGGTAGAGACAAGTGGATACGAAAAGAATATTTTCTTGGATTAGAAAGTAATAGTTTAAGATAGCAAAGAACAAAAAAAAGAGTCAGCTTTCAGACTAAATCTAGGCTATTGGTAACGGTCCCAAATATGACACCATTACAGTATCATTATAAATGCTTAGAAATGGATTTAAATAGTGACTCAACAATCCATTCTGAAATTACAGAAGTATTCAAAATAGAATAAACAAAATCTGGCTTTAGGAATCTCTAAGTCACAGGTAACTTAAAACCAGTGGCCATTTATGAAGCCACCTCCCTTCAGAGATTTCCACTTTATTTTAATCTATTTCCAAGCATCTACTGCTATAGAAAGAGGCTATGGAACCATATCAATCTCTTGATTTAATCTGACTTTTTAGATAGATACAAAGTCTTATGATTTTTAAAGATTTTATAGTAGTTTCAAAATAAAAACTTGGATTAAAACCAAATTGAGTTCTTCTAATTCTATTTCTATAACTGACATAACAGAATATAATTCACTATGATGGACCTACCATATAATCTATTTCTATTTTTCTCTTTGTTCTGGATGCTTTTTATCCACAAAGGTCTATAATTCAGAATGTCACCAATGTCTCTGTAAGTAATCAGCTGTCAGTGTGATTTGCAATTTTCATACAGTGTATTTTGAATGAAAATATGGAGGCCTCACAGAAAGCAAACATTTATAGAAAACTTACCATTACAACTCAGAAGAATAGTCCCGTAAGAGAATATCCAGCTGTATTATCTCTTGTAAATTTTTATTCTGAGAACAAACTTCTTTAAGCAACATAAAGGATGTTCTGATAAGAATTATAATGAAATTTAATATTTGATGTTAGATTGTTAACTTATAATGAAATTTTATTTTTATTATTGATGCATAATCAGTATTTTAATCAGGTTCATCAATGGTATCATATCTAGAATTCAGCACAGCAGGAAAATTAGTTTGTGGATGGATAACAAACATGCCTTATTATTATTTCCATTTTATATGCTCTTCAGTAAGTGATTTCAAAGGTGAGCCATTTTGTAACTAGAGAAGCACTTAATGCCTTGCTTATTTAATTGAATACATATTAGTGCATAATTTTATCTTGAGCAAAAGGAAATATAAACCAAATTTTTTAATGCAGAAATAGACTTATTCTGAGACTTTTAAAATATTATTTTAGTGCCATGAATTTTAAGATTACAGCTTTTACCAGAACTTACTTTGTTCTTCAGTGGTCTATAGCTTAGTGAGAGGAATATGAAATTATGTGGAAAAAAATTAAAGAAAATTATTTAATATAGGAAGTCTAGATGTTTCCTAGGAATATCAGGCAATATTCAGAGTATGAGGATTATTTTGAAACAGCAAATCACAAGGTTATTTCAAAATTTCCTTCTGTTGGGTGGGAGATGCCATAGAAAATCATGAGATAAACAGTGACGTAGAGGTATTCAGACATGCTTTGATGAACATGTCACCAGTAGCTCAGATGTAGAAATTGACATATTCTTTAACAACAGAGAGATAAAGGTATCTATTTTGAGAAAGTTATAAGCTTCATACCTAGGTTTTTATAAATTAAACTTTTACTTAAAATTAGTTTTCAGTTCTATGACTCATTAATCTCAATTCATTTGAGAAGATAAATCTTTACCAAGCATAATATTATATTTCCTGTTATTAGTGTTTGGATATCTTTACCAGAGACATTGGTACAAATTAATAGTCTGATTCCAAGGCAGAGTATAAATAATCAGTCCTTAGATATCCTGGAATTTTCTCTCTTCTAAGTTAGTACCTTCTCATATTCTCTTGAGATAAAAGTGAGAGAATGTGATTTACCTTTTTCATCAAAAGTAGTTCTTTACCAGAAGAAATATAGTAATTATCAGAATTTTTTTCCTTCTTGCTGTCTTGTTGACTGCATGATTTATGATTGTCCTATTGCTAACAATCTGGACACAGCTTTCAAGTTTCACTCTTTCTTGCTTTTAGTTTACACAACTCTTTTTTGAGTCATCATTAGGCACAATCATCACCTCACACTAGATTAAAATTACCAGCTGCCTGCTTTCTATTTTGCTTTCATTTACAAATTGTACTTTAAATGTAGGGTAAGTCTTATTCTGGTACTAAAAAGCACTTATATCTCTGAGCATTTCTCTATTTTTTTCCTGAACTGAGAGAAATTTTATTATTAAAAACCAAATTTGGGAGACTAGTATGTAGAAAACAAGATTTCTTTCTTAAAATGTAAATCAAATGGATTGTTTTTAAAAGTAGACAAAAGGTATCCGTTGTTTGTGTCTCTTAAAGAGCAACTCTCAAGCCAATTTTCCCATAATTTTCCAGATTTGTATGAATTCCGTTGCAGGAATATCTGCACATTCTTTTTCTCCCCCTTTTTTTATTGCCTTTACTTAGTTCAGTACCTTCATGAGAAAGCAACTACAAATATTCCTTAGTAAAACCGTACTCCTGTATTTTATCAGGTTAAAAACTCCAAAACTGGGATAGTCTCTTTTTCACTGACTGCAGCTTTCCTGTGAAAAAAAAAAAATCTTTCTATTTTTTTTTCATGTCCCAAAGCTATTTATAATCTACAAAAGATATTATTCTTTTAAGAAAAGGTTCTAAGTCCAGTCATTTCTCTCATACCCTGTTGTCTGACAAGAAACAAAAGTGTGAATATTTAAAATTTCCTCAAAGTGATTATTTTAGTAAAGGTGCATTCAGAATAGTTGCAAATAGTTTAGGAAAAAAAGCAAAAGCACAGTGGGAATGTGTGTGTATGTGAGAAGGATGTATATAGTCAGTCAAGGAATAAGTGAACCATAATTATGGTCACCATGCTTTCTATTTACTTATGCACACAAACTCTTATGCTTATACATGAGTTTCAGCACAAATCTGCCTGAAGACAGAAAACTAGTCTGTTTTTTATTCTTTGCAGGAATCAAACTAATCAGTTTTAATCGTAGTTGCCAACTTCTAGGTTGTCCTTCACATTTCACTGGTCAGCTAACAATAATCAGCACACATTACATACAGCTCAATCCTAATTACTCTTCTCAGCCTACGATACAAACAATCAGAGATGCATGGTCTGAATGCTGACTCATTTTTTAAGCTTTAGAAGTTTTCTCAGCTTCTCTACAGACTGATCTCCAGATATATTAAATCAACCAGAGTGGATACACCAGGCTGACTATAATACAAGTATATGGGGATCCAGGGGCTTTATTTTGAGTACAGAAATACACATCTTTCCAAAATGATAGACAAAGTATTAATTGAAATATGGTGCCCATTTCCTTGCTTAGATCTAGAAGGATTCAACAGTGAATTAAAAGATTGTCAAAGCTATTACATTATCTTCGAAAATGTGAAAAGTGTATGTGCACTTCATCCAGAATCCTGTTATGAGGCCAGAACAAGAATTCTGTTACAGGAATATTTTTTCACATTTTTCTACACTTGACTTGTCATATCTCCCTTTCATGCTGGCCACTGGAATATATTCTGTGGGTTTCACAATTTCAGTTCTGAATGAAAATTCATCAAGGTGCTAATTTTTTCACTGTGTATTAATTGATACTTCATTTTTGATACTTCATAAATCTTGATAGTATTGGGAAAATTTGTAATATACCTATAAACACACACAGAAGAATGGTTGCAATGCTTGGTTATCTGAAACAGGAGTAATTTCTTGGATAATCTGAGCTGATTAAACACTGTATAACTGAGAGCATCAATCCTGGCTCTGACCAATACTGAACAGGAAGAAATCTCAGGTGATGTAAAAATAAGCATTTCTGTTTATGGATAAGAATATTTGGACTGAAGAAGGTATTAATCTTCAAGACAGAAAGCGAGGGATATAGAGGAGGAATGAACTGACATAATTTGTTCTTTGGAGAAAATGACAAAACAATGTGAAGCATGATATGGCTATTTGGGTTGAAATGCTATTAGAATGGTACTTCAGTTTTGTAGTTTTGTTAAAGACAAAATAAATGCTGACATAAAACTGAAGTATTCAGCAACCATGGGTCTAATCTTAGAAACAGAAATTTCTATGAAAGTTGGAGTTTACAGAGTGACACAGTTAAGTTTTTCTGAAGAAAGAAACTGCCTATCATTATTTTTTTATGCTACATGCAAAAGAAAAATGTTTGCAACTTTTTTTTAATACAAATATTAAAGAGAACAGACTATGCTTATAATAAATAATCTGTCCTCTTCATGGAATCAGCTTTAGAAACCAAAACAGTATCAGAAACTCTTATTGACCTCAATAGGTTTTCCAGAAACCTATGTATATACTTTCAATGTATATAGAAACAAAAATATTCAAAATAGGTTGTTATTTACTTGAGCATCTCTTAAAAATATTTTCTTTGAATTTTCCTTGCTTGTCAGTGATTCTGGCTTATAAGTGTGACATGTGAAAGGAAGATAAGTTTTTCAATGCTCTCCCTGTATTAGTGTAAATATAGAACTACAGGCTCTTAAATGACTCATGGAACATACTGTTCTTCTTGAAAGAAATATTGCAAATTAAATCTGGCAGAGAAGTTAAGAACACTTCAGGACAAAGCTGCAAAGACATTGTCTTCTAGAGAAAATATTACATGGCAATGAAGAAATGGAAGCAAAGGTTTGAAGAGATCTTCCAGTAAATAAGTCAAATCTGTGGTAATTCAAAATTTAGTATAGCCATTCAGATTCTTAAATCATGAAAGTTGACAAAGCCCATAATCTATATTATTCCATAAAATAAATTGTTTTCTAGAAAAAAAGCTGAAAAACTACGGTTTTTTGCTTGTTTTTATTATGATTTTAAATAACATTTATAAACTGAGTTTGTAGGACCCAGGAAAATTAAGAAGAAAAACTTGATCCTTGTAAATGGTAGCTAGCAAAGTACTAAAAAAGTCATTGAAAAAATTAGTCAGGTTTTCTCAATGTATATTTTTGTTGTTGTTGTTTGAATGATGAAGGACCAGAAAGTCCTGAATTCTGAAGTATTGAATGCTTTCTTTTTCTCAGTCTTTACTAGCAAGATTAGCTTTCAATAATACGAGGTCCCAGAGATCAGGAGCAAAGGATGAAGCAAGGAAGAGATACTCTTGACACAAGACAATCAGGTCAGGGAATATTTCAGAAAATTTAACATACATAAATCCATGAGACCTAATGGAATGCATCCACAAGTGCTGAAGAAGCTACTAGATGTCATTCTAAGGCCACTTTCAAGAATCCTTGATAAATCATAGTGACTGAGAGAAGTATCTGAAGACTGGAGGAAAACAAATGCCACTCACATCTTCAGAAAGATAAAGAAAGAAGACTTAAGGAATTATGGTGTCAACCAGCCTCACCTTAATTACTGGGGAAGTGATATAGGAGCAAATTCTGGAATATTTTTCCAAATGTTAAGGAAACTTTACTGGGCTGTTGCATCACCATCTTCTGCTTTGTCTCTTGAGTGCCCAGTCATGTGTCTGGTGCTACAGGTCCCTGTGCTCTTTGTCGTACAAAGTGTTGGCACCAGTTCACTCTCGCCTCAGGCTTCCAGCATTTCCTGCCATCCAGACCTCAGCCTGCAGCTCACACTGCAGCTTGCACACCAAGATACCTGTACTAAATATATCCCTCAACAAAGGCACATGAAAAACAAAAAAATCATCAGAGGTAGTCAGCATGAGTTCCCAAAGGAGGAACTCATGCTTGACAGATTTGATAATTTTCTTTTACTAACTGGCTGGCTTGGTAGACAAAGGGAAAACTATGAATATTGGCTACCTAGACTTAGTTAAGGTTTCAGCACTGACATCTATGAGATCCTTGCAAAGAAGATGTTGATGTTTGGGCTGGATGAGCAGATAGTGAGGTGGATTGAAAGCTGGCTGTATGGTCAGCCCCAGAGTATACTGATCAGGGACACAAAGTCTAGCTGGAGCCAGTTCTAGCAGTATACTCCAAAAGTGAGTCTGGTCATGGTTAACATCTTCATAAATGATCTGGATCACAGGACAGAGTGCAGCATAAACAACTTTGCTGGTGACAAAACTGGGAGAAGTAGTTGATATGCCAGAGTCATGCTGCTGCCCAAAGGAACCCAAACAGCCTTGAAAAAGGGTCTAAAAGGAACCTCGTGAAGTTCAGCAAAGAGAAGTCCTGAACATAGGGAGGAACAACATGGTGTACCAGTACACACTGGGGACCATCCAGATGGAAAGCAGCTTGGCAGAGAAGATCCTGGGCATCGTGGTGGTCCCCAGGTTAAAAATAAGCCAGTGAAATACCCTGTGAGAGAGGAAATCCTGGGCTGCATCAGGCAAATTGCTGCCAGCAGGTTGAGAGAGGTGAATCCTGCCTGCTAGTCAGCTGAGAAGAGAGCATTTCTGGAGTACTTTCCTAGTTCTGTGCTCCCTAGGGGCAAGAAAGACATGAACATACTGGGAGGAGTACAGTGGAGTGCCACAAAGGTGATGAAGGGTCTGCAACGCCTCTCCTGTGGGGAAAGACTGACAGAGGTGGGATGGTTTCACGTAGAGATCAGAAGGCTCAGGAGGAATCTTATCAATGTATATAAATACTTGAAAGGAGATGGAACTAGACTCTTCTCAATGCCCAGTGGCCCCCAGTGTCAGGACAAGAAGGAGAGAATATGCTGAAACACAGGAAGGTCTACCTGAAAACTGGAGGAAAATATTTTACTCTGAGGGTGACTGAGCACTGGTACAGATTTCCCAGGGAGATTGTAAAGTCTCCACCCTTGGCAAGTGGCTGTACGTAGCTGTGCTTAAGCAGAGGCTTGGACCAGATAACCTCCAGAGGCCCCTTCCAGACTGAACCATTCTGTGGTTCTGTGATGACTGATGAATACAAGTGGGGATCTACTTTTTTAAGATATTTAAATTTTACTTTTCAGCAGATGAGCTGTAAGGCCTCCTAAGAATCTTTAAATTATATGGTAAACTGGATAAATAATTGGATGATAAGACATTTCTCCAGTGAGAAGCCTCAATTGTGGCTTTTCTGTTCATGTACCAGATTAATATTAAAGTCATCTCTTACGCAGTGGTACCAGCAATTCTCAAATGTAAGTTTAGGGGACTAGAACAGAACTGTATGTCTGTAAGATTTGCTTTAACATATGATCATTTCAAAAAGTCATGACATGCATTTAATTGAACTGTGTCTTATTTTAGTTTCAAAAATTCATTTTCAAGGTTGTCTAAATGGTTTAGAAATATGGTGTGAACATTTGCCCTGCTGATATCTAATCTTCTGAAAGAAATTCATGAATCTGGCTGCTAATGATTTGAGGACAGCTCTCCTTTCTTGTCTTATACTTGTCAACATACTTGGGACAATTTCCATTTGTTTCTAAAGCCTGTCAAATGTATAATTAGATTCGAATCCCACTGCTTTAGGTGATATTTTGGCAAGCTGTTTGAAGCTGTTAAGGATTGTCCTCCCTTTTTATCTTGAAAGAATGAGTGCAATGTCCAAAAATTTTTATATGCTACAGGTAATAAATTTTGACTGTGATAAGAGTATTGTAGGAAGTGGCTGAAGAAGATGCTTAAGCATAGCCTGAAGCAGATTATATACACAGAGATGTATCTGTCAGCTGTATTACTGATTAAACGCATAGATTACACAATTTGTCCTTCCAGTAATATAGGGTAGTAGTGGCTCAGTCTTTCAAGAATGTCTGACTTCCCCCATTACTACCTGACAGGGAACCTGACAAACCTATACAGTATATGCAATTACACATGACCTTTCCAGTAGATTAGGTCTGATTTTGAAAACCAATGACTTCTTCTAAATGGCAAATCTTTACTGCACAGTGTATTAGAAATACATTTCTGTGATCTGGGAATAAAGCCTGAACAGGAGTTGTATGATCACTCTAAAAACTGAGACTCCAGGATATACTCAAGATCAGCAATCCTATGAAAAAATTCATACCAAAAGCAGTGAAGATTCCACTTCCTTATATTGCTTTCTACCTCCAGGATATATGGGCTGACTCAGCTGGGGAGGAGATATGTGCAGAGCAATTTGATGACTTTCTTACAGCTGTAAAAGACACGGAATTTGTGACATAGTCCAATCTCTTTCTGTTTCCACTCTCCATTACCGTTACACTGGAGGAGGATCTAATTTAAGCTATTTTGTTCCCCATCCCTTGCAAGATTTTATGACACCCTCAGGTGTGCTGATTCAGCTGTGTAGTCTTGCTCTAAACCAGATGAGTGTGACAAGCCATTTTAAGAGTAAAACACACTGTATCTTTTTTATTTATTTCAGTGGATCATTTCAGGAAATGTAGGCTATAGTAAGGTGACACAGCAAAGGAATTGAAAAGGGATTGTAATCTTTTCTGGGGAACAAGCAACTGTGGAAACCAAAAAGGCAACACCCTGAAAATTTGCAACTGCTGCTGATATGCTACTAATGTAACACGATTGTTTAATCAAGAAGAGAGGCTTTTTTATATAAAATTCATTCTTAACACTTGTAATGCTGTTTACACAACAGAATATACTTTTATAGTGTTCTACACTAGGAGAGGTTGTTTTTTTGTTTGCTTCAAGGAGCTAAGAGGAGAAATAAGTTTGGTTCTTTCAAGTCTGAACATTCTTCTTGTCTGACTGGCAATAACTAACAATCTACCATTTCCTCTAATTAAAAAGAAGACATATCACTCATACAGAAATTGTCTTTCTGGATTGCTTTCTCAGAATTAATAAATACTGGCCCATCAAAATCATTGATACCATGCTAGCTCATATTATCTGAAAATATGCAGTTTTACAGTGAACTCTTATTCTACTCAGGTCTGTGCTGAACTCTTTTCTCTCTTTTCGTTGCACAGTTTTGTTGAGGATTTATATACGTGGGAAAAAATCTAGTGTTGAGAGTCTGTACTTTATTCTGAGTCCTTTAGAAATTCTTTTCTGAGACTCTTTTTTACATATTCTTATGATAAAGAGGGATTTTCTTCTGACCCCATGCCCCCCTCTTCCCTTTAAGTAATTGAAGACTTCAATGAGGTCTCTCCAGAGCTTTCTTTTCTCCAGACTGAACAACCCCAGCTCTCAGCCTGTCATCAGAGGAGAGCAGCTTTATCCCTCTGATCATCTTTCTGGTTTCTTCTGGACCCACTCCAATACGTCCATGTCTTTTTTGTGCTGAGAGCCCCACAGCCAAACAGGTGGGGTCTCATGAGAGTAAAGCAGAGGGACAGAATCATGTCATGATAAAAATTTGCCTTGTAAGATATTGTTTGAAAAGTCTCTGAGCTCCCAGGAATGATCTTACTTAAACACAATAGAAAATTTTATGAGAACATCATTAAGCAGTAATTGGCAAAATTATGCTAGAAGATTAGACAAAAACATCTGTATTGCATGGGGCATAAAACATTTCCTGGAGAAAACACACTACACACTTATCATTCATGTTTCATACTACTTGAGAGTTGCTGAATGATGAAGGAATGTGAATCTTGTCATAAAGGCAGAATAATATGTATTACCATAAAAGTAACCCTGAATATTCCTATGTAATGAGAGCCAAACCTGGGGAAGATAGCTAAAGTAATTTTATCTGTGGTGCCAGGTTTTGGGGTTACAATGTATATTCTCATTTTAAAATGTAAATTTCAAGATATGCTAAAAGATGACCATTCTGAAGCATGAACCCAGGGAAATGAAGCATTACAGAAAAACAGTATATTACAAAATAAATAGTTTAGGACACAATCAAGCCAAATTTATACCTCAGTTTACTAAACCTTTTTTTGAAAAAGACAGAATTTAAGATTTGTGATTTGACCTTATGTTAGTACCTCATAGAATCCTGTTTCTTCATAATAGATAAAAAAACCTCAAAAAAACTGTGTGGCAATACCTCAGTAGATAATCAAATATCCTGGTATCACATCAGCGCAAATTCCAGGGGTCATGATATTCAAAACTATTGACTGATTCACAGTGTACTCTAGGAAGAGTTTTGTTTAATATTTTTAATTTATGCTTTAAAGTTCTGTAGATAAAATTTGATTGTATTTCCAGTTTTATTAAAGATCATTCAGTCTAAATAGCCATGCAAAGGATTAAAAAAAATATCACGTAGGACAACAGTATGGACAATAAATTATGTAGTTATGGTAAAAGAGGTCTAGTTGCTTATTCTTCTGGGTCATCTGTGTGCCTCATTTCATACAATGAGACTTTTAATTCAGAATAAATGCAAGGTATGATAGTGAAATGCTGATATTTTCAAAAGTGAGTTGCATCTTTCTGCCATGAGCCAGCATATATTTCAGTTCCTTATGCAATGAACTACCATTTGGGGGTTTCCAAATCTTTGAAAACAAGGCTAATGTTTTTTGCTAAAGGTGGTGAAATTGGTGCTTATAAATAGGTACTGGAGGATCAATTAATATGTACTCAGGAAAGAAGAAATAGAGGTTTATAATACAAGGTCAATGTCTCTTGTTCCCTATCGATTTTTCTTTCTATTGATTCATACCATTGATAGTGATTTCCTTGTAACCTGTTCTCAAGGTAGCCTACAGTGTCAAGATGAAAGTGCTTTTCTCTGTCCTTTTAAAAACACACTAGATATTTGGTCACACCTTCACAAGAACTACGTTTCCACAGCAAGTTTATACCACATGTGATTGTTTTCAGGGGCATAAAGATTTGATAAAATCTGGTGATGATCAAAAGCTATGATCAGAAACATCATTAACATTGCTTTAGAAATATGCATTTCGCAAGATATCATAATTCCCTTTTAATTTTTGAAGAATATCCTCTTCAACTTTCTCTAACTCTGAATCTGCCTTTTATGTGCATTTGAAAAAGATAATGGAGATCTGAGTTTGGTTGACAAAGAAAGGTGGAATTAACATTATATGAGATTTTTCTATTTTCATATTTTTTTCAAACAATTATCTGCACTGTAGAGCTGACTAAAACTGTGAACAGAATCAGAGAATGGGTTGGGTTAGAAAGGACCTGGATGACCATGAGCAGGGGCACTTTCCACTAGAAAAGGTTGCTCAAAGATCCATCCAGCCTGGCTTTGAACACTTCGAGGGATGGGGCAGATACAACTTTTCTGGACAACGTGTTCCATGCCTCACAATACAGAATTTCTTCCTGGTATGTAAACCAAGACTCCCCTTTTTCAATTTGAAGCCATTCCCACTTGTCCTGTCACTACCAGCTCTATGTGGAAGTGTTTAAGGCCCAGTGACTGAAATATCTTGTTTTCTTTTAGTCATCTACTATAAGATTTAGGAAGTCCACATCAGACTAAAACATAATTATGAGTGTAAGACCTGGGCAGTAAGTTTTAGTGCCATGGGAAGTAACATGTACACAGCATTAGGAAAAGCACAAGGCTTTTAAATACAACTAGAACGCCTCTGTCAAATCAAAAAAAATTTTAAAAAAAGGGTGAAGTACAACCCAATGACCTTCATATTTGGAAAACGTAAACATTTCACATTGCAAAAAGATAAAGCTCTTTGAGAGATATCTGATGTTTTTGATTTATCATTTTGCCATGAGACACAGATATGACAGTTGTTGGAGGCAGGTAAACAAGCCTAATCTTTTGAGGTGTCAGTAAAACTGACAGTATTTATAAGGAGTTTCATCCTTTTCTTGCACTCCAACTTTGATTAAAAATTCAAGGATATTTTCAAAGCTTCTAAACAAATCTCAGAGGAAAAAGTTTACAAAAGAGCTCTAATTTTAAATTATTAATTTTTCATCACTTTCTGTTTTCAGTAAACCCACTAGGTCTGAAGTCACATGACATAATTTTAACCATCCAAAAGTTAGGTTTCAAATTAACTATATTTTCTCTCACACTGGCCATCACCAAGAGAAGGAATACACCCAACTAAAAAACTGTGTAAAATACACTGTAGATAACTATTCCACTTTCCATTTTTTATCTTATGTGTCTATTTTATATTCAATATTACTGAATTTCAGGTTGAATTTTTTCCCTGCATCTTTCGGAGAAGTCCCTGAAATATATGGTTTTAAACAAGTAATATTCATGGTGTGTCAATCCATTTCCATCAAATCTTCCCAAAAAAACTTTCACAGCCTTCAAATTTTTCTTTACTTTTGTTTTTGATAGTTTTGTGCTTTATAACATGACAGCTTAAATCGTGAGGTAGGAAATTGAACTCTGACACCATGTACTGTCATAATGAAGCTGCCCTGGAGCACAGCAGATGCCTTCTGGCAGAGCAGTACAAAAACTCCACACAAACATATAAGAGGTGCAGTGTCCAACATACACACACAGGCACGCACAAAGTTCTCACTTTAATTGGAAGCTCCTACATAAAAAGTCAAATACTTGAGCAAGTCAAGTTAGTTATTACAATTTTTATTTGAGGACTAATTTAGGGCATTGATCATGACAAACATATCTTCTTAAAAGCTGTGAAGCTCTTGAAACAGCTTTTGTTCTGCACTGGTAGTAGATGTAGAAGAATTGAAAAAGGAAACCTTTACAAGTTCTATACTGTCACATGCTCAATTTTTAATGTTACTAATATCAGGTCCAAAAGTAATTATTGTTATAAATAGGCAGAGTGTAAAGGTTACATGTTCCTTGCATCACTAGTTGCAAAACAGTACAAATATTCTCTTTTCTGTTTATCCAACCCCTCATTCTTTGAAGAATTTTCATCTTGGTCTGGTTTGTATTTTCCATTTGGATGAAGAGAACTGCAGGTAAGAGTCTCATTAGAGGCATGTCTGATTTAATTAATCTTTAATTATTGTGCAAAACAAATGGAAGGATAGCTTCGATCAGCAAATTCATTTGCCACATTTATCAACTAGCTGATCTTTATCACCCACCCAGATGACAGTAAATCAAATGCACACCCCTTTTCAATTCATGAAGCAAATGATTAAAGTGTCCGTAAGAATCCCTATCCTAACTAAATCTAATTGTGTGTGAATAATCAGTTAAGTTGTGTGATGAATGTGCCATCATAGAATCTAGTCCATAACTAAATCATACTCTGAATCACACTTGCTTTAAAAGGAACGCTCTTAACTCATGTCTTCAGGTGTTTCTTTTTCTTCTTCCTTTACTGATTGATAAATATATGTCATATTAATTATATAATTTTGCTTTGCTTTCTCCTTCACTTTTACATCAGCTTTAGGGCTTACTTTCACTTGAGCTTTATAACTGAAACACATTCCACACATATATACACCTTTTATTAAAAATCCTCTTAAGCACAAGGAGTATTACTTTGTTTCACTACAAAGGCTTTATTAGTCTAAACTGAATTTAAATATTTTCCACATCTTTGATTCTTAAGATAATTTTTACTTGACTAAGTATCTCTTCAACTCAGAACAAAGAAAATTATATCATAACTGTATTTGTTTATTGAAGAATATAAATGGTACACATTCTCCTCCACAACGCATTTCTTGACATCTGCTATTCTTAAATATTTATTAACCCATTCTATTTTCACCTGGACTTCTATGATACCATATTTAAGGTTTCATGAGACTTTTGTTCATGGACAAAATTTAATTTAGTAGACTTAAATAAGAATTTCAAAGCTTTAAGGATTTGTTCATCAGTATGTAATTAAATAATGAGGAACTAACATGACAAATAAGCATCTATCTTAACTGATACTACAGTGTATTTAATTTTTCCCAAATGTGCATATATAAAACAATATATTTTTCCCTACTTCTCATCTTAAAAATTGCATAAGAGATTTCTGTTGACCTAACACATTAAAGAAAGAACAAAAATTTTGTTATTAGTTATATCTATTTGGTCATCTAAAATCAAAGAACTAACTGCAAAGGCCTTGAAATCACTGAAAAGGAAAAAAAACTTGAAGAGGAAAGAAATATCTTTTACATATTGGTTCTTTCTATATACAGAAGTGGAAGTGAGAAAATAGGATTCATATACACAGTTTAAAAAATGTAAAATCCCAGTGTACAACAAAGTCCTGGTTTTGTTTTTATTTGTGTTGTTGTTGTTACTGTTATTAATCATCATCATCCAATAGAGGTCATCTATTTGGAAGATGCCCTTGGTGACAATGCATTGTTCACCACCACTTTCAACCATGGGAATGATATGTTTGGGTGAAATGTGTAATTATCTGAAATGGATTCTATCAATGCTGTCAATGAAAATGCACCCATTGAAAAACAGAAAGTTAATCCTTCAAGAGCTTCAAGACCTTCAAAAGCTACCCTGGTTTAAATCTCCATGTGAAAATCCATATCTGGACTTCAGGTATATTTCAGATGACTGGATGCCATCCTCTGCCAGCCTGCTGGGTCACCGATGATAGCTCTCATGTATATATATACAAAAGTAGGCAAAGAAATAATGAAAATGTCTTACTGTGTCCCCAGGGCAAATATACTAGGCAATGAAAATTTAAATATATATTCAACTGAATTAAGAAGATGCTTCATTAACTCAAATGAAGGAATTGTTTATTCCCTGCAATCTGGAATCATTGTAATGCAATTTGATTTGTGTGTGAATGTGAATGTAAACACTTATTTCAAACTAAAGACTTTCATATTTTCATTACTGAAGTATTTAATGGGACAGTTTGCCAGTCTTTTTTTTAACTGTGAAGTGATCTCACTAAATTATTAAACAAGTGGTTTAATTATGCCAACTTTCACATCTAACTGAAAAGCAGATGTTTTATTGGAAAACATTGCTTCTTGAGAGCAATATCTAGATGTATAGTCACAGATTGAGACCTAATGACAGTTTAAAGGCTAAAGATATTTGGATACCAAAACACTTTACTCACAGATTTACACAGTTTTACAAATTATATGATTCCCTATTTTGTGGAAGAGAACTAGGAGGAGTCACTGTAATGTATGTAGTCCTGGACAGATCATAGATTTTTCTGCTCCCTGGGTTCTCTAGAGGAAGCAGAGTAGATCTTGGCTCCCAGTCACTTGCCCCCACAGTCTGTCAGGTATTCTTAGTACCCCTGACACTCTGAATTTTCATGAATTGTAGCATTGGATAGGAAAAACCTTATTAGTGATTAGATCATTCCAATTATATTTTTCTTATTTACTCTTGCCATTTTTTGGCACTCACAATCTGTTCCAAACACATCTTGTCACATTTGCATTTATTGATGACCAAAACATTGTTTGCATAATTCCATTATTTATTTTATTGAACACACCAAAACTATTATTTTGTTTGAAAAATCTGGCTGACCATATTTTATCTACTGCTATGAAAGCAAAGCTTTTACAACCTATACTAGCAATGCCTAACATATTAATTGTTACATGTATTGGTGTGCCTTCCTTATGCAGGAAGGTAGTAGATAAACAGGTAATATACTTCCAACTGCTATGACCCTGCTCAAAAGATACAAATGGATGAGTCACTTGTGTTCTCAAGCTTAATGAAACATATACATATATATATATATATATATATATATATATGTCCTCAAAAGAAGGTGAAAATGGAATTAATTTGTTGGCTTCTCAGAAATAGAATGAGACATTCACAAAAGATGGATAGATTTCAAATGAGCAGACAGGGAAAACCGAATAATTCTTATGAGGATCCCTTACAAGTATTTTGAGATAAATATCTTTAAACAGTAAACAAATTAACAATTGCTTTACTATACCATGAACACCGTCTGCATGTAGCAGAGATTCCCAACGACCTGCAAAAAGATTCCCATATTCAATCATCATCTTTCCCTTAAATCAGAGTATTTGGGGTAGAGGATGTGTGGGGAGTATTAGTTATTTTCAATATAATCTGGGTCACTGTGATCAAAATCTTTCTTTTTCTGAAGAGGAAGATTGTGTTTGCCTTTCCCACAACAGATAAAGGTTCAAACTTTCCTAACAGAAAAAGTTCAACAAGGCATTGGGTGCTTGGGTAAGCTGCAATAAGATCAACAGTGAGTCCCCTAGAGAAAACTAGGAAGTGGATGTCCCCTACTGCCCCTTTCCTGTGTGTTGTGTTCAGGGAAAGGAGACCACTCACTTGCTCTTTAACCCTTGTCTGAATAAAAGAGAGGACCCAAGCTCAGCTGGAGAAGTATCTCATTCAGATGCAGTCCTGACCTGTGCTTGTTTCAATTACAAAACTTAATGTAGGACCCTATTGAACTGTAGCCCTTGTAGAAGTTCTTTTCTCTTCTCTTCTCTCATTTTTTATTGGTCACAGGAAAAGGTAATGCACACCTTGAAGCATGTGTATGAGGACTGAATTCTAGAAATATGGGAGAAATTATGAATTCCATGACAAAATAAAAATTAAAAAATTATATATGTTTCTGGAAGCAAAATTTAATCTGTGTCTCTTAGCATACAAAACAGATACAGTTACAGGCTTACAGCAGGCATTCAAAGGTTATGATCTAGCATGACATGTCCAAGCAGGCATTTTGCAAATGTTGATGTTATAGTTTCTGATTAGCAATCAGACATCAGTCTCTGCCAGAGGATTGTTGCCCTACAGTGTTGCTTTGATGTAATAACAGTAAGCTCAAATAGCCACTGTGAGTCAAACTCAGGCAGCTATTTCTGTGTTTTCACTCATCCTGTTGCATTATTTCACAGAGCTGGACAGGAGTAGGAGGATTGGATGAGTTAAATACCTTGATACAATTTAGGATGTCTTCCACTTTGGAGATGGCTCTTTTCTAACTCAACTGGATCATGGCAGAGAGTGGCCTCAAATCTACAGTACAGGAAGAGTAAATCAATTTGTAAAAGATTATGTGAACATATTCAAATATCAAAGTGTTTAAAATGTTTCAAACAGAATAAAATATTAGTTTCATATTATCATGCATATAACTTATATGACTGAAGCAAAAAATGTAACCAGAGGAATGTTTTTACCAAATGTAATCAAAGAGGAACTTTGATTTCTTTTAGTGGAAAAATATGTTCAAATACTATTAGAGAAGATGTTTCTCTAATGACCAGAAGATGTTGCTGGTGACCTCTGCACCCACAGCTTTCAAACAAAAATATGTGGTTTTCATAGATAACTGTTCTTAAGAGCAAAGTAGGCTTTCATGTTGATGAAAACCACTTAAAAATAAACAAGCTATTCAAAGCAATTGGTAAGCTATAAATATTAAAAATGAAAATATAAATATATATATATAAATAGAAAAATGAAATTGTATATCAAATTATATATATTAATTTATATATTAATATATATGTATTATATATATACATAAATATTGAAAATTATTTTGTGAAACTTTATATAGGGATACCGCTTTATGAATTACTGTGGTGGTGCAATTAAAAAAAATATATATAGGCAGTATATGACTGATGGTTCCATATCATCCCTCTTCATTAGTTTTTCACAAATGTTGCAATCACACAAGGAGGGGCACAGAAAAAATATGCTTAGTATATGCAAAACTGCCAGAAGCTATGCATTGTTTTCTTCAGATAGATCCTTTAGACTAATATTTTTAGCATGGCTACTCCCTCACTTTCACCCTCATCTTCCTCAGTACTGAGGAAGAAAACAGCAAAAGCAAAAGCAGTAACACTCACGACCAAAGACAAAAAAGGTTCAATAAATGAAGGACTGAGGGGAGAAAAAAACAAACTTACAACAACAATTAGTTACCACCTCTGATGGCAGATCAATGCCCAGCCAAACTCTGAGCAACAGCTGTCCTGGAAGATGGTTATTATGATTGTGCAGGATATTATACAGTATGGAACTTGCCTTTGGCCAGTTCAGGTTAGTTGTCTCAGCTCTTTCCCCTCCCATAATCTTTTCCACACGTAGCCTAATTGCTGAAGGAGCTGGTTGAGTAGAATGAGAAAAAGACTTGTCATCAAGTGCTGTTCAGCCATGGCCAAAACAATGGCCTGTTATCAGCACTGGTTTACTCGCAAATCCAAAGTTACGAAGAAAGTTAACTACATTCCAGCCAGAACCACTACAGTCACAATATGTTGAGATATTGTACAAAATATGTATTTTGTAAAAAACAGATGTTGCATATTACCATCGGCAATTAAACCAGTGAAAATTTGGGGTGGAGGGCTGGGCATGAGGCTGGGGGTATTTTGTTTTGTTTTGTTGCATAAAAGACAAGAAACAAGTGGTATATTCTACTAGCCAACATTAAGGATCATTCTATGCAAATTTCCAGGACTGTTGATTCATTATAATAGTTCTGTCAGATTATATCAGCCAAAATTGCTCTTGAAGACAGGTACAGTAACGAAGTGATGCTGATGAATAAATTATGTAGTCTAGAAATAAATAATCAAATATGAAAAGCTTCTTGACATGCTCTTTGACAGTAAAGAAAATATTATGTGATGATTACACTCCAATTCAATAGAAGGAGAAAACCAATCTATAAAATATTTAACAAACCAATCTGAGTGAAACATGTCCAGTCTCACTGGTCTATGTGAAAAACTGAGTAACTGCCTCTTCAAATTAATCAGAAATACTTTGGTATGCTCTTTTAATCGGAAGGTCACTTTAAAGATGACAGGCAAGAGTTCTTTCTATTTGGGCAAATATTTGAGCTTACTACCTTGTTGTATTTATATAAAACTGTGTGCATTGTCCTTGTGTAAGTACTTTTCTCTGTGACCTTTTCAAGAATATAGCAAATAAATCTTTCCTTAGCTTTAAAGTGGCTGTCATAACAACACCACAGGGCTCTAGGATGCTGACTAACAATTTGAAAACAGTCTAATCAATTTAAAAAAAAAAAAAATTCTTTGAAATTAATAGATGTTGGCATGAAATGACTAATCAGCTTTAATAGTTACAGTTTGGGCATTTTACTATCTTTCCCAGTTACATTTCCATACAGTTTTATACATAAGACAGTTGTATCAGTCTTTATTAGGATGGGATTAAAGTGAACAGTTGCATAAAGGAAAGGATTCATGCTGATATTATAACATTTTCTGCAAGATCTGTTTTGTTGCTTTGGTTTTTTTTCTCTTAAACTGATTAGGAATTATCTAATTGCAGTAAATTAAAGCAGACTTCCCATCAAAGAAGTGCTTAGGTAAGAATGCAATCTCAGTTTGAAAGTCATTACCTTTAAAGGAAAGGTTTACATGATTTTTACTCCAGACAGGATTTCCACCTCAACCTAGAATATCAAAATCAGGCTGCATACTTTCTCTGCTCTGGCCCAAATGAGGTTTATACTCAGGTTCAGGGGTCCTGGTGATTGTTATTTACAACTGGGAGAGAATCAGGTTTGAAGCACTTAGGCAAGCAGTGAGAGAGCGAATAGAGGAAAAAAAAATATGTCATAATGGTAATTTCTCTAAGCAAATTTAAATCTTAAAGGTAAAATTGGTTTCTTCTGTGTCTTTGCAGAGCATTCACATCTGATCCATGGTGCAGGATTGTCCTTAAACATGTGATCATCAGAAATTTAACCCAAAATGTGAATCTTTCTCCTTACATAATTTTGATCAGAAAAGTCCAGGGTAATAACTAATAATAGGATACTGTCTGTACTGTGCCATGGATGGTAGGATTAATTGATACTCTTCATGTATATGTGTGTGCACGTATGATTGAATCAGTAATCCTAAAGTATTTAAAATTAATTACTTGTTCTGAAAAAAAGGAAGTCAAGAAAACAAGGTCTGTTGAATCCAATAATACTGATTGTCAATAATCTGACTTATTTATGATCTGATTTTTGAGGTTATCATATAAGGAGGTGGAGTTGATGATCCTTGTGGGTCCCTTCCAGCTCAGGATAGACTATGATTATAATTCCAGTCTAATTCAGGATCCAACATGGCTAACCTATGAACAGCACCACATGTCTAATAAGTGATAAAACAGAACCAACCAACACTTTTGATATTCCTCGGTGTCTGACTTACATCCCTTGAAAGACCTGGTATGAGGAATTCTGCCTAGCACACATTAGCTACAGATCAGTAAAAGAATATGAGATACTTGACATCCAAACAGATTAGTTTAGCTTCATGTTGAAAGCAGTGCAAAAATGCTGTACATAAAAAAAGGTATGCATTGCAAGCACTTATTTACATAATAACATAAAATTTATGATGTACCATTTGTTACTAAAATGGAATATGTATAAAGAACTAAAATATTAGTCCACTCTGGTCAGAACATCATTGGGTAAAAGCTAAAGCTTGTTGTCATGAATCAGGGCACTGTGAGGGCTGGTATCTCCTGGCCCAGGTACCTGGTGTGAAGGGACCTCCTCATAGAATGTCAGGACAGGGCTCCATGGCTAATCCCACTGCCAAAAGCCAAAGCCAGTGGGATGGAGCCTGGCTGGGAGTGTCTGCTTTGCCTGCTCCCAGCCAGGGCACAGAGCAGTCCAGGAGCCAGCTGGGGGAATTGGGCATGTGGAAGGGAAGGCCAAGTGGAAGGCCAAGGATTCTTCTCCATGGGGAAGGCCAAGTGGAAGGCCAAGGATTGGTCCAGGATTGGTCCAGGCTTGTCCTGTTAGGGCATCACTGGGACAGGGACTGAGAGCTCCAGAGGGGAGGGAAAGACATCCTGATCCTGGGGCAGGAGATAATGCAGGAGGCTCCTAAGCGTCACTTTTTTGGTGGTGATTAAGACAAATCTCAGTGTTGATCCCACCCACATCATTAATCCCAAACTTGCAAACATGATGAGTCTTTCACTGTAAAAGAAGTAGATTAGTAAAAACTACTTTTAACCACTTAGGTTAAAAGTACCACTACCACTAACCACTACCTTAACCACTTAGGTTAAGGACATTTATCAGAGGCAGTTTAGCTGAAATTGGGACACCTATGTTTTGTACTGAAAAAGGTGTCAGTGGATCTCTGTAAAAATATCTTGTATTCCCAAGAGCTCAGAACATGAGAAACTCACAAATGTACTATCAGAAATTCTTACGTAGTCTTCAAGCTTCTAGCTATATCACTCAACATAAAACTAAGCATAATGCTATACTCTTTTAAAATTCAAGAGAGTTGCTCTAAACTGATTATAGCAATGGGGGGAATTTAACTTAGCAGGGAGAGATTCAGCTGGAATAGCAAAATGACTATGACTACTTCTAATGATGTCCTAAATTATCAGCAACCTGCCAAAGAATCAAAATTAATTCTATATGTAAGAAGTTTTATCACAAATTATGTTGTTTAGGTTGTTTTAAATGGAGAAAAATATCCCTAGCAGTTTGTAAACCAATTCTTCCTTCCTTTATGGTATTCTGTGATGTTGAACATTAACTGAAGATCCCTTCTGTGGACAATAGGTCTGATTCTCTAGCGCAATGTTCCTTCTGCAGCTAGCACGTTTGCATTTAATTTGCAAAAGCAAAGTGTTCCTAATCTGCTTTTACAGATGTGATGACAGGAGTAGAATGTCAGAGGTGGTTTTTTTGTCTTCTTCATGAATGGAATGTATGATCCTAAATTTACTCTGTGGAAATGGAATGTGGAGCTGGTTTTCTACCAAATCAGTTTTCATACCCCTGAAATGGAGCTAATCCTGGGAAAAAAAGTGAAACAAATGGAGCCCTTCAAACCACCTTAATTATCAGTTGATCTATGTTCACTATATTGAAGTTTTTTAACATGGAGAAAAATGTGTTTCTTTCCGTGTTTCTTTTAATTTAAATATGCTGAGTTAAATGGCCTTATTCCTTATGCTCCTAAGTATCACAAGTGAAAATGAGGCTGTTAGGAATAGATTTCCAGCAGGCTGGGTATTATTTAGCAATAAATAGTTCAAAGCTAGTAACTCCTCTTTCTGTAATTTGTAGCACCTGGTAGTGATCTGACTTTAGACTTCTTCACATACCTTTTCCGTATCATTAACCACAATCAGAAGTCACAGTTTCACAGCAATTGAACCAATGCTCAGAAAGAGTGTTACAGACATTAGTTTTTTAAAATGTATTACTTTGAAATAGTTTGCCTCTATTTAATGCCTTCTGTTTTTAAAATAATTCAATAAACCTCTCTGCAGATTACTGTGGAGAGGAAGAAACACTAGAGCATCACTTCATGTCCGAATAGGTCACATCCATTTTGCAAATGAACTACAACATGAAGATTTGAAATGTATGATGGTAGAGTTCAAACTCAGTAACATTAGGATAGAAAGCTGTGTGGTATGATGCATAGATTTTACAGTCAAGGCAACATAGAAGAATTCCGTACTGTGATAAGGAGGGAACAACTTCACAGAGTTCAAATCAGCCTAACAGAAAGAAAAAAAACTGAGACAAAAAGGAGTCTCACGTCTTATGTTAGTCCACATGAACCAGTAGCTTTTTGAGGAAACATTTCTCTATGTGATGCAGAAATTTGTTGTCTATTTCTCAGCTCCCAATGCTTAAAAATCATTCCTTCCTAAATTTCAGCTTAAGATCCTTAGTTAAAGTGGTAAAGGAATATGGAATTTTATTTTTTATACTACACTTTAACTAATCTTCCCATCTGTAAAGTAAAATATTCTTCAATGTAAAAATTACAATGAAGAATTTGTATTATAATCACAATTTGGTAGAACAGTTAAGCAAGTTATAATCAAATTTCATTGAAACAGTTTGAATGAATCACAGTACTCTGAAGATCTTAGTGAGAAAGATGGAAGAATGCCTTGTAGCTAAAAGATGACAAATCAGTTAGATAACTGGGACTCCTACCACTTCTATTTCTCAACTCTTCATATCTGCAATGTAAATTAAAGTGGAATCCTTCAAAACTGTACAAAACCTCCACCTTTTTGACTTCTTTTGTGTGTGTGCTGGTTTTGCATTAATTGACATTTGGTGTGGATGGACAAAGCCACCCATGGAAATGATTTTTCTGAGAGAAGCTGCTAACAGCTTCCTCTCTGCCAGGACGAAACCAATAGTTGGCTAGCTCTGAGTATTGACAGCCATTTAGAACCATTTAGAAGGTAGGTCTGCAAGCCCGGGTAATCTCTCTCTTGTTTGTGGCCTTGGAGAGGTAACTGGGCACCGCTCGGGCCGGCCCCGCTCCGCCGCGGCCCGCGCAGCCTGGTGGGGCCGGGCCTGACCCCGGCGCTGGCCGGGCGGGGACGGGAGGCTGCGGGGCCCGGGCGAGGCTGGGCCAGGCCACGGCTGCAGCACTTTGCCGACATCAAACCCTGCCCCGCTGCCGGCCCGGGCCGAGCCGGGGTCCGCTGGGCCCCGGGAGCGGCTCCAGGCCGGGCCAGGCCTCTCCCGCTATGGCCCGAGCAGCCCCAGCGGCTGCCGGGCAGAGGGAGGAGAAGCCATCGGCCCGCAGGTGAAATTGAAGGAAGCAGGGCCAGGGAGCAGCCATGTGGCCAGAGCGGCCGCCACTGTTCTGGCCGGGCCCCCTGAGATCTTGGCACGACACCAGCACAGCCTGAAATCCATCACCGTGACTGCTTCAGCCACTGCCCGGCAGAAACCGTCATGACCATCCGGAGGCCTGGCTGGTGTCTTCCACAGACAGATGTAACTTGAAAAACATTGATCCTCTCTCAAGTGAGAGAAAAGGGTAGAGTGAAGACAGGTAGAGGACAAAATGAAGACACCAAGGTCAGTAAAGGAATCAAGTCCCAGATGGAAGAGGAATGAGGAGATGCCTTAGTCTTGGGCTGGAATTCTTTTGGTAAAGCCATAGAGATAGACTGTGATGCACTAGAATATCTCCTTTAATTCATGAAAAAATATGGGGGATGGAATGCTCAAACTGTAGACATGAGCAGAGGCATCCATAATGAAGCAAAGCAGATGTTGTGATCCCATCAGAAGCTTGAACAGAGAGAGATGAGAGTGATGAAGACCCTTTTCCCCTAGGGAAAGAAGACCTCTGTTCCCAGAGATGCAAATGATCTCAGAGAGAGATGAAGAGAACCTTTGCTTTTAAACAGCTCATCCTTAAAGTAGTACCCCATAAGTTGATACGGCATATAAGTGCAGCTGTGGGAAAGCTATGAAAGAGAGGAGGAACTTGATGATTGCAGATTTTCCCGGGTGGCTGCTATTCACAGAAATTAAAAAGCCACGAGAGAACTGTTTCTTGTGGAAAAGTCTCCATGGCATGACGAGAGAAGCTTCTCTCCCTACAAGAACTGATGAAAGGCTATTGTAGAGGTTGTAATTGATTGAAAATCACAGGTTTTGTCTCTATGTTGTCAGAGGGAAAGAAAAGAGGTATTGGGGAGGGGAAGTGTTCTGAAGGTTTTATTCTGATTCTTACTACTCTTTTAGTTCCGTTAATAAAGTTTTCTTTATACCTTTTAAGTTTTGAGTCTGCTTTGCCCTCCTCCTCATTCATATCTGACAGCAGGAAATGAGTAAATAATTCTAGTAGGTACACTGGTGATTTTAGCCAGTGCTAAACCCATTACATGATTTGGTGCATTGGCTGGGAAACTCAAACTGGTGAACCTAAGCCACTACAGTGTGTAAGGTTATTTGTTACTTTCGTAATTTTTTTATACTTTCCAATCTCAGTATTTACCAAAATCAGAAAAGGCTATACACTAGTAATCTGAGCCAAATAAAGGAAAATCTTTTGACAATATTCTGTGAAATGTTCCATTCTCTCCAAAGGCCAAGGACTTAAACTCTCACAGTGTTTAAACTGATGTCCACTGGAGAAAAATTTGACTGTTGCAGGTACCAGGATATTGAGGGAGCCAACAGGCTCTGCATCCTTTTCCCCTAACTCCTAGAAGTTTCTCTGTGTTCTAAGTCGATTTTGATTTTGCTCCTGTATAACATGGGATCAAACTGCTGTAAAAATACAAGCCATGAGAATTTTAAAAGAGAGCTTTGCTTATGGTCTCTTCCGTCTTCCTTTGAAAGCTGTATTATACTCAGGCGCTTGACCTATGTCCATGTGAGAGTTTTGTGGCAGCCCTGCTGATAGGTGGAATTGCACCCCACTGTCCCTGACCTGGCCTCACTGTCTTGACTCCCTGGCCTTGTGCCAGAGCTGAATTGTTACTAAAGACGTGGCTGGCAATCACAGGTCTGTTGGCTGACCCTGGTCACTGCCACCAATCACATTCCTTTCTTGCATGTGTGCTCTGTAAGGGTGTCACAGCGCTTGAGCTGCTGCCTTGCCTGCCTGCTGCAAATCCAGTTTCTGGTTCCCTTCTGCATTGCGCATCAATATAGTCTTGCTGTTACTTGCCAGTGAAAAGCTAATCTGATCAATTAATGGTTTTGTAGAACAGTGGATTTATTTTAAAACAGTATGTGAAATGAGATTTTCCGTTTCTTTTTACCTTTTGACTGACAAAAAGATGACCTGTACTTCACACTGAAAGTTCCTGTATGTCAAAATAACTGGCAAATTTTCCCAGTCTCCTACAATCCTGTAACATCTTTGTTACATTATGTCTTAGTATATTCCTTCTTTTCTATTTTGTTCATTTGGAAGCAAAATAAACCGTGCTTCATAAATACTACCCTTGCCTAGCTTTTGGGAATACTTATTTGATCTTGCTTGAGACACCAAATATAAGAGGACCTTGTGATCCAGGGTTAGATTTCAATCAAATTTTTAATTCTGTAGTGTGTTTCTTCCTATTCCTATTTACAAGTCATTGGAAGATTGCTAAAACCCTATCTTTTTCTTCATCAGAAAAAAAAAAAATAATCCCTTAGTAAATCCCTTAGTGTAGACTGGATTTTCTTCAACAAATGTATTATTTCAGACGTAGAAAAGTTCCAGTTAAAACTGAAGAGCATAAAAAGAGAACTACACAGGAGAATCTTGGCTGCAAAACCACCTGATGACCCCAGATACCTCCCTCACAGGTTCTCTTTTATATTCCAGCTTGATGCCTAATTCATCAGTAATCTCTTTTTTCAGTACTTCATCTTGCTGGTAATTTATGTGTATATAAACTAGATATGTATTTGGCCACTATAAGATTGAACTCAGAATTAAATAACTTTCCCTCGTGTAAGGTATAAAAAACTTGGCTAATCCAATTTGTATTTCTTTTTCACATAAAGAAGCACAGCTCTAAAGAAGAGACTAAAAGACACTGATATATTTGCCAAACTGTTATCTACCACTTTGGGGGAGTGAAACTTTCTTCTTTCTTTCTTCACATTAAATTACCCAAAATCTCATAGCCTATTTCCTGTTTCTAGTGCCCTCTTTTGCTTTGTGTCTTATCCCTTTTTAAGGTTTTCATTTTATTTGGGGGGGAGGGGAGGAGAAGTTTCTGGTTTTGGTTTATGTTTTTTTTCAGTTAATATGATGACTTAAAATGCTCGTGTCAGGTTAGGTGTTTAAAACAACCAACACCATAATTTAGACTAGCAAGCAAATTAACTGAAATAATTAAGAGTTGCATATAACTTTAGCATGGCATAGACTTTTGCTGACCTAAATGTTCATCCAAAAGTTGAGTCATTAGTTAAACTTGGTTTTCTTTGACTTCAGAATTGCTACAGAAATGTAGGCTCAATATGGAGCAAATTTAACTTTTTGCAGATTAGGAAGATGAAGCAAATTTAACTTTTAGTGTTGAACCTAAAAAGCAGGAATATTCATCTTGACCTTCCTGTTAGTTCTCTTTTGTTGAACATGATGTAGTTCTATGGAATTCAGATCACACACCTCCCAGTGTCTAGCCCTTTAGAGACATCACAACATTTCCACCAGTGAATTAAACCAGGGAGTAATATTTGCAGCTATGGTTTGTTTGACTTGGTTTTTTGTTTCTTTCATGTATACTTCCTTTGATATCTGTGACTTTCAGACCGTTATTTTCATTCTTTTGTGGCACTATTTTGACAAAGTTTTCATATCTTGGGAATATATCCCATGAAAAATTTTCGTGATGTTATGCAATAAATGGCCAGAATTTTTTATCATTTGAATGGTATATTTAATAAGAGTAGAAATAAAAGTTGACTCAAATAAATGTGCATTATTTATTGTCACCCCAGGACACACACACACACACACACATATATATATATATATATATACTGTATCTGATTCCTCTCATAGGGAAACGGGAAAGGTTTTGTTTTACTTTTATGAGAACAAAGAACAACATTGTGTAAAGTGCGTGTTCATTTGTCTCTCCTTTTGTTACCAGTACAGAAGCCTCTGACATCTCCATTCATTTACCATCAGCAATAAAACTATTCATTTCCTTAAAAGTACATACTTACCATAATGGTAAGAATACATATCAGTGCTGGCCAAGCATCAGCTCTGTAATCTAAGTTCATGCATGCAATATATTCTATGTGTTGGTTAAACATTAGTATGAAGGGTTAATTAATTAATTAATTTAATAATTTTGGGTTTAAATTTTTTGATTTTTCAATCTTAACACTCTCCTTACATTAGGCTCAAAGGTGACAACATATATATTTCATGTACTGACATATGTACTTACACAAATACATACACATTTATGTATGTCTATATTCATGTATAGATATTTCACATTTGTAAGTAACAGGTACCAAGTCAACTGGGTAAGTAACTGTCTTCTTAAGACTCTTTTCAGGCTGTGATCTGTGTTCAGTCCTCTTATGAGGAAAAGAATACTCATGTATTTTTTACCATAATATATCTTTTAGATCTTGAGGCTTATTATCTTTCCACAAAACTCTTCTACATGTCTCAAAATTTCTTTGAAGATGGAAGCAGCAAGTATCTAGAATGTATAATTTCTTTGCAGCATTAGAATGACCATAGAAAAAAAATTTTCATTATATTAATTTGAATCCTCTTTCTTCCTACATAGGAAGGCATGAATGAACCTGTTCTCTATCTCTTAGTTTGCTTTTAGATGTAATTCATTGATTTTAAAAAACACATTCTGAGCAGAGCTTTAGTCCAGTTAAAATGTTAATGAGGGATGGAGACCAGACCGTCTATCAGTTACTTTTATAAATATGTTTATAATAAGTAGTAAGCAATGATGAAATAAAATCATATTCTTCATTGATGTGTTTTTTTCCTTGATTCTGTTTTATGGCATGCTGTTAAAAAAAACCTTACAAATTCTGAGTGTTGAAGGTGAAGGATATTACTACCTTGTTATCCTGTCCACAGCAGTGTTTTTAGCATAGTTTGAGATACATTCATCTGCAATGATGTTGGGTATTTTAATATATGTATTGGAAAATTATTTATTAAATAATGACATTTATATTGAATTTTTAGAATAGTATTTCACTGACTGTGATTGTTGCCAAGACGTTCATGACCATTCGTGGAAAAAGAAACAGATTGACGATTGCATTTTAGAGTTTATTTTGCGATGGTTGTGATTTTCACTTTTTTATGATCTTTAATGAGACTTAAATGGCCCTTCACAGAATGTAGGCCAAGTATATCCTGTGCTAAAATAGTTAAATTTATGATTAATAGGCAATATAGTTTCATTTACATTATGCATAGAAAATATTAATGAGGAATGAACTACAATTTATTCCAGTTTTTTTTAGAAAAGTAGTAAGATATTGTTTAAGCTCCAGTGCAGATATTGTCTGTGCTCCTTACTGTATTCTTTAGAGGGGTGTACTGTGCTTAGCAAATTATTATCATCAATATTTTAAATATTTTTAAATTATGACCTAGTGAATATTGTTGTTACAAAATTGCAGGGAGCCTAGCAAGTTTTGGATGATTTGAGTATTTTTAAGAAAAAAAATAAATTATTCTTTAGTTAATTTTCTCATTTACTTCTTTAGAAGAGCTAAATACACAAGATTAATACCTACAAATTATTTAGGAAGTGTCTGTTCCATATACATAGCAGACAGTTTATTTAGTAACTTCCACCAGAGTCATCCTTAATTGCTTACCTCTGAGGAGATAATTTATTAAAATATTATTGTTTTCTATTCAGTTTTTATTCTGTGTCCCAAGGGGAACACTTAACTTGTTGTAAGTGAGGGAGAGTTTTTTAGGTTTTACTTCATCAATGATCATCTTAGCTGCTATGCTGGAAATTTGGATTGTGTAACAATTTAGACACTAATGGAATATTTATAATTTAAAAAGCACATAAAAAAGAATAAATAATTAAATGCTCTAAGCTTGACAATAGAGAAAGACATATTCTACAATCCAAAGTTAAAACACCTTTACTGATTACAATTTTAGACATTTTTCATCAACACCTATTAAATTAACTGTTTGATTAATCATTTTTCTGAAATATAAAGTAGGAAATTTGTTACCTATTTGAATAACTTCATATCCCTTTTTTTCTCTTTTATTTTTCCTTGTATTAAATACATGAATATGAGTTGACTGCAAATTAAATTATTTTATCAGAGCAAGTTAACACATTCTTGTTAGGTAAAACAGAATATTAGATTTATTTCATCAGTAAATACAGTAAGTAAAAGGCACTCTTGAAAATATTTATTCAGAAATTCTTTCTTTCTCCCTCTTCTTTTATTTAAGTCATTATTTTTTATTTTTAATTTTAAGTATCTGATGTTTCCAAATTAACTTTTAAAGGAAAGTGAAGGTTGAAAAATAGGACTCATAACTCAATTTGTCAAGCTGATAAAAAATATACTTATAAATGAAAAGAAACAGCAATAAATTATTACTTTTTTGATTGATGGATTACATTATGTTGTTCAGATACAGTAGGGTATAAAATAAATCTTACTTTAATAACTGCTCTGTTAGATATTATTATAAATTTTCTAATTATATATATATTATATAGATATGTATGACTTTTACTACCAGAAATGCGATTAACTCTTAACATACTGAGAAAATATGTTATCTATCTATAATTTGAGATCTTCTGAAATGCAAAACATGATTAACTAAACTTTTTGACAAATTAAAATTCTTGTTTATACTGTAATTTTTACAGCAATCAAGGTGAAGTGTTAAAATGCAACCACCTGCTATTTTGCATATAGTTATCTTCAAAGTGACAGTGTCAAAATCCAGTTAAAATCTTCATTGAAAGGTAATTTTATATATTGCTCCACCCTGGCTCAGTAAGAGGATGCATTTTAATTTTTTTTTTTAATGGTTCCTAAGTTTAAAATTCATCACTCAGAGAAACTTAAAAAAAAAACTTGAGATCATCACCCTTATTTTATTAACAAGCTCACAAAATTTATTGATACTGCACACTTTTGGTGCAAAGATGAAGACCTATTGAGTTTTACAACTGGACATGACATAATAGCTCTGATGGTGTACCATCAAGTCTGCTGGCAGTAGTATTTTGCATAAAATGTAAGAAAGATGGAAGATTCTAACTCCAGCAATATTTAACATAGAATTGACATGGAGAACTATGCACTTTAGTGTCACTACTAACTCAGATCACTCATTTCACATTGTTAGGCTGAATTTGAAATCAGAGCTGGGAACTTTTTTTTTTTTCCATTTTAAGATATTTATTTTTTTTAAATTACACTTATTAAAAACCTTGTTATAATAATCGTTAATCAAATTTCTCTGATAAATGCAATTAATACCTTAGTAAATTAATTATTATTTTAAAGCAAATCTCAGCAAATAATTTCTATATTAGAATTTTTTTTGTTGTTTGCAAAACTAATTTTTTGCTCCTCATTTCTTACAGTATTGATTGTAAAAATTTCACAATTGTTCAAAAAAAAAGTTTTGGTTCATAACATAAACATGTTATGTTTTCTGTGCCTCAGGAAGATAACTGATCTGAGACATTTGGAAAGCAGACAGAACTAAAGTATTTTAGAAAGCAGAGAAAACAAACAAACAATAAAAAACCAAAATCAAAACCAAATAAAGTCCAAAAAAGAACTACTAAAAAGAATATTTTATACCTTCTTATTTTTTTTTTCCAATGGTCTCTATTTTTTAGAAAATATTAATTATCTTAAGAGTCTACCTTGTGGCACAGTGGTAAAATAGAGTTACCTCAGTATGTTATGTTTCCATACTTGTGCATGATCTTGAATGGTAATACTGAGATATACATAGTTCATGGAGTCTTACAGAGAGATATATCTGGCATTTAAGTTCCTTCTCTCCCTAGACATAAAATACAGACTGTAATCCTGAAAAGCCTTTTGATAAATCTGAAAACTTTGGCGTTTCTTTCCAATGACCTTCACAGAACTTTATGAAATACACTACAGTGATGAGATCTCAGATTAATGCCCTGCCTGTTGACCAGACACACCAGGGTTTTGAGCTGAACACAGGTGAGAGCTGTATGGCACATGCCTATTTCTGCATGCACTTCTGATTGACAAGTGAAAAACAACTGTACCACCCTGATAGAAAGAGAAGTATATAGTTTGAAGACAAAAGGTGTAGTGACAATGATACTTTGACAGTTTTACAGTACTTTTTCTAATTATTTCATATAGTTTATATAGTGATAGAGTTTATTAGCTTCCCTAAAGAAGCTAAATATTTGAAAAAGAGGACTGTAGAGCTACAATGAGATTAAGACAGGCAGCCGAAGTGACAGAGGAGAGCGATGGGAAAGGGGAAGACTTGATAGAAGGTTTTGAGAAAGCGTGAAACAGGAAAAGGCTGCAAAGAGGTGTGCAGAAAAGGCAATAGGAAAAGAGAGTGTGCATGAAGGTGATGGATGAGAGAAAATAAATTTGAGTGAGAGAGCTTGGCTAAAAATAAAAGACAATCTGCACTTCTGTCACAACAGCCCCATGCAGCACTGCAGGCTTGGGGAAGAGCAGCTGCTGGAAAGCAGCCCAGTGGAAAAGTCCGTGGAGGTGCTGGTCAACAGCAGTAGAACATGAATCAGTGGGTGCCCAGGTGGCCAAGACAGCCAATGCTGTCCTGTATCAGCAATAGTGTGGCCAGCGAGACCAAGGAAGTCATTGTCCCCCTGTTCTCAGCACTGGTGAGGCCACACCTCAAATCCTGTGTTCAGTTTTGGACTCCTCACTATGAAAAAGATACTGAGGTACTGGAGCATGTCCAGAAGCTGATGAGGGGTCTGGAACACGGAGCACCTGAGGAAACTGGAAGTGTTTAGCCTGAGGAAAAGAAGGATTGGGAGAGACCTTATCATCTGCTGCAGTTCCCTGAAAGGAGGTTGTAGCCAGGTGGGGATTGGTCTCTTCTCCCAGGCAACTGTTGGCAGGACAAGAGGACGTAGCCTGAAAATGTGCCAAGTGAGGTTTGTATTGGACATCAGGAAGAATTTTCTCACTGAAAGCGTGGTTAAGCATTGGAACAGACTGCCCAAGGAGGTGGTGGTGTCACCACCCCTGGAGGTGTTCAAGAAATTACTGGACATGGCACTTTTGTGCCATGGTCAAATTGACAAGGTGGTAATTGGTCAAAGGTTGGACTCAATGATCTTGGAGGTCTTTTCCAACCTTAATGGTTCTGGGACACTGGAATTTTCTGGGATTCTCTCTTTAGTCACTAATCTCTTTTCATTTCCTCTGGTAAGTTCCGTTTTTCCCCTCTAAAATTTGTCACTTCATTAATACGGCAGGAAGCTAAAGAATGATTACAGAGCATGTATTAGTTCTTTTCTAATGCAACAAGAAATAAATTTAATAGAACTGCTAACAACATTTTCTATAGCTTACTTTCTCTCCTTCACTCCTCTCTCTAACCCCCACCTTTTCTTTTTCTTTTTCTTTTTTTTTTTTTTTGTTACAGTAATTGCTGTCTGAGCCTCAAAGGCTAAAAATCGTTTTTCATCTCATGCATGAAGAATTTTAGTTTGATTGATGACAGCTATGGAACCTTTCCTTAGTCACTAAGCTGCACTAATTTGCAAGCTAAAACAATATTAGCAAATTGTTAATGATCCATGAAACTGCAGCAGCAGCCTTAAATGTTATGCTCAGAACTTTCTTACAACTAAAGCAGCTTACCTAAATTCCCACAATGGACACAAAATGAGATGACATTTACAAAACAACAACAGTGGCAACCAAAATAATAACTGTGAAAGTGACAGGCTTGGCTAATGTAGTACATTAGTGTGAATAATTTGTATTGAGGGCATGTGAACAATTAACATTAAAACCCAGACCTAGTTTGTAGCAGTTTGGATTTAATTTTCACATTGAGCTAAAGGTGGTGCACACATTTCCTGTCTGCACTTAATGGCTGCAATTTCCCTCTATTTCTATCACCGTGTGTCTGGCTTTTAAAATGAACTGGAAATCTTAAAACAGAAAACAGTTAATTTTGAAAATAACCTGTGAGTATCACTTTGCATATTGAAAGAAGAGTAATTTTTTTTCCCTAAACGGAGCGCAAAATGCTGTTTCATGATTTATTTTTGAAGTGTTCTGAGAAATTCTGTTGAATGAGCAATATTCAAGCTGTTTCATGTTATTAGAGCATGTGGTAAGCTGATTCCCAGTCAACATGTCAGTGTACAAGAAAACATACATTATTTAAAGCTGTGTATTTGCCATCAACAAAAAGAGACTAATACAGCAATATGGCCTTGTTTAGCACCTGTGTGACACACACAACAGTTAGCAGGAAGAGTTTAAACAAAATCATTGCTCCTTCCAGGTCGCATGAAGTTTGTGTGTGCATGTGCATGTGTGTAAAGTGATTTCTAAAGCATATTATTAGTGTGTCTCATATGTAGATACTTAAGTGTTATCTCAAAATATGAATGTGGTGTGATGTCAAACCATTCTGAAACACAGGAAAATAAATTTATCTAATACATAGAAAAGCAAATAAACTATTATAGGGAATGAAAAACACTTATATCTCTGGATATCTTCAAGTAATTAAGAATTAAAGTTCAGCAGAGAGACTCATTTGCAACTTCATAACCTCTTAAAAAGAACTAATTTATATAATTTAGTCTTATCCTTTCTACAGTAGTGGAATAAAAACAATACTTTTCAAACACCGTGCATGATTTTGTGTCAGTTATGTTGTATTCTACCATAGTAGAACAGTGTTCCTATTAATTATTCTCTCTCAAGAAACCAAAAAAGTACCTCCTAAACTGCTGTCTCCTGACCAAATATATACAGAGATTGTACCATTCCAGAAGGCATACAAACCCAAACAGAAACAGGCTGAAGCTGAGTGAATAGAGGACAATAAAGGCTGATGAAATGCTGCATGTTCATCTTGATCATCCTTTGTACTGCAACGGTTTTTAGCTGGTGGAACAAATATTTCCAAGTGAAATAATAAATAACTTAAACTTTTTTGGGCATTTTCAGTTTCACAGTTTCAAGGTCATAGTGAATGGTGGTTTTAGACTCCTGAACACAGTATGTTACATTTATTACTGTGCGATTGTCAGGTTGTGTAGCAAAATATTTTTATGTGGAACCAGAATCAAAAGGTACATTATTGGGATGTATGAATTCTACATTAATATTTTTTTTATTTTTGTCTAATTCATCTATTTATTGTCATCAGTAAAGGTGGAAGCAATGATCTTATTTATTTTCATGGAAGGCAAGTGTGTATTTTATTGCATTTTTTTTCCTTTGTGATCATATTCTACAGCAGTTTCTTTCCATCTGAAATGAAACTGAGTATGGGACAATACATCACCAATATCTCTGGTTTGCTGAAGAGCTCAGTTTACACATCATAAATTTAACTCCTTATGACTGCATTTATTATTTTCCATTACAGCAGGAGAAATAACTGTACTTGTCTGTTTAACTTGATTCTTTTGACAACAAAATGAGGGAATTTGGAATGCCAAGATTTTTTTTAAACCCATGTCTTTCACTGGGGTAAATAAAAACAGTCTAAATTTTTATGTATTTATAAAGAATGATTAATCAGCTCCTATTCCACCTAAATCTCAGTATCTCTCAATGGACTATTGGACTACAAAATATACTGGAAAATGTTGAAGATTTAAACTAAAATATTACAGAAATAATGCTCAACTTTTCTGTAGGAAGATAAGAAAACTGTCAATCTATGTTTCTCAAAATATTTCTGAGATAGCCAACTGTAAGAGAGATTTTACCACACTAAAGGCAATGACATTTCAGGTATTAGTATTCATACCTTTGCTGTAAAATTGAGATATATTAGTAGAAAAAGCAGAGGAGTGATAAAGCAACATTTGTGAAAGGAGATGTATAAAAGGATGACTTTAGAAAATGGATGTTGAAGCAACAGAGCAGCCAGTGAGGTCTTTATGTTTTGTGAAGGAAAAGGTGAACTAAAATTTTTTTAGGATGGAAGAATTTACTGTTTTAAAGTAATACTGAAAAAAAAAAAAAAAAAACCCACAAGAAATTTTAGGGGTTAGTAATTTTGAAACATCATTTCCTTCAATATATCATTTGAGGTCATGTGAAGTTTTTGGATTTTTCTCTCAAAGATTACCTGTCATAGTCTCTGACATAGACCTTGAAAAGTAGCTGTGAATAAGAACAGAGACTGCTAGACAAAGAACATTAAGTTATGAAATATCTTATGGTCATGGACAGACGTCATAAGGAAACATACCAATGGATTTTTTTGGTTTTGAATGTTTTTTTAATATATTATGATTGATTTAATATTATACCATCACCACCACATCCTTATTGAGAAGTTACAAGACGTCTTGTGGCCCCAGTGACGCAAAATGTGTTTTGAATGTTTTTCCCCTAAATTAAAATGCCATTAGGTTTACATAAAAGGAAAACAAAATGTAACAGTAGAATTATTCAAAAATTTCAAGGATGATACAACTGTGAGAAACTTCAAAAAATTCTCTAAGTAATTTTTTATTTTCTACTTTTTGCTTTAATTGAAAAGGGAGAAGAAAGAGAAAAAAAATAATGTTTTAAATCAACGTTCTCTTTCCCACATTCTTTGAAAATACAGGAACCTAATAAGCTAGTTTTGCCTAAATAATTATAGGAATTTTTAGCATACACTGTGACCTCTGTATGTCATTTACTCAAGCAATGCTTTCCATAAGTAAGCTGAAGATGTTATTCTCAAAGTTTACAACATACAAACATATAGTAAAACCAGAAATGCAGTGCTGCTCATAAATATCCTTCAGTAAGTTTAACAGTGCATTTGGCAGC
Source organism: Poecile atricapillus (assembly GCF_030490865.1). NCBI lineage: Eukaryota > Metazoa > Chordata > Aves > Passeriformes > Paridae > Poecile > Poecile atricapillus. Next base: position 58,599,248 of record NC_081289.1, on the reverse strand, counting down.
AAATAACATTTGGAACCTAATCTCTAAGTCCTTTTTAAAGACTAGTTTCCTGATAACTGAATAAATGCTTCTTTCAGCATTTGTAAACAGTTTTAACAGTAGCTCTTCCAAAATGCAGCATTCCCCTAAAAATCTTGAACTTGATATTATATAAGGTAATTAGTCTTTATTCTTCTGTTTTTCTAGTTGTATTTTTTTTTCTAAACAAAATATAATAAAACCTTTATATGTATCTTTAAAACCTTACAGCAGTTGTAATGTTTGATAGAGCCTGGCACCTTTTATGAAAATTTGAGAAAATATTGTTCTTTGCAAGGTCATAAGGTTTCATCATATGTCTTGCCTGATTCCTAGACTGGTTTGAACTTTTGAACAAAGTCCAGGAGAACATTTATGGAGACTCATCCATCAATTGTTCAAAACCTTAACATTTAAAAGAAACTCAGGAAAAAAAAAAAAAATAAGGGTGGAGAAAGTTTTATTTTTTTCTATCGGGTATGTATGAAAGTTTCTGCACAGCTCCACTAGGACTGTAATTCCCTGATTTAGCAATGTACTTTTTGGGATAGTGATCTTTCATTGTGACTAATATGTTGCTTACCAAAGTGCTGCAATGCCATCAGTCACTTTGTAGTTTCCAAAGACGAAACAAATTAAAAAACTTTCTTTAAACCATAACTCTGTGGAAGTATGAAGTTGGTGAGTTTGCTTTATAAAGACATCTGAAAGCATTTATTAATTGTTAATCTACACCACTGGGGATGGAAACTCCTTGAATTTTTTTTGTTTGTTTGTTTATTTAGGAAAAATATGTAAGTCAAGTCAGAGTTAAGTGAAAAAATTGATTTTTTTGGAAGAGCAGGAAAAAATTAGAATGAGTTCCTTAATCAAGTTTAGCCAAAACCCAACCACTTCAAGATTACTTTTGAGTGTGCTGTTCAGATTATCCATGGAGCTATCAGTTTCATGAGGATCAAACACTCCTGAGATTCATTCAGAAACAAGATGATATCATCTGCTCCGTTGAGTTAAACTTCTCTGGCTAAATTATTCCTCTATGTTAAAATTTGCCCTGAGACACATTTTAGAAATTTCACTGAGATTCATCCTGGAATGGCATAAATTTCTCTCTAGACATGTCCAGATGCATTTGATTAACATGGCAAGGTTTTGGTAACAGGGATGCTGCAGAGGTGGCCTCTGTGACAGGAGGTCATGGGCTGCCCTGAGCTGGACACAGACAGTTCCAGGAAGTCCAAAGGGAACCACTTCAGGACACAGCTGAGCCCACCAGCCAGGCTGGTGCAGCCTCTGTGAAAACATATTTCAGAAAAAATAAAAAATGCTATACAGCAGCTATGATCAGTAAGGAAGGAGGGAGGGAGGTCCTCCGTGTGCTGAATCTGAGGTTCATCTCCAGCCTATGAAGAGTGGTGAAGCATGCTGTTTCCCTGCAGTTCGGAAGAATGGAAGGATACAGTAGAGATATCCATGCTACTATCTGTCAAGGACTTTCTTGAAGGAAGCCGTAACCCATGGAGCATCATGCTGGAGCACGAATTCCCAGCAGAAATTGTGGCCTGTGAGGGTCCCATGATGGATCCCTTCATTCTTGAAGGGCTGTACCCCATGGATAGGAGCAGTTCTGGAGCAGTTCTTCAAGAACTGCAGCCCATGGGAAGGACTGATGTTGGAGATGTTTGCAGAGAGCTGTATCTCATATGAGAAAACTCATGCCAGAGCATGTGAAAACTGTGATGAGGAATGAATGACAGAGATGAAGTGTTATAAAGTTATTTCAACCCCCATTCCTCCTCCCCCTGTGCTACTTGGAATAAGAAGAAGCAAAAAAGCCATGAAAGAAGTCAAACCCAGAAAGAAGTGGAAGGGGGAGGAGAGGTATTCTTAGTTTTTTGTTTGTTTCTCATCATTCTATTATACTTTTAATTGACAAAAAGTTAAAGTATTCTTCCCAAGTTGAGCCTGTTTTCCTCCTATTGTAAGTGGTAAGCAATTACCCAGGTTTTAAAACTTTAGGAGGTGATTCTGTCCCCCCTACTCTGCTCTGGTGAGATTCCACCTTGAGTAGTGCATTCAGTTTTTGGATCCCCAGCACAGAAAAAACATTGAGTTTTTGGAGCGAGTCCAAAGGAGGCTCAGTAAGATGATTAAAAGGATGGAGAACCTCTCCTATGGGGAAAGGCTAAGAGAATGGGTATTGTTCAGCCTGGAAACAAGGAAGCTTCAGGGTGGCCTAGTTGAGGCCTCCCAGTACCAGAAGGGAACCTACAAGAAAGAAGGACTTTCTTAAAGGGCATGTGGTCATATGCAAGGGGGAATAATTTCAGACTGAAAGAGGGTAGGTTTAGATTGGATATTAGGAAAAAAATCTTTACCGTGAGCATGGTATGGCAGTGGAACAGGTGGCCCAGGGTTCATCCCTGGAGCTGTTCAAGGCCATGTTGGACTGGGGATCTGAGAAACCTGGTCATGTGGAAAGTGTCCCAGCCCACGACAAGGGAGCTGGCACTAAATGTGACCTTTAAGGTTCCTTCCAACATAAACTGTTCTATGATTCTATGAATGTTGAAATGCTACTTACAAGCCTGAAAACATTGTCTTTTGTATTCCAGGAAAAAAAAATCAAAGGATCTTTGCCTGAAGTGTTTTCATAAAATTTATCATACCCCACATTTAGCAAATTGTTATAAATATAATGGAAGGAAATTTATGAGAAATTTATTTTTAAAAACATGAGGATTAAAAAATAATAATAACTTTTAAAAATCAAGAACAATTCATACAAAATGTCCCCATAAAAGCTAGCTGAAGGATATCAGAACTTTTCCAGGAAGGGTTTATGTTAAGGTCTGAACATTCCAAGTCAAAATCCATTTTCAATTGGTTTATATCACTGTGCTACTAGCAAGAATTTTGTGTTAAAATATAGAGCAAGAATGCTTTAAAAGTTACAGAGAAAGCAGCACACAACATTTAGACTGACAATCTTAAAATGGGACAAAAAATCTAAGTAATTTCATCCTCCAAACAGGAAAGTAATACCTAGGATTTAAAACTTATCTCAAACAGTGACTTATATTTTAAGGTGTTAACATGGCACAATTTTCCATGTGGTATTACAGTTGATTCTCTTTTCTTTTTTAAAACTTGGAAAGAGATATTTTGAGAAAAAGTGTAATGTCAAAAAATGTGATCTATTGAAAAAGTATAGCTTTTACCCTATATAAAGGGTAATTACTTCAATGCTGGCATGTTATTCCATCTCTCTTCTCCCAAAAGATAAATCCACTTGTGATACTTTGATCCACTTACAGGTGACAGAACAAATCTATCACTCTGCTGCAATCTCATTGATTTGATTTGAATAGCAGGATAATTTTTGGGAACTGTGCCTTGTAAATTCACCCTTGATAGCTGTCTTTTACAATATTTTGCAACTGTTAGTTGCAAAATAACTGTCAGTCATATTCACAGGTACAATATTCCTGAAATAAGACTATTTGAAATCAGTCATATTTGGCTATACAAAGTATATTTGCCTTTCCTTAAAATTTTAACAAACTTTATACAGCTAAAAGCAGTTTAGGCCACTTTTTATACAAAGCAAACTGATTATATTCTACAACTGAAATTAGATTAAAAAATGTTAATAGTGGCAGCAAGAAAATCTTACAAGAAATTCTGTCACTTTGTAGGATATCATCTTTTAACAAACTGCATGAATTACCATTTAGAACAACATATCTGGCTTTAAATTGCTAAAAGAGACTAAAGAAAGCAAATCACTTCTAGATCTCACTCTTCTTTTATAAAACCTGAACTAAAACTGATGCTGTTCTTCCTCAGTATATAAAATAAGATTTAAATCCTCAGCCTGTGAGATTTAGAAGTATAAAGTATGTGGAAAATATAAAGTTTTACTAACATCTCTTCAAGATGTTACATTTATGATTGAGAATATTTAAATCTTCAACATGTACTCCTCCACAATGAAAAAATAACATTTTCTTTAGAAAATCATTAATATATGTTAAAATTGTGTAAACCGGAAATTTACAAATTTTGAAAGCAACCATGTCCTAATCACTTAGAATTTTGCATACTATAAATTCTGTATTTTATTAGAAGGTTCACTTATCTGTTTCTCTCTTTCTTTTTAACTTCCTTCTTTCTTTTTAACTTTTAATTTCTTTTTAACTTTTTCTGTTTCTCCCCTCTCTACAGGAAACTAAGAATATCTTGTTGGAAAAAATATATGCAGCCTCACCCCAGTAAATGAAAAAGAAAATGACCCTACTAGAATTCTTACTTTTTTTTTAAATATGTACAATTATTGACCACTTAATAATTTAGTGGCCTGTTTTACAAAAGTGTAAAACAAATTACAGAAACCTTATTTTGTTCAAATATCCTTTGAGATTATCATGGAGTTCTGTTTTGAGACAACAACATTTTGCATCAGTAAGGATCACATTTGGACAGTACACTCTGCACTTCAATATTGTCATCTTCTAGGTCATATTCATATTCTCTCCTGAACTCTCTTTTTTCAGTGACAGAACTGCAGAATTTCCCCTCCTTGCAAATAGTGACCTTTTTTCATGCTACACCAGAAGTATATGACCCTGCAAATTCTGCAGAAAAGATAGTTGACCAAGTCGCTGTAAAATCACATCTTGCCCCATGGCTTTGCCAAGAGACAAATCTAAATAACATTACTGTCCCCTGATTGTATTCCCACTGTTAAGTCAGTCACCTTAACCTGTACACACTTATCAGGAAAACAGTAAATAATTTTTACATGCAAGCCCTTTTTTACAGTACTGTGGTCGAGAAAGCTGACAATTTCATTTTTAGTCTTCATTTCCCCAGTTTTTTGGCCCCTTCCTGTTAAGAAAGAGGGAGTAAACCTCTAATTTCATACAAACTTAGCATTTATTGAGAAATCTCTTATCAATTACAAATATCCTTTTATCACATATAATGTTAGTGATGAGTTGTATTTTCTTTTTGTGTGAGTTATCATTTCTTGAACTTTGGTACTGGTTTTGATTTATATCAAAATATTTATATTATATTTATATCTTATAAGAGCATAACAAAGCATTTGAAGTGACAGAGTTGTTGGGTTTTTCCCTCTACCTTTATTTGACTAAGATGACAACAGGTTACATGAGTAAAATAAATACATGGACATGTACAAAAGAAGCTCTGGTGAGACCCCTCTTGGAGTGCTGTGTTCAGCTCTGGGGTCCCCAACACAGGAAGGACATCAACTTCTTGGACCAGGTTCAGAGGAGGGTCAGCAAGATGACCAGAGGGATGGAGAACCTCTCCTCTAAGGAAAGCCTAAAAGAACTGGGATTGTTCAGCCTGGAAAATAGGCAGCTTAGGGTGACCTAACTGTGACCTTTCAGTACCAGAAGGGGATCTACAGGAACGATGGAGCAGAACTTTGTACAAGAGCATGTAGTGACAGGACAAGAGGGCAAACTGAATGAGGGCAGGAAGGTTTAGATTAGATTTTAGGAAGAAATTCTTTACTGTGAGGGTGGTGAGGTACTGGAACAGGTTTCCCAGAGAAGCTGTGGATGCCCATCCCTGGAAATGTTCAAGGCCAGGCTGAATGGAGCTCTGAAAAACCTGGTCTAGTGGAAGATGCCTCTGCCCACAGCAAGGGAGTTGACACTAGATGATATTTAAGAACCCTTCCAACCCAGGCCATGCTCTGATTCTTCAATAAGAAGATGACAAAGATGACTAAATAACATGAAATATCTCATGCAAATGAACAAGAGTCATAAATAATTTGATTAATTAAATATATAATTTTGTGACTGTAGGAAAAGATAACAGTGTAAAGCTGTTAAGCTGGTAAGCTAAACCAGCAACAGTGAAGCTGATACACCCTCTAAACTGAGTGTGTGTTAATTTGTCAGTTTAATAGAGATACTGTTCAGACTGAATCAGACAGAAAGTAAAAAATATTTCTGTTTTGTGAGCAGACTTCCTGGTTTAAACAGTTAGAAGAGAGGAGACAACCTGTGAGGTGGATATCAGTAAATTGAGAAATTGGTTTTTTTCTGACTAAACAATTGTTGGAGTCAGGCTGGGACACAATAAATGAAAAGACTAGGAAAGCAAGTTGAAGAGAGGCAAAAAAATCAAGCAGGAGACTGCATAAAGTAAAATTTAGATATACATACAAAAAGAAAAACTGCAGTAAGTGTAAATAATTATTTAAGTATGGCTGCTAACTATGAAGCAGGCAGCACAGTGCCTGTGGAATAGCAGGCCACATAACTTCCTCAGTCTTGCCTGAGAAAGTGGCTTGGGAAATCATAAGGAGGAATTAAAACAATCCTCAGAGATAGAGAACAGCCTTGCAGGTGCTGTTTGTCTGTTCCTTGTTTTCTTGCAAGAGAAGGTCGAGGGGTGGTGTACACCACTGACCAATGATGGTGATGTGTTAGTTTACTAACCAATAAGAGTTTTACTTTTCTGCACTTTCACATATCGGTCTATAAAAAAAGAGCTGAGGTAATAAACCAAGAGAAATTCTCCTGATCGACTCCAAGAGAGTCTGTGTCGTTCTTCTCGCCTTTCCCAATAGAGTGACATTTAAGCTGATAAGATAATGTATGTTATTCCTGCATCCTTCAGTGTTCAAGGCTTTCCATTATAAAGCCTATTTTGTGGTATTGTCTATTGCCCTCAGCAGTCATAATTCTTCAAAATAATCCAAGTCGGGGTGTATATTTAACAACTCTTTTGCTTTCTAAATATTGTATCTTAATTAGATCAACACAACATGCAGCTTACTCTTAAACAATTCAAATTAAGAACCAAGAATAGACACTCAAAGAGAACATCTCACTCTGTGAAAGCTGTCAGGAGGTACTCTGATGAATCAAACACTGGAGATATTGCCTTTGTCACACTGAGTTCTTAAAGGCTGGATTAATCTAAACATCTCAATTTTAGGCTGTGAATATATATCAAGCAAAAAAACCTCTAAATGTCTGATTTATAGTATAGAACCCTTCAAACTTGTAGAAACAATTGAGTATTTTCATTCATTTCAATTAATTTATACACACTCTCTACACAAGAAAACTGATGTATAAGTATGCAGTATGAATAAGATTAAATCATTACTCATGAATAAAAGATTAGGGATCATAGAGTACTAACATAGCCCAGGTAGGAAGGAAAATCAAAAGATCATCTGTTCCAACATTTCATGGTAGAGGAAACCCAGATGAGATTATCTAGCACCATGTCCAATTGCATTTTGAAAACCTCCAGTGATGGGGGACTCCACCACATCTCTGGGAAGGTTGTTCTAGTGAATGATTGCTCTCACTGTATAAAATTTCTTTCTTATATCAAATCTCTCCTGCTGCAACTTGTATCTGTTGATTGACCCTTCTCCCTGTGTCTCCTTGTGTAGAGAGAACTTCTATTCTCCTTGTTGTATTTGAATACTCTGAGGAGGTCCACCAAGGTCTTCCCTTGTCTGGGAGAAAAGAGCTAACTCCTTCAGACATTCCACATATGGCAGGTTACTCAGCCCTTTGATCATAATTATGGCCCTGCACTGGACCTGCTCCAGCTTGTCTACATTTTTTTGGTGGGGACCAGAACTGGACAAAATATCTGGGGTTAGATCTGACAATCACTGAATAGAGTGGGATGATCACGGCTCTACTTCTGTTAGTAATTTACTGGAAGATACAGCTGAGGATCTGACTTGCCTTTATTACTGCAGTGACATCCTACTGACTTTTGTTGTTGCCTACTATGAACCCCACATTCCTTTCAGTAAGGCTGTTTCCAGCCACAACAGATCCCAGCCTGTTCTGGAATTTTGATTGTTCATTTCCAGTGCAGGACTCTACTCTTGTCTTTATTAAACTTCACAGTGCTCTTGTTAGCCCACTCCTTCAGCATGTGCAGGTCTCTTTGTAAGATGATATCACACATGTGATATTTCGAACACATTGCCCAGTTTGGTGTTATCAGCAAATGAGACAGTGCTGTTTTCAATCATCTCAGCAAGATCATTTATGAAGATGTTGAAGAGGGTGGGGCCTGTGTTAATTGTTAATCATTGGGAAATATTGCAATAGTCACCCAGGTTGAGACAAAACCAGTGGTCACCACCTTCTGAGAGCAACCTGTCAGCTAATTTCCTACTCACCTCACTGTCTACTTGTCCAAGATGTGTCTTGACAGTCTGATGCCAAGCTTAAGAAATGCTGAATCACAGAATGCTTGAGGTTGGCAAGAATCCCATCCAACTCCCCAAGCAAAGCCACCTAGAGCCACTTGCTCAGGACCATGTCCAGATGATTCCAGGGATGGAGACTCCTCAGCCTTCCTAGAAAACCCATTCCAGTGTTCAGTCATACTTACAGTGCAAAAGGAGTTCCTGGTGTTAAAGTGAGCCATCCTGGGGTTTTGGGTGTACTTATTGTATTGTTTCTGGTACAGTCGCTGGACACCACGGGAAAGAGCCTGGTTCATTCTTTAAAAGCATCCATCAGGCAGATCTACATTCACACAATCCAGTTGTGTTTTAGGATAGCCCAGAAGTTTTCTGCATTACTAATTTTAACATATAAGCAAATAAAAAATCTTTGTAGTAGTAGTAACACTAATAGTAATTAATTACTATTAATTAATTAATAGTAGTAGTAACACTACTATTCTGAAGAACTGCCAAATGCAGAATATTTTCAGATTCTTTAGAAATGTCTAAATATCTACCTACATAGAGATAAAATATGTTCCTTTAAAATTCTTCCATTTTAAAGAATTTTAAAAACCACATATTGTAATGAACCTGTTTATATCTGATTTTTTTAATTGAGTATTTCATAGTAAATAAAACCCCCATGCTATTTTTTTTTCAATATTAAATTAAATTGGCACTAATTAAATGAGATAAAGTATACTCAGGAAATGTGTATTATTTTCTATCAGCTACGGAGAGTTCCCTGATGATTCACATGTGAGAAGCGTCATTTGTTAGTTTAAAGTGGGTTTTGTGCATGGTTCCAAAAACTTCAAAAGTACATTTGCAAACATGCTTGCCAGTTTCTACTATCCATAGCCATACTAGTTCTTTAGCCAGTAGCATCACAGTGGTGGCTCATGAATCTCTGTAGAATAGAATAGAATAGAATAGAATAGAATAGAATAGAATAGAATAGAATAGAATAGAATAGAATAGAATAGAATAGAATAGAATAGAATAGAATAGAATAGAATAGAATAGAATAGAATAGAATAGAATTGAATAGAATAGAATAGAATAGAATAGAATAGAATAGAATAGAATAGAATAGAATAGAATAGAATAGAATAGAATAGAATAGAATAGAATAGAATAGAATAGAATAGAATAGAATAGAATAGAATAGTTCTCTTGGAAGGGACCTGCAATAATCATCTAGTCCAACTGCTGACCACTCCAGGACTGACCAAAAGTTGATGTCCTTAATGACTCTTAAACACTGACAGACTTGGAGCATCAACCACCTCTCTAGGAAGCCTGTTCTAGTGTAAAGAAATGTTCAGTTCCTCTCAGTAAAGAAATTCTTCCTAATATCCAGCCTAAACTTTTCCTGATGTTGCTTTGAACATTCCCACTTGTCCTATCACTGGATACCAAAAAGAAGAAATCAGAACCTGCTTCTCCATCTCCTCTTCTCAGAAACATGCAAAGAGCAATGAGATCGCCCCTCACTCTCCTCTTCTTCCAAAGTCCTTGGTGGTCCTTTTAGGAGCCTAAGCCCTTTTTAGCCTTTCACCAGCCCTTTCACCAGCTTTGTTGCTCTTTTCTGGACTCATTCAAGTACCTTCAAAGCTCTCCTAAATCATGGGGTTCAGAAACACATGCATGATTCAAGGTGAGCCCAAAGCAGTGTTAAATATAGCCGGATAAACACCTCTTTGTACTTGATGGTTATGACTGTGTTTGTGGTTATGGGTGGTTATGACTCCAGAATGGGAGTTCCAGGGCACACTTTTAGCTTATATTGAGCTGCTGCCAGCCAGAACCCCCAGATCCCCCTCTACTCCCCAACTACTCCCCTCCTAGTTTATACTTATGTCCAGTATTACTCTGTCCCAGGTGAAGAATCCAGCATTATGACTTGTTAAATTTTATCATGAACTAATGTTCCAATCTAGCTAGAGCCCTCCTCAAGGCCTCCTGTCATTTAAGAGAATCAGCAGCACCTCCCATTTCGGTATCATCAGCAAAATTTATAACGGTGAATTCAACTCTTGCATGCAGTACATCAATAAATACATTGAAAAAACCTGTCCCTAGAACTGAATCCTGAGGAGCACCTTCAGTGACCATTCATGAGCCAGATGTCGCCCCATTCACTGCAACACTTTGAGAACTGCCTTTCAACCAGTTCTCCACCCAGAACAACAGGAAGCCACTCATTCCACAGTTGCACTTTTCTCAAAGAATCCTGTGAGCTTCAGTATCAAAAGAATTATTAGAATGCAGAAAAAACTACATCCACTGTCTTTCCTTCATTTACTATTTTAAAGTCAATTAATCTCATTTATAGCAAACCAAAAATAGCTCTTTAAGTCCCTAATTGCATCACTTTGCACGTTCACCTATTACATTTCTTAGCTTTTCTATTAATTTTGCCTGGAGCATCATTCAGTTGTCCCTTTATGGTATTAAAACATTTCTTTTTACAATGTTTTCACATGTGTGGTTATCTGAAAATATCACTATATCTTTTCTATATTTTCTTTCAAAATTCGTAATGAAAATATTAAATAAAATTGGTCACAAGAACAAACATCAGAAATCTCCCTTAAGAAATACTTGCTTTTGTTTAGCTGTTTCTTTAGCTGTTCTGTTAGTCTTTTTATTAAACTCCATTGCTTGCAGTTGAACTGTGCCACCTGAATGAACTGTATCAACCTCTTCACTGAATCTCTGATGAAGTGGATCTACTGCATATCCTTTGTCTAGAAAGTCAGTTATTTTATCAGAGTAATAACATAGCTTTCTTATTGATCTGGAGGAAAGGATAAACACTAAGTTTATAAAAACAATAGTTAAAGTATAAAATTAATCATGTGAGTGGAATAAGGTAAAAGTGTAAACATCTGGAAAATAAACATCTTGTAAATTCTGTGTTTAGGAGAGGGGAGAAACAAGGGAGGTAGCAGTGCTAAATCAAGCCTGAGATTAAGGTGATGGTAAATTAAGGAAGATATTCTAATGGGGCTTGAAGGTGAGACATGACAACGTATTGTAGTGAATAAAATGTCAGTTCTGAATTTTCCGCAGACATACCTAATATGTCTGATATGACATATTGAGGAAGGTTTAAATAGGAGAATTAGATGGATGAACTAGAAGGATGGGCTGAGAAATAAAATACATTAAAATAATTAAAATAAAAAAAGGTTAATAACTATAAGGTACTTATACTAAATCATCAGAAGAATTACATAAAAAAAGAATACTATGATGGAAGGAAGCCAAACAAATATTTTTGAGATCACAGAAATCTTTACAAGAATAAAGTCTTTCTGGCAGAAATTTTCTCACAGTGAAGTGAGAAAGTGACTTATATCTGACTTCTAACATGAGATTCTAGAAAACTGAAGAAAATATAATCAGTTGTTGATTAATAGTGAAAAAGAAAATCTGATATTGGAAATTAATTATGGCTCTTTTCCATTGTCTTGACATCTTATTAAGTAGCACACAAGAGGCAAGTAATGCAATTTTTACTGTATGCACTTATAGAGCGAGGAACCGCCTGAATTTGATCCTATATCATTCGAGAGAATCTGTGATTCTGTTTTTGGAATTCAGTGAATAGATTTCCCTCTGCCTGAGGCTCCAAGTTCTTGTCATGTTCTGATCAAACCTGGTTTGCTTTAGATTGCCGAGTATAAAGTCACCTATCTTCCATATAATTGCGTACCTGCTGTGTACAAAATTTCCTCAAGAGCCAGGAGCTTCAGTGTGTAATCCTCTCTACCTGAACGTGTTTTGGAGCCAACACCTGTATGCTGCAAGGCTTCTCTGGAAGCCTGATTAAGAATGATTTGGGAAGACATCTGTCAAACAGTTTTTGCTAACCCAAATCCCAAACTGACTTGATGATAGTTCAGATTAATCACCACACTCTACATAACCACACATATCTCCTTTTTATTAAGATTCCTGGGCTCATGCAAGAGGAAGAATTTAAGACAAACACCTTCCATAGGCATTTTATTTCCTGGTTCAAGAATCTAATCAAATAAATATTAATACTTATATGACTCTACCTATGAACTTACACTCTGTGTGTAGAATTAATTTTTTCATGTTATTTTTTCAAACATTACGCTAACTACACCTTAGTATTTCTGGTAAATGTTTGTGGTTTTGCACATTGAATATAATAGAAAATAATAAAATAATAATTTAAAAAATGTGTCTATGTGATTCACATTTGTCATGGTTGTCTATCTGGATGGTTTTTTTTATTTTTTCATTACAGCATAAAGAGCTAGTGCCGTGGGCTATCATTGGGTGGCTCCCAGATGACAACCAAGGCATTCTCTCACTCACCTCCTCAACAGGAAAAGGGGTGAAAATATGATTAAAAAGCTGTTAGATTGAGATAAAGGCAAAGAGATTTTTTTACCAATTAAGATCACAGGCAAAACAGGCTCACTTGGGGAAATTAATTTAACATATTTCCCAGTAAAAATATAGTAAGATTGTAAGAAACTTAGAACTAAAAACATCTAGTCTCTAACCCTCCCTCATTCCTTGGCTCAGCCTGTATTCTCCCACAAGCTGCAGAGAGGATATCTTTACCTTTATCCTCCATGGGGTGGGGCTGGCAAGCTTCTCACCAGTGCCTTCTCCATTGGCTGTAGGGGAATCTGTGCTCCAGCACCTGGGCCAAATTCTTCCCTTCCTTCACTGACGTTGTCTGCAGGGCTGTTCCTCTTACATTTTTCTCAGACCTTTTTCCAGGCTGTGTTTGGACTGTGCTGTGGTTTTTACCCTTTCTTAAATCTGTTTCCACAGAGGCACCACCAGATTTGTGCAGCAGCAGGTCCATTTTGGAACTGGCCGTATCTGTCATGGAAGCAGCCCATGACCTCTTCTCACCGAGGTTACCACTGCAGCCCACCCCAAAAAACCTTTGACAGGTAAATACACCTTTACATAGCAACCAAATTATAAAAGTACCCATAACTGTATTGTAGTTGAAACTTTTTATTTTTCCTGATCATGGCTATCTGATTTTTTTTTTTTTTTCGAAATCTGATTAGTCAGTCAAATTGAGAGATTTCACCTCAAGGCTAATTACTAAGTTCTTCTGCCAATGAGTGGTATTCAAAGCACAAGGGAGTATCATGGCAAGGTTATTACATTTAAAGAGCATTGATGAATGTGAAACTAATATGATATTGGGCTTTCATATTAAATAAAAAATGGGCATTTTTTATCAAAGGCATTTTCCGTATTTCAGTGTGGGAATGTGGCTGCAATGAAATATACATATTCAATGGACACATGACAATTAAAAACTTTTCACTGAGTAGGCAAACTAAAATAAATTCTATTATAATAAATACAAAGAGCTTTGACATGTCTATAATAATATGTAAAGGATTCAAACATAGTGAAGCAAAAATGCTTTCTGTAGCTGTATTTTTGGCTACTCAGAGGACTTTGGGAAACAAAATATTTCCTGGCCACAGATTTTCAATTTTAGTCTTCATATCTTCATAAATAAGTAATACTCTATTTGACTATCAAATTTGAGATTATACATGCAGAAAGATACAAGGAACAAATTTAATTAATGAACAAACTTACTTATTTTTGCAATTCATTAAAAAAATTCATCCTTTGTGCTGTATATTAAGGAGTTTGCAGACTGCAACCTGCCATAGCCTCAATAATAGGGATGTTTTTTTGCCTCTTTAACACTCACTGAGCCACGTGCTGAATGCACTTAACCCAGAGTCAAGTTCTTAGGGAGCTTTAAGAACGTAACCATTCACTAAATACTTAATCAGTGCAGGACCACTGCAGCACCAAGCTGGCACTGCTTTTTTTTTTCATCTTCCTTCAAAATCAAATGCTGGTCTGCCAGCACTTTCAATGGACTTCTAATCTATGTGCATTAATTATGTGTCTTCTCAGTCTTTTCAGCATTGTTCTTGCAGTCTTTTCTCGTTCTTCACGTGATATGATATGATAGGATTTCTATTTGTCTACTATCTTACCTCTTTGCCTGTATTTTAAAAAACAATAAATCAATATACCTAAAAACCTTCCGTCTCTTCACCTATGCAGCATTCTCCCCTCTTGCTGCTCCTCTTACCGGTTGCTTTTAAACTTTCCCAGTGTTGAGCACTCACATTCCTTTTCTGGGAAAAAAGTGACCTTCCAATCACATCAGAGTAGAGTAGTTCCCTAAAGCTAACTGTCTGCAAACAGACCAAAAATTCTATAACCATTTATAACAAATGACTGACTCTCCTGGCTTTTATTCTTCTGTATCCTTGGTTCTTTGTCCCACTCTCTTACTTCACCCACATGGCCACATCACTGACCCTTCTGTCTCTACCCCTCAGAAATATATACTAGAATGTACATGACCCACTTAATTCCCTCCACTGAATTCCTGGGGTTTTAACCCTAGCTTTTATTTCAGTGTTTTCTTTCCTTCAAGTCATCTTCATTCCAGTATCTGTCTCTTGCTATGCAAGATCTAGTTAGTGTTCTCTGAGGAAAAAAACAGAGTAATGTTACATGACCTCACCTTTACTTTGCTCCTTCACTTGGCTTTCCACTTTCTTTCTTTTCCTGTCACTTAAGCAGTTTCTCTACTTTGCTTTCTCTCTGACATGCACAAGGGTTCTACAGGGACTGTTTTCTGACATCAAGAAGTAAAATAAATTTGTTAGGCCACAGCACTTGAGGATTTTAACTCCATTATATATGTATGAATTCTTTCCACAGTTGTTTTGACTTTGTGGTTAGTGTCTCAATAATCTTTGCTGAACACTGAATCATTTTTCATTTTTTAATAGTAAGTGGGAAAGCAGTTTTTTTGGAGCTGCTGCAGGTTCTGCATCATAGCAAAACCAAGAATGGAACAAGCTATTCCACCTCATCATTTTTTTGGTATTTCATGCATATATTAGTGATTTCAGCAGTGCTCAACAAAGTGATTGATTAATAGCAAAATACTCATGGTCTTTATAAATTTTAAAAGAAAAAAAAAAATAAAGAGTCTGATTTTTACAACTGTTTTGTCCATTCAGGAATTTTCTAGGCATACAAATCTGACAGGAAGGAGTTGACTAGTCTGCACATAAATGTGCTACTTCAAAATGGTCTAGGCTATCATGCGATGTCTGCTGGCAGATGCAAAACTATCTTTATGAGAGACCTATGCCATCTGAAGCTGCAGCTGTAGCACTGGCAAATTATTCAACAGAACCTAAAAGAGCACTAGATGTCTATGTTTAGACAGCTGAAAGCTTCTTAGCCTTATTCAAGTTATTTCTTCAGTTAAGGTCTTTGATGTATTACAGCAATATATGTATGCTAAGAATAGAAGAGGAAACTCACACAAAATTGGACTTAACTACAAGAAAACTGTGCTTACACTGAAGATTTCTTCTCCAAGCCAGAATAGACTGAATGAATTTCTTGAAGTTACAGCATAGAAAGGAGAAAAAATATGATCCTTATTAAATGTCGGTTCAAGGTGCTCTAAATCCTTCATCAGCATTGCTCTTTATCTGACAAAATCACCCTCTGCCTAAATTTCTTTCCCAAAAGTGATTTCCTTCTGGCTTGTTGGAATCCAATTCTCATCTATCCTGTGATTCTTCTATGTTTCTGATGACAGTTTTCATTACCATAATGGGCATTCATTTTGGGATTATATGCTGGATATCTCCATTTGCCCATAAAATGCATACTGAAGTATTCTGCTACCAACATATATTTAACTGTGATTGCTCTAATTCTCTTTCCAGTTTTATGCTGCCAATTTAATTTTTTATGACATGTAGTTTGATCATAGATAATAATACTTTTTTTGTCACTTATTCTGTGCTGAAATTAGCATTATCTTCCCATAATTTATTGCCTAGGGAAGTTTCCTGGCCAATCATCTTCAGAATTGTCACTAAGGATCTCAACAATTTGGTTCAAATTATTATGCACGGAAATAATTTTCTTTTCTTCCTGTGTCTCTTACCCTTGTCCTATTCCATTGCTCTAATTTAATATTTCAAAGACCTGAAGACACTCTTCATACCCATTATATATCCAAACTGTTCTGTGAATCCTGCTAAATTCTTGGTTGCAGGAACTACTTGGTTTTAATTAGCTTAATCATATTTTGAGTGAGAACTAATGTTTGTTGATATATATATATTACTCCTTTGAAGTACATCTATGATCTTCTGAATGCCAATGAAATGAAAAGGCATAAAATGCAATGCTATTTACATAATGATTTTGAATTTGGAATAAAAATTCAGAAAAGAACAGTCACACTGCTTCACAGAGTTCTTGCCTACTTCTCTTTGTGTGTCCACACTCTAGCAGTACATCCACATGTCATTTGTTTTTACCTATACATTTTTTTAATGTAATATAAATACCTTTGTCCATGACTTAAATACTTATATTTTTATATGATTGAGTAAATTGGCTTATTTTTTCATGGGATCTGGATTTTTATGTTTCCCTTTTTGGTAAGTTGCAATTTTCTTGTAGGCCAGTTAAGACTGACTACTTAATTTATTTCTTCCATCAAACAGGAACTCATCCAACTATCGTTATCACAAATTTAAAAAAAAAAAAAAAAGAAAAAAAAATTAATTAAGTTTTTTATTCAGGTCTCCAACATCCAAAACATTGTTCTCTCTATATATGTCTAAAATGTATCTCTAATTTCTTACTGCTTGTTTTCATCTATGAGGACTTATTCTTCACCAAGAGGTCTTGGTTCATTATGATTCTGGTAAGAAAGGCACTTTGTATTCCATAAAATATGATTTATAATGTCATTTCTTAACTTTGTTAACACTATAATTAATATAGTTATCATATATTATAGCCAAAGTTATCAGCTATAGTTAAAGTTATAAAGAAAGACAGGATGATACAGTATTAGTGTCTTCAGATGTTGGAAAGCCTCAGTTTGGGGATGTTGAATGCACCTTTAATCAAGGTGTTGAGCACTGTGCCAATCTCATCCATGAAAAAGTTACGCCATCTTGGTCTTTTGAGCTCTTACAAGTTTTTCTTAAAAGAAAATGTAGTTTTTACTGTCAAACTGAAAAGATGATAATGTGAGAGTTTGTGGTGACACTTTTACATAAAAGGAAGGTTTTGCTGTTAGTGTGGCTGGCTGTACTGAGTGAGAGCTGCCCACAAGCTCCTGTGCTTCCCTGGGTGGGCTATGGTTCTCCTGCAGCCAGGGAGTCGCACTGCACTGCTGAGCTTCTCCTGCAGCCAGGGAGACACACTGCACTGCTGAGCTTCTCCTGCAGCCAGGGAGACACACTGCACTGCTGAGCTTCTCCTGCAGCCAGGGAGACACACTGCACTGCTGAGGTTCTGCAGCCAGGGAGACACACTGCACTGCTGAGCTTCTCCTGCAGCCAGGGAGACACACTGCACTGCTGAGGTTCTGCAGCCAGAGATACACTGCACTGCTGAGGTTCTCCTGCAGCCAGGGAGACACACTGCACTGCTGAGGTTCTCCTGCAGCCAGGGATACACACTGCACTGCTGAGGTTCTCCTGCAGCCAGGGAGACACACTGCACTGCTGAGGTTCTCCTGCAGCCAGAGAGACACAGCACAGCACAGCACAGCACAGCACAGCTGTGATGGCACAGTGAGAGAAGTGTAGCACAGAGCAGCACAGGCATCACCTGCTCAGGTTAAAGGGTCACTGGATCATAAACTCCAGTAACATATGTATTTTTGATGTCATACCTGAACATTTCTTAATCTACATATTCCTATTTTACATTGACATAGGTGTGACTTGAAGAACTGAAGCATCCTACATACTGCCTTATTAGCACAGTACCAATCACTTGAATTCTGAAGGACATCAGTTCAGCTGTGTACCTACAGCAACTGAACCTCCTGCATTCTCAGTCTTAGCCTTATAAACATTTGCTCAAAAGTATAGGTATTGTTGTGGATCACAAATCAGCAAGGAAGGGCATCTGTACATCGATGTTCTTGTTACTCTAAAGTGTACATTCAGTAGTGCCAGGATTTTTTTTTCCTATTAAATGACTTGTTTGCTATTTGCTAGTGTTCATGATGCAGTCACAGATTAGATTTGTCTGTAGATGTATTCATAGTATTATTAACATTTTTAACCTATTTTGGCACTATTGAAAACAGATTCTAAGGATCTGTCACATGATCAGTCTCAGTACTGTATGTTAAATCATTAGGGAGCAAGAGTGAAAGGTAGACATAAATATATTAAGCTTCTGATGGCCTCTATAATTGCACTGAGCACCCCTACACAGGCATGAAAGATTAGTATTGTGAAAGGTATTGATAAAGAAAATAAAGTGCTGTCTTGCAAGAGTTTACTAGGTGACAAAGTATACGCAAAGTCAGATTTGGATTCATGTTCCTCTTCATACTGACTGAAGCCTGTTTTTTTGTATATTTATGTATCCTTGTATTTTTTGGTATATTCATGTGTCTCAGGCTAGAAGGCTTGAGACAGTACCACTCACATTGGCAAAAGATGTTTTAGAATTATTTACTAGTCCAGCAAAATTTTAAAAGTGTTTTAAATGTTTTTATTGCTCATCCTCTTCCTCAAAGGAATCTTAAAACATGTTATTATCACTATACTGAATTTCACTATGTCATCTACTGCAGCCATTGGCCATTCCATTTAGAAGTTTCTTCCCTTCATTTCAAACAGGATTGGCAGTAAAGTTAGTTCCCTTCTTAACTTTATAAAAAGCAGAAAATATGCCTTCCTTGAATAAATAAAATTTTAAAAAAAGGCATATCCCTGAATAATGTGGAAGTATATGAGAACTTCTTGTGTCATTTGATTTAGTCTATTAAAGAGAGCTAACAGCCCTTAGAAACACAATTTTCTTTGAATCATTCTTCAGTGCTTCATTTGACTGGACATGATCACTGTCAGTTGAAGCTTTCTAATTAGTTTAAGTATTCTCTAATCCATAAAAGCTGTTCTAATATTAGGGACAAAACCAAGGTATACCTGTTTGATAGTTACTAAATTGTAAATATTATTCCTCAGTGTTTCCCTGTTTAAATTTTTAAATGAAACCAGCATTAAAGGTGACAAGAAAAAAAAGGAAGTAAAAATAAAAAGAGAGAGAAAATAAGTAATTAATTTATTCTCTCAATTAAAAATAAAATTGCTGTGGCTGTTATTGGTTATGACTAATTAGTTGAAACTTGGCCAAAAAAATCAATACATGTTTTCTGGTTCTAAAATTTTCAGTCATTCTTGCAGAAATATCTCTTCAAAAGAAAATTAGTACAATTTGCTAATTTCTCATTACTGTTCCTGTGCTATTCTAGAATTTAGCATATTTCATTCACACAAATATGCAGAGGAATTAATACTCTGTGACAAGGATTGCCAGTGACCCAGCATAAGCATAAGCAAACCATCCAAACAAACTGCTTATCATGAAGCCCATAGAAGAAAAGTAACAGAAAAGAAAAAGAACTGGGGATTGACTGGAAAGTCATTTATCAGCCAAGAAAAGACCTATGTGTTAGTTTGTATTCTCCTACAAATAAATATTTTTAACCCTCATTTGGTCCTCATTTATGGAGGTTTATCAAAAGGCTTGCTCAAATCTTGTATAATGTATCAGCATTTAACAGTATATTTTGGGCTGAAATGCAGCCTACTGTAGTTTAAACTGGGTGATATTTCCAGCTGGATCATTACCAGCAATTTGAAAAAAAATTGTAATGAAGTCTTTTCTAAAGACATCTTGCTAGCTAGGTCTTGGTACATCTCACATATCTTCATTAAAATAGTGTCCCATGTATCATACTAAAACTATGGCAACAAGCTAGAGACAGTTTCACAAGGTTCAGTGAATTGCTGACTCCTTCTGAAGCCACATGTGCAGCCTTGCAGTACTGAAAACTTACCCTGAAGGCTGCCTCAGGGTTGCCTTGAGAAAAACTCTATGGGCATATACACCAAAGTGTTTAAACAAAGGAAAGCTGAATTACTGTGCTTTGAGAGTCAATTGTCATCCTATATTCATTGATCAATACAGAATTCATGATGGCAAATAATGGTCTCCATGGTCCAAAACACAAAGGAGTTCGAAATCTGTAACTTGAGATTTATTTTTTTTTCTCTTCATCACATTAGGATGTCTCCTTGAGAAATTACACATTTTCAAGAACTCCAGCTACAGCTGAAAAATGTGATAAACCTCTGAGTATTTAATAAACCAAAAGAAAATGGATAAATTATACATATACAAGAATTTTAAGCTTTGAAAGCTCTTAAAACAGAGAATTTTTGTTCTTATAATATCCAGAAAGAATAATTTAGGTATTTAACCCTATTCCTTCTTTTCCTCAGGTCAATATTTTAATTTGATTATTTTGCCCTGTTTTTGTTCTGAGAATTGAAATATTCCTCCTTATACATCCTCCTTTATTTTGATTATTGACTCTACAGGTTCCCTGGCTCAATTTTGCTGACAGTTTCATCACAACAGTGTATGAAGTCTTACCATAAAGTTGTCTCTTTCACACAGTTGGCAGTTCTTCCTATTAATGGCCTTCACTAAACATCAGCATGTCTCTGGGTTCCATGATCACTTGGCCATTTCGTATCTAGCTTTAAATTTTGTCAGTTTAACACAAAACAACAAAACAAAACAAGCTAACAAAAAAGAGGTTTTAGTCTAAGAGATGGCTCCAACTTTCAGGGCAAGGTGAAATTTGAGTTATCATAGTAGATTGCACAAAAAATTTGTAGTGGATTGCACCAGAAGAAAAGTTATTTTTCTCACCTGAGTCTAGAATATTACCCTTATCCTTTGTCTTTGCTATGACAAAGCAAACATCAGTTCAAAGTCTAATTCCCAAAAAAATTTAACAGGTTCCAAGTATCTTAAATGAGTTCCATTGATACAAGCTAACAACACTACATCCTGTAGAAATCTGTTTCAGAATCAGTCCAGAACAGACACAGTAGTACACTCAGGTTTTATTTCACAACTGTTGTCCTGACTGGTTTTGAGACAGAGTATGAAATAACAGTTTGACTATTTGGGACCCACAGCTTGCACGTGAACTCCTGATTGAATTTTAGTATGACTTAGGAATCCGTCAAATAATGCCAAGAAATTCTGGTGAAGTATACCATAAACAATCCCTATGCACTTATTTGTATTTAGCAATGATGCTTATATAAATACACTTCCAACAGGCTCTGATAACAAGAGAAGGAATAACAGAAATGCACTAGCTGTTTTATCTAAAGCTATTCTTTCTTGAAGTAAAAGAAATCATGTGATTGTGACAAAAATAATTTCTATTACTTGATGGTATTTTTAATGATAAGATAATCAGTTCTGTATTTGGAAAAACAGAAAACAAATCCACATAACAAAAAACCTTTTACTATTTACTTCATGCTTTTACCAAAAGATAAGCAATTGGTAGTTTTCATGCATGCAGAAAATTCTAAAATTTCAATAAACAATTTCCTAATTGTTTTGAAAACATTGAATTGGTGAACATTTAGTGATTTAGTTCAGCAACAGAACTTTAAATGTATTAGGCATAAAAGCTGAAACTTAAAAGTACTCTAGCAGTGTAGTCTAAATTTTTCAGATATTTATTCTTTTTCTATCGAGAAATGTTGTCACAGTTGATTTAGAATTTTCTGTATTTGTTATTCATTGCTAGAATTGTTTTAAATTACCTGGAGCTACTGTTTGAAAGAAATAGCAATTCTGGTAAAGGAGCATTAATCACACACCTTTAGGAGTGATCTGTCTCTCCATATATTGTGCAGGTTACTGTACTGTATTGAAGTTCTAATGTTTCAGAGAAAAAGATTTTAAAAATTATACAAGGCAACTAATCACAGTTTTTCCTTCTGTATTGAGACAGAGATGTCTTGCCACTGTGATGTTTGAGTGTTTTGGTATACTGTTTGAAGAAAGTGATCTTTGAAAAGGCATTAATACATTTTTTTACCCTAAATAAATTTTAAAAAGTAAAAAAGTTAGATTGATGCATTGGCATTAAGATGGGGGATGCCAGAACTTGAAAAACATCACTGGACTCTATCTCTTCAGAAAATACACACACAGACTGTGGGACACTAAGTACACCAGAAAGACTGGAAGATAAAATGGATTACTCAAAAAAGTAATAAAAATTTTGAAAGGACTAAAACCAATATGATTTAATAAAAGAAGTGGATTTTATCTAGAGTTTGCAAACATTGGAAAGAAATAGAAGTATGCGTCACTGCCAATTTGCCTTGGCCTTGTCAGTAATCTGGACAGTCATGAAGTCAGAACTGTAATACCTGTGAGATCATACAGATCTTGGTTATTAGGGACGAAAAAAAACCCAAATCAACAAAAAATCAAACAAGCCTCACATTAAAAACAAAACAACAAGCAAAATTAGAAAAGTGGATTAATGAACATAGGCAAAACATGGGGGTTTCGGTGGATGACTGGAGCGGCAAATTTTTTTTTGTTGCTCATGTCATAGAGAATACTACTAATCAGATTATACTTTGTGTAAAATAATGAATGACTGCTTGCAAAGTGCTTTAGGATAATCAGGTAAAGGGAACATTATATTATCCCATAAATGTAAAGTAATGTATGTCACACTAAAAAACTTTCTGTAGGATGACAATGGTTTACAAGCCTGTTTGTACTGCTGAACTGGGAATGCATTCTTTATCTTTGAAAAAGAACAACAAAGCCACAGCTTCTGGCTCCTCACAAAAAATGAAAAGTCACTGATGCAAAAATAAACTTTTAAATTGGAAAAGAAACATAAAAGACATCAACTACAACAAAAAAGAATGTATCTGAAAATGAAATGCAGAGTTAAAGAGAAAAACAAATAATTTAACCTAAACATTGCAGAAAAAATTATGAAAACATAGTGTCAGCATACACAAGGCAGAATGTGTAATTTTCAGAACACAATTATTTTTTCTTGTACTTCTTTACATAACCGATGGTGCATGCAGTGATAGGATACATAAAGGCAAAAAACTATTTGTGCCTTTCTATGGTAATTTCAATTGCATTATTTACATACACACTGAAACGGTGTTTGACAAAGCAGTCCCTCCCCTTTGGTAGGTGCTAGTGAATAGCTTGAAACCCTGATTAGATAACTGACAGAAGAGATTTAAAAGTTCTGTCTGGAGATTAATATGGTCAGATGTCTATTTCAGACCCTGACTTTGTTCTTGAATTGGGAGGCTGGAACATTTTTCTGTGTTTATCCTATTGTACATCAATAGGCAAATTCAATAACCACTTTTTCAAAATTCATAAGTCTGATTTCTAGTTTATAAATACAAATTATAAGCTACAAATTGTTTCAATAATCTTCCAGAAATGTAGTGTTTCAGTCTCAGGAGGGCTATGAGGTGACTATACAGAGAGAAGAGAAAAAGACTGTTATATGTGCATGATAAATACCGATTCCAGGGTAGTAAGTTCAGGGTGAAGCAACACATATATCAGATTTTCCCGCATCAAATAGCAACAAATCCTTAGCAAATGTGGCTATAATTAGCTAGAATTAAAGATTAAGCAAAACAATACTGATGGAGGATGCAAATTATAATCTCTATAAGTTCCTTTAAGTGCAGTTATATTGTTAAGTATATTAAGTTCAAGTCTAAGTAGACACTGAAAATTAAGAAAACGTGCTCCTTGAACATGAGCTAATATGTCTTTTACATACTTGTAAAATGAGTTGATATAAAGTAAATTATGCTTTATGTAACAATAGAAGTAATAAATAGCTTGTGGAGTGATGAGAAGGAATGACTATATTTGAACATTTTTAAGAGTGCTACTATTGGTCAGAAAAAGTGGCAGAGTTTCCATTATTCTGAAAAGGTATGAAAACTGCTGGCCGGAAGTAAATGGAAATATTCTAAAACTTTTACATTGTACATCACAGTTTCTGCTTCCAGGAACACCTCTTTCTGTATAACTGCTCCCACCATTAGGAAAACAGCCTTCAGGGACATTGGCTATTAAGGAAGGAATCAAGAGTGAGCTGAGAGAATAAGAAAAGAATTAAGATCAAAAATGTACATTATAATTTAAATAATATACCATAGATATTTATGGAAAGAGGTGATGTTGGAAACTTTTATCCTAGCTTTCATCTTCAGGAGACTGTATTCTGGCTATCTTTGAAGTATGACACACTGTGTACTGCTGTAGAAAAATAAATTACATAAATATTAAAGTAAAATATGCTGGCTGAAGCACATACCAAAAACATCCATTAGGCTGTTATAAAAACTGACACAAACAGTATATTCAGTACAGAATTAATTTAAGAATGGCTTCCTTTGGCAGCAATAGCTCATGTTCCTTTTTTCTTGGGATTGTTATTCTTCATGTATCAATAATGAATGAAAAGGAAAAGTAATAAAGGTGACTGAAATTCTTTCCAGTTCCTGGTAATTTTTCAAATCTTCAGAATTCCTCCATACTGACAATTCTACCAAATCACTGAGAACAATCTTGCAAGTTGATTTTTCCACAAAATGGTATTTTAGAGATGTTATTACACAGAAAAACATTTATTTTTGTCATTGATAAGTTATTTTTGTAAATTATGTGTTTCCAGGCATTAAAAGCAAGACTTTTGAAAAAAAAAAACCAAAACAGACCTTTCCATGAGAAAAATATAGAAAAAGATATAAAAAAGAGTAGAAGATAGGTGTTATAAGATGGGATGAGCTGGGAGCTGTGAAAGGTGACAAAAGTGAAGATAAATATACTGTTACCCTTTTTAATTCTTCTAAAAGCTGATAAAAGCTTAGCTTCTCACATTCACTTGTTACAGGAATTCCCCCTTCATGCTTGATTTCTTTTGTTTGTTTTGTTTTTTTGTTTTTTTTGTTTGTTTGTAGTTCTGTTTCTGTGCTCACCTTTTTGAGGGGAGAGGAAGTGTGTATGTGGGTGGGGTTTTTAACAAAAAAAAGTGCATTATTGCAATTGCAGTGATTCCATCCATTTAATAATATTGCTTCTTTTCACTTGGCTTCACCTTCTGTAAAGAAATTGATTCAGATTAAGAGTATGTTTTGGAATAATTTTGGGTATACTGATTTGATACAGAATTATACCTGTTAGGTAAATTTGAGAAATTTAAATTGATCTAGATTGCCATATTATAAGAGTGTCTTGTTCAGCATTTATCCATCCTTGAAATATAAGAAGTTATTAACAGATTAAGCATGCAGTATACAGACATAACTTCTATTTTTTTTCATTTATTTTATTTTGTTTGTCTTGAACTAATGTTTTTTATGCAATCTCAGCTCTTCTGAACAACTCTGACTAAAAGCATTTTAACCACACAGTAGGACAATTTTGTATTAGGTCTCAAGACAGAAAAAAACTTTAAGGGCAGAGGTGATAAAAAGGAAATATTCCCTCTTCACACAGCTTATGAAAAAATGATAATTATTTGTCAAAAGAAAAATGCTTAAAGGTTTTATAAGTTCAGAAACATATGGACATACTGAGAGAGAAAAATCCATCAGATTTCTAGAAAGCAAAAGTCATCAAATCTAGCTGAAGTATATGCAGTGCACCATAAACTCATGGAGCTTTGAAAAATATTCTGGGAGAGTATCACTATGTACTCTACTCATATTCATAATTATCTATTCAATAATAACTGTGCTGAAAAGCCCTTACTGAACAACATATGCTCTTTATGTCATTCAAATTTTTATATATTTTTCTATGTTGATGTAAGCTTTCTTATGATAAAGCTTTCTTATGTGTGCTTTGACCATGTAAAGAAGAAGGAAGTTCTGCTGGAGACTGATCGTAATGAAAGAGCATGAAATTACACAGGAAATAGGTCTGATGTCTGTCCCTTCTGCTCTAGGACCTCATACCCTGCACAGAAGTGAGTATTCAGGCAATAATACATATGTATAGAAGGACTGGAACATCCTGCTGGTAGCATGACATTTGCAGATATCTTGATGAGGGATATATTCTGGAAAAAAAAAAGTAATTTTTCTTGTTCAAAGTAATTGCAGTTTTTTATATATTTTTAAAATGTAATATATATCATTATTATGGTTTTCTTTGAAGAAGATAGATAGATTTGCATTTTCAACATTCTTAGGAAGTCTCCTATGTTTTCTGTTTACAGAATACCCTCAAAATTAAAAGCCATTATCCCTAAACATGAAACAAAGCTCTGTCTATAATACCTCTGAACCAAAGTGCTTTTTGACAAAATCCAGAACATTACAGACTCTACAGAATAAAATAACCTTCTAATATAACTCCCACAGCTTTCTTGGAGACTATCTCAGCACAATGAGTATTGAGACAGTATCTGTAATTCAGCTGTACTGTCGCTCATACTCTCAGGGTTACTCAGCCTAGACTGAGAAAGTATTTGTGCAAAACTTTCTTGAGATGAAGAAGTTTAGTGTCTGGCACTTTGTACCTGAATCTTGAATGCAGAAACAGGGCCAAAATCTGGTGGAGTGACACAGTAGAGAGCCAAAGAAATATTTAAGAGCAAAGAACCTGTCATATGCATATCCTAACCTGAACTGTCAAGTTCCTTCATCAAGTCAATGGCATTGTGCTGTTTTGTGTATGGCACAGGATCTTAACAGTGTCCTGGTCATGTAGAAACAGGAGTTTCTTACTCTGTGACTTAATCAGGTCATGTTATTTCTGCGCTGTTTGATTCAGGTTTCAGAGGACAACCAAGTTTTTCACAGATGCACTTTATGAGAAATGAGAATAGTTTTGTGGTGAATATATATGACTCATCTCCACTTGAACCTGAATTTAAGACAGGATATACAGCTATGGAATTTAAATAGGAATGTGCACAGAGAAAGAAATAAAATGAATCAAGATCTTGATTTCTGAGTGACAGAAATTACAGCACAAATCAGAGCTTACTATAAAAGAATTTATGTTAGAAGTAATAGAAGCAATAGAACTAAATATATTTATCATTCATATATATGTATCTCCACTGTGTTCAATCAAAAATAGTATATGATAATATCTGTTACATACCAGTTGCTTTCACATACTGGAAGACATAGATAAGTGCCCTTATTTGAGGCCAGAATAAAAAATAAATGTAGTTTTGAACTGACTTGACTAGGAAATGAGAACTGATCAGGATAGTTGAAAAAGTCCTTTTACTGGTGCATTCGAGATAACAATCACCATAAACACAGCAATGGTTTAAAGTATATTTCAGACAGCCTGTGTAGAGCATCTGTTTATCTTATTCATCACATTGCCTCAAGTGAGAAAGTTTATATACAGCTTTGCTCATAGACTAAGATAAATACATTTTGCCTTCACTGTTTTCTCTAAGTCTTAGCTGCTTTGTAAATGTATTATGTAAAAATCTTAATACTGTTGACAAAAGGTCAGTTTAACAGTCATTGTCTGTATTGGAATGATAACATGTTCTTCCAGTCTCATACTCTGACAGCTGCTGCTCAGCTAAGTGAATTCTTACTTACAGAGGAACACTGAAAGCTGCTCTTAAGAGGAGAAACCATAGTTTGTTATCCTGTAACCTCAGTGGTAAAATATTAGAGAAAATAAGCTTCAATGACAGCTTTACACACCCTTATGTGTAATTGTAAAATATCATAATATGGCTAGATTTAAGACAAGGCATAGAGGTGCAGCAAGCGTTTCAAAAAAATGCTTTCATAAACTCCTCCACCCCAAATTTTCTCTCATTGGTGTATCTCAGGTCTGTGAAAAACTGGGACAAAACTACCAGTGTTCTGTAAATATTCTATACTGAAGGGAGATTTACATGGAACTTGATTTATGGTAAGCAATTCTTCATGCTTTAAATAAAATAATTTTCAGAATATCCTAGTATTTTAAAACTGATGGAGTGCCAAAAAGGTTACCTTTCGTAACTGAACTTATTCAGTCTGGTTTGATCTTTTTCTGAGGTGTCTGAAGACATGTTTCCAGCACCTGTTCATTTGTAGCATGTGATTATGTTGATTCAATCACTTTCAAGCACATGAAAATTATTGATAATTCACCAGCTGCTTTTTGAGAACAAATTTAATCCTTTAAAAGAAGGAAGGGAGAGAGGGATCATGCTGCAAGGTCCTTAACAAACTGAAGAAATGAATCAAGCTGTGGATACCATGAACACATGACAAAACAGTTGAATAATCTGAATAGTATGGTGGTATTTTACTTGTGGCAGTATTACTAGGAAATCTTTCAACAATAACACAGGAAAATTGAATTTTCCAATAAGTTATATTCTGTTTGTTTGAGAACTCTTCATTTTTTAAATGGCATGATTCAAAACCTACCTGACTTAACCTGTTTGGTTTAATTTGGTTACTACTAAAAATCACTTTCCGTGGTGATGATAGTTGTTTAGAATATCTAATATCATGTACTTAGGCGTCATCTCTCCCCTAGGTAAAACAGCTTAAATTCACAAGAGTAGTGAGTGGCCACGATCTTCTGGCTGCAGATTTACATTAGCGTCATGATGAGCTGCAAAATATTGTGTCCTAGCAGTCCCTTGTAAGTCACCTTGAAAGAGGCAATTGTTCTTATCACATATGTTCCGAACTTCACAAAGGATTTCTGGCAACAAATAAATGATCAAGGATACACATATAATGTTCAATGACATTTTATATTTGGATGTAGGTTCTGCAATATTCTGTAATTAGATTATAATTAGATTATAATGTTTTAGAAAGTATGAAGTATAAATGAGTTTGTAACACAGGAAGGAAGACTATTTTTTTCAGGTTTCTACATGTAATGAGCTTTAAATAACATCTCATAATTATAAGCCATACAGTGTAGCAGGCAATAATTAACTTCTCTGAATAAAAACACGTGTGGTACTTTAAGATTAAAGAAAGTTCAACAAAACTTATTTGGAAAAAGAAAAATGATACAAAAAGTCTATTTGCAATGTCCATGTCCTCTCAGGTGGCAACTCCTATACGTTACTATTCAGTATAATCTGCTATAGATATGAGCTTTCCCTATATTGGGACATGATTGTTAAAGTTTAAAAACTACTGTATGATCCTTTATCTTCTTTAAATCATCATATTTTAAAGGGAAATTAGTCAGTAGCCAAACAGCTTGAATACCTTTTTTGCCTTGCAGCCCTCATACCTGTCCATGTTCACAGGATGTTATTGGTGGCAGAGATTGCTCATCACCAAAGACAGTAACTGCACCATTCAATAACTTCATGCTTGTATAGGTGAATTTAAAAGTAAATATCCAAACTAGCAGACACACTTTAAAAAACAACTTTAAAATAACATCTTTTGTACTTCAAAAAAAATTTTTGAATCTGTGAGTATACAAAATTGGACCCCCACAGTATAGATTTTACAATGTGTACTGGAGAATATTAAATTAATGCCATCAAATGGCCACACCTAGAATAAAATAGATGTTTTCCCCTTGACTTTTTTATTTTAACTTAGTCTGTTTCTCTGTGGACTAACCATTCAGTAGGCCATTAGCACCACAAAATGAGAAATTTTGGTAAGGAAGCCAAAAAACACTAAAAGCAAAAAACATATAATTGGAAATCAGATGTTGAAATCTGTTCCCTGCTTCCAAGAATAGCAAAATCTTGTGTGTATTTCCCTTTCTTTCCAGTGGCGTTGGCATTTGTTGGCACAGGTCAGCTCACCACAAAAAGCCTTCCTAGTCAGATGTCTACAAATTTTTTTACCAGGTCCCTGGACTGATCCATAAGATGGAGGTTCAGAGGTGCTCCAGAACCAGTGATTTTGAGAAATTCTTTTTGATAGCACCAGTTAATGGAACCATATTTTCCTACTTCATTCTAAAATCTTCATGGAGTCTTTCAGTCACATCATAACAGAAAATATCTAGTTCAAAACACATAATCTATAATCTACAATCTAAAAACTACATGTAGGATTTTTTTTATTTAAAATTTTTTTACTCTACTTTCTACCCTCCTTAATATCTATGGTTAATACTTAACAGAAGCCAGACATTTCATTTCCTGTGAAGCACTGTGAAAATATAAGAGATATTATAATTTTGTAGGAATCCAGGGCTTTAAATGAACCTACTTAAAGATGGCAAAAAATTGAAGTAAGTTTAAAAAAGCTAGCATTCAAAAGGATATAAAAAGGGGGAGTTACTAATAGCATTTGAATTTTTGGGGTTTTTTTGTTGTTTTTTGGGGTTTTTGTTTGGGTTTTTTTGTTTTTGTTTTTTTTTTTGTTTCTTTTTGGTTTTTGTTTTTCTTCCTTAAGAAAACTGGATGAATACTTCTTTGGGATTTGGGTCAATGTGTTATTTTAGCCTCAAATAAAATCTGGAGTTTTCCCAATATGTTAGTGTCCTCAGAACACTCTTCCCATTGCTATGTTTGCACGTTTATCTTATGTTCCACAACATAAGAAGAAACATTTGTCTAATAATGACTAAGAAAAACCTGGTTTAACACCTTCTTTTCTCATTAACACTGTTTTCTTCCGTGTGTCTTTTCTTAGACAAATTTTTTGTTGAAACAATAAAGCCATCTGAAACCTAGCAAAAAATATAGATTCAATAAAAAGATTTACTTTGTTTCCTAGTGAATATTTAAAATAAATTTATTTATGATATGATTTTTATTAAAAGCTGTAATGAGATTGTTTCCTTACATTAATAAGAATGGACATAGTTTAAAATTTTGTCTCCTACTTAAAAACCCAAAACTGACCCAAAACAACAGTATTATACTCAATACTTCCAGGAATTTTTTAACATTCATCTTACTGAAACCCTAAACTGGGCAATGCTGAACATTGGTCACAGACACCCAGCAATGGATTTGCTTTAATCTAACACTGATAATAAGCTCTACCTTCCAGAACAAGACATATCTGCTACAATCTAAACCATTCTGCTTATTTAGAAAATTTTGTTGAGGTTGGGTCTGCTCTTAACAGAGAATTGATGAACAAATTTCTGAAAAGAATGCCTAGACTAAGTTAAGGATTATGTGTTAGGCCCATAAAAAGTTATGGGACTATTTTCCATCATAAGATTCACTGGAGGAAAAAGAATAGTACTGGAAAATAGAATAGAATATATTCTTTATATTGAAGTTTATATCCTTTATTTATAGAATGCTAATCAATAGATGACCAAGTAGGTCACCCGGCTGTATAAAAGTTGCATATCATTTATTTCTAAACAAATTAACAGGGAAACAATTAAAAAAATAAATCAAGAGGATCTGTGAAATACAAATAACAGCTCTTTGACTAAAACATTCAACTCCTTCAGCACTCCTTGAGACTGACGATCCTTCCAGTATGACCCATGCTCTTCTATTTGTAGCCCTGTATAACGCCACTGGCTCTGCAGACACTGGCCTCTGTTGATTATTCTGTATAATTATATACAAGATTCCTCAAGAATATCAACTTTTCAATGGATTTAGCAGAAAACCTTCTGCTGATTAAGTAATCTTACTTCCTGCAGAGTGAAGAACACTGCAGCAGCTGAACAGCGATGGAAATGTTGGTCTTTTGGGTATGATTATGTCTGACTCTAATGGAAGGGACAAAAGATATCCAGACTAGCTTTAATGAAAAAAGAACTGAAAGAGCAAGATGATTTTATCACTTCTTGGTTTTGGTTTTTTTTTTTTTTTTTTCATCTTTTTCAAAAGAAGATTAACATACTGAGGCAGATTTAGAGGTAAAACAGTGAAAAAAAAAAAAATCAAGGTGACTAAACTAGATTTATCCTAATACACCTACTATTAGGAATGGTCTCCTCACGCTTAGCTTCACCCACTAGACTTTGATTGCTGTAAGAAGTTGAGATAATTCTTCAGCCATTCTTCCAAGAAGCTCTAAAACACACATAAAAAATCTAGGAAAACCTGTTTATGTGTTACATATAGCACCAGAAGCTGAAGAAAAGTGTGGGGTTTTTGGTGAATTTCATTAATTGTTTTAACATTTGCTGTTAAGCACACTTCAGTTAAATTGAGATGTAGCTGCTACATTCTAAAAGTTTTATTTTTTTCTCAAATTAGAAGTGAGTGGGAGTGCACTCACTATTCAACTGTCATTACTTTGTACTTAATTTTCTTCTCTAAGACCTCAAAATCATGTGAGGGTTCGATGGGCGTGAAATTAATTAGTGTTGTTGCTTTTTAAAGTGACACTGAAATATTTCCCACATTAGGCATAATGGATTTTTTTTTTTTTTACATAAGTGACAACTAAATTGATGGTAAGTATTTTACAGTTTTTCTAAATGAGAAAACTTCTGTTAGGTTTACAATCAAATAGATAGGAATAGTTCACCAAGAATGGGAGGGTTCTACAAAGATCATCCACTCCAACTCTTTGACCAGGGATGGCCAATAGTTAGAGGGCGTTTTAAGGGCACTTCCCAAATGCCCCTCAAATACTGAGCGGCCTGGGGCATCAACCACCTCCCTAGCAAGCCTGTTACAGTTTTTGACCACCCACCCAAAAAAGGTTTCTTATTGTCAGATATGAATGTTCCCCGATGCAGTTTTAAACCATTGCCTCACATCCTGTCACTGGATGCCAGGGAGATCAACACCTCCCTCTTCACCTCCCCTACTCAGGGGGCACCATGCAGAATTCATACACCACACAGATCTAACTGCAAGAATGGAATATTGACCAAATCAAAGTACATCTAACCCTGGATAAGAAATTAAATAACAGATTACAACACTGATGGCATTAAGTCAGATCAAAAGCACACATCCAATATCTCTTTCCTAGCAGCAGGAATAAGCAGACACTGCAGAATGAAGGATGGAGCAAGCATATATGAAATTTCCTGAATTACTTCACTGCCTCTTATTGTATACTTTTTTTTTTTTTCAATTCAGGAAATATATGAATCAGATGTTCTCTGCCTATTTAATAATGATTAATAAACTTTTCTTTCACAGGACTATCTAATAAGCCCTTGGACCTATTTAAATTTTTACAGTCTACAGCATTCTTTGACAAAGACTTTCATTATTCTACTACATATTATGCAGAGGGAGAAAACCCCAAAAACCCTAAAAGCTCAGCTTTTATTCTGAACTTAATTCCCATCAGCTTTATTTGATAATAGATAGGAAGAAAACAGAAGTGACTGACCTCTCTTAAACTGTCTATGGCACTTGTGATGTTGTGGATGTCTATTAAATCCACCAGCTCACTTCTTCCATACAGGTTCCTGTTCGGTTCTGCCTTGTTAAATCATTACTTGTATGGAAATGTTTACACATTTTTAATAAGAGGCTTTACTCCTTCCTGAACTTCTTCCAATTCTACTATATCATTTTGAGGTGAGAGGACTAAGATTGCATAGTATTCAAAACATAAAAGAAACATGAAATTATAGGATGGAATAATGACATTTTCTATTTCATTCTGTATTTCTTTATTACTTTCTGACAACTGATTTCTTTTCACATTTGCTGAACATTAGAAATGATTGTCACAAGACCAACATCTTCCCCCAAGTAATATGGTCAGTTCAGTGTCCTTTATTGGTTTCACCATGTAGATTACTTTGTATTTATCATCATTATATTACATCTGAATTTTTTTTAGCATCGTCATTCAAATTCTTACTGACTTCATCAAAGTTTTCAAAGTTGAACTCTGTCTGCCCTGCACTGAATTACTTCATACTCAGAAAGACTTTGCCACTTGACTGTTAATCTCTTTTCTTAGGTTATTTGCAAATGAGTGTAAAAAAATATTCAACACAAATCTATGATAACCTTAATGCTCTACAAGAGAAGGTGGCTTACTTTTGCCTCCTCTTTCTAATTATTTATTTGTTTGTATATTCAGGTGTAATTACAATTGTAATTCAGGTGTGTGCCCAGGATCTGGCTGCTGTGAGAAGATGCCAGAAGCTGCTTCCATGTTGGACAGAGTCAATTCCAGCCAACTCCATGACAGCCACACCACTGGCCAAAGCTGAGCTCAGCAGCAATGTTGCCAGTGCCTCTGTGATAATGTGTTGAAAGGGTAAAAATGCTGTGCAGCAACTGGGAGTGAGAGGAGTGA
Source organism: Poecile atricapillus (assembly GCF_030490865.1). NCBI lineage: Eukaryota > Metazoa > Chordata > Aves > Passeriformes > Paridae > Poecile > Poecile atricapillus. The sequence goes on along the minus strand of NC_081289.1, from coordinate 58,564,781 downwards.
AAATATATATCTCTTTATCCTAGCCTGTTTAATTAGTAATAAATTAGAATAATTTCACCAAGTCTGTTTTGCTCATGGAGATAATTGCTGAGTGATCTCCCTATATTTATCTCAACCCACAGGTGTTCAGTAGTCTCTTATCCTCCTGTTTTCTTGAGAAGGAGGAGCGATAGAAAGGCTTGTTGGTCACCTAGCTGTCAACTGTGCTACAACCTGCTACAGAGAAAAATTTTTTAGATCTCCTCTGGCATCACATTTATCATTTCCCAGTCCTAAGGTGCAACAGCAGTTTTGAAGAGAGAAGTTACACTCTACCATTAGTAATTTAGCTATTTCATCCTTGAGTTATCTTAGAACACTTGAGTGAATACCATGTACTCCTTCCAATTTGTTACTGCTTATTTTGTCAGTCTGCTTCATAACCCCTTTTACAGCCAATTTCAGGCATAACTGCTGAGTCTCCAATAAAAAAGAGTTCCAGTGAAAGAACCACCCTGATTTTTCCACACTGAACAGTGATGGAAAAAAAGGTATTTGGCTTCTCTGTAGTGACTTTTACTTGTTTGAAACATTATTTTATATCCAAATTGTCATCTGAGCTCTTTGTAAGATTTCTTTGCAAACTTCTTGTAGAACATCAGTTTGAAAAAAAATAAAAATAAATAAAGTTATTAAGGGTACTTTTTTAAAAGTATTTTAATTTTTTCCCAAATTCTTTTTTGGGATATCTTTGAAGATGTGCACAAAACCATCAGATTACTCCTCCTAAAGCAGTCTTTTGTCAAAATGCAACATCCATTCTTTCAAATAAGTATGCATTCTCCAGTTCTCCATGTTAGAAGGCAATATTCTATAGTCATTTCTTGTTTTGTGTGGTTTCTGACCTCTGGAAATATAAAATATGCCAATCTGGGAATTTTTGTGCTTGCATTGCCACATACCTAACAATAGAGGATCAGGCCCATTTTTGCTTACATTTACCATTCATTAGTCACAATTGTTTTGGAATTTTGAGTACAATTTTTTTCTGCCTATCTAGTTATATTAATCCCCTAACCACAAGTCATGTCATTATTAAAATTATTCCCAAAGCAACTCCTGTAGTAAACAACAGATCTGGGATTGCTACTTTGCAGAAAATAAATCAGTAATTCTGGTGATAAAATGACTGGGAGTTTTCTGCCAATTTTGCTGAAAATTGATTGATGTATCATCCCATGTAGTGGACAGCAAAAATAAGTCATGATAAAAATGCATTTGCAACCCTGAACTGCTTCCCATCTTCCCAGATTAACTTAATTTACCAAGCCAAAAGAAGCTTTGGCCATTTTTAGTTACTTAGCCCCTCATACCTAGTCTAGCTGAGCATTTCACTAGTCATAGCTGCTGGGGACCAGTGCATCCTGCACTCTCAGAGCACCCACATGGCTACTATGAGTTCTACTGTTCATTAGTGGAGCACAATGAAATGTTTTCCTAGACAGAGACGACTAGAATGAAGCAGTGTTTTGGCAGTATGTCTGCCTCAAAGGGAAAGTTTCTGAATTCTATGAAAGTGTTACTTCTGGAATACTGGGAGAACTTGTTTTAGAGAAAAACTGTGATGGCTTGGTGATTTTTAGTAGTTGGAAAAGCTAGTACCCCAGAAGGTATATTGTCTTACTGATCATCTACCTATACAGAAATACCCTAAAATTCTGATTTTGACATACAGACTAATCAATATGTAGGGGTATTGCAGACATCAAGGTACAAATGTAGTTTTAGGTATGATTGTGAAATTTCATTCAAACAGAGTTTATGTTGACACTGAAGAAATGTGATCCAATAAAAGTCTGTATTTAGTGTTTGCAATCCAAGATTTTGGCAGCTCAGCTACAGGAGTGACTTCCATGAACAGGGACCAGAAGTTTTCCCTGTGCTCAATACAGCCACTACCATCCAAGCCAGACAGATAGAGCCAAGACAGACCCACGCCTGGGCAAAGCTAAGGCCATCAGTGACTGTGGCAGTGCCTCTGGGATAGTCTGTTTAAGAAGAGGAAAACAAGTAGCTGTGAAGCAGGAGCCAGAGAGAGGAGAGAGAATATGTGAGAGAAAGAGCCTTGCAGACAAGGTCAGTGAAGGAGGGGATAGGGATGCTCCAGGCACAGAGATTCCTCTCCAGACTACAGAGGACTCCATGCTGGAGCATGATGCCTGAAAGGGACCATGACCCCATGGGAAGCCCATGCTCAAGCAGGTGCCTGGCAGGACCTGAGACCCCGTGGAGGAGAGGAGCCCAGGAAGGAGCAGTTTTAGTGTCAGGACTTGTGACCCTAGAGGACCCATGGTAGAGCAATTTGTTTCTGAAAGACTGTGCTCCATGTAAGGGATTCACTGGAGCAGTTAATGAAGATCTGCAACCTCTGTGACAGACCCCACAATGCTGCAGAGGAAGACTGAGAGGAGGAAGGAGAGGCAGAGACAGCATGAGATAAACTGACTGCAGGCCCCATTCCTTTTCCCCTGTGCCACAGAGAAATTCTGAGTGGAATCCAGGAAGAAGAGAGGGTGGGGGGAAAGTATTTTAAAATTTGTTTTTATTTCATCTTATTCTTCTCTGATTTGAATGGTGGAAAATTAAACTAATTTCCCCAATACAAGTCTGCTCTGCTGTCGTGGTTTTAAACCAGTAACTAAACAAGATTACTTATTTTTTGCTGTGAGATATGGATTAGAACAAGAGCAAAACAGGCTTAAAACTTAAAAGGAATAAAGAAAGTTTATTAACAAACTACAAGAATAAGAACACCAGAGTATACTTCCAGAAAACCCTTTTTATCCCCTACTACCCACCATTCCCTTGTTCACATGACAACAGAGACAAAAACTTTGGAACTTTGGTGTTTAAAACAGTCCCAATTCTTGCTAGAGTCTTTTCATCAGTCTTTGTAGAGAAACAGAAGTCTCTTTCTGCTAATCTATGGAGTTTCTCACAAGAAAACTATTTCTGCTATAGTTTTCTATTGCCCTGATGTCAGCTGCCCAGAAATGCTGTTATCAGAGCTCACTCCTCCCATTTCACATCACTCTGAGGTGAGTATGGGCCGTGAGTTTAGGGATGTCATTTTAAGGATGAGTTATTCAAAGGCAAAAGACTTCTTCATCTGTCTCTGTGAGCTTCACTAGAAAAACAGTTTTCTCATTGCCCCGCAAGGCTTCAAATCTTCGCTTCACTCTATTCCAGCACTTCACTGTATCACAATCACTCTACTTTTTACTCAAAATTTACACTTTGAACACTCTATTCCTCCCTATATACCATCATGAATTAAAGGAGTTTTTTTCAAGACCTTATTGTCCATTTCCATAGCCTCAACAGAAAGGTATTTCAGCTCATAAAGCATCTCCTTATTCTCTACTTTTTCTGAAACTTAATTCTCTTCTTTACTGTCTTTGATAGTTTTATAAAGTCTCTTTACATGTTGATTACTCTTTTTTTCTTTCTCTGGATAAAAAAAGATTAATCTGCAAGTCTCATCTGGGTAATGAAAGGGTTAAAATCTTGCCCAGGCTTTTTCTCTGCCGGAGCAGCAGCTGGAGCTGTCTTCAATAGAAGATTCTTCATGGCTGCTCTGGAAAGTGCAGTCGCCGCCTCAGCCTGCAGCAGGTTCAGAGCCCCTTTCTTTCTTTACTCGGCAGCCTCTGGTGAATTCAGTCACAGCAAAAACTGCAGCCGAGCCAGGGACCGGCCTGGCCTGGCCAGAGCCCGGGGCAAGCCCCGCAGGCCCCATCTCCTGGCCGGGAGCCGCTGGGCCCAGCCCAGCCCCCGCCCGGGCCACATGGCCTGGGCAGGGAACGGGAGGCCAGCCGGAGCTCTGTTACCTTTCACAGCCAGGAAACAAAGAGAACAAGAGAGCTCTGACTTTACATCTTAAGGTGGGGTTCACAAGTTGATCTCACTTTTCAATGGTCAAAACTGCTGTCAATTCCCAGTAATGACTGATAATTGGTCAGGAGAAAAGACTCCCATCAGTCACCAGCAACTTCAACTTCCTTAGCTCCCAAAACCACCTTAAAGGTAAAGTCACCCCACATCTGCCTATGGTGATAATTGGTGAGTGATCTCTCCCTGTCCTTATATCAATCCTTTCATAATGTCTTGTCTCCACTTTTCCAGATGACAATGGGCATGACAGAGCAACTTTGGTGGACACTGGGATCCAGCCAGGGTAAACCCACCAGAGTTTGACTTCAGGAGTAAGCCCTAGGCTTCTTTTATTTTCCTATAGTTATATGTCTGTTTTTATGTTGGTACTGGTTTTGGCTGGGGTAGAGTTAATTTTCTCCACAGTAAGTAATATGGTCTGTGTTTTGGGTTCCTGCTGGAAATAGTGTTGATAATACAAGCATGCTTTTGTTATTGCTGAGCAGTGTTTACAGAGAGCCAAGGTCTTTTCTGCTCCTCACCTCACCTCATCAATGAGCAAGGGGAGGCACAGGGATTTGGGAGGGAACACAGTTGGGACAACTGAGCCCAACTGACCAAAATGATATTCCAGACCACATGACATCATGCTCAGTATATAAAGTTGGGGGAAGAAAGAAGGGAGGAGAGAAAATTTGGGGTGGTTTTATTTGTCTTCACAAGTCAATGTCACATGTGATGGGGCCTTGCTCTCCTGGAGATGGCTGAACACCTGCCTGCCCATGGGAAGCAATGAATTCATTCCTTGGTATTTTTTCCTTGTGTTTGTGGTTTTTGCCTTCCCTATTTAAGCATCTTTATCTCAACCCACATGTTTTTCTATCTTTTACCATTCCAATTCTCTCCTTGATCCTGCTGGTGAGGGATTGAGTGACTGGCTGTGTGGTGCTGTGTTGCTGGCTGGGTTTAAACCAAAACACCTACAATATCTTTTACTAGACACTGTTATTACATCTAAGATAAAACTAGTATGATCACTCCTGAATCAGTGCCAAACCTGCAGCAGTTTTCAGCCCACTGTATGTTCTGTATAAGCACACTGAAAGGTGGGTGGTATAACACTCAGTTATTCACTTTTGATCCACTGCTGGAAATTTCATGGAGCCCTTAAAAAGAAACTCAAGCAAGCAATGGAGGGCAGAAATATCCAGCTACCATGAAAACAATTTACTTCAAAAAAACATACTGCATCCTATATTTCTCTGTTCTTGAATAAGCTCAGAAAAATAGCTTATTTGATGAGCCTGGGAATAGTAATTCATAATCCCACTTTGTTGTGAAAATCGTGGATTCAGTAAAAAACTGTTTTTATGACCCATCACAAGCTCCTTTAAATGTTTTCTGACAGTTTCTGTGTAGTCCAGAAATGTACCAGAAATGTATTCTAAAAGCTACCTTGATATTTTCCCCACAGGCTTTAAAAATATCACTTCTGCTACGTTAATTCTCTTTTAAAAAACATGTGCATCTACTTATAAGAAAATTACCTAAACCCACAATAAATACAGAAAAAAAATTGAAAATTGGTCAGCAGAGACATGTAGCCTAGATGTTTCCACTCACCCTTGTGTAGAAAGATGGAACCTGGCCATCTGTATTTCACTTTACTCTGCATCCTCTGTAAAGATTAGATTTCCAGTGAAGTCTAGACTCCCAAGCATATGTATATATCTATTTATAAAACCTTAAATGCAGTAATCCTAATCTCTAAAGTGATCCTGCCCTTGAGACCTGTTTCTTTCACTCAGATGAAGCCAACTAGTACCATTTGAAATGTTCTTGTTGTATATTAGGCATCTGCATTGAGCCCAGATGACCAAGAGATATTTTCAGTCTTCAGCAGCAAGTGAAGACCAGAGAGAATATTTTTCCAGCACCTAAATTAAATCGCATTCTTATATTTAGGAAATAATAAATGCCCAGTATATTTATTTAATATGGTCAGTATATTTACTTAATATGAAACTTTTATCTCACAAATGAAAAATTCAAATGCAAAAGAATCCTGGTGTGGATGCTGCTTAACACAATGAATATCCTTGTTTGTTTAATTTATTTCAGCCGTTCCTGCTCAGGATATTCTTCAGGACATGTCCTTGCATTATGGTTCAAGTACTAGTAATCTCTGGAATGATTAAATAGTAGAGGGAAACAAACAGAATAGTGGATAGTTGTAACATTTGGGTGAAAGCTAAGAGAGGAAGCTACTCATTTCTCTTGATTTTAAGCACTTTGAGAGATCATTATAATATGGATCAAATTCTTTTTTTACCTTTGGTTGTTCTTGGAATGGTGGGGAAAATAAGTGGGAAAAAGCTCTGTCTTCCCCTTCAGAGGGTCCTGCACTTTTAACACAAACCCTCATGGGTCCAGAAAGTGAAATTTGCAATGTGCCCTCTGAAAGGTTTACATACTATTATGCAAAATGTACGACAGTTATTCCTGATTATGCATAAGAAATCATCACGCCTAACTGTTTGTCAGTCTTGAATTATATTTGGAGATATAATACAAAAGAAGAAGATTCTTCCAGGAAATTCTAAACCTCTGTGCTGTGGGATCACAATTATCCTTGGCAATATAAGAAAAATCCTCACAGCCTTATTTTTCAAAGAGCTGAGGCTTTTTTTTTCCTGCTCATTCACCCCCTTTTTTCTTTGTTTTTGCTTTATTTTTTAGTTGATGCTTCTTAACCTTGATCAGTTTGAAAAATCACTTAAGAGTTTGGTATATTTATTCAGTGGATTCTTTTGCATATCTTTTTATAGATCTTTAATAGTCAGCAATTCTGTGGGACATTAAGAAAAGAGCAAAGAAATATTAGGTCTTATAATTAGCAATGTATAAAAGAAATTATAATGAGTGTACATAAGGTGAGAATGCAAATCTTCCCTATGTCTTTGTAGATGAAGCTGCTGGGAATCAGTAGTTAATCCATGGAGATTTTACTAATGAGCCAACAGGACTGTAACAATTCAGCAGATATTTAATAAATACTTAAAATATGTTTATACATCTGTTGCTTTCTCTTTTGTGAGTTGTAATTAAAACAGCAATTGTATCTCTCTTGGGTGGAATTGTTTTGAAGGCAGCACATGCGCTGCGAAAGATAGAAAAGAATGAATTGTTGGGTTTAGAAGATTTGCTCTCTAGGTAGACCTCACGCTGGCTTTGCTATCATTTGAAGAGTTTTATTCTTTCTTGCATCAGTTACTTTTGCACAATTATCTTAAACAACCGGCTGTCACCAATTTGTAAGCCATTGCTCATGGGTTTTTTTTACCCATTTCATTTTTTCTATTTTTTAAGAAAGTGAACAAAACAGTCTAGAAACATCTAAAGAGACTGTTGCACCAAGACTTAAATAGCTAAAGAAAATCAAAATATATGAATGCCACATAATGAAAAACAAGTACTTTTAATACCTAAAGAATGGAAAACTGGAAAGCTTAATCACTGATTTTCTTCAAGACTTCTAATGCAGTGCTTATGTTTGCAGTTCTTGTAGCACTTTCAAAACAAGAGCTTCAGCAGAAGAATATGTTTCACCAGAAGACCTTTTCATCAAAGGTTATTTCTAACAACTTTGTAGTTCTTTAAAGAGCTTCTCTATTACATGTATCAAGAATTGTCGAGATAGAAATTGATATTTCGAACTGCATGAAGATTATCTCCTTAGCTACCATTGCTGCAAATTTGACCCCAGTTTGATTCAGAGCACACAATTTGAAATTATCATCCAAAAAAAGGTGTCTCAGATATAACATCAGTTGACAATTATATTTAAACCAGAAAATGCATTAGACCAGAAACTTCTCTTCTAACATTTGTCAAGATAATAGTCATAAAAGTGCTTCCTTCTGAATATCTCTATTAAGCACTTCATGTGTTATTTCTTTCAACCATACTCCAATTTAAAGTTGGCAACTTTAGCGATACTAAATTTTACCTAGAATTTTTTTGTTTTGTTTTTGTTATGTTTAATATATAGCCTGTCATTCTGCATGGCTACCATTCTCTTTCAGGTAGATGTGAATTTGTTTTTTTAACAGTGGTACTGTCACAAAGTCATCTGGACTCATTACAACTTCTATTTTAATAGTTTTCCTTATAAAATCATAATTTTTACCTCAAGGACTGACCTGAAGGAAAAAATAATTTGGGACATATTTACTAAGATCCCTTTTTTACCTTTTTCACATAATTGTAGAGCCTTTATTTTATTTTCACCCTTGTTGTATTTACATATCCTAACTGGAAGTTAAAAAGTTTGGTTTTCAATGATCTACTCCAAAACGAAACTGGTATTCAGAATTTATCCTTTATATGAGTAGATATATTTCATAATCTTATACTTATGAAATGACTGAAGGGATTTTCTTTAAAGGGATTTTCTTCTAAGGTTCCAGAAACATTTGCTTTAAGAAGGAAGCCAAGAATGAACAAAAATAAACTTTTAAGAAGTTTGTTTAATTGTCCAAAAAAAGGAGGTCTATTATATTGAAAATTTGAATTTAGATTTTGTTGATGTTGAAAGCTGTCACTTTAAAAAGAAATGTAAATGTCATTCCTAGGAAAGAACTAACTTCTTCGTTTAACCTTTATTTTTAATGAGAACCCATTTCCCATAAATAGCAACAATTATCTCTCAATAACTGTCTACCTTGATTCTGAAAGCAACAGCAGATTTTATGTGCATACAACATCTACCTATCATCCATCTATCTATCTATCTATCTATCTATCTATCTATCTATCTATCTATCTATTATTTAGGCATAATTCATGCTAAAATGTTTCAGTTCCAATAAATCTGAAATGTAGGTTAAAATACAGCTTTAATCTGAAAACTGACTGCACAGATTGATGGTTAAATTGACTAATAGTAGAACAAAGTGACAGATGATTTATCATAATAAATGTACATAAAGGATCCAAAATAAAGATAATGCAGCATAATGAGACAGAGAAAAAAGGATTATGATGGAGAAGGAAATAATAGGCAATATATTTAGTCTCAGTTTCTCTGTTCTCCTTAGCCTTCCATGCAAGGAAAACTGACACTGTAAACCATCTGTCCTAGTTTAGGGCAAATTTGTGAGAAAAACTCCAAATGGGGGTTTCCCCAGGGAAAAAAATTGAAATAACCCCTCCCCCCAACTGGTCCAGGAAAAAAAAATTCCTTGGAGAGAAGTGGAAAAGGCTGTTTATTTAACAGAAATTAAATAATATTAAACAATAAAACCTCTCGCTGTTCGATGGGATGGCAAATCTAGGAAGAAAAGTCCTTTTCATGTAGTGTAGCTGGGCTCACTCGGTCCCTTCTCAGTCCCTCCAGCGCTGGAAAGTGCCAAGGCCCAGGCCCCGGTGGGCCACAGGCATGAGCTCCCGGGGTTTGGCTGGGTGTTCAGTCCAGAGCAGGCTTGCACAGATCCAGGACAAAAAAAAAAAAAAAGAAAAAAAAGGTCCAAGGAACTCCTCTGCCTCAGCTAGCTAAAATTAACTAAAAACCAGAGAGAAGCTCTGTCCTGCTGTCTGTCCGTGCTGCAGACACCACAGTCCAGGAGCGAGATGTGTGGGAGTGATGTTTTTCTTTAACACAAACTGCAGCTTCTTCTTCCCCCCCCTTCACTCTCAGAGCCAGTCTTAAAGGTGCAGAACTTAATATATAACATAAACCAGACAATTGGGGATACCAGTATCATAAAGTCACCCCAGGACACCATCCAACTTATAACTTTTTGTTTCCTGTTTAAGAATGTGAGCATTGTCTGCATACAGATGCAACAAAACTGCGTATACTCAACCATCAACACATACGCCTTAATATAATAAGGACTTTCCTTCATATCTTTTCAAGACTTTTCCATTTACCAGGACAGTGATATTGATAATATGTACCTGCCTGTTTGCTGTTCATGCAATGCGGTAATGCTTTTTCCTCTGCAATGAAGTGTTCATTACTTCAGAAAGAAGCATTGAGAGCTTTCATGCGATCCCTACTGGAACCACTTGTTCCCTCTCCACATGTTATGAACAGCTGTCTAATTTGGAGTCTGGCTTTCAAAAAGTTCAAGTCATGTGCAGTAATGAGGAAAAAAATAGTAACTTTTGCTTTGCTGTGTGATGTTTGTAATGAATAATTTATTATTTTTTTCACAGTTCTTGATTTTCAGTGTATTGTTGTTCACTGCTTGTTCTGCACTTTGCCAAACTTGTGCTATATTCTGATCTTCCAGTATTTTCACATGTATCAGACTCCTTATTTACACTTGCAAAAAGTCCCTCTTTGGCTTTCTTGCAGTCTCCCTTTAGGTACTGAAAATCTGTATGTAGGTCACCTCAAAGGTTTCTTGTACATCATTTTTCATTACTCATGACCATTATTTTTTCCAGTTTTTCTGCTATATCTCGAAAAGTGCTGTCATGCTTTTCTGTGCATGATTTACACACAAAAAAATTATTTAGGTTTTCTGTATTTTTCTTTTGTCAAATTTTTATTTTTTTTATTGCTTAATCAGAATTATCTTCATTCTTTCCTATCTGATTTTAGCACTCATATTTTACTTAAGGAATAAAATAAAATAATTATAAATAATCATAAAATCATTAAGTTAGTTTCCTAATGCAAAGATTTTTTGATCATTCTGTCCTGTAATACATTTAAATGTATCTGTTTCTTTACTTTTTAACCTCATGTTTTTTGGTTTTGTTGTGAGTTTGGTTTTGGTTTGTGTTTTGTTTTGTTTGTTTTGTTTTGTTTTTTCCCCAGCTGTATTCAACAGAAGATCTAAAATATAAACTAGGATCCTGTGCTATGTCAACTGAGGAAGAAGACATAGTTGGAGTTCATATCTTGTGTGAGATGAGTTGGAAGCTAGAATGTCTAGATGTAGACATTTACATATGAAAATCTTCCTATATTCTAAATGTATTGTCATAGCCAAAGCAAACATACTTTATGCATTAAATTATACATAAAAAACAATACACTTATTCCCAAGTTAGATACCTAAAGTACAGGCAACTAGCTCAGTTGGTGTCCTTATCTTGACCTGAGTCCCGTCTATGAGAATTCACAGTTATAAGTGTTGAAGCAAAATGAAATTTCATTGCTGCTGAAAATCGACTACAAGACGAAATCCATCCAGAAAGAAGATTGAATTAATTTTATGCTCCAGGAGTGCTGCTGATAACTTCCTGACATGGGTGACCAAGGACCAAAAAATACAAAATGCTCTGCTGGACCTGATACTTACAAACAAGGAAGAACTGGCCTTAGATGTGAAATCTGGGAGCAGTCTTGGCTGCAGTGACTGTAAAATAGTGTATTTTAGGGATAAAACCAGCAAATTGAAGCATCACAGCCTTGGATTTAAGAGAAGCATAATTTGCCCTGTTCAGGACTCTGCTTCCATGGGAGATGACCTTGGAAAGCTGTCTGACTTTCAAGGATCACTTATTCCAAACTATAGCATCCCAGCTCTCCCTCCGACCTCGGAGGCACAAGGAGACAGGAATGGGGGCTATGGTCACTTCACTGCCGACGGTCTCTCCATGGCTAAGGGAGAACAATTGTTCCCTTACTGCACTGTGGGGTCCTTCTCACAGGAGACAATTCTCTGTGAACTTTTCCAACATGAGAACAGTTCCCTGACAATTGCTGCAATGGAAGTCCATCCCTTGGGCAGCTGGACCCCTCAAACTGCTGCAGCATCATCCACTCCTCAGCAGGGCACAGTCCTTCAAGGACAGGCTGCTCCAGGGTGGGGTCCACTCTCCATGGGCATCCAGTAGGGTCAGAGACTCCTCTCAGACATCCATCTTCTCCAGCATGGTGTTCTCCACAGGCTGAGGTGGATCCCTGCATCCCCATGGATTCCCATGGGCTGTAGGAGCACAGCTGCTTCTCTATGGCTTGCACCACGGCCTGCAGGGGAATCTCAGCTCCAGTGCCTGGAGCACCTCCTCCCTCTCTTTCTCCACTGACCTTGGTGTCTGCAGAGTTGTTCCTCTCACACGTTCTCCTTCCACTCTTCTCTGGCCTCAATTACAATTGTAAAATAACTATTTTTTTCCTTTCTTCTGTTTTTTTTCTTTAATTTGCTATCATTAGGCATTACCATCATCTCTAAGTGGCCCAGCTTTGGCCAGTGGCACATCCATCTTTGGACCCACCAGGGATTGTCTCTGCCAGACATGGAGAAAGTTCCCAGCAGCTTACAGCAGAGGCCATCCCTCTAGTCCTCCCTACTGCCAAAAACCAGGCCTGCAGACCCAATATCGATTCTGTGAAGTAGCTAACTCATCAGAGGAGGAAGGTGCAGTGTTGTTTATCCTGATTTCAGTAAGGCTTTCCACAGTGTCTCTCATATCTTTCTCATCAGATTAATAGATGAAATATGGGTTAAATAAGTGATTGTTTTGAATGTATGTTTCCTTTGTTATGTTGTAAAATACTTGGGGAGAAAATGTTTTTTGCTCTTTATCTTCATGATGTACCAGTTTCTCCTGAGGGGTGTCTGACTACCTCAGTTACAACAAAATTATATATGAAATTTGTCATACATGACAAATACTCTAAATGACAGTTAACCCATATATATTTTCTGTCATACAGACTCACTAATCTGATATTGTACCTTCAACAGAAATTGGGAAAATACCACCAAATTATGCTCTAACTTAATACTGTTGCTATGTTCCTTCCATTCTCATATATCCACGTCTCAATATTTTCTACCTGCACGATGATTTTTCCCTCTGAGTTTTATTAGTTTTAATATTAACTTCATTGTCGACAATGTCATGTTACCTCCCACAGGCCTTTTAAGTTTCTGTTACATGAAGGGAATGTTTTTTATTTCATTTAATGATCCCAAGTTCTAGACCTATTAAGCAAACTAGTTCCATGCAAGGAGATGAGCCTATTTTGTTTTGGGCAAATGCCAAACCCTTTCAGTGAGAGACTGTTATATCAGACTTCTCAGCAAGAAAGAAGCAACGAAATTAGTGTGTGTCTGAATCTGAGATGAAAATTAGCTATTTTGAAAAACTAATCTCTGATAAATACAGCAAGGATTTATGACTAAAATTGCAGCCAGCACAGATGGTATTTGATGACATTATCTCAAGAGGAAAAGTATTATTTTTTTATGTTAAAAAATCAAGTGTATAGGTTTGGGATTATTTGTCAGAATGTAACACTCCACTATGAATGCAATCAGTGCATCTTAAAACCGACAGCTAGATCCTGTCGGCAATCTGCAAGATATTTCAAGCATGTACTGTCTTTTCAGAACACTTTTTTGCAGTCACTTTTCTTAACAAAGCAAGTTAAAGAGCTGTGTTTAAATACTGAAAGGCAGCAGTTTGTGATCTCAACCAAGTTATTTAAATCCTGAGTCTGAAAGCTTCTGTGTCAATTTTCATGTATATAAGATTATAAAGGGCATAAGGACAGTAAAAACACAACAAATTTGATTTCACAAATGCCGGTTACATGATCTGCTTCATTCACTCTCTTTCCTCCTTGCTTCTGGCTGTCCTTCCTTCCAATAAGAGTTTTTGCAGAGGCTTCTTTCATTTTGCAGTTTTAAGGTAACCAGGATAATAAATCTCTGGTCAGGCAAATTGATTTTCTTATCTAAAGAACAATCTAAACATAAAAAAGAAAAAATCTTATATGGAAAGTACAGAGATTGTTACTTCTTGAAGAGTCCTTGCTTTTCTAATTCAGAGTGTAGTTTCAAATATGAAATCGATAGATCATCTTCTTAAGCATAGGTGGTGTTCTAGATGTTGCCCACATCTGTTAGGTACCAAAGAACAAATGTAACAGACAATATCTTTCCTTGCATAACCCATCTCTTGTTAGAGCACAGAACTGACGTAAACTTAATTAATGACCATGTGATCTATATCATCACACTTCAATGAAAAAAATGAATTGCATTTTTTCTGCCTACACTTATGACTAAAATTAAGAAGGGATTTTCTGCCTCACAGTTTAAAATATTTTCATTGCACTTCTTGACTCATAACTATTTTTGTTTGTATCACCTTATTTAGAACCTTATTTAGAATAAAAGACAATTAAACATGGGCATAATTCAATCTTTTTTTTTAATATCAGTAATGTTGTCTTTTATGTTGTCATTTTAGCTTTCAATTATGTTTTGATGTGGGAAATTACATTTTAGGATCTTTCTTATGTTCATATCAGATCCACCTTCAGTTTCATGTCCTATATTTTCTACTTTTTGAATCAAGTAGGAATCGTTGGGAAACTGATAGATAGTAAAATGGAAATCATTATGACACTGCATAAATCCACCAGGCACCTTTATTTTAAATTTTTTAGATCTTGTTCTGGTCCTCAAAAAGGTATGGAAGTTTGGAAAGGTATGGTATCAGAAGTATGGAAAGGTGTTCAGATCAGAAGAAAATTAAATTAACTGGAAATCTGAAACCTGGAAAAGAGAAGGCATTCTGCTTAGCATCTATAACACAGATTGCATGCATAGGTTGGAAGAGGGTTTCTTTTCCTTAAAACAGGTCAAATTAAATATGTTGAGCAATGGTATCAGCCTTTAGAGTTTTACCTATATCAAGTGCTAATTAAATTCTTGATTTTTAATGATTTCCATGAGAGTTCATATATTCCATATATTCAGCTGTATTTTTATGCAATAAGACTCTGGTCTTTAATATAAATTTAATATAAATTGCATGTTTTTTCACATTGGATGTTACTAACTCCTACTAATTCCCTACTAAATGGGATTAATCATTTATGTGTCCGTAAAGACAAACTCGATTACTTTGAAATACCAAAATCCTCACTGACATGCTAAAATGAACCTATACTTAGCTAAAGCACCTCTGCTAGAACAAAAAATTGAAACAGAAGTCTACAAAAGTCATATATTACTTATATTGCATATTATATACTGATAGCAGATTAAGGAAAACAAAAAAGGGCCATTTCTTTTCTATAATGCAGATTCTGAGTCATTCTGTTTAAATATAATAAGATTTCTCATAATGCATCACTGAAGTTTGAGTTGCAATCAATGGGAAATCAGACTTATAGGGATATTCTGTGGCTAAAATTTTGTCTTTGTTTGAGAGTTTCAAGCAAAACTATCAGGACTTTCTCATAGTTACCATAAGTTAATTGTGTAAATGCTTCAAGAGTCCCTACAGAATTAGAATTAAAAGAATTCAAAATATTTTAACTTTTCCTAAGAGGAGTTTTAAAACAACATATGTATGTGGTTTTGTCCATGTGAAAGAGACTGAAACATCAATATTTTTCATGTTCAGTCAATTTCAATCCAATTTCAGATAGAAATGGGGGAAAATGTAATTCAGTATTTGAAAACTCTTCTGACTGACTTGAATATCTTTATCTGTGTGCAATTTATTAATTTTGGGTAATTTTCACACAGTCATTATAACCAAATAATGAATCTCAACCATAATAACCAATCTGTGAAGAATATATATATATAAGATGTAAAATAAAGTTATTTTTTCTGATCAAGCTGTTGTCGAGGGGAGTTGCTATATTGTTTGTTGTGACAGAGTTTAATAACTGCATGAAAACTATTTACAAGTTAATAGGAGAAGAGCCAGTATTAATGTGGTACCAAATATTTTGTAAGACTTATACGGAGTTCTCAATAAGATTTTTAGTTTATAGACAAAAAACAAAATAAAACAAAAACACCCAAACCCAAAAACTTCATTCTTTGAAATTTTTTTTTATTCATAAAAATGTTTCAGCCTTTTGTAAAGCCACAAAATGTATTACAAACACTTTTGGCAATGCAGGATTCTACAGCAATTTTGTTTCTTCAATCTTTGCTTTACAAATAGTTTTATTTATAACCTTGTCCTTATAAGAATAGCACACCAAGCAGTGAGTATATGACTGTTTAAATTGATTGCTATCTGTCAATTATTACATCTCACTCCAATCGTACATGCAGTGATGCTTCAGAAACAGAAATAGTAAATAATTAATTTGGAGATTAAATACACATATACATTGCAGGACTTAAAATCAGTTCCCTATTTTTCTGTTCATATATGTCTGAGGTGTGAAAAAAAGGGAAATATTATTAAGTGACTAAAAGTGAATTTTTATCAAAGACTGCTATATTTTTTTCACTATTATTTACTAAGCCAAAACACACAAACAAAAATTTCATGGGCAAAAACCTTTATTCTTTTTTGCTTTGAACTTCAAACTTCTCTGTAATTTGCTTTTTTATGAGGTATATATCTACATTTATTTCACTAGATAGAATGAGAGCTTTTTTGAAGGAAAATGCAAAAGACTATTTTTCTGTCTGTTTTAAAACTTTTGAAATTAACAGCAGAGCATTAAAAATATAAGGAATTTTCTTATTTGTAGTATTTACAAGTGATTTAAAATTTGAAATGGAAAATCTTGAGTGTGAAGAGTGAGAAAAGGAAGGACTTGAATGAATTTAGAAGGGGGAAAGTTCATTTTCAAAGGATATGATTAATTAGTTGCCTTGGGACTGAAACTAATTAGGAAAGGAATAAGAGCAGAAAGACTTTTTTATTTAGTCTGTATGTAATATAAGGTCTGATGCTCATGTAGATTTTATGTGTATTTCTAGGACTGAGTGTTCAAAGAAATGGCAGAAAATTTTGTGTGCTTTTGCTCTATTTTGACCTAGACAAAATAGACAGAATTGTATACCATCTTTTTTTTACCATATCTCTTGGGCAAAGCATCATAGCATAATAAAACTAGCCAAACTGAAGAAATACACCTGGAAGTAAATCTCTGGCATCAATTCAAGGGACAGATATAGCTAGGTCAAGAAACTAAACTTTTATCCTGTATTTAAAAACTAAATCAAGCTGAAATAGCTTCACAACAAAGGCATTTCAAATATATTACATATAACCAATGTAATGTCTTACTTCTACAGATCAGAAAATTTAATTGGAGAAAAAAGACCCATCACATTTCCCTACAGTGATCACAGGTTATATATATATGGTTAACACTAAATGAAAATTATAAAAGTATCATTCTTCAATTTACTTTGAGTCACATGTATTAAGCATGGCAAACCTGATACTTATGTTTTAATTGTTCTAGAAAGTCATACAGAGAATAATCTCACCACTTAAAGATGCAGCTAAAAAAAACAAGCCTCTCTAAGATACTATAGGGACTTAGTTTTCTTTGACTTAATGTTTGTTAGCATTTTGATGATGCACTGTGTATATTAATGTTTTGTTTCAGTACAGTAAAAGAAATCAGCATAATCATTGATTGTGTTCTGAAATTAGCATTAATTTTTCATTAACAGGAGTGAGTATATATATATGTTTAGTAAGCAGTTTAAAATATATTTTTCTTATTATTGCTTCAATGTAGTGCATTTCTAGTACTTCACCTGGGTTATTTTGGGACTACTGACAATATAAACTTAAACATCAGCAACTTAAAAGCAGTCAGCTTATATCTTTCCATTAGTGGTTTGGTTTTTTTTCTAATTTCAGAGAATTTTCTTAATGAGGATGATTGAAACAATTGTTGTTCAAACTGGTATGTAAAATTAAAGGTCTTTCTCACCACAACTGTTCTTTTTATAATTTTCACTTGAAAAAGTTGGGTTGCTCTTCCATTAATAAGGCCTGTGAGGGAGAATGGTAAGGAATTTGAAATATTTTGCTCCTAACCGTTCTATGCCAGTTTCCCAGCTGCCACATTTATTGCCCTGTAATCCATATTTTTATGCTGAGAACGTAATGATTCCATTGTGTTTGAAATAAAGAAATTTATGCTGAATTTTCTCTAAGCTTCAGCCAAAGGGATATTCTATTTCACATAAAACATTAAAAAGCAAACCTCAGTTATAAAAAAAAATTGGTGTATCTCATTTGTTCAATAAAACAAAAAGGGGCTAGGATGATTTATATCGTGCAAAATAATTTAGGGTCTTAATCCAATATTGGAATTGTTTGAGGGAGAGCAAAATGAAGCTCCAAAACACTGTCTTAACTTAGGTTTAAAAATTAGAGAGGAATTGCTTCTTTATCCATAACAGAAAAGTGAAGGATAACAAAAAATATTAGATCTAAATGTATTTTTATTTAAAATTATTTTAAAAGGTGTGTAAAAGCTGGACAACAGTTGGTTGACTATACCTGTTTTATTGTAAAGGTGAAAATGTAGAAAGCAAAATATATTTAGGGGAAAAACTGAGCAAACTAGCCAACAAGCCAGTGAAAAACTGAATGATAGATCAGCCTGGTGACTGGTTTAGGAATTTTTTGACAAATAGTGGAACAGCTGTTCGCAGCTGAATCTATTAAACATCTTGCAAAGGAGGTCTTTGTATGGCTGTCTACAGGGAATTTGGAATAATTGTTACTCTAAAAAAGACTAATAGGAATCTGATATAATATGAAGATGATTATTATTTTCTGTTTTCCTTTCATTTCAAAGACCTTGAACATATTTTTGTCAAAAATACTTTCTAAAATAAACTGCTAACATCTAAGGTGCAGATCACATATTTATTTGGGCCTCTCCAAAACATTTTTTTTTTCCTTTGGATAGGTCATTATTTGTGCACAGCTGAAATGTTATTAACAACACAATGTGTACCATGAGGTACGGGTGATAAGAGCTGATTTTTATATATTTTGGTGGTAGATGCCTCTCATTTATATAATTTCTTCAGATTTTCTTGAGTTATCAGTAAAGTTAAAGTGATTTCAGTCATGCCTAAAAATCCAAACTGAAGTTAGTACTGTCTTTGAGACTTCACTGTTTCATCAGTTTTTATTTGGTTGCAAGAGTATTATTACAATGAACTTCACCTTCCTAAAAGTACTGTTTTAATCTTATAAAACTCAATCTTGTCAAGTTCATTATATATATTTCCATGTTTGTAGAATTCTTTTCTTAATGTCTTATAGAATCTTGTAGAATGATTTGGGTTGGAAGGAATCTTAAAGTTCCTCTAGTTCTAACTCCTCAGCATGAGCAGAGGCAGCTTCCACTAGATTGGGTTACTTAAAGCCCCATCCTTCCTGGCCAAGGACAGACTACCCACAGCCTATCTGGGCAACCTGTTCCAAGTCTCACTATCCTCACAGTAAAGAATTTATCCTTTAAATAAAGAATCTAATCTAAATAATAAATCTAATCTAAATCTGATTTCATTCTGATTTAATCCATTATCTCTCTTCCTACCACCATACACCCTAAAAAAAAGTCCCTATTTCCCTTTCTTTTATCCCCCTTTAGGTTGCTAAAAGGTGTCCCCAGAGTCTTCTTTTCTCTACAGTAAACATGCACAGTTCCTTGAGCCTCTTTATAGCAGAGGTGCTCCTGTGTATGGTAACACTGGTTTGTCAAATTCAAAACAGGGTTTTTTCACCTTTTGTGACATAAAAGATGAAGAGTCCTGAATCGAAATTTTGAGCTGACAAAATTTCAATGATATAACAGTTAAACCTAAATAATCAATATGCATATTGTATGCAGACATGAGGGGTTTGATGTGAAGGAGTACAGAGAATGAAAGAGCCTGCAGTAAATTTGGTTAACACTGAGTTTTGAAGAGTATCTGGGTTTTCTCAGATACAGCAAAGACACAGATTTTACTCTTATATCGCCAAGTCACAGTATGATTGAAGTTGGCAAGGACCTCCAGAAGTCATCTGGTCCAGCCCCACTTCTCAAGCAGGGCCACCTACAGCCAGTAACCCCTGCCCATGGCCAGAGAACTTCTGAATATCTCTGTGCCAGTCCTCAGTAACACTCACAACAAAAAAGGTATTTCCTTATGCTCAGACTGTTCCTTCTGTGTTTTAATTTGTGACCGTCGCCTCTGGTCCTGTCACTAGGCACCATCAAAAAGAGCATGTCTCCATCTTTGCATTTTTCCTTGAGATATTTACATACACTGATGTCTGAGCTTTCTCTTCTCCGGACTAAAGAGTCACAGCTTTCTCAGCTTTTTTTCATATGAGAGATGTTCTAACCCTTTCATAATCTTGATATGCAGAAGACTCCACACCTCTTTAAAGCTGAATAGTAAGTATGTATTAGATATGTATTAAATCCAGTGGCCGGGCATATGCGGGATCATTCCCAAAGTCACATACACCAAAAGTAAAGATCGTTCCTCTTTTATTCTCTGCAATCTAGGATTATGCAATACACCTAATTCACTCCCTAACCCTGCCTAGCCTCACTTCGTGTGGTAATTAGCCCCCAGTCCTGTCTGCACCTGCACCTCCCCAATTTGGGGGTCGTCAGTGGTCTCTGATGAAGGCTTCCAAGCTCTTCTTCGCATCTGAACTTTTCACCTTTCCTCTTCACGCATGCTCTCTGGCCCCTTGGTCATAGTCCAAGTTGCAAGACTGGTCCTGACCAGTTTTGGGGTCTAACCAATTCTTCTATCTCAGTCTTCTGGCATTCTTGTCTCCTTTTACCCTGTGTTTGGGTTATAACTCCTTCCTTATCACAAAAGTCCCGTGCTCTTTCACACTGTTTTGCTAGCATGGCTAGCAGATGTTCATCCTGCTTTTGAAAGCATAGCAGAAGTCACAGGGGCAATATACATTTCTCTACCAAGTGGAATACATTTTAAGGATAATATACATTTCCAAGTTAGCTATCCCTAATTTATCAATCCCTAAATTTTTAACTTCCTTGTCTCAATCTTAGTCGCCCTTCTTTGGGTTTCCAGTATTTTCATCTGTCTCTTTTTATAGTGTGAAGCCTAGAACTGGACACAGTGTTCCCCATATTTGGCCTTACCAGAAGTGAGTAGAGCAGAAAGATCACCTCCTTGACCTCTGTCAACATTCCTCCTCATGCAGCCCAGTGTCTTGGATTCTAGTTAAATCTGGAACAGCCATTTCAGAAGAGCAAAGAATCAGATATTCCAAGTTACTTACATTTTATTATAAGATACCACTTGAGCTCTGGGCTTCAGTTTGATGCTCTCGTACCTAAAGAACAAAGCACAGACATTGGGCTTGACTTAATTTCTTCCCATATGAGTCCCATAAGGTGTGTCATATTTCTCCAGCAATGTGTTCCAATGGAAAGGGAGTAGATCTGTTTAAATCACAGTAGTACGTGTTTTACTCTGGGTGAGAACTTTCAACAGTCTCACATGTGAGATGGGCAATTGACATCTGTGGCTGACAGTAAGGTTACCTCAAAATTGCCAGTTAACAGCTGTACTCTGAGGTCCACAGCTGGTACCTGGCTCAGGAAGTGCATGGCAGTACCAGCACCTCTCATCTGCCTATGCCATATAAATTCTTCATTTCCACTGCCCTTTTCCACATTGTTCCTGCCTTAAATCAAAGAGTTTATAAACTGTGATGTAGCTCTTAGTATGAAGAAACTACTTTATATTTCACAATTCCTTCCAGCCTACATTCTTCTGTGATTCTGAACTGTAAATTAGGGCAAAAACATGGATTTGAATATCCATCTACATTTAAAAGTAGCTATAAGGCTACAGAAAATAAATTAGAAAGCCTATAGTACATTCTCTGTACTCATGAAGAATTGCTGTACACAAGGAGCTCATATTCCTGTGGTACAAGCGACCTGCAGGCCTGTCTCGAACCATGTGTGACAGGGGTTGGAACTGCAGGGAAGTCAGAAGAAAGTGAGTTGGAGAAGGGGTAAACTGACCTATGTTTACTGTAAAGATTTCAGTTTCAGGAGAAGCAGTCATCATCAATAAGATTTACCTGCTGGAGTAAAAAATAAAAATCTTATATGTGGATTTTGGATCCTATGGAACAATTTTTGAATGAAAGTTTAAGACTAATAACATGTGCTTTCATTTCTGGTTCTGTTTTTGTAGAGGAAAGTATTGTCAAAGGGATTAAAATACTTTTTTGGCCTGTGACCTGAGTGCCCCAGCTGTAGAAAAAGAAACGAGAACAATAAAATTTAAGAATTATTGTAGTTGGTTAGTATTCAGGTTTTTTGTTTTGGTTTATTGGTTTTGTCTTGGGGTTTGGGGTTGTTTTGTTTTTTTACTTTAGGCTTTCAATTTCAAAAATATTGTATTTAAATGGACATTTACTTTGGGAAGTACATAGATAATATGAATTATGCAAAGCAAGAACTGGCTACCCAATATCCATTTCCCAGTCCAGAGGTACTAACTGTGACAGTCTACAAAATCAAAGAAAAAACACTTATGTAAGTGAAAGGATGTCTGATTGAACACTGAATTGTATTTATTGCTTCTGGGTGGAAAAGAGATACTAAATCCCCGTTTGGGAGAAGAGCCTGACCTAATGCATGCCATGGCAATTCTCTACAGTCCTTCACTTTGTTTATTCTTAGTGAGTGCATTACAAAGGTGCTCCTTTATACATTTTTACATAAAGCACTTTCTAAATTCAAGCTGTGCTAATGCGATTACTGGGAGTATGAGCACACAAAGGCTGGTTTCTTATCCCCACATTTAAATTCTATATACTCTTTCTTCTACTTCATTTATATTCTGGTAAGCATCTATGTAATTCTTCTTTTCTTTTATCAAATGTATGAGCAAACTATAGCAAAATCATATCCAACATACACAAATCTTCCTTAGCAAATCAAATCTGAAGTCAGAAATACAAATGATGAACTAGAAACAGAAAAACATATTATTTTTTTTTCTCAAATAAAAAGTATACTACCAACAACAACAAAAAAGACATTTTTCACAGTTAAAATGTGTAGCAGAAGCTTTTTTCTTCACATTAACAAGCAAAGAGAAATTGGAAAGGATATATTCCTAGTCACTTGGAAGAAAAATTGGTTGGCTATTGGTTGCTTTCTGGTACCCATATATCTTCATGAAATTATAGAATGTTTTAAAGAGAATTTCTCAATTTTTTTCTTTCTCTTCCCCTGCCTTCTTCCCTTCCTCATAGTATATGAAGATTGTTTGCTGTACTTACACAGACACATGTCGATGAACTAATTTTGTTCAGTTTTCACTTTTTGATGTATAGTCCAAATGTTTTTTTAACTGCATTTTTATTTGATCAGTCTGAGTAATTGCAGCAAAACTATTTTAAAAAATTTAAATGTTGAGAACTTTTGAAGTATTACATACTGATAAAATGGCAATTTGCAAGAGTTGCCATCTGCAAACAATGTTTTCAAACAGTGTTACAAGCTGTTAGCCTTTTGGTCTTCACAACCTAAGCATAACCTCAAAAATAATAATGACCTGATCTCTCGCTACTGAAAACTGTTCTCATTTGTGGCAGAGAAATTCTGTATCTAGGAAGAATTTGATAAATTGGGTCAAGCACGTTATTAGCTTGCAGACATGGTTTTGGCAGGGGTGTCGTGGGGGAAGAATTAGAAAATTATCTCTAACCAACAAAGCAGATACTAATTTCTTTCTGCTGAATGTTTTAAAAATTAGACATTTGTTTTAGCAGCGTTTACAGAGTAATCTGAGCTATCTGAAGGGCAACCTAACCAAACAACAAACAGCAAGCATGTATGAAATTCTTATACACCTGTTTAACACTCCATCTGAGTCATCCTGGATTTTGTGGTAATATCTGAATAGTCTAGGAGATATGACAGAAAAGCAACTACTATTATCTAAAGTGTTTGTTTTCAGTGCTTTAACACCTGATGCCCATGAGCTGAAAAGTGCTGTCTTGCTCAATCTAGGCTTCACTGTGGGAGAGGGTGACAAGCATGTGGGTGAGGAAAAGCTCACATGCTTGTCACCAGCTCGCAGGTCTGGAGTGCATCTTCTTAGGGACTCTGATGCCACAGCAACTCAGTTGTGCAGATCACTCCTCTAGAGTGGAGTGGGACTGGTGAAAGAAAGAAGCTGCAATAGGATAGAGACAGCAATATTTCAAGTGAGATTAAAGTCAGTATTTGACCCTTAATAATGCATTAACATTGGATCCCAGCATTAAGTGGTTGATTTTTAAATACTTTAGGGTTACGCTTTGCTAGCACAAATCAGTGCAGGAACTGATTTACTGAAGAATGCATTGATCTACAACCACTGATCCATTGCGAAAGGAAACTTTTAAATTTTGTTCTGAGAAGCTGATTTCGGGACACATAAATTTTAATGTCCTAAAATACAGTCTGTAGGCCACTGGTGACCAATTGATTATGACAAATAAGATTAAGTTGTTTTTTTCCAGTACTTTTGATCACTTATTAAAAAGCGATTACTCTAAAAGAAAAAAATAATAAAAATAAATAAACATGTTTTATTTTGAAAATCAATTGCATATCATGGCAACTTAAAGACCTTAAAGATACTGGCATTTATCATCATAAACTCAGCTCCTTAGCAGCAAGCAAATATCTCATATCATACATCTTGTGGAAATAGCAACATTTTACATGTACATATCCCCAAAAAATACCTCAGCTAAATGTTTGTAAGCATTACTCAAGATGAATTCAAGTGTTCAAGATGCATTCAAGCGTTCAGGGTCAGGAGGGATGGGGCTCTGAGAAATCTGCTCTAGTGGTAGGTGTCTCTATCCATGGCAGTGGGCCTGGAATTAGATGATCTTAAAAATCCC
Organism: Poecile atricapillus; assembly: GCF_030490865.1. Taxonomy (NCBI): domain Eukaryota; kingdom Metazoa; phylum Chordata; class Aves; order Passeriformes; family Paridae; genus Poecile; species Poecile atricapillus. Next base: position 58,540,199 of record NC_081289.1, on the reverse strand, counting down.
TTCCAACACAAATAATTCTATGATTCTGTGACTCTACGATGTATTCCATCTGATTCTATTTGGATCTATTATTTGATAATCTTACAATATTACAATATTGTAAGCATTTTATACATTTTTGCTAAGACATCCTTAAGTTTTGCTCCTATAAACCTTTCAGACTGATCAGTCAAATAACATAAGTATTTATTTCTTAACATTACAACTTAAACATCACACTTTAGGTCTTACAAGGTTGTTATCCATATTCCTTTAATAAAAAAACATTTTTTACAATACTTTATATATTTTTATGCATTGTTTCTAAGAGCCTTAAAAAAGACAATAATGTTAGAAAAGTGGATGTTCTTTATTTAAATAAATATTTTAATGTATGAAAATAAATATTCTGTGTTTCAAAAGGATGTAACTTCATCAGCACTTTTGACATTAAAAATAATGTATTAATATGTCAAGATATTCAAAAAAAGATTTTTTTTCTTATTAATTAAAATATTTTGATTCAAAACCCTTTAGAATCTAAACACCTACTTTGCAAATTTTTAGGAATATAATTAGCAAAAGTAGTTTGCTATGATTTCTAAAAAAATAAAATACCTAATTCTCCATAACATCACTAGGATTTTTGATGAGCTGTTGAATTATCTAAAGCTGAAAAAGAGTTCCTTTTATTCTCATAGAGTAATAGTAATTAAAAAATATATCTCAGTATTTCCCAGAAATTATTACATCAGAATTTATTTCATAAAATAATAGAAGCTTTCAAATCAACTTGTTTGGAGCCCTAGAAGGTAGGTTTTTAAAGTTATTTTAGACCTGTGGTTTCTAGACCTCTGAATTTGTCAGGAAATCTTTGTGTAAGACTATATTAATTCATAAATCTATATTTTGTTTAATAAACATATTGGTCTATGTAAACTCAAGGAAGTAACCAATAATTGTGCGTAGTGGCTGCAAAATTAAGTCCTACATATTTATCAACAGTGAGGATTCTGTTTTCAATCTGGGCTGCGAAGTTCTTACCAATATTTTTTCAATGGTTAATCTCCAAGAATAAATTGATGTTGGATGTAAAACAAGATATTATGTAACCAGTTCGTCTGGTAAAACACAACATTAAGCATGTTACATGGGGTTTTGTGTAGATTAACTGGAAATAGGTAAAACTGTCATGGCTTAAACTTGAGTGCAACAGTCTGAAAAATGTATAATGCTAAGTAGAAACCAGGAGTACTGACAAAGGACTAAATAAATGTAAAGGCTGGAATATTTCCAGCAAAGTAATAATTTGTGTTGTAATTCTTATTTATTATAACAAATAATTGTAGGGAGAACGTCAACAGTTAATAATTACTACATATTTCCATTAAAAAATTGGTTTAGAGGTCCCATAAGTGATTTGTGCAGCAGTTTAATTGCATAAAAACTGCAGACATTATTCAGAAACAAACTGAATCACTATAAATGAGTGTTGCAAGGACAAGGGTAGCTACATGACAGACCTAGAGGCTACTCCAAAGCTGCCAATATAATTGAGGAATTTGCCAAGGAGACAGATGCTGCTGGCAGAAAATAGTGTTCCACTCCTTGACATTTGGGTATAGTAATGGTCAAACCTAAGAGAAACATAAGCAGAACTGTTCTTCATTCCCATGCAATGTTTTATCTACTAAAGGTGAGCACAGCCGTGTTTTCCTGGTTCTCTTAGACAAACAAGAACTTGATTTGTACACAAATAATGAACTTTTCAAAATCTGCTATGAATCTAAAATTTTACCTGTACTGCAACACAGAGATACTTCTAAGGAACAGCAGCTTGATAGAGAACAGTTTTTAGCAGAATCAGAGTGATCTTCACAACACTCAAGTCAGCAAGTCAGATCCAACAGTTTCATGTTTGTAGTTCTGATACTTTACACCTTGCAGTATTCCAGGAAGGACTGTCTTGGGTCATACTGTGCACACTACTGAAGTCTGGGGAATAACTTGAAGCAGAAAGTTCCATTTGCTCTACCACATAATGCTTAAGTGATAAATCAGGTCAGGGGAAACCTGAGTTGGAAGCATGAATATAAACTGTAAACCTGCTGCCTGAAATTGCATTTTAGAATGGACCATATAGCTGTTGATCAGTGAGAGCACAGCTGATATTGATCTCTGACTTTTTGAACTTAGGAAGGGCAAGGGCTCAGAGTATGCCCTAAGAGATTGCTCTGTGGTGAATACACAGACAACATGTTCATTAGTGAGAGAAAATGGAGTACAGCTAAGAGCAGGAAATCCACTACAGGTGTAGGACACTGGCTACAAAAAATCTCAGAAAGAGCACTGTTGGAGAGATACAAAAGGTTGCCTTTAGGCTGACCTACTGAAGAATGAAAACCAACAAAGAATTTAAGAAGAATACAAAAACACAAGTCCTGTGTAAATAGAAGTTGCTTATTTGTATTTTTACTTGAATTTTGAGTTTAGAGAAGGATCCAGAGAAAACATAAAAGACAGTAAAATACCGAATAAAATGTAATATCTGTTGTTCACATAGGAAAAGGAAATTCTGGTTATCTAAAAACTGTGGTGGGTCTGAAGATCCTGGAATCATGGCAGATTTATTTCTGAAATTGAATTGAATAACCTGAGTGGACATGGTTGCTCAAATGGTTAAAGTGGACATCAAAAATTATTAAGAAAGAAAGAAGGAGTAAACCAGAAAATTTCATTATGGCAATATTCCATTATGTGGAAACCCTTTATTCTTTTACTGCCTGTAAGACTGCATGAAAGTCTCTTCTTTCTATCTCAAAACCTCTGGAATAGAATACAAATAGAAAGAAAGTAGAGAAAATAACAAAATATGTTAAAAGGTTACCGTGTAAGGACAGATGAAACGACTATAACTCTTCTTCCTGGTAAAGAAGAAACCACAAAACAGTAAGCTTTGTGTTCCTAAAGTCACATATGGTATTTAAAAGAAGACCTCCACAGGTTTATTACCTAGTTTTTCTAGGGAATTGAAGCAGATGAGCTTCCTTCCTTAGGCAGGAAACTAAGTTGGTATATTTTCACACAAGATAAAAAAATCTTCGGGACTAATTGAAAACAAAGAAGCCCAAAAATCTTCAAAAATAATGGCAGAAAAGTGTTGTTTTCTTGGTAGCTGAGGGCTTATACCTCTTTTTTAGCTGTCTATTTTTCATAAGTACCTACTAGAGTCTCATATTAGATAGAAGGCCTTTGACCATTTCATATAGTTTTAACTTGCTGTTCTTTATGCTTTACTCATCACAAGAGAAAATAAAAAGGGATATCAGGACTAATAATAAAAAATTTAAGATATTTTCCATTGCTTTTTCATTATTTTTTCTTAGATATTATTTACAGACATTGATGTCTTAAAACTCACAGCTATGACATGACTGGGTTAGATAAGAGAATTTAAGATCCTCTGAAGCTGTTTGTAGAATGAAACTATGACACAGACATAGTCTTAAAAAAAAGCTGGAATGGATGTAGCTATCTAATTTTACCTCTGGAAGAATTATGACAATTCAACCTTACCCTCTCCCATCTTTCATATAGTTTTCATACATATGCTCTTCCCTTGCCCTGCCTTATCTTGCTTTTCTCTGGTCATGGTTTTGCCAAATTGAATCAAGTCTTTTGTCTTACTGTCTCAGTTATAGCTTTGTGTGTAATCGTGTCTGCCGTACCAGTTCCACAGGATGTTCAGAGTTTAATAAGGCTTCAATTCTTTCAACTGTTATGGCCCATAAAGTGATTGCTAAGGGAAAGTCCTAAGGTGAGTCAAGAGTTACCATGGGAGCAATCTGTCCTAACCAGCCTACTCTGCTAAATCCATTAGGACTACAGAGTCATTTGACTCTGGATCTGAGCATTTAAATGGAGAGACAGCTGGCAATAGCTCAAAGCAGCTGCTCTCTTCACTCTCTCCCTGCTGCCAGGACAGGTGGTATCTCAAAATTATCTTGTTTTTTGATAAACATATAATAAAATTGCATCCATTTGGTTGTATTTGGAAAAAAACTAGTACCTCTGTCAATCTTCATCAAGCCCCTACCATTTATAATGTTGCAATAACTGAAAACTAAAATGGCAGGTGCCTCGTACATTACTTCTGAAAAATGGACCAGATATATTGGACCAAGTCCTGCTAGTGGTCAAGTCTAGCTGAGTCTCTGCACTCTTCAAGACACTGTACAGAGTTTGGGTTAAGTTATCCTTTTCCTCTTACTCTGCCACCCAGGGGTTAATTTCCAAGACACTGTCCAGGACAACTTGGAATTAGGAAAATACACCCATTACTAGATATTAAGCATTCCTTAATCTCCTAGATTTTGTCTCCTAAAAATAAAATAAGTAACCTCTACTCACTCTTAAGAAGTACTTGGTCAACTTTCCTTTAGAAATAAAATAAGCCAAAACATAGTCCTTTTTTTTTTTTGTTTTTTGGTTTTTTTTTTGTTTTTTTTTTTAATAAATCCCACTGGAGTATGCATTTTATTTCTTCAGCTTCCAAATTACTGTTAAGTTGTTTAGCATGGTTCTCCTAATAACCTCCCTCTGATGGCTCTTTTCTATATGCCTTTGGAAGTTAAATCTAATTAGAGTAACTGTAGAACTGTTTGGCATATGTCTCATAAAATTCTTTACCCCCTGCCCTCCTCCATACTTAATACTTCCTAATTAACTCTGAAATGAAAATGAAAAGGAATTGACACACATACCAGTTTTCACCCAGACAGGCACAGTAGAGGTCCCCACAGAGTATCTCTGAAAACCACACTCACAGATAATGAATAAATTAGTTTAAAAAACAGAGGAAAAACATTTTTTTTCTTTTATATGACTTACACCCAAGTCTTCACTTTCTAAAATATGTCTTTTTGTTTATTGATAACCCAAGTAGATCCCTTTAGATCAAAACTTATTACTTTCCAGTAAGGGTGAAGTTCATACTCCTAAATTGGAGTGCTTATGCATATAATCTGTATAGTAACAGATTAAAATTAAGTTTAAACGCATGTTTCATGTGTAGTAGAAATAAAAAAGAAAGTGAACAAAGGACCCAAAATTACTATTATCTATAAAAGTAACTATTAATGTTGATGCTCTAAAGAAGCTGAATATCTTAAGCTTATATTTTAATTTATATAGAATCAGTCTCTGTTGCTCATGAACTTGTGTCTTTTATAAACTGATTTTCCTCTTTCCAATTTCAAACTTCTAGGGGCGGTGAATATATTTTATATGGGCATCAGGTTTTACAGTCTTCATTTACAATTGAAATAGTCTTGTTGGGCCAGCAGTGGCTAACAACCAGACTCCCACCAAGCCACTCGCTCACTCCCCTCCATTCAGCAGGAAGGGAGAGAAAATAGGAAAAAAAGCAGTAATAAGAAATCTCATAGGTTGACATAGAGACCGGGAGATTGTTTACCTGATAGAAGTGTTGGCAAAATGGATTGGACACACAAAAAAAAAAAAAAATAAATATGCCAATATGAGTAAATTTGCTGGTGAGAAACAAAAAGACAAACAATAAAACTGGAACTTTACTCATCCCTGTCATGGTTTAGGACTATGCAGCAATGAAATGAAGCTGATCCAACATATGCTGTTAAATTTAAAAATATGACAAAAAATATCACTGAGGTCATGTACATAATTTTACTTTTTTTTTTTTCTTCAGGTTGGGTTCTTTTAATTGAATGGGTCATCTGAGGTGTTTCTGCTTAGCTCTCCATGTCACCCTTGTGACTATAATGTTGGCTAGAGTTAGTAATCATGATTGGTGTAAAAATTCTGTTCATATTAACCTTATCAGTCAGCTTTTTTAATGTCACCATTATCATAGCCTCTTTAGGTGAATTTATATCAGCATTTAAACTAGCTCAAAAGCAGAGCAAATAATCTGAAAATTAAATCAGAAAAATCAACTGTCAGTAAAAGAGGATAAGCCTAGAAGAGATTATTTTTCCAAATAAAATATATTTGTCTCCCATATTAAACATATATCCCTTATGTTTATCTCTGCAAGGTTTTTTCTATTTATCCAGCTCTTATTTCTGATAATTTGATAATATTAAATTATTAAATTAATTAAATTTAAATATAAATTATTAATTATATAAATGTATTAATTTATTATATTTAAACTTATTAAATTAATAATATGTTTAATGCTAAAACTGTCATTTGATAACAAGCATCTTAAAAACCTGAAAACAAAGGTCAGTTTTGAAGAAGGTTCAAACAGATATAAATGCTTAGCTGTTATATGAAGAGAAAGGCAAGGGATATTGTGTATGTCTACACAGGCATTGATAATTCTTGCAGCAATTCAATTCTTTTTTAAACCATCCTAAATTTGCTAAATGGGCTCTACTTTTACTATTACCCTGGGGTAATATTCATGTGGGAAGGAGGTGTTCCCTCTGTGTACCTTGCTATCCTGATTTAAACTCCCACAGCAGCTCATTAACAGTTTCAAGGCAGACCTTATGAGAAAAAGATTTATAAAAAAACAAAACACACTATTCAACTACTACACCTATACATAGCTGCTGACACTATTCCACCTCTGTAAAGACAAAAGGATTCCAAGAGAACTCGTACCACAACACTAAAATAAATGAACAGTAGAATCTGAGCCTGAGGCCACCAACACCACGGGTGGTCCAGATCAGAAAGATGTGGAAGGAGCAACACTGATGCCATGCAGTACTCCTTTCTTTTGGAATGTTTGGCTCTCACCTCAGATTTCAGCATTCATTTGCTTTCATGCCAGAAAGCAAATGTTTGTTTTGTTTTTCTTCCCTATATGGGTCCTATTTTTAATCTCACGAGCATTCATCATGGCAAAGCATGGAATGGGTGACCAAAGTACACAGTTTTGGACGCTGTCTCACCAAAGACTGCTTTGGAAACAGAACAAATCTTGTCACCTTCTAAATCTAATATTTCACACTCACACCTCAGCTGGGAGCAGACAGAGGTGAAGAAAGACACAAATATACAACAAAGTGGATCACTAGACTAATGAGGAAAAAAATCCCACATGAGCACACTCCTCCAGAACAGACCTCAGGATGTCATGTGACTCATCAGAAACCTTCTGAATTCCATTCTTGAGAACGACTGTTGACCAAGACCCACAGGGACGTGGATAGTTGAAGACAGTAGCAGGGTAAAGCAGTAGGTACAGGGAAAGTTGCACTTTTGTAACAATTTTAAGAGTATTACTGATGTTTTCTTGTATGAATGAAATAATTTATATGACTGGATTCTTATAATGTTCACTACACTTACAAAAAAAAGAGATGGGGCATGTGGTATTCTCCTTTCACCCATAAGTGCATTATGGGGGCAACAATGGATTACATATTGGTTTTGAGCACAATCAATGTGATATAAACATATAGTAAGAAAAATGCACATATACATATATATGTAGACATGTATGTATATTAAGAAGCATCTTACTGAAAGAGATTTGAATTGGTTACAGTCCTCCTGTTTGTCCTAAGGAAAAGGTCACTCAATATTTAACTAATGATAATTTTTATTCTTAGTGGGGAGTGGCACATTCACACATGTGCATGGAAAAGAGTATTAGTCAAAAGAGACCAAATTATGCCCTCACTCCTATCTGTAAAGCTCTGTTAAAGTTAGGGTATTTCATCATTGAAATAGAAAGTAGAACTTGGCCTCCATAGCTACGAAATTAATATTAATAATAGCAACATTTTATATAAGCTGGATCTTAGTTCTCATGAAAGTTGTTAACTCTTAAAGATTTCCAACCTACTTCCTGCAGCAGATCAGACAGCTCAGGAGCAATGCCAGGGAAAACTGCTCAAATGGTTTTATCATTGTGCCTGAGTACTGGTGTGGTGGGACTGCTTCTAAAGGAGGGGCTGTATTTCACTCAGTTGGGATTGGTTGAATTATTTATTGCAGTCACTGAATTATTTATTTCTGTTCATAAACAGGCTTTGATTTGTATAAATGTATTTGACAGGCATCATTGTTCAATCAGTGTAACCACAAAAAAAATCCAGCTTTTGAATGCCTCAGTAAAGACTCAGTCTTGCAAGGCACTGAGACTTGTCACGGCATTTTTTGTGACATGGCATTTTTGCTCTTTGAAAAATTGACTGAAGGCTTCAGGACAGTGGTGAATGACAAATAACAAACAAGACAGAGCAACTGGTTTGTTATGTTAACAGATCTTCACACTTCCATACAGATCATCCTTAAGGACTGCGTTCTCTGATATCTATGATCAGGCAAATACCACCTTCCCTCTTTTTTGTCAATATCAAATAAAAAGGGTCAAAAACAAACACTGAACTAAATGGCTTCTAGAAATCTGAACAACCATTCATGTATATAGGACTTTATAAATCCCACATAAGTTTTAGGTCAAGAAAAAAAGAGGAAGAAGAGGAAAAATAAAATATAAATTACATTCAGTTTTGTCTACCTTGAAATTCAAAACCTAGGCAAAATGCTGACTAAGTCTGAATTTCACAGTAGGACAAGATAAAACAATTTCTCCCTAATTTGCTTTTCCTTTCTCCTTACAATTTTTTTTCACCTGCTTTGGATCATCTCTGGAACTCATAAAGTCCTGTGATGGGCTGATTTGTCACACGAAGTTGGTAAAATATATATTTGTATACAGCTATATCTCTATGTTGCTGGCTATTTTATATGTTAAAACCACTTAGGGAAAGGTTTGATAAAGACTAGAAGTAGCATAAGGCAGAGGGTAAAGAGGGAGATATCATATTAGCTAGAACCTGCTGTTTGACACAAAATGGATCTGAAGTCTAAGTTACATACCGTCATGTTATGATCATCATTCTGTTTTGCTAACAAAAGGGCAGTACTAATTTCTGTCAGAACAGTGAAACAGCCACCTGTCATGTGACTGCACAGGGGTTTAAACACTAACCCATGAAATGGATGACTTGCTACAGTAATAAATTTGAATCTCTCATGTTTGTAAATTACTTCATTTTAAAATAATATTTTCCCCTTACAACTTCAAACTTAATGAAAATGAGTAATAAGTGCCTGACATTGCAGAGTGTAGAATGTAATCATAATGATGGTGAAAGACCGTGGAAGTGCTAATACATGCCTTCCATGTGAACAAAGAGCTTGCTTCAAGGACAACCAACATTCTCTTTACCATTATGCTATACTTTCTTTATACGGCAAATATTGTAAAACATCGTTGAGGACTATTTTTGACCTTTGGTAAATTAAAAGAAGAAAAGTATGTTCAAAATGTAACATATCAAGCAATATTTTTAACCCTGAAACTTAGAGGCTAAATATAAATGCATCATGTAATGTGATCATAAAAGGTTTCATATTAGCCAAACATGGGCCTGTTTCCAATACAGCAGGACACTCCATTTGCCTATTATCCTAGAAAAGAACACAACTACATGAAAAAGAGATGGCTACGGGTTTAGAACTGTACTGTGTGGAAAGACTGGCTTGTGTCGTTCTATTAGGAACGGCTGGGAAGAACGACACAAACTCTCTTGGAGTCGATCAGGAGAATTTCTCTTAGTTTATTACTTCAGGTCTTTTTTATAGACCGATACGTGAAAAGTATAGAAAAGAAACTCTTATTAGTTAGCAAACTACTACATCACCATCATTGGTCAGTGGGGCACACTACCCCCGGACCTTCTCCTGCAAAGAAAACAAGGAACAGACAAACAGCACCTGCAAGGCTGTTTTCTGTCTCTGAGGACTGTTTTAATTCTTCCTCATGTTTTCCCAGGCCACTTTCTCAGGCAAGACTGAGAAACTATGTGGCCTGTAATTTCTAAAGCTCTCTGTTTCAGAGTTAGCATCCATAGGCTTGAAACATATAAGTAATATAAAATGAAACACTTTGAGCATAGTGCCACATGCATACAAGGGAATTGTTTCTGGCTTTATATAACCCAGCAAATTTGAGCTTTGACATTTCTAGTAAAAGACCACAGTGTCAGACCACTTAGTCATGACATGTATGAAGAAGTCCCAAGAAGACCCAAGTTTATACTAGGCCTGACAAAACAGGCCCTGTCCTTGGCTCTTAGTCAATGTATAATGAGCATATATAACACTCCCCTAGTGGACTAATCTAGTCCAGTAAGAGATTCCTGTACTCCAAAGGGTATTCAAAAGAGAGTGTCCCTTATCTTTAGGAAAATATTTGTTTTAGTCTTTCAGAATTCTTGCACAATACCATTCTTTACAATCCATTCTATAGGAACATAAGGATCCGAAGTATAATTCACCAAACTTAAGAAGCCTGTTACATTCTTTAATAAGATACATTGATGTTTCATGAAATGTTTTGACAAACTTTGACTATGTATTTTTGAAAATTCTCATTTGTTGCAGTGTTACTTTGCTTCTAAAAACTTTTACAAGGATATAGGATCTTTGTTCCTTTTTAGCTCATCCACTGTTTCTATTTTTCTCCCATGTGAAAATCATAATCCTGAATTTGTGATATCACAGTTATCTCTAGGGAGCATTATTATGACTCTTCAAATAGAGAATTCTATCATCAGATGGAGAATAAGGCATAAAGACCTGAGGGAAAATATTTTTTTGTAAGTTTTCTTAAAAACTTAAAAAAATATTTTCTGTAAGTGATCTGACTTCGGGGGGAGAAGAGCAAAGGAGTCACATGTTTTCTTCTGAAAATAAAAATTATTTTAATTATAATGTGTTTCCTTGCCCAAGTCTTCTGAAAAAAACCATGAAGCTACTCAAGTTTTGAAAATTGAATTTTGGCCAGCGACAGATCCTACTACTCCTTCATTTTAGTGAGGCTACTTAACATGTATGAACCCATTCATTACAACTGAAAGTATTAAAACTAATACTGAAAAAATCACACCATGTTTTACATCTTTATATTTATACAAATGTTTTAACTCATCTTAGAAATTATAAGTCATTGTCTATTTTCAAATGTTGGAAAGTGAACAGTTGAAAAATATTCACAAGGGTACTTTTAGTCTCTAATTTCTCTAAAGAAAATGCCCTGTAGTACATAATCACTCTGCAGCCTATTTCTACTCAGATAGATTCTTCTAGGGAGTGTTTCAGAACTAAGTTGCCCTGAAACACAATCTTGAACTCTCTATACAAGGAGATCAAGAGATTAAATTAAAGACAGATAGAAATTATGAAAATCTCTCTATAAACCAGGATTTAGACCACTCTTTTAAGCATCAAACACTTGAACTCCTTTTTACTAGTATTTTTTTTGTCTTGTATTGTTGCATGAGTAATAAGATTAAATTACCAAAGAGTATGAAACAAGATCCTCAAAAGTCCTACTCCTAATTTCTGTAAAAATCACAGTAACACTTGAATCAATGATTTTCATATTATATCTATTTGATTCAAACTTAACTACATGGATTTCAAGCTTTGGGTCTGCCTTTAATTGCCAACTGTAGGTACAGGTCCGAGTAAAAATTAAGCTGTTACTGAAAGGGTTATTGGAATGTCATAGTTTAACATCCACTGGCAACTAAGCACCACTCAGCCTCTTCCTCACTCCCTACCAGTGGCATGGGGAGAGAGAATTGGAAGAGGAAAAGCATAAGGAGTACAGGTCAGAGTGAAAAATAAGCTATCCTTGCAAATGTTATATGCTACTTACCAGGAAAAGAAAAAAATGGAATATTTTATTCTGGATAATAATAATGGACCTTATATTCTGGCTCTGATATGACAGATATGATACAGCACCCCTTTAATGCTGAGACCAGACCTTTGGATTCTTTTTAAGAAGCCCCTTATAAATGTTGCTTGAAACAGAAGTTCTGAATCTATAAGGAGCCAGTAATAGTTACGATACTGGTATTTGAATGTTCCTAAAACTGCAGCTGTTACTCTGAGCAATATGAAAAAGCCCAGTGATGACAATTTATATGTTAGGCCTACAGTTCACTAATTGTCCACGAAGGCATGAAGGTGCTGGAAGATCTTAGAACATCTGCATTTACTGACAGCTTGTTCTGATGCTTTCAGTAAAGCACAGAATGGTAACAAAACCTTCTGCCACTCTGTAGATAGTTATGAAAGAAGGTTTGGAGGGTTTCATAACTTTTTCTTAATGTATTTACTGGTTATCTCAGTAAGGTTAAGCAAAAAGCAAGCACTTGACATTTTAAAGTTCATAAATGAAAGAATCTGTCATATTACATGAACAGTGCATTGCTAATAGATTTACCATAAGGTTCTGTTAAAATACAATGACTTTTCAACATGAATAAAGCAAACACATGTGACCACTAAATATTGATGTCAACATAATATATATTTAATTAATTAAATGTAATAAAATATAAATGCTATACTATACTATATTACACAGTATATTATATGTTATACATCTATAAAACAGATATTCACTTAGCACACACAAAAATAAAATAATTTCTAAGTGTATCCATACACATATAAAGAGACTTCAGGGACACCCTTTAGATGTAGTATAATTTATTTTTTATATTTTTTCTTTTTAACAGGAGAAAAAGTCCCACCTATTAAAAATAACCCACCTATCAGTTTCTATTGCTTCTGATGAGTAGTCTCATTTCAATTGTTATCATTGCTTATCTATGTGAATTTTCTTTGTGATTAAATATGCATAAAATTAGAAGATACACTACAATTCAGAAATACAGTTTTATGATTAGAAATAAAGATTACTTAATAAACTACTAATCTCTAAGATTATTCAGACCTGAAGATAATTTTGTTCATGTGGTCAACAGAAAAAGTAATTCTGTTTCATGTATTTATAATTGTATTTAATTTACTGTGACCATTTAGTTACACATAAATTCAGATAAACTGTAAGTCCATAAGAAGTCACAAAACATAGAAAACTTTTATATAAATGATTATACAAATGTCTCTTAACACTTTGTATCCTCTTTTCATAATTCTTTTCTTATGAGATATTTTGAAATAAGATACTTTTTGGGTCTGCTGCAGAAAGAAAACTTATTCTTCCAAAATATTCACTGAAATTGTAGAGATAGTGCAACTATTCCTAATATTTATATTAATATAGCATTTATAGTGCATTGTACGAATGCAAAAATATTGATAGAGTATTTATAAGCTTGTTACCTTCTATTGATTAAGACATAGTCAAATGGAAATGTAGCATAATGAAAGTCATATTTTTTGCCTTTTAAACTGAGAAGCCATTTGTATCTTCAAGGCTTCCCTGTTGAATACTTCAGAGGGGAAATAAAGGCAGAGAAAGAACTAAAGAAATGTTTATGACTTTCTAAGTATATGGACCAAAAAAAAAGGGAAGAGACTTGGAGTGCAACTGCTTTCTGAGTCCAGCCTCCAGTATATATCTGACAAGAAAGGAGTATATAGACGACTTATCTGATAAGCTGTGGGTAATTGTTTGGATGTATTATGTTCATTTACATTTGGATATCTGCATCTTACTGTTTTTTCTTAGGGTCCCATTACTATCAGAAGATTCAGAGAATAAAATTTCAAGTATGTCTCCTTTTACCCTGAAGCAGATATTAAAAACTGGTCAGATAATCATTGTGATGAATAATGGTAATTTTCTTCCATTAACAAGTAAAATAACTACAAAAACCACCTATTTCATAATAAATAAAAATACACTCACTGTAAAAGAAACTCAAAACTTCTTTTCTCATTCATTTGTGTGTTTATATAAAAGCTGAACATCTAGTGCAGTAATTGGGCTCCCTATGAAGTGGTAAAGTCACTCAATTTATACTAGTTTGCAAGAGTCTGGAATCTAGCTTCATGATTTGTATTTGACTTGCATTTTAAATTAAGTTAAATTGTTATTTTAAAAGGTGAAGGAGAGAAGATTTCCAGACTAAGCAATTGTTATCAACCACAACATATTTTGAAAGATTGGCAGTGCCATCAGCCATCCCTTGTGCAAAGTATTTTATTAATTGTAATCATTATTATTCATTCAGGCACTTTCAGGTTCCTCTGTCATGAGTATATTCTTTGACCTAGGACATGACTCTTAAATCTGCAAGTCAGTATGAGGGAAGATGTACTCTTACAGCCTGGTTGAGATGTATGAGCGTTGCTGCCTGTGCGTGACTCTGAAAGTTTAATCAGTTTCAGTAAACCTCTTGCATTCAATTATGGGTCACTGTGTGCTATTTCTATTGACCTCCTTACTGAAGAAAGCTGTTAAAGTGGGTATGTTTGTGCACTTCATAGCACTGTACCATGGGCAGTTATAGTGGCATTTGGGGGAAAAACATAACAGAAAGGGGAAAATAACTTGAATAATTCAAGACCCGAAAAATATAAATTTATACAGTAACTGTAATTATACTGTAATAAAAAAAAAAAAGCTGTAATTATATACATATATATATATATACGCTTAAATCAGATATATGCTGTACTTAACTTCCTTGACTTTGAGAAGCAGGTCAGCTTCCTACAAGTAATGGAAAATATTTACTACAATGATTTGAGGTTTTGTTTCAGACAATCTATCTGGACCACCTGCTGGTTCTGAAGATCAGCTGTCAACACAAAGGGTGGATTCATAAAATATACTCTCACCATGGTAGGGTATTAAATATAAGCACAGAGGGGTGCAAGCTCTGTTTCCAAAGCTGTGTGAAGAGAGACCACCACTGTACAAGTTAGTGGGGTGCTGCCAGGTGCAAGTTTCCAGTCAGTCATCTTAGCTAATGGAAACATCCACAAGGAGTGAAGGGGTTATTTGGCATTGCTGAAAAAAATCTACATGGAGCAGGGGCCAGGTGTTGCAAAAGTAAAATGCTGTGGAAAGAGTAAATAACACACAACAAAATAGAAAAAGATAGGAATGTGGAGCTGCAACTACTCTGCAGTATAAAATAAATTTAATGACTAGAATAAAATTTGGTTGTGACTGCTTTTGACACAGGAAAAAATGAGTTAAGAAAGGTAAACAGGAATAAAACTGAGCTAATGGACTAGGCCCACTTACTAAGTTCTTTGAAAGGGATTTAAAGAATAATGTCACTGTGGAGGACCAATTGTAAGCCCATTTTTTCTCAGACATTCTGACTGCTATGAAGAAAGAGGTATGATCAAAAGAGAGGGTCCTGTGGAGGTGGGACAGTGCTGTTCTGAGCCAAATTCCTGCTCCATCTTGACACTCGGGCTCAGCTCCCCCCCATCTCACTTCCTGTGTGTGTGTATGAACAGTTCAGTGCAAGAAAATTTAGTTTACATAGGATCCATACACCAGATTAACTACAAAAGGAGGCAAATCGGGCTCCCTCACTCTTTTTTCCTTCTCTTTTGCTTTCATTGTTTACCCAGCTCTGGACTATCCATGCAGCAGGACAAACATGGAATCTAAGGACAAAATTATATTCTTTGTTCTCTCTCTCCCTTTACTGTCTGTCTCCCTCCTTGCTTTGCCTGGGCAAGGCATAGCTACTGCATTCTACCCTGTACTCCATGCTGAACTTTGTTGTGGGAGTGAAGAGCTTGTGAAGGTGTTTTGTGTCTTGGTAGCCAGCACCTTTGAGAAGTTTCTTGTGAGGAGCTGAGACCTTATTGAAATTTACTGTACGAAAATTAGGGCTTGTTCACTTCCACTTGTAAAAGTATGCTGAAAGTTTAGGGACTTGTTAGCCAACATCTTTTGAGTCTAAACAGGGCTGGTTGACAGAGTTATGGCAACTGTACAATAAAATCACAAGTTCCCTGGCACATGGTGTGGTGTCTTTGTTTAGCTTGACAAGAATTTATGACAAACATTGTAGTCTCCAGTGACAGGTGGTGACAGCCGTGCAATAGGAAGCACTGGTGAGCACAACGGTGAAAAGGCAAAGCGACGCTTCTGAGCTCTGCAACTCTGAGCAGCACATCCTCAGTGATGAAGAGCAGCTGGATTCTTGTTCAGCACATGGTTTGCTCAGGGTAACTTCCATTCTGGCTTCTCCAAACATACCGTTACATTCACTGTTATTATTATTAATAATAATTTATTTTAAACCTTTGTAAGCATAGTAACATCTCCTCAGGCAGTTTAAAGCCACAGGTGTTGAAAGTCATGCATCCAAGCCCTTTGGATAGTAATTATATTTAGAAATATTAATACAAACAGAAAATTGAGCAACATTTGATTTCAATACAATCAATATTATTTCATAAAAATTATAAACTGTGGCTTCCTAATATGTCTTCAAAACCTTCAAAAATTTAGTCCACCAGTCCACCTTTAGATTAAAGAAGATAGAGCATAATTTCCACAGTTCCAAAATGCTAATACTCATTGCACGAAACAGTGCTTCTAAGACATAATGTCTATTTGTTCAGTTTTTTTCCAAATGATTTTATATTATTTTTATAAAACTTCTTTTCCAAATCACCCATCTTATGTTCCTGTTTTAAATGTGGTTCTGAATGTCATAAAAATAATAGAGTGTGAAGCCTAAGAAATCAAACCACTTTTTCCTGACTGTGTATGAAGGCCACAGCAGAGTAATTTATTTTTTTCTAAGCATTAAAAGTGGTGCAGGCAATATATACGAGCTACATCATGAGGTTATTCAAATGACATGCAATTCCAATTTTAACTATACACCTTACACATAAACTACACAATGAGTAATGTAATTGATTGCTGTGGAAATTAACTGTGTGAGAAAAATCATTATTATTTCAAAACTGTGGTACAAATAATTCTCTTGTTGTATACCAGAATTAGCATTTTAGACCCATTATGGGACTGTAGACCTAAGGAAGCAATCCTTTTCTTTTGTGTTTTCTTTTCCTATTTTTCTTTCCCCCAGAGTTAATATACCTGCCTACAAATCAATTTGAATATTCTGATAAATAATCCCATGATATTTCACTCATTAAAGCAGACTGAGCTGAGAATATTGCTATGCTTCTAAAGAAGCAAGATTTCTGCCTACACCAGAAATATGAACAAAATGAATTTTCAGCGTGGTACAAACAAAAGAAACCCTTGAAATACAGTCATGACATCGATTTACTTAACAGCTCTTTTGAACTACCATGAGTGTTAATTAGAGTCAGGAAATTATATAAAAGGAAACATATAATGTTCATGTCTAGCCCCTATCTAGGTGTTTCATTCTTGTTTAAACTGTGAGTGCCATGTAGTGAAAACTTAAGTTGTAGTGGTTGAATATGAACCCTTACCTAAACAAGGGGACACTGGTTGCATGAAGAGAGACCTCTCTAATCCAAAGAATGTTCATCCCAAAGGTGGAAGGGCGATGTTTGCATCTCATTCTCTGATATTCTGGTGGACACTACTGCCCTTGATTAGCAGACGTGAATGTCTTGCATCCTTCTTTTCAGAAAATGGAATGAAAGAGCAGATTCCTGAAAAAGTTTGATTTGTTTTTTTGTTTTAAAATTGATTTGTTTTAAATTGATGCTTTTCAACAAATAAACCTGATGCATAAACCTGCTTAAGTGGGAACTTAATTGTCTGCAAACTTAAAATGTTTCTGTCTGACTGGATTTTCAAGTACTGGAACTATGGCATTCCTCCTGGGAAGCACAGGAGTTTTGAAGAATGATTGAGATGCTGCCAGCAAGGTGTGTATGTACTCGACATCACCACACCTGGAGTTCTGATAAATATCCTATTTTGAAAGGTAAGAACCTAGATGTCCCTTTCAATAACAGAATATCTGATGATTAGTTGTGAGTGCTGTCAATTTTCTTTTGCCTTAGCTTCTATGTGACTATAGGCTAAACTAGAAATTACTCAGAAATTTATCTGGTTGGTGATGTTTTAATTAAAATAGTGGGCTCTATGCTATATTGCTATATTGGTTCCCACAGATTTTTTTTTTCTTTTACTAGCAAATTTATCAATTTTTATTAATCTAGAAGTGAAAAACCTTGTCAGAAGGATTCTAAGAGTAAACAAAGCTCCCCAGAAAAAAGAAATGGATGTGAAGAAAAGGAGGTTTGGAGCTGATTCTGAAGGACGCAATTTTAAAAAATTGCCTTCTGTGCAATATTGTCATCCTCAACATCCTTTCTCAGATGCAACCTAACTTTGGAAGCTTCCAAAGTTCCTGAAACACCTGGAGTTTCTCAGTCTTACAGTCAGGTTAAATATCTTAAGATACTGAGGTTTAACAAACAGAAGCAAGGTTATTCAAAATTTATGTCTACTTATGGAAATATAAACCCCAAAATCACATGAAGACTCTTTGCCTGACAAAAGGAAAGCACACAATCATTTCAGTTCAACTTCTGATGCAGACATGTCACTCAAAATTACTTCACATTTCACTTCATCTAGCAGTTTTTATTGGCAATTTGACACCTACCCTTAAAGGTGATCACTCCAGCTCATGGATCACGCTTATCAGAAGGGAAATCTCTTCATAGCTGTGACTGAGCCCTGTCTGAGCTCTGACTGCTTCAGGGATACCAGAGGAATTACACTTCAAGGTTACAAGTACAGAAACATATATTAAAAAATGTATAAAGATAATTAGAGTACATATATTATATCAATTCAAATGCCATTATACCAAATAATGTAAACGGTGTACACCTTGAAATGATCTCAGTTGTATTTTGCTGGTTAATAAAATTGTTCATGCATCATTATTTTGATTTTCCTCTACTTTCTGATGTTAGATAAATTGACTTCTTTATTCAGGTGCAGAGTACCGTGACATATTAAACTTGCTTTTGACATTTCTAGAAAGAATAGTGAGAATTTGTGGATGGGAAATATGGTATCTTTCATGCTTATTTAGAGCAATGCAGCAATGTGCAAATTGTTGTTCTACTACATTCACCTGTCACTTCATGTGTTACTAATATTACAGGAGACAGATATTTTCACACATTAATTAGCAATTAAAAACCTTATAAATAAAATCAATTCATAGAAACTTGTCTTATTAAGATGCAAACTATTATTCCAGATGACTTTTAAATACAAAATGAACAGAAATGTTGAAGACTGACTACTAACCATGCAAGAACATCTTCAAAAACAATTTGTTGAATATTAATGAACTGAAAATGTCATTTCTGGTCCAATTACTACAAGTAATTAGTTTTTTTTTAATTATGGAGGAAGTGGAATTTTAATAAGGTCAATTTTACAATTACAGTTTTGAAAAAAATCCTAGTTGCATTGTTATGATCTTATATAAAAAGTAGAATCAACTCAATAACATCTGCTGAACTCAATGTAAAGAGAGAAAAAATACTGTGTTAAATCAGTAGGAACTGATATTTTAATGAGATACAGTTTTTTATTAAAGGTGAGAAAAAAATGGTTTACCTTTGCATTACATCCAAAAATATTTTATGATAATGATTAAAAGTACAAACAACTACTTCTTATTTGATATATATAATGTACAACTGCTAAGTTTACTGAAATCAAAATATTTACTTCTTAGCTTGGAGAGACACTACTTTTTACTTATATTTGTTCTAACTTCAGTTTTTATAGCAAAGTTCAGTTCTTTGCTATAAAATCATAATTCATCAAGATTGCATTGCCTCTGAAGATTTGAAAGCTCAAGGGTCAATACATTTATGCACCTTGTTATTTAGCATTTATCTTTGACAAAATATGTCCTTATTGAGCTCTTTGATATAACTTTAAAAGTTGGCTGCAGTTCAAGTAATTTTTGCCTTTAACCCATAATGTGAATTTTATTGAAGAAGTTTAAATTTCAATCTTGCATTAAGCTAGCCCAGATGCAGGTAGCATTGCCATTACAAGCTAAATTTTTCTAACCGTGTCCCATGTCTGCTCTCATTAGCTATGGAATGCAGACCACTTATTACCCACACAAACAGAAATACAGGTCCACAATTTATTTTTTTTTTTTTAATGCAACCAATCATCCTATGAAATTAATAAGAATACAGTTAATTTATAAGTAAAGATGTAACTCTTAGTTGCATTTTGAATACATGTTTTTCTGTAATTGTTCATCACTTCCTATTGAACCATCTATACTGGATTGTAGTTCTTTGCTTATGGAAATGTCTAATAAAAATGATCACAAGGCTTATTGTCTTGCAAAATATATTATATCTGTCTCTTATCCTCTTCCAGGCAGAAAATAGAGTAGTTTTTTGTGTTTTTTTTTCTTTTTATTATTCCAGAGAAGGAAAAAAGTCTGACCGAATTAAATTAATACTAGATCACAAAGTAATAGATCAACATTTGTCTTTAATAAATACAGGAAATGGATTAAGAAACGAATCTAAGAATCAGTAGCACATAATCCCAGGATTATGTAGAGCATTTGTCTTGCAAAGATAGCATTTTAATTAAAGACATGTAAACAGTATATTAACCACAATAATTTTCTAGTCTCTGTGTCTGTGCATTCATCTGATATCCAGGCTTCGTTTATCCAATCTGGTGACTTCCTCATTAAAATCAGGATGAGGTGTTTTCTCAATTAGAGCTTTGATGTCCTCTAACCATAAAAGTGAACAATGTAGCAAGAGCAGCATGCTACCACAGCTTGAAACTTGTTGTGCTTTAATTGTTCAGCTAGGTCGAAGTGACATTTCAGTAGCATCAGTTTCTAGCTTTGCAGCTGAAGTCCATCTCCATTTGTATGTCTTAAAACTTTATAGTACATTTTTCATTTATCCGATATTATGGAATACACTGCAGATAAATTGTCCAACAGAGCTGATAGTGTTTACCCTGCTAAGTTTAAATGTTTAATCAGATGTCTTTATGCATTTATGAAAAGTGGTTTGTTATAGTTGAAAATAAGACCAAAAAAAGTATATTTTTAAAAGAAAAATGTAATTTTTTTTTTCCTTTTAGAAGAAAGGGGAATAAAAAACCCAAACAGACTTTTTCTTAGTGACTCCTCATGTGTCATGGAGACAGCAATCTACCTGAGATACTGCCTAAATGTCTGTGACTATGAATCTGAGGATTTTCCAATCAGGTTATTTGACACCATATTAAATCAAGATAATAAGTTGTAGGTGAACAAAAATTAAAAAAAAAATATGAAAAAAGTAGAGATTTCAGGTAGGTTTTTGTGACCTTGTAGTCCCAGAAAATAGATGTTGGCATTGCTCATATCAGACGCCAGGACCCCAGGATTATTCTGGATTTGTGCTGCTTGGAGAATTTTGTAGCTTGTAGTAGTGGTCATCAATGGCCAGTGGACTATTGTTCACTTCAATTTCTGCCTAGCTTGGTATTGAAATATGTTTATGTACATATGTGTATATGTGTTTGTTCTTAGAGGAATTTTGTGACATGGGATTACTTTGTCATTGGAGATTTGTTGGTTTTCCTTAAACTATGCAGTATAACTAAGATTTAACACTTTTTAATTCTATTGATAACTCTCCATTATTTCTTAGGGTCAAGATATGTAAAACACAGAGAGTATTTGTGTTAATAACATGGTTTCCAGTTGCACTTGTAATTAAACTTAAAACAGTACCTGAAAATGTTTACAATTCTTAAATTATTTTTCCTAGAGTTTCTGTTTATGAAGATTGTAAAAGAAAACCTTATTTTATTGGGATTTAATTATAGTGGTTATGCATATTCACACTATCTGTCTAAACATACTCATACAAAAAATCCACTGAGATGTACAGTATTATCTTCTTTATCGGGACACTCTTTTACAACACAAGGAGGTGCTACCAGCACAAACACAAAATAAAAGAGACAATACATCATTATAAATTTATCTCTCCCCCTTACACATGAAAATAATGTATACAGCAACAGGAAACATCACACTAAAATTAATTTCAAATTTTAAAATTTAGATTTACATTTTTAAGCAAATTGCTGGCAGAAAAGAGGAAAGGAAGAGCTAATATATAACCTTGAGAAAGACTGAACTAATATACTGTGTTCCTTGATAAAATTTTAACATGTCAAATTAATGGAAATATTCTTAAGTTTTATATCACAAAATGGATACTTTTTCCTGGGACACAAGATGTGGCTGGAATTGCACCAGTACCTAGGGAGGACAAGGCCTACATTGTGAACAGGGAAGAAAGACTGATATTAGTTTCCAAAATAATTAAAATAATTTTCATTTCCAAATTTCGATATCTGAGGGAATGATATGTGTTACAACCTTTGCTAATTCAGGATCTCTCATTCAGAATCTTCCTCTAAGATTGAAATCTTCAAATCTATGTTAGAAGGGGTGATCAGAGTTCACATTAACTTTTTTCCTTTTTAAAAATCCAGATAAAGACAGATGACTTCTCTTTTATCTAAATTTCTTCTGTCTCCCTATCTATGATTATGAAGAAGAACAGCTTATTCAAAGTAATTTCTTTCAAGAGAAGATAGTAGAGAGTCCACAGAACATTTTCTTTTGAAATTATCAAAATCCTCAAAGACAGAAGGGAAAGTATAGATCAACTTAAGCACCTACCTTATTTCTAAATCCACCTTCTCTGGCATTGTTTTTAATCTTCTGGTAACAGTCAGGAGTATGTTATAAAACTGGTACACAAACTTCACAAATAAATAGGCTGCAAAAAAAAAGAGAGAGAAAGAAACAAGAGAAAGCATATTATCCTTCCTTTCCTTTTTTCCCAAGAAGAAAATAACAGCAAAATTAAACAAATAGTAGTTGGAATTAAAAATTATTTTCTTAGCTACAAGATAGATATTCTCTGTAAGCCAGAAGAATGGAAAGAAATGCCCAATCAGGCACAAAACCAGGAACTACTTTACTACAGTTCAGTATAACAGTAATGAATTTGGGTATTTTATGTTGTCTCATTACTTCAAATCTATGCTTCTAAGTAAACATATTTGACTCTAAATAACACAAAAAGTAATTAATTCTGTCTCTTAAACACTAAAAATCAAAATATTGAACAACATTACTTTTGAAGGAGATTAATTTATACAAGTTTCCTAATTCAAATCACAAAATTAAGCAAGATAAATTCTCCAAACTGCTATATACATAAACTTGCACAAAATGTTAAATTTTTTCTTCTCTCTTAAGAATTTTTAATTCTTATTTGTCTATAAAAAGATACCTAAATGCCTGTGACTATACCTAAAATACCTAAAAATCAAATACATCACTTTAAATCACTTAATGGCTGTACTAATAAAGAAGCTACAAAACTAAACCAAAAGAGAACAGAAAAAATAAAAACCAGATAGCTTCTCCAAAGAAAAGCCAAGGAATACTGATTGTTTGGAAAAATAGAAAAATAGAAAAGATGTAAGCAGTGTAAAAGTAAATTTAAAACTATTGTGTTTTTATATTGTTTTTTCTATCCCCGTGGTTATAATCTCTTTTAATAAAGTCTCACTTTCAGATGCCAGAATATGGACCTTTCAGTTTTTGTACTTCATTTTTTTGTCTATTTTCCTTACATAAGGGATGTGCACATACCAAATGTCCTGAAAGAGGTAGCTGTTGAAGTAAATTTCCCATGAATAGGCTAGAAAATAGTACGTTTTCAGTACCAAATAAACCTTATAGACATGGTGTGGTTCAGTATGTACTGCACTGGTATATTAATAACCTAACGAGCATGGGTAGTATTTTCAGCTGACATCTGAAAATCATGATGCTGAGTCATGCAAATGCTGATCTAGTTTTCAAAGAAAGTTTGAACAACTTGGGCTTTTCTCATACTAAAAGATAGTCAATTATTTATAAAATAATTGGGAGGGGATAAAATAGACTCATTGGACAAATATAAAATGTAATATTCTTATAACTGTTCATAACTCATCAATGGTACTACTCTGACACCTAAAAGCTGTCTTTGTGGAGCTGAACCCTGTTACAATACAGTACCACAGAAAAAAAGACTATGCCTTGTTCTGGCCTAGGTCCTAAATCCTAAATAACTCTCTTTATACTTCCTGCGGTTTTATTATCCTTAAAGCATAACTGATAAGGATTTTCTTGACCAGAAATTTTACAAAGTGGACAATATAATTATTTTTGTTTTTTCCACATTATTCATTAAAGACAATGCTGAAATTATGAGAATCAAATTAATAATTCATCACAATAGTCACTAAACTATTACTGATAAAATTCCATTTTGCCTAACAATATTTGTTGTTTGATAAATCTCATCAAGATAATCTGGTCAAAATACCAACCAAATACAATTGCTAACTTATCTTCAGTACAGCACAGAAAGGTAATTCTTTTCAATGCTGACAGTTTCACAGGTAAAGTTAAGGTTAATGTAAAATCATAGACAGAAAACTAATTTCATAATGAAGTAAGCCATGAAAGAGAAACCAGTGTAGAATATAGCACATAATAGATGACAACATTAACCTACTGGAGGGACTTGCAACATCCAAAGACTTGCTGAGTATCTAGGAGTAGCAGCCTAGTTGTTCATTTTTACTACCTCATTCAGTGCATGACCTTGTGTTACTCCAGTGATTAATTCTGAATAAACATTAACCTGTAAGTAAGTGTCTAGTGAATTGGATATTATTCAGAATGGTTTCTAATAGATGTATAAGCTGCACTAACTTAATTTTAAGGTTTACCACAGTCAGGGATAAGCCGATTTTAAAAACATTTAATTTAAAACCAATTTACTTATTTACTAAATTACTCACAAATTTGATGAACAGAAAGATTTTATTTGAACAGCAGGTGCATGCAAAAAAGATTGTCACAGATCTGATAATTTTTCTCCTGGTAAATTTTAAGCTGTCAAAGCCCTCCAAACTGGAAATGCTGTAGAGACTCCAGTGATCTCAATGACAGAATTCTCAGCAGGCTTGCTGGTGTCAGAAACCATGAAGGTTAGACAAACCCTTATGACTAATCACTTATGTGAGAAAAAGGTTATGCATCTTCAGCTCACTCAGACTGGAGAGGGGACAGGAAATTCCTTTTTTGATCAACTACTTTCAGTATGCAAATTTGGTTGGTTTGTTGGCTGGTTTCTTGGCACTGTGTTAAAACAAAATGAGGTCTTACCGGGTAAGAGATTCCTCTTTATGTAATTCAAGTAATGGAATCTTGCAAATATTTGCTGCATTTAAAGAGTTACTTACTTGAGAATTCTTTGCACATATTTAGCTCAGGAGCAATGTAAGCTTTGGGAGAGGAGAGAGAAAATTGGAATTTCTCCTTAGAATAAGTTTTACTAATAGAGGTGAGCCTTCTGGAAGTAAAAGGATTGATTTTTTATGAAGAGGTTCAACATCTTGACCTTATTTTTCTGTTTTGGGGTTTTTTTTTCTTGTTTGATTGGTTGGTTGTTTTGGGGGTTTGGTTTTTTGGTTTTGTTTTGGTTTTTTGTGGCTTTTTTAATTTTTTGTTTGTATTTGTTTGTTTGTTTGGTTGATTGGTTGGTTTGTCTTTTTGTTGTTGTGTTGTGGTTTGGTATAGTTTTTTTTACATTTTTCAGAATGGGTGAACTTCACTGATATCCCTGTATATTTCACATGTGCTCATATAATTGTTCTGACATATCATCAAGACATCTGAATGTCAGAATGTAAGGGGAAGTAGGGAAGACACACTGAGGAATATGTTTTTATAACATGTTTTTGAAGAGGTTCTATATTGACAGAGGCCTCTATAGATACTAAAAAAATAATGTCTGTTCACTACTTCTCATTCAGCATTGAAGGCACCACGATTGTTCTCAGACTTGTAGTTTGGAATAACACACATACATTGCAAGGATGAGCACATTTTGGATTTGAATTACCTAAATGGACTAAAAGAGGCTTATGCATCAGTTCTGAAGTCACATTCATCTTTTTTGTGATCATTTATTCTCATAACAATCTTTTTGGCAACAATGTCCCAAACTCACTTTTTGTTCTTATTCAAAAGGTAGTTTAGCTAATGAATCAGAGTAGGTTCACATGAAATTCATACTATAAATGTTCCATGATCAAATCTGTTTTCTATCAATTCTGTTATGCATGAAAAATCGTAGACAATTAAACTATCCTAAATCTCCCCAAGATGCTTTTTCTAAAAAAGAATTTTCATTGTGTAAATAAAGCAATGTACACTGGTACAGTACACTGCATATAACCAATAGCCATACTGTTCTTTCCACCTAAACAGAGGAGACAAATCTGTTGAAGAATTGTGCAAGTACACCAAAGAAAAGGAGATACTAAAAGAACAGATAAATTTTTTAAAATTCAGTTTGTGTTCAACTAAAACAAAATTGAAAAATTTGACAAAATAATTTACCTGAATTTACTCATGGCTATGTCATGCATATCCTTTTCCTTGTTACCAAAGTGAACTGCTTTGTTCTGCAAGTTAAAAATTTATATGTACCTCTCAATAATATAAATGTATGAATATTTTATTGCTGACCTAAATGAGACCTTTTATTCATACATAGAAGAGAGGTATAATTCACTCATTTATCACTAATAATGTAATTAATAAGTTTCATATCTAGCAATAGCCATATAATTATATTTTTACACCATTAAAAATGATAGATTTAGATATAATGGGCTGATACCAATGATGATAATGAGCTGGCATTGCCTCAGATGTTGTGCATATAGCACTTGAGCTAATGGTCAATAAGAAGTTACTAAAGAAGGAAAGAAAAACCTAGCTGAACACATTTATTTTATTTTACAAAATATTCATTTTTTATGTTTATCTCCAGGATTAATACAGAAGATAAATACCTTCCAAAAGTCACAGATAGTATCTCAGAGAAAAATTTTAAACAAGTTGCTCATTTAGTTATTAACTTGCATGTAGTTACAGATAACCTGGAAAGGAAAGCATGGGTTTGTGCTACTTTTATAACTTAAAAATCATGGCTAAGATCACTTGCTCAAAATCACAGATTAAAGGAAAAAAGTAAGTAAATTCTAGTGTAGCTCCTAGCAGTCAGGAAGGAAGAAAAAGTCATAAAATAATTTTTTAAAATTAGAAAAAAAAATTGCTCAAATTATCTCCAGAATTTGTGTTTCTTTTATGTTAGACATGAGTGTAAGATTAGGATTTATAATTTGAAACCTGTTTTTTTTTTTTATTTTTTCTTTGTTTTTTTAATGGAGAGTTGTTTTCTTCAATCTTTTTCTTTTCACAGAGAAAAAGGAGAAAACTAAATGCCACATGCCATTTAGTAGAAAACTCTTACCTGTCAAACAAATGAGATTTGGAAACTGTTCATCAATGTTTGCCTAATACTTATGATTTGAAATGATTCCCTAATTTTTAGGCTGTAAAAATCTACTACAGGGTAAATCTGACACCAAAAGGGAGCATTTTGGACAAAAAAATAAAAAAAATCTTACATTTCTTAGTGGTTAATCTGTAGCAGAAAATATCCTGATCTTGGGACTTTGCCCATGTAATTTTATACCTCCATGGTATAGGAATTCTATGTAGCCAGCTTTGAATTGAGACATTCACTCAGAAAGAGGAATTTCAGCCCAGTATCTAAAAATCAACCTGTAGAGACACCAACAAATAAAAAAAAAGTATAAAATACTATTTAAGACCATCTAAGCTACATCTTATTCAGTGTTCATGTCTTGAAAGAAACTATAAAAGTGAATTATATTTCTTTCTTTTCTTTCTTTTTGGATGTGGGGTATGATTTCTTATGCTTGAGTTCCATAATCCTAGGTGATTATGAATATGTTGTACTAGCTTTTGTAACAAGCCAACCTTTGTACCAATTAGTTCTACTAGAATAGAATTCTATTTATGGGTGCACTCAAACATGACAGCTATACTGCTTTGATTTTTCTGTACCTTAAATGTAGCATAAACACAGTTAAAATCACATCAGAGCAATGTTCTCTGAATTTGTTGTGAACTCCCTTTCAGCTGTGTTAGTCCTTGCTAGAGATCATAAGGAGAAATGATACTTTTGAATGAGAGACTTGCCAATACATGTTAAAGACTTTTAGCAGATAGTATTTCTTCAAAAGGATTGTGGAATATTTTGACACAAATAATTTCAAGAGGGAAAAAAAGAAATAACAGGGGTATTTTACTCTAAAAATTTTCTCCCCCTTTCTCATGTAAAATTGCTTCAATGGTCTCTGTTATACAGTCAATTAAATAGAATTTATTTAGTCAATTAAATGTAAAAAGGGGCTTGCTAATTGACAACAACTATGTCTTTATTCATATAAACCTAAATAATTACACTATAGGATTATTTTTATACTAAGTGAAGAATTTTACTTGTCTTTGCCTAACCTTCAGGAATTCTTCCAGAACAGAATCTAGAATATTATAAGAATAGAATAGAATAGAATAGAATAGAATAGAATAGAATAGAATAGAATAGAATAGAATAGAATAGAATAGAATAGAATAGAATATATAATTAATACAATATAATATATAATTATATCCTGAGTCAAAGGGCTTCAGGTTGGATCCTTTATTCTTCCAAGAGACTTGCACCCTCCTTTTTTCTTCCAGGAGCCTTGCACCCGTGCCTGAGCATGGCAAGGCTTCCAGAAAGAGTCCTTCAACACAGATCCTTACTTGAAACAGTCACCTCATGATTATAAAAATGTAAATTATTGCAGAGACTTTCACTTTTTCTCTTCTAATACTCCAGGCATTTAGAAGAAACAAGGAATGCTATTATATAGACTATCAGGGATCTTAACTTTATTTTTAGGGGATATGACCATCTTAAGTATTTTGCATGGTCTTTAAGTGTTTCTGACATCAGGTTTTCAAGATTACTAATCTTAGGAAGAGCAGAGACTGAATAATCAAAGCACTTTCATTCAGAATGTTTGGATTAGGCTCTCTACAGGAGATTCAATTAAAAATACCAAGACTTTTTTGCATCTAGTTCCTACTGTCTCTTTATTTACAGTTAATTAAACATTTTTCAACTAGTAGTGACACCCAAGAAGCAAAAATGTAATTATGAAAACTCCAAATAAGTAACTTTCTTTTATTTTGGGGAGCTCTGCCTAAGGAAGAAATCTAAAATATCTAATATCAAAAATATTCAGAAGCTTGACTCAATGGTCCTTGTATGTCCTTTCAAACGCAGGATATTCTATGATTTGATCCCATTTATCTATCATTTATTGATCTATCTATCTGTCATCTACTTATGTTTCAGTATCGTCTCATTATTTAATTGGAAGACCATTACAGTGATTTTATTAAGATCAGAAATACATAGGAAGGAATAAATTATACTGTTTCAAGTAATTAATAGCTTAACACTGATAGACCTTTTTTAAAAATCAGAATATCCTAACATACTTGGTTAATCAGGAAAGAATTTCAGAGAGAGAGATATCTTTCATATATCCAGATTTGACAGCAATTCATCTCTTCACTGAGCTGCTCAAGTAGACCTGGCATGAGCCCTAGTTTTGACTGCTAATTACACGGTTCAGATTTTCTTCGGAAGCTGTACTTTTGGGTAGTAATGCCTGTGAAATGCTCTGAACAGAAACATACTAACAAGTCATCATGAAAATCTAACAGGTTGAGTAACATGCAACCTTAGTTGCATGACTTTCTTTTATCCAGGTCAGGACCATTTTCCTACACAATCAGTTGAAAAACTTTACACTGAAAAATGTGAGGAGAAATGAAAAATACACGTCACTAACTTTCTTATAAAGAAAAGTGTTTAAATTTAAAATTCTTAAGAAAAAATAAGTGTTCATTTTTTATCTGTATGATTAATATAACATTTTTAAGTATTTATCTTACTTTATACCTTCATAAGGCATGACAGAATGAATATTAGTGAAATTGTGGTCATGGAAACAGATTGCACATTATTTCACAGCTGGAGTATAAACATGCTCCAGGCAAGCAAGTACTGTTTTTTTCTCTAAATTAGATTTTCACTTGCAAAATGAATGGGGGTGTTGTTTGTTTGTTTGTTTGTTTGTTTGTTTTTTTGTGGGAGTAAGTGAAAAATATACAAGTAAAATTGCTAGGTAGTGAAAAGTGGATATTCATATAAAATAATTGAACATAACAGTGAAATCTGGGGTTTGGTGCTGTTAATACATACCAGTGGCATTTAACACCTTAAGTAATGATATATTAAACTATTTGATGACAGTAAAAGAGCAGTAATAACACAAAGAACTGAAAATGAGACAGAAAAAATACCTTTGTCAGACACAATTATTCAATGCGGTACTTTGCTACCAATGAACAAACCTCAGGGGTGTAACTATTTCCCTGCAGCCAGGGAATATTCAGTAGTTATAAGTCCCAGTGTCTCTTTTAACATAAGTGGCAGAATAAATAAACTGGGGGCAGAAAATGGGGCATCCAGAACCAAACAAACAGAAACTCTGTATGAATTTAATTAAGAGATTTAGCATTGCTCGCTTGCCCTCCAATAGAGGAAATTTGACTGAAAATTTATTTCACTGAATCCTAAAGCATTGGATATTCTTATTAAAGCTATACATAATGTGCAAATGTCACTTATTTTTTTATAAGTTATTTTGCTATATTTCATTTAGAATTTCTCAGTCGTGTTATCACTCTACTTTCTGTAAGCAGCAAATCTACTACTCCAACCTCTGTAATTTTAAGCAGAGACCTTATCTTTTCTGGAGCCCTAAGGAACTTCGGAAGTAGCCACATATTGAGATCTTTCCCAAACAAAATTCTCTGCAGAAAACACACATAATACTATGTGAACACAGTACCTCAATAAGGACTCAGGAAAGAAGGACTGCATTGATTTTAAGAAAGGATAGAAATTTCCCTGGAGTAAAGCATTTACTGTTACATCCTTACATGTTTACTGGGCAGCTGAGTAGAATCTTCCCCAGTGTCCCATAGATTCATTGCCAGCTGGCTCTAAGTGGGAGTGCTGCTTGCCAGGACCAAGCCCAGGAGTAAAGGTGGTAGTGCCTCTGGGATAATGTATTTAAGGAGCGGGAAGTACTGCTGTGCAACAGCAGCTGGGGACAGGAGTGAAAATATGTTTCTCTCAACAGTGCTGCAGAAATCGGTGAAGAAGGAGGGGGAGGACACGCTCCAGGCACCACAATAGAGATTCTCCTGCAGTCTAAAAATGAAAATAAAAAGTGTCTGTATCCTGGGGCAGTATTGATTCTGTGGATATCAAATGCAGAAGGCAGGGGAGGGTGAGAAGATGACATGACTGGGGGTTCATGAGTTGAGTTCCCAAAAAAGGAAGTCATCACGGCACATGAGTAATTTTGAACATTTTAGTTTTTCAACTAAACAATTATTTAACATGAAGTGTATAATTTTTTCAGAGATAAATAACTTTTTAAGAAATTTTAAAGAAATTAATTTTTTTCTAAGAAATTAAATTATACCAATGCTAATTATTAGGTCTGCAGAGATTTTCTTTGACCCCATTTTGATTCAGAAAAAGAACACGGAAAGCACACATACTTACGAGATCGCATTGTCTGCTAACATGCTTTTAGGATAAGGTAGCAAGGCAGGCAAGCCTAGAGCCAAAGATTTACTTACAAGTGCAGGTACATGAGCTATGATGTCTCAATGAGCGTGACTGAGTTGTTTACAAAGAGATACCTAACATTATTTGAGATACAGTAGATCATTAGAGGTATCTCATGGTATAGGAGTTGTTCATAGCATTTCACAACCTTCAGGAGATCTGTAGCCTGTTAGAAGGACAATTAGAGGGCAGATAAGACAACCAAGGGGATCTCACGTGCCACTAGTTACTATATTTATATAACTGAATTAAGCCAAACATGTCAGCTCTATTTCAGAGAAATCAATATTCTGATAACTTCTCTGGATTTTAAACAATAGCTGTCAGATAGGACTCCTGAAGGTTTATAAGGATGTCCCTGCCTCTGTGACTCAGAAAAGATTTTGGCAGGAAGCAGGCCTATCAGAAGTCTAACCTAGGTAGCAGCAGGACTGATCAGGGAAAGCATATTGACTTTAGATATCTATATCAGGAAGATTTTTTTATTTATTATTTAATTTATTTAATTTATTTTTTAATTTATTATTCAAATAATATTTACACCAACGCTTTTCTTATAGAATAATTTGCCTTTCCAGAGCTGGTAGGCTTGTGCTAAGAAATGTACTCTATGGGTGATTATCTATTTTTATAGCTATGCCATAAGACTATTTGAAGTTTTGCCATAAAATTTCTGCATAGGTACTGGAAAAGGAGAAAATGAAATTTCATGCCATAGCTGTAAAACCAAACAGCCAAAAACTTATCAAATGACATTTAAATTACTAGATACAATCTATTGAGAAATGCTCAGAAAAAGTGTCCTAAACAGAGATAAAATTTCATTAATATAACGTTATTAAAGCCACTAACTAATTCTACTTCAACTTTCAATTGATTTACAGCCAGAAATGAAAAGTTACATCTTGCATATTATGTAGCTCTGTTTAGCAGTTGTCTTTAGTCTTTAGGGATGTGTTTTCTTAAGGTATATACAAGCTGAAAAATTGATCTGTCTGGTAACAGCATTGCAGGAATTAATTCTCACCTTTATTTAAAAAAATTGTAAGAAGCAAATTCTCTGCTGGCCTAGCTTCATTGAAGTAATTGAAATAATTTCTGGACAGAATGTGGCAGTGATCCCAAGTGTATTTTGTGATTATTTTAACATTAGATTTTTTATTTTAAATATATTGTTTCCTATTCTGTTGGGGTTTTTTTTTGTAGCAACATTTTATCTTAAATTCATAGTTTTCTTTATAATCTTTTCTATAGAAACATATTTCAAGACATGGTTAATTTTTCCTGGCTAAGTTATGCAGTCTTGCAGGCCACCTAAAATGTTAGATTTACAGTTAGTATACTTATTTTTCTACATTTAATTACATCCTACCTGTTTTCTGTTACTGTCTTTGCACATATAATGCCCAAATTTTCATAATAACTTAAAATGCAGAATTGTTATCCAGCTAAACTGAGGGTGGTTCTTTATTAGCATATACAGTGATAAGTGGTGTACCTATGTCTCTTAGAAGTTTTTAGAAAAGTAATTCCCTTGGCTACTTTTCTAGCATGAGAGTGTGCATGTGTGTCTGTGTGCATCTGTGTGTGTGTAACATGTTGGTTGTTTTTCCCTAGCTGTACAATGTGATATGAGCTTTAAAGTGTCATCTCATTAGAGGTTAACAGTATTGAGCGTTGGCTCCAAACACCATTTAGTAATTATGACCCAAGATGTAGACTATATAAATAGGTAATTGTTTAACCTGACATTTCTCATCTACATGAAGGAAATGGATAAGAAATCTGACCTTTATTTGAATAACAATTTCATTAGAATTTCCCAGACTAATCATTGTCATGTCATACTATCTTCTTCTGTTATGTACTTACATGTAGCAGCAACAATGTGAATAACAATATTTGTTATTTTCTAATTATGTTTCAGTCCACAAGACAAAAACCAAAAAATATCTAACAAAGCTTATAAATCATCAGATGTTCTAAAACTAATAACACTTCTTTGCAGTCCATTCCAGGAATCATACCCAGTCTCAGCAGTCATTATTTATCCTCATATTATGTTTAAGGCTTAGGGCTTTTAAGGCAACAGGCAGAGCAGCGTGTGGAACGGTTCTTGGGCTCTTTGCAATCTTCTAGATCCTCTGGGAACTTTGTCCAAGATCACTGTAAAACTTGTGGGAGGTCTCTGAGAAATATCAAAGTGCCTGCTGCTGATAGAAGTATTACCTTGGGGTGCCATGACTACCAGCCTCCAGCAGCTTTTAACAAGCTCTGTGAGCTGTCCTCGACAAAAGGACACTGTTGCTGAGGAATGCTCAGGCATCCTTGCAGCAGATGCAAGGAAGGGAGCCAGAGGGAGCTGCAGGTTTTGAGAATGGCTCACAGAAGCACCTGTGTGCTGAGAGGGGTCAGGACCTCGGCTCAGGACAGCATATGTGTCCTCAGGGGTGGGGGGTCACCTGCAGAGCAGCCACTGCAGCAGCTGTGCCTGTAACATCAGAGACTTTGGCCCAGACCAAATTTCTGGGGGAGTACACAGCTCAGCAGCACTAGTGCTGTAGGGAGTGTCTGTGGCAAGGAGGAATATTTCTTGTCTGCTGGAGATGGGCACATTGGTGGACTTCTTGTGTTGTGAGGAAAGAAGCTGGAGAGTAGTAGATTGTCTCATCTCTGGTGGTACAGAGATTGACTGGACCTTCCCTAAAACACTTCAGCCTCAAAAGCATTTTTCCTTCCTGAGAGGAAGGAAAAAGATAAATAACATGATCAGAGCTCTAGACATTTAAGAGAAGACTTCAGCCTCTTCAGAGACCTGCTTGTAATAGCTCAATAGCAGATGGTGCCAGAGTGAAGGGGGAGCCAAGAATGCTATTTTGCTCTATGGATTTTCTCCAGGGTTTGGTCTTGTGTATGTGTGTATAGATTCACCTTCAAGATCAAGGATGGTCCATCATGATGACTCAGTTACCAAACAAAGGTGGCAGGAGGCCTGCATGGATGAAAAAAGTCATCCTCAATTCAAGCAGAAGTTAAAACAAAAGGTGTGGAAGCAGGAGGAACACAGTGACACAGTCTGAGCATGTGGGTATGAGATGTTAGAGGCTAAGTTGTACTGAATCTGACAAAGGTTGTGAAGGGCAGTGGGAGGGGCTTCTACAGGTAAATCAGCAGTACAAGGAACTTTGGAAAATATGGGGCCCTGGCTGTATGGGGCAGAGGAGATGGTGCCAGAGGATTTGGAGTCATTGAATACCTTGGCATGTTCCTTCACCTTGGCCTTGCTTTTCCGAGGCTTGTGACTTAGTCTGGAGCAAAGACAGGCTTTCAGGAGAGTTGGATTGGATAATCAGAGGCCCTTCTAACCTCAACCAATATGCAAGTCTAGTGTCAATTAATAAGACAGTTAATTCCATAAGGGAGACAATTCCATTATCACAAATATTTTAGTTATTTACATAATTATGTTCAGGCAAAAGAAAATTGACAATTTTTTGGATTGAGAAGTTTTTTTCAAGAGGGCTCCAGACAGAGGTACTGAAATAAAAAATGGGAATTATATTCTTTTCACAGTTGAATGCTTTTCAAGTTTTATGTTTTATTATTCATACATGACTACTTTCTTGATAGATATCTTTGCTAACAGTTAATCTAATTTTATTTGTCACTTCATGACACCTTACAAAATACCTTATGTAAGATTAAAATACATCTCATTTTTGAAAACTGGTGTTTATCTTTCCAAAAGAATTTCTATTTTTATTAATTTAATAAATGAATTAATCATGGGAAGTAATTTTCTTGCATTGTATGAAAGAGGAAACTGTTTATTAGGGGAAACATTTCCTTGATACATATTTTTCATCATTAGAAATAATTAAAATTCAAAACAGCTCTGTCAAGTAATTTCTTTCAAAAATATAGTATCTTTAAGACATAAAAACTTACATTAGAGAGCTTTTCATAAGCTTCTTACAAATATTTCATTAGTTTATGATCATCAGTTTTTCTTGATGGGACTAAGTATTCTTTTTAAATAAATAATAACATTTTTATAAGTCAGTGCCTGCTAAAGATTTTGACAGGACATTTTATGTTACTTTGTCAATGACTGTGACTAGATAAACAGAAAACAAAATATTTATACAGTTGCAATGTTCCTTGTGAAAAAATAGTGAAGAAAATTCTTTCTGCATTCAGGAAAAGAATAACTGGTTTGTTAATTGTGCAGTCTAAGCGTATTACCTTAACAAACAAACTATATACATTTTTAATGGGGAATTTAATGGAGAATTCAGGAGGAAAACACTATTGTCTTTAAGTTAAGTTTCCTAAGGCAAAAAAATATGTTTAAGTACTATCAGAAGATTTGTTTACTTCTTAAGTTTCTTTTTTTCTAATTTTTTAATTTCCTGATGTTATTAATTTTATGTCTTTTTTTGGAGGGGGATGGAATTAAAAAGTTCACATAATTAAATGTATATTAAAAACAAGTGGAGAATTTCTTTGACCTTATAGAAAAAGACAGTTCAATGAAGCAGATTTCTTTCCCACTGATTTTATTCTCACGTAGGTTCTGCCCATACATCTAAACTTTCTTTCTTGCCACTATCTTTTAATCAGAACCCGAAGGGAAGATATATTGAGATTATGTCCTTCAGGGGTATAGAAGGATTTTGAAGTTTTGATGGGCACACATTGACATGTAGATTCAGATAATTTGATTTTTAAATTAAACTCTACTTAGTTAGGTATTTATAAAAATTAAGATTGGAAATTAAAAATTAATTTCATGGTGATTAATTTTACTTTTAAAGAAAGGCTAGAAATACAAAGCTTTGGATATTAAATCTGCATGCTATCTGCAGTCCTGATTCTGTTCAAAACCAGACCTTAGGTGTGACACAAATCTAGGACTGAATCCTAATACATATCTACCCTGAGAGAACCTGAATTGCATTACTTGGCAAGCACTGATGTTGCTGCCTTTGAACATTCTAAGAGGCATTTGTCTCCTACTGAAGGATGGTACAATCTGGGGTCTTGCTCTCAATCAATGGTATTATCAACCATACATAAGAATGCATAGATACTACCATTTACAATTTTTATCTCTGAAGCACGAGAGAAAAGCACAAAACTCATTTCATTAAGCAGATCTGATCATCTAAATAACTGAAAATATAAATTATTCTTTCCAAAATCACTTGGAATTTGTACTGACAACACCGTCTCCATATTTATCTTTGCAAACAGCACGGGAAAAGAAGACAAAGAGCAAACCCAGTCATATCCAGACTGGTCATTTTTGGCATCAGCTTTCACCACTTTTAAAGGGGATCTACCATTAAAATGAAGACTTCAGGGTAGAAAAGCATGTTTCTTTTAGCCTGACAGGATAACCAGCAATTGTATTAAGTGCAGTGGCCACCATCAGAGATTCACTTGCTTAACTTGTTCCAAATGTCTGAATTATATAGTGGAGAACTAAAGGCAGAATTACCCCCGAAGGATGCCACTTTAAAACTTTCTGCCTTTCAGTTGTGGCAAAAGTGATTCATAGTTTAAATTAAGAACTTCCAGAACCCTGCAGGGTGAAGCTACCTCATTGGCTTCTGTGATTCTCACAAGTAATTTTTCTTTCTCAGTCTGTACTATAAAATCCATCCAGAATTAAGCTTTCACAGAGGATTGGGAGAATAAAACCTAAGTTGGTACAGCCCTGAGAATTAAATCTGGGAGTAGGGGAGAATAATGCTGTTAAACTTCCTTTTACAAACTATGCAGAAATATTCAAGATCATTTGCATTTTTTTCTTCCTGTTGATTGATTAATGTATTCATTCTTACTACTTCTCTGCTTCCTGTATTCTACCCACAATTAAGATAATGTGTTCACTTACCTTATTGGCAACACAGTGCACGTGAAGACTGACGTGTTACATAAATACCCCAACAGTAGCAATGGAAAATATATCTTTCAGTCCTGTGCTTTGTTATGGTCTCTAGAAATAAGGGAAGTATGGTAATTGGAGCTGTTGAGCTGTATAGGAACTTCATAATGTTATTTGCAAAATTTGGACTGAGGCAACATCATAAATGTATTCACAGTGAAGAAAAAAGTTGTAATACATCAGAAAAACCCTCTTCTTTCCACACACCCTTCCCAAATTTGTTTTTGTCCCTTCTCTATTAATGTGCAGAGCTTTTTTCCTCAACTTCAGTTTAAGTAAATGAATTTATTGGTATGATTAATGGGTTTATATGATTAGCAATCATCATATGGTTGTATAGAAATTGAGTGAAGTTAAATAAAACCTTTTTTTTTGGTTAATTTTGGTAAGAAAGTCATCAGACATTCATTTCAGACAAATCTATTTCCAACCAACTATTCAAAAACAACTATTCAGAAAAATAATGACTATAAAAAGAGAATTCTAATTATTTTTCAAACAAATATTCCTTGTATTTGTCATATTTTGAAATTTTTGAGTGGAATTGAAGTCTGCTTTTCAACATATTTGCATACATTTCTTTCTCTCAAGTTTTATTATAATAAAGGTAAATGGAGGTAAAGATGGTGCTGCAGAAACTGAGACTTGGGATAGAGGGGAAAGGAAGGGTGTAACCTCACAAATTATTTCTCAGCACAAGCTCTTCATAGTGAACTTCTACTTTTTTGTCTTTTTGGCATACTTCTCCTTCATTATCTCCTGACTCAGTATTTTTGTCTAAACCATTCATCTCATACCATAGCTTTCTGCTACTTTTAGTAGACTTCCCATTTATTTTTGTCTTCTAACATGACATAAAAAAATTTACATGTCTTTTGTTCCAAGTACATGGTCCTCCTTTTCTTTCTCTTAATATCTTATGACCATTTAATTTCAAAAAAACTCTCTATTTTCATCTTTTCCTTGTGCAAGCAAATTCCAAAATAGTATCTTACTTCAAATAGTACTATTTTAAAATACTACCACTATATCACATACTAAATTATATTTTTAATTATGTTTTATGAAACAGAACAGATTTGCTAAAATTTGCTAATTACTTTCTTTCCACAGTGTGATTTCCATTGCATTGCTACCTAGAAACTTCTTGACACTAGACCTAACACTAGACACTTTGTTAAAAATGTCATACCAACCAAAATGAAATTATCTGCCTTTAGCAAAATGCTAGTGGTATACTATTAACATCTTATAATATAATAACAATTATGTTAGTAGTAAATAAGTTATTTTAAAGAGTTGCAAAACAAAGCTGTAAAAACTGCAGTGTACCATAGAATATTTAATCTTTAGCTATCCCACCAAAAGAAAGTAAACAGTACTTTGTTTTCAAATTTACTCAAGACCAGGCTCATCATCAATAATTCTTTGCTCCAAGTTCAGACTCTTGGTCTGTGAGCTTATGAACTGATCTTGTAATTACTTCAATTTTTCTGTACCTGTATAAAATTAGTGTCATTTATCTCTTAACAAAAATTTTTGAAACAAAAATAAAAAAAATAAAAAAATAGTAGAGAAATACAGAATAATTGATTTTTCCCCTCAATATGTTTATAAAGTAGGATTTCATGTATTACATGTTTATGAAAAGCACACAGAGATAGATAAGGTAACAAAATTGCATTACACTCTTTAGTATCTCCTTTGAAGACATGCATTTTGTCCATAGGGGTTAATCTTCTCCACTGCTAAGACAAAAAGCCTTGCTTGGTAATAAACTGTGCTTCCCTAAAGTACATTTGGGAGACTGGAAAAACCATAATCATGAAAATTCTGAGAATAATTTCATCCTCACTAACAATTATGCAGGACTATTTGGGATAAGAATATTGCTGGGATGTTTTCATAGAGGTTCAGACAACAGCTGTCAGCATATGACAATCTCTATAGAATAAAATGGGGAGTTAAGTGAAGAATTAAAATAATAAAACAACAAAATTTCTAAATTATTCTTACTAAAACAGAAGTTCCTAAGCAGCGTAGAGTTTATTGGGGGGGTTATCTGCCTTTTGAGTCTTGTCTTAACCTTTTAAAATGATCTTAAAAGAGTTTTTAGTGTTCCTCATTCAATAATGAAACATAAGCCAGCATATTCTGGGTTGTTCTGTTGACTCATTCTTTTCAGACAAGAGAGACCTAATCGAGTGCAATGGTTTGGTAAAATATTGAGGAATTGTGGCACATGATTATCACAGCACTTTTGAGAAGGCAAGACTTGTTTACTGTGCACAACCCTTGGCACTGATCCAGCAGAGTGAAAGCTGTGTGAAACAGGCTACTTTGCCTTTCACTCACTTCCTATAATATTTTTGCTGGTATTATGCATGGCCTTTAATAGTGAGTGATTGGACAAGACAAAGTGGAACTGAAGGCTTCTCACAAACAGACACATACACATAACTCATGTAAAAAAGATACACCATAAACAGCACCAAAAAGCAGGACTCCTGATCATTTACAAGGAAATAGGGACACAAACCACCAAGGACCAGGCAGATTTGCCTGGGAGTTTGCAGTACAGATCTATACCACAATAACTGTCCATATCTGTGCATCAACACCTCATAGCAGAGGCAGTTTATTCTTTTTCACCTTAACTGTATTTAGAGATTGCAAGAGAATTTATGTTTGTTTCCCTAATTCCTTCTACCTGAGGATGTTAAAGCTCATCACAACATTGTATAAAGCCTCACTGCTCTATTTATGGCAAGTAAATATAATTACACTTTTGTTTCTGATAGGGAAATTGTAACTTTGGGAAGACTGACTTGAACTAATGCAATGGTGGTGAAGTTCTAGGCTAAATCATAATTTTCTAACTCATTAAAGTTCTATTCCTGTAATTTGTTGAATAGTTAATGTTGAAATTTGAATCAGGAATACTGAATTTCATATAAAGGTATACAGCTCATATAAAAATAAAATTCTAAGTATTTAAAATATCCAAAAAGGAAATATAGAAAACACCTAAAAATTTACAAGAATAGTATTAGTAAATAACTATCACCAGATTATAATTTATCAAAAAAAGACTGGAAATCTATTGAGGTTGTTTTAATTTAAAAAGTTAATAAACTGGATGTCTTCAGTTTGAAATAAGTAACTTGAGACATCTTGAAGAGCCTGCTTTTTAAAAAGATGTTGATTTCTTGAGTGTCCTTAGGGGTATGAGACACTCCAACACTGAAACACCCCTAATTCCTATATTTTGTGTTGTTTTTAATCTCTGACATCGTTGGAGGAAATAATTTCTGTTTCATATGTTTACACAGTGCCTACTTCAGTAGAACAACTGTAGCACAATAAGTAATATCTCATAAAAATGTTGCCATTATACAGTATATTAGCTTCTTTAAAATAATATATTCTTTAAAAATACCTGGTACTTACATTTATGCTAATAATCAAACTAATGTTCAAATAATTAACAAAGCAATAACAAATATATTTAGAATGTTGTGCCTTAAAATTGTCAGTATTAGCACAAAGTAACATTTTTAATTCCAAGTTCTAACAAAATTTATAATCCGAAGCTTCTGGCAAAATGAAAGCATAACGCTTTATTTTGGAGGGCTTTTTTTCAATTGGCCTATATAATCTCCTTTTCCAGTAACTTTGTTATTTAAAATTCATATGATTTTTATATCAGGTTTAGCTCTACCAGAGCATGAACATTTTATAATTCATACATGAAATATTATCCTGCAAGCAATGCCATATTAACACAAGCCTTTGTACTGTGTGAAGACTAAATTATTGATATTAAAATGAAGAAAGAAGTAGTAACCATCATGGACACAGCAAAATATCATTTTATTATGGCATTGTCTTTTTAGGCACAAAGCATCTTATCCCTCGTTAATTGTTCTGTTTCAAACAGTTTAAACCATGTTTAAAAGGGAAGAAATAATTACCTTTTTTCAACTTTATTTCTCATTTATAGTTAGAAGTCTGGCCTTCTGCTGAAACAGATAACTTTCCCCTCGTGAGATAACATTAAAATAACATTCTTCCCACTTGGAAGATCTGTATGTTTACAGATCATGGCCATTGTACATTCACCTGGAATCCAGCTATGAAATCATGCAACACACTTTTTCTCTGGTGAAAGTCATAAACCAGTGAGGTAGTGAATAAATATCAGGGTGACATTGGGTTCAATAACAGAGAAAGGAGATGATGAATAAACATTTCTAGCATCTTCCACATGCAACCCAGTTCTTCATTTATAGTTAAAAGCTGAATGGTTGTGAGTTGTGGATGAAGTTGTAATTTAATTGCAAGTATAATTTATGCCTGAGCATGGGCTGCTTAGATATCAAGGATTTACTTTACTTTTTTTTTTTTTTTTTTAAATACTTAAATACTTGATGTATTTGACCTCTTCGTGTTTCTTCATTTGATTTCAAATACACACTAAAGTGTGAAATGTTTTGGTTCACAATTTTATGTTGAAGATCATATTATTTTCAGAATTAACCTGTTCAGCTTCACACCCTTGCTTGCTTA
The DNA here is from genome assembly GCF_030490865.1 of Poecile atricapillus. NCBI lineage: Eukaryota > Metazoa > Chordata > Aves > Passeriformes > Paridae > Poecile > Poecile atricapillus. Next base: position 58,498,132 of record NC_081289.1, on the reverse strand, counting down.
TATATTTATATCTAGGATATTTGGTAAGCAGTGGTAAGAACAGTAAATTCTGAACTTTTTTGCTAAGATTTTTGCTAAGCTGTTGCTCCTGTTTACTAAGAGGCATTTCTATAAATCAGCATTTCACTACAGATTTTGGGTAATCATAATCACTTTAACTTCTTAGTATAGAGTAAAAGTATATGTTTTCTTGGATATATGATACATAAACTAACAATTAGCAAAAGCCCAAAAGGCATCTTGAGGCTTTTCATAGGTAAAGAGGAAAAGTGGTGGAATTCTCTCTGCACATGGCTCTCAGCAGCGTGTCAGAGCTGTCTTTTAACACAGACAGTGAGACTTTTTCTGTGATCCTAACACTAACTCAACTCAGTATGATTTTATCCTTTTCACAGCAAAATGAAGAGTGGGGAAATTCTGTCATTAATCTCTAAAACCATTCACCTCACCACCATGATTTCAACATTTGCAAGAATGATGAATATTACAGCTTCTAAGACACACTTTAGAAAGTGTGGCTCTCCACAGTGGACATGTGCACAGTATATCCAAAGTGACCAAAATTATGAAAGACCTTGAGGGCAAGACTTTCAAGAAGCAGCTGAGGTCACTTGGCTTATTCAACTTAGATAAGGCTGAGGGGTGACCCCATTTCTGTCTACAACTTCCTGAAGGATGGCAGCACAGAGGGAGATGCTGATTTCTCTGTCTGATTTCTTCTAGGACAAAAGGAAATGGAATAAAGCTGCATCAGGAGAAGTGCAGGTTAGACATTAGGAACAGGTTCTTCACTGAGAGGGTGACTGGATACTGGAACAGGCTCTCCAGAGAAAGGTCATGACACCAAGCCTGTCAGAGTCCAAGGAGCATCTCAACAACGATGGTCTTAGTCACAGGATTTATTTTAGCAGTCCTGAGAGGAGCAGGGATTTGGACTCAATGACTCTTATGGATCCCTTTCAGCTTGAGATATTCTATGATTCTCTGTCCTGGAGCTACTTATTTACTGGGCTGTCAATCAAGAATAGCCAGAATAAAATCCAGAAAGCATTTACCCATTATTTATTACTTATTATTTAAAAATAAATGTAAAACATATCAATCAAGAGTAATGAAAAGTTAGGGTTTTTTTAACTAATAAAAGGGTGGTTAGGAAAGAAAGAATCCCAGCACATTTCTGACATAATTTTTAAAATTTCTCACCATCATAGTAACACTACTTTATAATCAAAAGAAATGGTGCATAGTGGAGACGGTTGAGAAACAAAATTTACAAACAGAAAACCTCCATCCCAGAAATATAGCATTTATTAGTCTCAAAGAAAAAGAGGAACAACACTTGACAAAAATTTACCTTTTGAAAACTTAGCTTAGTCCTGAGATGAGCAGCACAAAATCATAATTGTTCAGAATGGGCCTTGTACATTTGCATTCAAAAAAGCTCCAATAGTATCTGCAAACAAAACAGAAGTCTGATAAACTTTGGGTGATAACAAAGGATCCGAAAATGTTCATGGGAGGAGACCACAATAATGTGGCAGTTTGTGAAGTGCCTTGTAAATACAGACAAAGCTGAGAAGTATGTGTTGTCCAATGTAAATGTGCTTGCAAGCTTGGGTGAAAATCAAACTGTGTGTTAACTATACCTTCAATTTTTCTAATGTTGGTTACACCAGTATTTTTTGCTGGTGTTTACCAAGAACATTTTGGTTTCTTGCAGAGTTTTGGAGGGGTTTTTTTCCCCTTTTCCCTTTTTTTTGCTTTTTTGATTTCTTCTCCTGTATTATGGGTTTTGGAGGTGGTGATTTTTTTTTCTTTTTTTAGCAGGATATTCATTAAGTGAGATCTGTATGCTGTTTGAACTATTCTGCTTTATCATGTTTGAGGAACATTTCTTCCATGTTTCAGTTACATCTTTCTCCTAGAGAATGTGTACTCTTTGCTGGGTTAGAAACTGGCTGAGTGGTCAAGTCCAGAGAGTGGTGATAAATGCAGTTACATCCAGCTGGCAGCTGGTCACAAGTGGTTGTGAGAGGCTGGCAAAAATTATTACTGGCTCAAAACAACTGAAATGGAAGCTCAAATATGTGTTATTTAATAAGGGGGAAAAAAGTTGAAATAGTTTCTATGAGTTGATTTCAAATTAGCTATCAAACTTCTAAACTAGCACACAATAACTTCCTTCTAGGCAGCAAATTGTGTTTGGTTGGCTCAATTCTATATATGTCAGCAGATATTATCACATTTAGCAGGAAAAATAGCTTTACATATATACATAGAAGTATTTTATGCAGTGAATGGGCTATATTCTATTAGCATCTGATCAAGGAAACATGTAACTCTAAACATTCTGCTACAAGGCAATGTAGACTCAGCACACACTTGGATGCCTCAGGTCTTTCTTTTTTATGACTGGTCACTCTGCAATTTTCAAATACCATGACCCAAGCATTAAAAATTTAAATTATGGACTCATCATTTCATTAGCAGAATCATCTAATCAATTCTTCTGTTTAATAAGTGAGAATAGTATGTTCTAAAACATTAAAAATACTACAGGTGAAAACCTGCAGCAACCACACTAGCCAGAAAGGCCAAAAAATTTAAACAGATCATTCCTTTTATATTTACGTAGATCATTTGAGTGTGTCTCTTTCGTGTTTTCAGCCAAAAAAAAAAAAAATCCTCAATATAATATCTACAGAATGCTTATAAGAGCTGCCAGGACAAAATGATGACTGTTATAAATGCAATGGCAAAATAAGGTCAATAAAAAAGCAATTTATTATAAAACAATTTAAGCACCTGCAACGAAAGAGAAAAACCACAATAAATAGGTCAGCGCAGCGCTGGGTGGACAGGGGTCTATACCCAAAGGTATAGGTGTTCCCAAATCCACACCATATGGGCTGCAGTCCGGGGTTCTTATAGGGGTTTTGTGCCCTGAGGCCAAAACTCCGAGCAGTCACTGTTCAACAAAGTGTCTTGATGGTTGGTTGAATGGATTTCCTGGAACTGGCGAACTGAATCAATAGACAGTGGGGCAGAGTCTCCTCACATGTAAAAAGGTCTTGGATGTTCCTTGATTTCATCCTGGTTTGGGCCATCAGGACGGAGTGCTTGGCTCCGGGGCTGGGGCCGATGAATATCTCGGCTGGGCTTCTTTCTTTGTCTAGTTTGATTGCTCCCCAACTGTAGCTTGTCAGGCGGGGTGTTCAGGTCCGGTGATGAGTATCTCGTCCGGGCTTGTTTCTGTTGTCCAGCCTGATGGCTCGTGTCCTGCTTATTCTTTTAGGTTGATGGGCGCTGGCTAGGATCGTTATCCCGATGCCGGTAGAATTGTTCTCTCTAAAATGGATGTTTGCAGCTGGATCTAGGGAGGAATCCCTAGCCACACTATATTTTATATTTTCTCATGTTATTATACTACAGATATATTTATTTAGGTCTTTACAAATTTTTATTCATAACTACATTTATTACAATGACCTAGTATAAGAAGGCTATAAAGCCATACAGCTCCATCTCATCAACAAGAAATTAATGTTAAAATTTTCTTAGCTACTTCCTTTGCAAAGCCGACTCTTAGTTCAGGAACCTGCTTCACAGGCCATGACCTCTTTCCTGAACTATGTTCAGTGTAGAGCAGTGCAGAAAACTGCTCCATAACATGGCTGTTATTTTCTGAGAAAATGTCTGTACAAAAGTACAGAGCACAATCTCATAACTTTTTTGAGAGTATGTGTGTGAAAGTTAAGTTCTAAATTTCACAATTTGTGTAAGAAATAACTTCCAAAATAGGCTGTCCAGTCTTTATAATTTATGAATCTCTATTTACTTTCACTTTAGTATACATCATTTTTTATAACTATTTGTAGGAAAACAAATAAGTAGTTCTGCAATTTTTTTGTTGTTCTTATGAATGTTATTCACATTACATGAAGCATTCTAATATATGTAACTGCATTTTCAAGTGAAGGGAGCAGGAGATGCACCACATTTGAACACCAAACCAACAGCTGAAATGTGGTCTAAAAATAAAATAGGGACAGATGGGGGCTCTTAAGAAAGAAATCCTGGTAAAATGTCATAGGTTTTTGTAGATTTCTTTTTTTTTTGTCAGAGATTAAATAACCCTGCTTTTTAACTTTCAATGAGTTTATATTACATCTTCATGCTACCAGTATAATAGGCAGTCAAAAGAAAAGCTTATTTGCATGCCTACTTGTGCTGCATAGCAAATTTTTTAGTATCCAACAATAAAACTCAGATACTGAAGACTTCTATGAAGGTAGGTGTCTCTGAAGAGTTTTTATAATTGCAACCTATATATGAAGAGATTAAAATATGTAACAAAATTAGTTCAGAGAATTAAGAATAAAGGCAAATTCTTATAATGAATAAAGTCAGAAGTTATCAGGTTAAAATAAAATAATGACTTATTTCTCATAGTAATTAAAAGCCAGCCAAATACTTAAAACATAAATAACAAAAAATTAGCCCCAGAAATTAATATCTCCGCAATGACATAATCTCAAAAAAAAAAATAGATTGAGACATAAGAAAAATAAAAGAAATCCCAAACACAATGTCAAAAAGAAACAGTTTTATAAAATAAAGTCTTCCCATTATGTAAATATTTAATTGTTCCTATTGTGTTGAACATATTTGTACTCCCTTAAAAAATTAATTTTGTACTTGAAAACCTAAAAGACCCTTGATGAAGCAGTACAATTGATTAAAGACATAGATTATTATCAGTCTGCATCAGACTAATTTCTTTGTAGAATGAAACTGTTAGAAACCAGGAGGAACTATCTCAGCAATACTTTGAGTTGTGGACTTCAGTTAAACTTTCAGAACACATGAAAGCAAATCATTATTCTGATTCTGTTCTGAGTAATTTTTGCAGGGTTGCTTTGTACAGAGGAGAAATGGGAGCTGTTAACTCCCATTGGCAACTGACGCTTGTTTTTAAATATTATTTTTTAATATTTATATTTAATAGAAGTTATTACTTGTATTTCTGTGTATAGAAAGCAATAAAATCAAGTGGAAAACATCAAATAAAAAAGAAAACTTCTGGACAGAAATTAACTGTCAGTTTCTAAGGAAAATTGAGAAAAAAGGCCAGTATGAATGAAATCTTGAATTGAGAATCACTTGTAGTATCCAAAATAGGTCTGTTAAAAAAAATCCATAAAACCAATAGCAATAAAGATATGCAAACAAAACCAGTGAAAAAAAAGATAATCCTTTCCTGACAGAGGTGGTAAAAATATGGAACATATTTACTTTTGTTATTTTCCTGTACCTAAATGTCCCAAATGGGAACTTTGCATCATAGCAGACAGTAACATTTTAACATCCCTACTAGTGAATATTTACACTAATTTTAAGAAGATAGTAAGAGATCTACAACACTGTAGCTGTAGTGCCAAAATAGCAGACCTCTGGCCCTGTCAGAGCCTTTTTTTTTAGTTTTATATTCCCATGCATAATAAATAACACTGTAAAATAATGTGTTCTGTGTCTGACACTTAGTATCTTAACTTCCACTGCTGAGAAATTTCTTGCCGCCAAGTTGTAAACCCTTGAAATATAGGGTTTGTAATAGAAGTGCTGCTGCAACCTTGAATATAACTGAGAAAATGACACAACTATAATTATGCTCTATGAGAAACATAATAATGTATTCTGAACTCATAATTTGGTCATTTATTTTCTATAATTGCATTTTTACTTTCAGTTTAACTGAACCTTTATAATTTTATAAGCAGCATAGTCGTCTCTCTAAAACTTAGATTGGTTTCTCCCTTGTTAGCCCCGAATTTCTTAGCTGTATACTTTCTCCTCTCCCTCTGTTATTCTGCAGTGACTTGAGACTGTGTGCTACAGAAATCTAAGGACCAGATTTCCAAGTACAGATTGCAACTCCTAATTTCCCCTGTACCTGACCTAAGTGTCTAATATATTTCTAAAATGTAATAAATTATGTGTCAATAAAAATTCGTAAGAAATATAAATAAGATGTATATGTTGAAATAATAAAAACCAAAGATGTGTATGTGGAAAAAAGAAAGAAAACCTTTCCCCAAGCCTAGCTGGGATTTCTCCTCTGAAAGAAAAAGGATTGTAGCCAACACCCAGATAAGAAACATTAACTCGGAAAATAGGCAGGATGGGAGCCATCAAAGACAACAAAAGGACTAGCTCGGAGGAGGAACCCAACTCCGGACCTGACCAACGTCTCTGCAGACCTCAATTGTGAAACAATCAAAGTCGACAAAGATGGGCCTCAGAAAAGTATCCGCCGCTAGTCTTGGATCGCCCACCTGTCAGACCAGTGTTGGAGATACAATCACTGGGAACAAAGGGGGAGACTCTGCCGAGATTCCCATCGGCACCAACCCCGGATCACACCACTTCTGCCTTGATAACCCAAAATTAAAATACATACAGAGTCTCTTTGCATATGAGGAGACTCTGTCCTGACACTGGTTAGGTCTATTTTTCCAAGCCAGGAAATCTATTCACCGAGCAATCAAGAACACTTGGTGAATGGAGCCTGCTTGGAATTTTTAGCCTGAGGACTCAAAAATCCTATAAAACTCCAATCCCGAGAGCGCTCAGACGTGGATTTGGGAACCCTACACCTCGGGTGTAGACCCTGTCCACGCAGCGCTGCGCTGACCGTTTTATTGTGGTTTTTCTCTCTGTTTTTTTCTATGTTGTTTATTAATAAATTTCTCTTTGATTTTATCCCAAATTTGCCTTTGCATTTATAACATAAAATAAAAATTAAAAAAAAAAACAAACTACTTGAAGTCAAAACCTAATTCTAACAAAGATACAGAGGCCCAAACCAGCTGGTTTGCTTTTCTTCATTTAGCTTCAGCCAACCAAAAGCGAAGCCTAAAGGAAAGCTAATTGCCACTTCTTTCTCTAAATCATCTCGTGATTAATGTGATTTCAGTGTAATTAATCAACTTAGGTGACACTTATTTCTCTTTGCTGGAACCTGGAAAATAAGAAACTGTATCAGGGAACTTAAGGAAACTGCCCAGTCTGACCATTCTCAAGCCTCTCTGTCAGGCACACTCCCAAGGCCAGAGGATTTCACTGCTGGGGCCGGAGCCCCTTTGCAGCAGCAGCTGCAGTGGCCAGGGGAGCCCCCTTGACTCCCTGCACACCCCATCACAGACCAGGTTCCCTCACCGCTTCCACCCCAGGCTTCCCGTCACAGTCTCAGCTGTCTTGTCCCATAAAGCCTTTTATTCAGGGTGCAGTGACACAGAAACAGCTCCAGCTGGTGCTTCTGAGGAGGGAGCCCCAAAAAAGGAACCCCATGGCTTTTATATCCTCACAGTCTCTCCACAGGTCTAACTCTTGCTCCTGGGGCTTCTCTCCAGCCCCCCTCCCTGTACATCCAGATAGCTGATGCTGGCCCTTTTCACCTCCTTTGTTGTCCAGTAGATCGGTCCATTCACCTGGCTGACACCACCCATCATCCCCCCTTTGTTATCCCAAAATTTGACAGTTCACAGCCTCTTGTCTCAGGCTCCCATCCAAGCGCAATCTGCATCCCCACCTGCAGTTTCCCAGCCCAGATACCTGGACCAGATTATTCCTCAACCCCAGTTAGATAACATTGGGAAGATGAAAGATTTCAGGATGCCTTTTCTCCTAAAAGAGATATTTTAGTCCAAATTCTAAGCTCTCTCATTCGTCTCATTTGTCCGTCTTTACTTTTGTTTTCGGCTTCTCAGGTGCAATAATGGATTTCAATTTGTGGTAACAGAAATAATTAGACAGTTTAGTCTGACCTTCTGTATAACTCAGACCGTGAAATACCTCTCTTTTAATCTCTTCTTTTAATAACTATGGCAATTGGTAATATTCAGTTATTATAAAGAAAGAATTTTTGAGGGGAAAAAAAGCCCCTTCAAAATTCTTCTATTTTTATATAATTGTCCTGATTCCAAACCTGATAAGGCAGCAAATATTCACAGTTCTCCTCAATTAACTCAGAAGTAATAAATAGAAAGTACAAACAAGCAAACAAAACAGAAGAACAGTAATTTATTTGAGCTGGTTTATTTATATTTATCAGTATCCACAACCTCCTTTTTTTTTTCCCCAGAATGAAGCAACACAAAATCAAGACTTACATAGCCATGCATCAGTTGGTCCCCAAAAGATGCTCATCACATGGTACACACAATTCTTTTTCTTTGACAATAACTTTGACTTTAGGTAATTCCCAGTTCATACCCCGGAACTGTGAAACTCACCTTTGTACCACAACTACTGTTTGTAAAACTGTACTACATATCTGATTAACATAACAACTCAGGAATAAAGGACCTGTGAACAGCAGTCCTCTGCAATGAAATAGGTGCTATTTTTTGAGAAAAAGTTTATTCCTGACTTAGAGGAGTTTAAACAGTGATAGAACAAAATGCATGTGTAAGTCTCTATTTTCTTAATACTTGAACTCTATAGAAAAGTCTTAGAAATACATTTGCAAATTTTCTCCAGTTATGCAGGTGCTCTTGTACATATTCCCAACAATAACAACAAAATACATGGTTTATTACTCAACAGATCCACAGATTGATCTGTAAAGGTCTAAATTACAGTTTTCACTTTACATCATGCTTTTAAAGAAATGTGTTCCCTATTCTGTCAAAGTAATTTTAAAAATTGCCAGTAGAGAAATAATGCCAGTCTCTTTTAAATACACTCCCAAATTCAATAGGAATACAGGCTGAACGTTTTTAAGCATTTAAAGCTGCAATGCAATGAACCAAAATAAATATAATCTGAAATTTGTCTACAAATGTTTTCTCTTCCATTGCTATCTAATAGAATAATTATAATGTAGTCTCAGAATTTATTTTCTGGCTTCAAGTAACTTTCATTCTAAAACATGAACAATCTATGTGAGAAATAAAAAACAAACCACACACACAGACAACACACAAAAAACCCAACTAAGCAACAAAACAAGAAACTCCCGATCCCTTTTAAAACACCCCACAAAATCCATGCAAGGCCAACTGAAAGAGATATAGAAAAAACACCAATAAATTTCTGATATGTAGGAGTAAGGGAGACAGAGCCATATCCTTCTTAGTCACACATTACAAGAGTAAATGGGCATAAATTCAAGAAAATTCCAGTCAACCATAACAAAAATGCTGTTATAGTGGTCAAATATTGAAACAGGTTGCTGAGATAAGTTGTATCATCTCCACCCTTGGAGGTAATCAAAACCCAGCTGAATATGATCCTACATTGAGTAGGAGACCTTCAGAAATGTGCTGAAATACTTGTATGATAATAATTATCTTGAAAGGCCATTCATCATTTAATTAATTTCAGTTCAACAGCCAGTGACCTTGCTTATTACCCTACCCTTTACTCCCTCTGAGGTTAGAATGAAATACCTGAGAACAAGTCTATCAAGCACGCTTAAGTCTCTTTGAAAAAACAACAGGACATTAGTGGACTCGAAGGGGTGACGGGAAGATCAATTTTTGCTGAGGTTGTCCAATCAGTCATATACAACTGCATTAACATTGCTCCACTATTCTCTTTGTCTCTGCACTCACCCCATGCACTGACTATGAATGTGGGAAGAGACTGACCCAGAGACAAGAGGAGATCAGGAATAGCACAGTACTTCATCTGGAAGAGGGAGAAGAGGCAGCAGCGGCTGTTTATTCTGATGCAGAGACATGTAGTTTATATTGATTAAGTCAGGGAAGCCAAGACTTTGTGACCTTTTAAGGCTGAACAGCAGGTATCTTTTACAGTGAAAATGACAGCAGGAACATTGTAAACACATCCTTTAACGTAGTACACTCAGGTTCCCCCAAAAAACTTGTTTAGTATTAGTTACATATGAATATGGATTTCTATTAGTTACAAACATAATCTTTTATTATCTAATATTTGGTGATTTGAAAACAAATAAATAAAAATATTATTTTTTCTTACCAGCATCTGAAATCACATGACATGGCAGTTTCTTGTGTCTGATGGGCACTTATAATCTAAAGTTAAAAATCTGAAGTAAAAGTCAGCTTGTTAGCAGTTTTAAAATGAACTAATTCTTATTTTACCAGGTCTTACCTTGGCTTCTCCTGTATATAGAGAAAACCAAAGAAATTTGTGAAAAAGCACTAACCAAATAGACCCAGGCACTTTAAAAATAAAGTTCAATAATTGCAGTAAGTAATCAACAAAGTTAGGAAGCACTTTTCCTGTGTCTGCCTGATATCAATCAGAATGATATCTCATGAACTATACAACTCTTCTAAGTGGTAATTCCGGTGACAAAGAGAGGAAAACAGAGAACCAAATATTATTCAGCTACAAGCACTTAAAATAAACTTTATAAAAACCTCATGGCATTATTTAGACTCCCAGTCTTTTGTAAATGTTTACTGCTTTGACATGTGTGGGAAAAAAAAAAAAAAAGCAAGCTGCAATTACCTAATAGTATAGACTCACTGCTGTGCTAAACTTTAGCTTTCTACTATGACAGTATTGGAAGTTACTAATTACAGTTTGACTGCCAAAATAAACTTACCAGGTTAACAACTACCTTTTAAAAGGGAGTGGAAAGAACAGAATTTATGTTGAGGTAAAAGAGATTCTTGTGAAATTTCTAAACAGCCTCTCAACTGCTATGCTTAATGCCTTGTAAGATGCCTAAATTCCCACTGTGTAGTATGATTGCTCAAAATTAAAGTGGTGTTTGAAAAAACATTGAAATGAAAAATGCTGAAGATGTTGGAGAGTTAATTTGTGTTTCCCTGGAGGTAATTAGAATCACTGAATCACAGAATCACCAGGCTGAAAGAGACCTTCGTGACCATCAAGTCCAGCCCAGCCCTAACACCTCAACTAAACCATGGCTCCGAGTGCCACATCCAGTCTTTTTTTAAACACATCCAGGGATGCTGACTCCACCACCTCCCCGGGCAGACTTTTTCCTAGGCACTGAATAAGAGTCTATGACTAAGTAATATGTAAAAAAAAAATAAAAGTTTTATTAATTTTATTTTTGACTACATAATTGCCTTAGTTTAAAAAATGACTATTTAAAAAGTTTTCAGGTTCAGAGGTACAAACATAAAACATTTCCATAGCTGTATCTATCTGTGACATCTATAGTATGTAAAGATATATGTCTTCACAATTACTCAAATAGGTTACATGAATACATAGATGCTGGTAAGACAAATTAAAATGATATTTTGAAATTTACATATGGCATAATTTAAAGTAAGTGCCATTGGAAACATTTCCTTATTTAATGATCCTTCCTTGGAGACTATGCCCTGAAGCAGCAAGGACATATTTCTCCCCTTTTTAAAATTAAAGTTAATTTGCCTCATCAGCTTCCTTAAAGTAGAAATGTAAATATCTGAGACAATAAACTATTATTGGGCATTATAAAAATGATGCCAACTTTTGAGTGACAGGCTTAACATTGAAAATGGAGTGTGTACTGTAGGATGTGTAAAAAAGCGTGTATTTTCAAGGATACAGATTGATGTTTCAGTTCTGATGTACAAAATACAATAAAAGATATTAGAACATGTTTTATTCCATAGTTATATTTTTCAGAACTGCATATTTGAGATTAGTATCAGTTGTGATTTACTTATCCCAATTTCTGTAAAAATGGGAGAGATATAGTCTATAGAATTATTTTTTCTTTAAAGGTCATTAAAAGCAGAATTCTTTCTGTGTGTTGCTACATAGTCAACACCTTAAAACTTCTCCTTATAACCATTTTGAAAATTATATCAATGATACAGGCAACTATTAAAGATGCAGTAGCTGATTTCTGTCTGCAGACACTGGTTATTTGAAAATTATATTAGCTAACACAGAGTAACTCACAGCTTGTGCCTCAGATGCAATAAGCATTCAGCAAGAACTAATGATTAATATGAAGGAGTAATGTGCAAATGGTCTCACAGTTTCTAAAAATGAGAAGAGAGCAGGAAGGGAACCATCATGTCATCCTGAGTTATCAGGGGCACCACATTGTCCCTCAGTATGGCACATCTTCAGAATTTGAACAGTCAATAAATCCACATGGGATGGTGTGCTAATGAAGCGTGCTAAAGCAATACAAATCTGTAAGCTCAGCAATAGGCAGTGTTATTGAAATTAACCCAAAAGGTGAAGTAGAAGGATCTTCACAATTACTTTTTAAACTCTGACCACTTAGTTTCTAACATGGAGAAAGTAAAGCAAGGGACCTAATGCAAATCTGATGGTGCTGGCTAGCAATTACATTCTGGAGCTGGAAAAGAATAAGGAGATAAGACATCTTGCTTGCAGTTATTTTCTACCTCAGCTATTTATACCTCCTCAGGGGTTTAATATACTGTGTTTGCAAAACCTCTATTTTGTGAAATCTCCCCTTTCCCTTTGTGTGTATGTATATATAGATATAAATGCACACACAAACACACTACACTCTGGTAAATCTTATTTATTAATCATATCAGAGTTTTTTATTTATTTTTTTAGGCCACTGCTTGTTCTATATATGGGTATTCTGGCACTAATTATAGAACAGATTGTGTTGGGATTTCTACAGGACTGCACTATGGCAATACAGATTAAGCAATTAACCTTGATGTCACTGTAATTATTAAGATACTTTAGCAAAATGAACTAATTTCCCCACAGGATGTTCTGCTGAAATCAACTTCCACTCTTTTTAAGATGCCAAAATAGAAAATGTTAATGGAAAACTAAGTTTGCAATTTTTGTAAAGTGCTGGGCCTTTTCAGTGGTCATCTTTTAGTGTTTCACATAACAGTTCACCCCAAACTCACAAATATATATTTCCTTAATAGATAAATAAAAATACATGGAATAATGCTCTAAGGAGGTCACTGAAAAAATAGAAAAAAAAAAAAAAGGTACAGATAACATCTCTTCACTTGGTGCTTTTACCATGCAAATTCTAATCTTAAAATTTTAAAATATATAGTCAAGAGAAACCAGCTTGTATTTACATTCTGTACACTATTCAGGTAATAAAAACTGCTTGCATCCAAAATAAAAATATTATATGCTAAACTTTACTGTATTAGAAACACAGTAATATGAAGTATTTTGTCTTTATATTTACATATATATATATTTAAATTTTAAATTTCTCATAGTCATCTTAGTACTTCAATATTTTAAAATTAAATTTCTGTCAAATGTTGCTTAGTTTTAACTAGTTCAAATATGAAGTAAATATTAATCTAAAAAAACATTTTTTTAACATCTCATTATTATGGTCTTTTACATGCATCTGTCCTGACAAATTTTTTTGTAAAAAAAATTTTCTTGAATCAACATTAATATTTTGATCATTACATGTAATAATATTAAGACTAATTGCAAAAGTAAGATAAAAGGAGAAAGAAAGACCCTAAGGAAAAAAAAATTAGGCAAGAACCAGGTATTATTTTGCTATATTATTTATTTTTTTTATTTAGAAAATTTTCTGGTTTTCAATGCTTTTTTTTAAGACAAATTTGAATGTATTTTAATTAATATTTAAAATTCTAAGTAATTACTTGGTAAACTAATGAAATACACATTCAGAATAATTATTGTCATAAAATTAATTGTATCTATACTATAATAAATTGTAAACATGACTATTATTAATGAGGTTTAATTTACCTTCCTATGTAGAAATACAACCACAGAAGAAAAATGGTGAACATGAAGACAGAAAAGTCCTAATTTTTTTAGATTAGATAAAACCCCATAGTTTGCCTTTTTTATAATTCTTGTAATGCAGCACATTTACATAGTACTGAAGGCTGTTCAAGCAGCTACTTCCATTATAAATGGAACTGAAGCTATTATCAGTTATATTAGTAATTTTTCAAATAATGTCTTTTTTCAAAAGAAGGAACAGTCCTTGAAATTCTGCATTCTCTATTTCACAGCAGAACTATTTTCTTCTTTTTCTTCAAACCTTGAAGAAGTTGAAGGGAAAAATATTTAGAAAATATGTAGTCTTTGTCAGGCTGATATTTCCTGGGTATACTTATTTAGAAGAGCTCAGAACTTTTTTAAAAATTGTTTTGTTTTTATGGAAAAACAAGACTTGTAGGTTTTCAGAGATTTGTTTTCATTTTGAAAACAGTGGCATATTTACAGACACGAGTACACAGAGATGCAACTACACTGGAGTCATTTATGCAGGGGTGTGTAATGAAGTGAATTGGAAAAATTAAGAAAAAATTAAGCCGGTTAGGATACTGAAGAATTTACAGTGTTCTAAAAAGAAAGGGAAATTTAATCTGCAAATGTCTCTTTTCTCAACAATTGCTGTTTTGATTGAAAACAATAGGACTGCCCTAACTACCAAATGCCAAGAAGGGCCTGTACCTGATTGCTCCCAGCAAAGGGCAAGCTCATTTCTCTCCTGCTCTGTCCTACAGGAGTCATTGCTAAAAGCAGCAGTTTAAGTAACATATTCCCAAGAGATGCTAGCACAACACAGGCAATCCACTGCTGACTATATCTGGCCATTTGTGGTTATAATTTGTTCTAAATTATTTTCTTCAGTAATATGTTTTTTTCACTTGCCCATATTTAACTCCTTTCCTCTGATTTGCAGATATTTGCATTACTGGAAGACCTTGTCTGTCTTTAGTACATTAAAAGTTTCACTGTATTTTAATGTGCTTGTAATATCCCAAAGAAAATATTCTACAAAGAATTTAATTGTGAGAATTATTGATTAGTAGTTCTGTTAATGAGCTGGATATTACTCACTTGGAATACTTAAGTAAGTTCTTTGAAGGTGTTCCAACTATGAGGTGACAGATGCCTTCCAGACAAGTACCACAAATACATACATTATATGGAGAAATAGGAAAATTACAAAGAAGTGAAATGATTCACTGGGATCCCTGCAAGAGCTGAATGCAGGAAAATAAAGAAAAAAAAAAAAAGTACACAACTGCTCTGAGGTGAGTTATAGTGCATTGAATAAGCATAGTTATTTAATATTTCATTTGTTTAGTCTTTTTTTGTTGTTTGGGGTTTTTTTTGGGGTCAGGTTTTTAATAAGTATAATAGATACATTTACAAAGAAAGGCACTTTTCCCTCTCATTGACTGCCATAAGGAACAATATTATTTTGATATTATACATTAATTTGCCTCCTGAAAATATTTCTAAAAGTATTCATTTCCATTTCTGTAATGTGTGGCTGTGTGATTGTGTAACATACAGAACAGGGAGACCATAAGAACTTTATGCCTTCTCATCTCAGGGTCCAAAACATGAGCCTTAGGTCTCCCCTCTCTTTTACTGGGATGTTTTTCCCCATTCTCTTCTCTTTCTTGTACCTGTCAAAGATCCTTATTCTGCTGGCTCTTGCCAGCCATTCAGGGCCATTTGCAGGGGGATGAAAAGTCCCTGTGGAGCACAAGCAGCAGGAGCAAGTGAGCAGGGCTGTGATGTGCAGTTTGCACAAGAAGGGCACATACTGGGGGGCTGTGTATTAGGGGGGTCTGGTGTTTTGGCTGGAGGCTTTTTGGATTGGTTTTGTTGTTATTTTTTCCCCAACTTGACTAGATCCAGGAATGATTTACAAACATCCTAAAGCCATTGCTGCTGCTGCCATCACGGGTGTGCTAGGGGATGTTTAGGTTGGACATTAGGAGGAATTTCTCCACAGAAAGGGGGATTCAGCATTGGAATGTGCTGCCAGGGGAGGTGGTGAAGCCACAGTCCCTGGAGGTATTTAAGACTGGATGTGGCACTCAGTGCCCTGGTCTAGTTGATGAGGTGATGTTGGGTCATAGGTTGGACTCTGTGATTTCAAAGGTTTTTTCCAACCTAGCTGATTCTGTGATTTTTTAATCCTTTTTAATCCTAAAAGGTCCTTGATTTTTCCTTCCCTCATGTACTGCCATTATTATATAGTTTTTCTTTTAAATAATCAATTACCTATTTCACAAATGGCTGCCCAACAGTGGATGGACAATTTGTTTCACTGTTTTCTGTTGGTCAAGGCTGAAAATGCTATCACCTTGTTTTCTTTATTGTGACACTTGAATTTCTATTTAGATTCATTAAGGTCATAACAGGGCTTCACAAATAAGGATATTCAACACAGCTTTTTCCTCTCAAAGCATTTCCATAGGCAATGCATATCTAACATTTATGCAATATTCTTCTATTTTTATATGGGCAGTGTAATCAATGGATTACAATGGAGAAAGAATAATTTCTCTGAAATTCTCTGAATCAGAAATGTTGAAGAATCAGTCTTTTGGGAAGTAAATATTCATAAAGCAAAATTAGACACATAAACTGTACAGGAAGATGATATCATATTGTCTATGTCAGGAAAATTAAAATCCCTATTAATTTTTTTAAGCTAAAACTTACCTAATTGCTTAATTCAAACTTAATAGTAATTGAAAAAAAAATTTAGAAATCTACACTTAGTAAATTTACATATTTATTTAATGACTGTAGGTACTTTCCTAAGCAACCTACCAGTCAGATGTGCGTACTCTCTTAAAAAGTTATTACTTTTGTGATTTCTAGCAGTGTTTCTATGAATACCACTGCACAAACTTCCTCATAACTGAAATTTTGATTAAAAATTTTTGAATAAACAAACAATTCAAGAAAGATAAAAGATATTAAATACAAATAAATTATCTCTTGTACATGAATCTGTAAAATGCAGACGTAGATGCTAATCAAATATTTTGAGAAAGTTAGTTACTTGTAATATGAGGAAAAAAAATTATATGGATTTATCATTTTGCATATTCTTATGCTTTCTGCAGCCTTTTGGTATATATAGGCCTGCCAAGAAAACGCCACCTATAGTCTGATATAAATTAAATCCTTTAGCCTGACATTAAGACTTATTTAAACAACCATAAAACTGACAAGTTTAAAGAAAAACATCAGTTTGTTTGGCCATTTTTTTTTCATTGCTTTCATAATTCTCTAAGTTATCTTTTTCTTTTAAGAAGTAAGGCGGATTCAAAACTGCTATTCTAAACCAAATGCCATTGAATAGAATCTGTAGAGTATTTATTTCTGAAGGCTTTCATGAAAACAAGCAGCAAGATAAAGGAAAGAAACGAAAAAACTCCAAAAGGTTTAAAATAAAAGGTTCAAGTTAAATAAGAATTTACTATTTTTTTTTTTTTTTTTTTAAAGGCTGCAGGAAGTTCTCAATCATATCACTATATTAGGGAAAAGAGGAACCCTATGGTACTAAACTGTTTGAAAAATGTAAGAAGAAAAAAACCTTCATATTCTCTTTTTCTAGTATGTCTTTATAAAATACTAAACAAAAGAGAAATTACCTTCCTTGACCTAATTTTAATCAATAGTTCTTTAAGGCATATATAGTGTCAACTGAAAGGAGGAAATGCTGCTGTAAAACAGCATTTGTGTCTCCACAAACTCTATCATTATTCGTGTCTCAACTTTGATGTTATCTTCATAAATTTTAAGGTATCTCAGTTTTGCTGGTGAGATCAGCTTCTTAGATCAGAGAAAAAGTTTTTGAAATGTTATAGAAGTTACTAATATCTTTGTAGAAATGTGAGTTACCTAAAAGTAACTATCAGCACTGCAGCAACACTTGTATTTTTCTGTCATTCATAATGTTGCATGAGAATAAAACCTCATGAAGCTTTTGAGCCTTTTGAGCTCTTGGGAATGTACATATAAGTATTGTTTTACGCAATAATCTTTACAACCCAACCTTTTCTAAGATATTGACAGTTTGAGGTTGTTGGTTTGGGTGAGGTTTTTTTTGGTGGGTTTATTTTGGTTTTGAGCATAGAAGGTTATAGAAGAAGGCTGGTTCCCTTAGTTTTGCTTTAACCTACATGTAATTTCCCTGTAATAAAGGAAACAGCCTGTAATAAAGGGAGCAGCCTTTATGAGAAGTAATTTCATTCTGTAGATTAATAAAGACTACACCAGCATTTTTAGAAAACCAAAAGCTTAAAAAATTTTTTTTTTCACATTTTTAATCTACAGGGATATCTACCACACTGAAACATTTAACTGTCAAGAGTATGTCACCTACAGTATGATGCAAAAGAAAACATTCATTTTTAATGTATTAAATACATTTAATGTATTAAATACAATACATTATTGTAGTGGCATTAACAAGTTCCTTATTTTGTTTATGTATTGCTGGCAAGTGCAGGGAATGCTGTTTACCCTACACATGAGTTGATGTAATATTTTCTTACTAAGGAACATGATATGTTATAACAAGTTGTTCACTAGACTAATGTGAACATGAATGTATTGATGACATGACTTTCCTGAGCCTACTATATAGCACTAATTTTCTCCAAGTCAATTGAAATCAGTCTGTTAGTCATAAATAACTGGAAACTTGTGTCATAAGAATTTGCTTTTGATAGGTTTCCTGTGAAGATGTATTTCCTGGTTCAAATCCCTCAGCCTACTTATTACCTCTTCCCCCTCTCATTAACAGATAGCTGCACAAGAACTGTGCTTTTCAGTAATTTCTCAATTAATTTGCATGATACCACAGGGTTTTCTGAACTTTTCATTTAATATCTCACCTTATCAGTAGTATTGCTAGTAATTTTTGCAGATCCTTTTCTCTCTTAGAAACTGGCACCTCAGATCCCATTTGATACCTGCAGGGACCCTGTAGTGGAAAACTGAAAGGGATCCTTAACGTGAGGCAAAACACTAAAAATAAATTATACCCTACAACATTCATACTTTAAAATAAGATACATTGATTTAGCTACTCTCCTCTTCTTTTCTTATTCCTTCCTCTATTCATTCCCTTTTTTTCATTCTTTTGGAGCAATCATCCTGACTTTTTTGTCCCATTTCATATCAACTTCTGAGAAAATTATCTATAAACTGAAAAAGCACTTAGAAACAGTGATGAAGTTCTGATACCTCCTTCTGGGTCACTATAGATATAAATGTTATGTTTGAAACTTCCACAATAAATTCTTATCCAAAGAGATAAGGAAAATTTGAAAAAATTATTAAAAAGTGTTTTCTTAATATTTTTACCTTTATCCTTCAACAGTTAATAAAATTGTTGTCTTGTTGGGGTGTTGACCAGACAACCTTCTCCAGGCTATTTTCTATTCTTCTATCAGTTAGAAATCACAGAATTGCAGATTCCAGGACTCAAAGTGAGCTGAAAAAGTCACCTGTAGTCCAAAGATGGCTTCCTTGGGAACACAAACTTTTTATGTTAATTGCTGCATACTTCTACCAGCATTTATTTTATTGAGATAAAAAATGGTTTTTTGCATGTTTAGTATTCATTTGAGTGATAAATTGCTGTGATGACCATCTCCTTAGAAAAAATGGATGGAAACCTGTGGCTTCCAAGAAGATTCAAAGCTTCATTATGAGGCTGGCATGGACAGTTTTCCAGCAACAGGAAAGGTCTGTCTGCTACAACAAAAGACAGAGGTGAAAAATGACAGGATTTTGAGTAAAGTTTACTTTCAAGTTATTGACCTTCAGCAAATTATTCAAATTCAGAAGAAATACTGTTTAGTATACAACATAAGTGTATATTAATTTCTTGTCAATAACATCTGGCATCTTGAAAACAAAGTAGTTATTAATATTGCAAATATGTCAAAGCAGAACTTTAGAGGAAAATAATGCACTTTTTTCTTTTAGAATCGTGCCATATAGGTTTATGAAATCAATGAAAAACTCATTTCTCATATTGAAATTTTAATCTTATTTTGGAGACATATCTAAACATTTTCTAACAGGATGATTTACAAACATTATTTCAATTTACAATGACTTTAATAAAAATGTATTGAAACCATAATTTTTCAATTTTTTTTCTTTACAATGAAAGAAGATAATACTGGATGCATCTCATTGTGAAATAAATTGAAATTAGACTTCTAAAAAAACTGTAGTTGTTATAAGTTATATGACATCCATAATGAGTGGAGATATGAGATATACATATATCAAAATGAAGAGCTTCAAGTAAAAAATTTTGCTTTTGTGACACTATGATATCACAAAAGCAATTAAAATTTTTGATCACTTTTTGAAGTGTTATCACAAATTAAAAGTGGTGCTGTGTAACAGCAGCAGTGTGAATTCTGCAATGGTAGACACACAGATGATGTAATCTCTTACAGTTTGACATATCAAGGGTGCTTACAGTCCTACCAATTCTTAGGTATAGCCAGTGTAACTGTCTTTTCTGGAAATCAGAGCCCAAAGTGCTCAGTACAAAACCACAGCTAGGCTTCTCCCTATAGCAGATCCCTACATTTGTCATATTATCATAGAAGGAAGTCTATGGAAAAGAACATGATTTTTTCAGGGCAAGAAGTACTGCTACCAAGCCTCACCAAAACAGAAGAGGTAGTAAAACAGAAAGTTTTTTTGTTTGCTTTGTTTTTTTAGTGTCTTATTTGTGTACTTTAGAAAATTCTGTTCCTGTTTTCCCTACCTTAAGTTGAAAATTCAGTATAGGCAATAAGCAGTATCATCTATTCTTTACATCCACTGTATTTCAGACTCTACCAGAATCTGCTAAACCACAAGTCAACCTTTATTTCATCTGCAATTTCCTCTTCTTTGCATGAACTTTCATTGTCTTGCCCCCCTGTTCTAGAGCTCTTAGAGTGATACTCTGATGCTATAAAGTGTAGATGTAACAAGACCCTAGCATTACATAATAAATTAAGAGTTAATATAGTGTTCTCTGTGCATCTTCTTTTATTCTTAAATGTATGCATTTTAAAAGTCACTGTTGGGGAAAATAAAAAGCATCAAAAGCATTTACATAGATATCTTTCATCTGGGAAATTTTACATAGTTCTCATGCAATTTTCTTTACTTCATTTAGGACTATGTTTTATCTCTAATTAGATTTTAAAATGCAATGAGAATCTCATTGACTTTTTTAAGTGTACCTAAATACTTTACCCCTAATACACATTAAAAGTATAGAGACAGTTAATGATGCAGATATGAACCTAGTGAGATTTAAAAGGATTTTACCTGTCTTCAATGAAGAAATTTTTTCTTGAAGTACTTATGGTTTCAGACTCATACATGTCTATAAACTCTCAGGTATCTACTTTTCTGTGCTCTTCTGTGTTTAAAAAAATATAATATTTTTAAGAAAAGAAACACTAAATTTGTTGATCTCTAAATATGAGAAGCATAGATATTTTCGATGAACGAGCCTTCAAAATCTTTCAGCAAACTCTTGTTAAACTGATACAATTTATGGTACAATCCCATGCTGCCTAAATGAAAACTAAAGACTATTGCTTCCTGCTGAAAGTTTTTTCTAACATTTTTAAATATGAGTAATTACCATTCAGTAAAAGCACATATATGATCATGTACCAGCTCTGTCCAAGGCTCACACCAGGTTGTGTGAGCTCACAATGCTCACAGACCCGCTCTGTGGTGCTTAGCCCATGGAGCAGCAATGGAGTGTCCCTGTGTGCGCTTGTCACGCTGATTAGGGAGATAGCTGAAATACCACATCTATACATCTCATTTTACTCTGAGGGATCTTATCCTCTCCATAGAGAAATTAGTTTGCACCTCAAACATGTGAATTAACTGAATACCTTTCGACATTGTATCCACCTAGGTCACAATTCAGTCCTCAGTGGATAGTCAATGTCCAATGCTTTTAGAAAAAAAAGAAAAAAATGTGTTGAGTTGATGACAAATATTGGTCAAATCAACCTCCCATTCAAACCCTGTTCTCCTGCTTAATTCATCAAGAAAATAAATGATCCAAGCAATAAGACAAAAGGCAACAGGCAGAAACTGATGCACAGGAACTGCCACCTGAATATGAGGAAAATCTTCTTTACCGTGCTGATAACTGTGCACTGAAACAGGTTTTCCAGAGAGGTTGTGGGGTCTCCCTCACTGGAGATATGGGAGAACTGTCTGGGCATAACCCTGTCCAATGTGCTTGAGCAGGGAGGTTGGCCCAGATAATCCACTGTGATTCCTTCCAACCTTATCCATTCTGTGATTCTGTGATAATCTTCTTACAGCAAATAAGTGAAAAAATATTCTTATAGAAAAAAAAAACCCCAACAAAATCCGACATTTGGTAAGATTTCCATTGGGATAAACAAGTGCTTGACTTTTATGTTGCATATGGAAAATTTCACAGGCACAGTCTCTGAGGAAATGGAATATGAACTAAGCAGTTTCTTTCTGAATGGTGTTTTCTAGAACCAAGAAATGATCATACTAGAAACAAAGTCTTCAAGACATAAAGCCAAACACTCAAAACTCTTCATTTTACACAAGAAATACAATTGAAGTTCTTATAACAGTGAGGATACTGATACTTATACATTTTCAACCAATCCAAATATTACAACTAATTTGAAAGTGGCTTGAAATCAGATTTTTCCCACAGCAACAAATTTATCATTAGGGACTTGTATAATTGGAATTGTTTCCATTTATTTAATTACAAAAGCATTTCATTTATTTTACCTTTGACAGAAACAAACATTTTTGATGTTGATTTTGAATTGATGCTGACATCAAAGCAGGGCTGCTACTTGTTAATGTAACTCTAGATTTTAAAATAACAGTTATAAACAGATTTTCTAAGTTCTTGCAGAAAAAAGTTCTCTAGGCAGGTAATAAAACATTAATTTTTTATTTTTTTTTTGTTTTCTTCCAGGATGGTCATCAAGCAATTTATGCATAGGTAGCTGCTGGTAATTACTGCAAGGAATGATTTTATCTATTTTAATATTCATCCTCTTTGCACTTGGGTCATATTTTCCAGATAATGTCAGGAATTGGCAATAAGGAAGTTGGTATTAGTGAACTCAGAACTTGATCTTTTCCTAGTTAGCCTGGGAAATGAGACAAAGCAAAACAGCAGTGCTGAAGATTACTAGGAGAAAACCTGTATTCTGCTCCATTCCATGTTAAGCAATGCCATGCTATGCCATCTACACTATGCTATGCTATTCTTCTCTGCTAGTCCATTCTTTCTTACTCTGTTTGGGATGCTGGTTTTGGCACAGAAATGCTGGTGCTTATGCTACATGACATGATGCCACTTGAAAGCTGGAATGGCTGCTAGAGGCTGGATATTAATTTTTAATTGTTAATTAGTTCTCATTAATGTTCTTTCATTAGCTGTCTTAATCTCAGTCCTTCCCTGAAACTATAAAAATCCATAAAAGAACTGAAAAGCATATCCTGATACTATGTACAATGCTGAAAGGAGGAATATAGAAAACAATTCTTATATTTAAACTCTGTACACACTACTGAAGGTAGTGCAAACATTGCAGAGGCAATGGGCAAGAGGGGCTAGATGACAACTGCTGAAATTTCTGATTTATTTGTGAGCAGTGTTTTTTAGTGTTCTCTTTAAATAGAATAAAAATGAGTTGTCATAAGTTTTTATTTCTTGCAGTATATAAAATATTTTATTAAGTGTCTATCCTTTATTCATGCTTCTGAAGCATGCATGAATATGAAAGTTCTTAGAGGCACAATTGCATTTCTTTATTAAAACTCAGAATCACCCTATTATATATAAAAGCAAATATTCTAAAATACTTTTATGGATTTCACTTCTCAGTATCATACAGATTATTATTCAGTGATAACCCTCATCTTTTGCAATAAGTTAGTGAACTGTCATCTTTACAACAACAGAGAAGCAAAGAACTAAAATACTTTAAAAGAAGAATAAGATGTCTGTGGAAACTTGTGGCACGGATATTTTTTTCAGTTATTATATGCCACCAAAAGTAATATCAAAGAGATCAACATGGTTCCTGATAAAAAATATGGGGAAATTGGACTTTATTTACTAAATAAGAGATAAGGGAAACACATATTTCTGCAGCCAACCGACTCAGATCAAACATTTTTCAATTTTTAAATATGGAAACTCAAGAGTTAATGCCAGGTGACTCAAAAATCATTCAAAAAATCAGGAGACTTCTGGTTCAGAGACAAACTAGTTTTTAATTGTAGTATATAAAAGTATTTTCAAGGCACTTTCTTAAATTTATTTGGATTTATCAACAATTTTTATTTTAAGGCTTATCTTGGTTGCATAAAAAACTAGAGACATACATGAGATTTAATACAGCAGTCATTTTAGGACATCAGAGGTCCACCTATACATTTCTTAAAGAGGTTTGTCTTGGATAAATCATGTTTAAACAATCAGACTGGCTTTCATAGTGAAGTAATTGGTTCAGTGCATGAGGGGATAGCTGTAGATGTCACTTGATTTTAGCAATAGGAAATTTCAACAACGTCCTTCTTGGCAATCTGTTGAGGCATGGACTGTATAGATAGACCATAAATTTGTGAAAACTTATGCAACTACCAGGTTCAAAGGGTGGTTAATGACTCAAAGTGGTCATTGGCTAAAAATGGAGCTCCTCTGACACATTTTCTTGTAAAACCTTTGTTTTCATTTTTCACTCAGTCCTATGACTTCTGATAAAAGTGAAGTATATTTTATTCAGCAGACATGGAAAATGGTATGTGTACATGTAGTTTTGTTTATCCTGAGACAACTGTTTGCTTTTTCCATTGTATTGAAGGATGGGATACAAAACTGTGTATTTTACCTATGCCAGGAACTTAAAAAAACACAGTTTCCTGTAAAGTGAAGGCTTTGGTATGTAGAGAGGACATGCTTGTTGTTTGACTTTGGTTCCTTGCTCTCCCAATGATGGACTGCAGCCTCCTCAGGAGGTCTTAAAGGCAAGAGTCAGCATGCAGACCTGCATGGGCAACATACTAATAATCTATCTATGGTTTCTCTCAGTGAGTTTCCTTCTGCTTCTCCTCACTTTGTCACTGAAAACATCTAATATTGCTTAGATTTGTGTATCATCTGTCACAGCTCTGTAGCAGCAGTTGCAGACAGAAGGGGAAAGCTCAGACCAATGGAATCACACCTTTGCGTGTGTACCTCAGCTCAAAATTGGGCCAATTATTCTGGTCACTTTTATATTCATATATATGCTATCCTTTTCACAACAAAACCATATAGAATTATTAGCTATGACTGTTATGTAAAGCCTATTTGATTGAATATTTCTACGGAAAAGCCTGAATGAAAACAAATCTAAAAATCTTAGGGTCATAGAAATCATTAGGATTACAAAAGACCTCCAAGGTCATCTACTCCATTTGGCTTTATATTCTGCACCAACCACCTCATCTTGCCCTATGTCTAGTATCAATCATAACTTGTAATGATTGTTTTATCAAAGCTTTTATTCAATGTTTCAGTTTTACTGTAGTTGTCTAATGTCATGAAAATAATGTTTCATATTAGGATTTCAATCAGATACTTTTTCAGGCTATATAGATTTACCCATAGTTTAGCATTTCTCAGCATTTAAGACATTTTGTTGTTCATCTGAATTTTATCTCTACCACGTAGCTCAATGATTTTCAACTAAAATGACAGAATGAAACTCTCTACTTTTGTATGTTAAAAAGGATTTTGAAACAATGTGGTCTGAAATGCTTCATCCCAAAATCCTGCTCTGAAGCATGCATAAAAGAGCATGTAAAAATCCAGTCTGAGCTGATCTATAAGAATGTATTGTGATCTGAATAGTAACGATTTCAGTGGGGGTTACATTTTATTTTGCTACCTTCACAGATTTGTTGGTGAGAGCCAGCAAAACACTTTATTTCACAGAACTATTGACTATGCTGGTTATAAATAGTCGTAATAAAATCTCTTTCTTAATCATGATATTCAAATCCCATGATTATAAAAAATGAGGGTAACAAATAGAATGGATTTACTGCATCTGCAAGGGTATTTGTAGTACAAATCCAACTGGTCATGCTTTAGAGAAAGAGATTTTTGATGCTGACGTCCCCTGTCAGGAGAGCACAAGCTTTACATTAGGAGAAGATGACAGGACCGAATAAATGGAACATCAAGGGACTAGAAATACACAACAAATAGGCACAGCTAGGAGGTCATTTGGAAAGAGAACCAGCTGGATGCAGTTGGTGTGAGGGCACAGTGGCAAATCTATCATCTGTCCACCAGCAGAGAAAAGACACAGGAGACCGGACTGACTTCAAAGACTGCCTGTACTAGTAAACAGTTTGAAAAGGGTTATCTGAACTGGAAACTGATACTCTATTTCTCAGCACTTCATCTCCACCCTTTATTCCCAAACCCATCCTCTCCTCCTTTCTTTCTCCTTACTTTGCCACCTCTCAGTTTCATAAAGGTGCTTCAGGGTAAGAAATGCAGTTATTACTCAAGAAGTTAATAAATATCTGCTGTGATTACTTCATTTCTGAATGACTGATGAGAATTCTAGGGATATCTTCCTTTCTTGAAGATACAAGGACAGCCCAATCCAACTAACTAAATAGTTCCTTCGCAAGTGGTAAGCCTCTCATGAGGTGGTCTCCCAAGGATCTGGTTTCAAGACCAGTATCTTCATAAATGACTTGGATGACAGCATTAGGTGTACTCTGAGAGTACTTTGCAGAACACATCCAAGTGGGGAAGCGGACACTTTGGAGAGTCACCTTGAAGACCTAGACAGGCTGGAAGAGTGGGCTAACCTTAAATTCAACAAGGACACGTGTAAAGTCCTGCACCTGGGAAAATGTAATCCAGGAGTGCAGCACAGGCTGGGATCTACCCATCTAGAGAGCAGCTCTGTGGAAAGGTTCTGGAGGTCCTGGTAGCCAATATGTTTCATATGAGTGACCAGTCACTCTCTGCAGCAAAGAGAGCCAACAGGATTCTGGCTTGTGTCAAAAAGGGCATCACTAGCAGAGAAAAAGTATGCCAGTCTACTCAGTGCTTGTCAGGTACCACGTGGGATGCTGTGTACAATGTTGGTCCCTGCTATACAAAACATATGTGGACAGGTGGAAAGGGTCCAAAGAAGATCCATGAAGATAATCAAACTCTTATGAAGCCCATCATATGAACCTAGTTTGTTCAATCTTCAGCAAAGGAGGCTTAGGGGAGATCTTATCACCATGTTAAAGTATTTTAAAGGATGGCTACAAAGAAGATGAGGACTGTTTACAAGGAATCACAAGTCAAAAACCAGGTAATGCGTATAAGTTACTCCTGGTAGATTGCAATGGGACATAAGAGTAAAAATTTTTCACAAAGACAGCAATCAGCAACTGCATCAATCTCCCCAAGAGAAGGGGTGGATTCCCCAACAATGGATAATTTTAATATTCAGCTGGACAGGATGCTGGACCACTTTACCTAGACTAGGATTTTGACGAGAAAGGTTGGACCAGATAATCACTGAGGTCCCCTTCCAACCTTGTATTCTATGATTGTATGAAATTCTATCTTCCATGATTACAATGAGCTGTTGACTTGTCCCATGTTGATGAATTTTCAGTGAACTCCACTGACACTCTGAATAACTCACTCTCTCCCTATGATTAGTACTATTTCATGGGTAGCACTAAAGAACATATGACTTTAGGTGAGATTTAAGTCTTTTTCACAATCCATTACTGTTATAACATGCTCTGGGTCCTTTCATTCAAAGCTGATCTGTGGTGTTTTTCTGACAACTCAAAAAGACAGTTTCTGGAGGGAAAATCTATCTCCATTGTGCATGTTTTTACTGCATATTTATCTTGAAATTTTCATTTAATTGTCTGTTAGATATAAACCTGACTGGTTGGCAGCCCACAAAGTTTGTATTATATTTGTTTTCAGAACCTGTGGAGCCTTCTACAACCTCTGCTGCCTAAACAAATTAGCAAAATGCTTTGTTAAAAACCACCAAAGGAACTTAGGAGCATGAACCTCTGTAGATCTGAAAGCCATAGCTAATAAAATATAAGACACTGAGTAATTCCATTGAAATTACATGACTAACTGCTTTTTGGATTTTGCTCTAATTTAGAAATAGTGCTTGTATGATCAGAGGAAATTTCTGCTTATTACTGCACAAGGAGGACAGTTTAGAGGTGTAAACAGTGATCCATTAGAATTTAAAGAAACTTTACTTATTTTCAGGTTTCACACCATTTAACCATCACTTAAGGATATTTTTATAGCACTAGAATTTTTGTATTGAAATGAAAAAAAGGCAGATTTATATTCAGTTATTTGGAATCAATTTGAAAATTTTCTTTCTTTAAGAAAATATAATTTTATGTTCCTTAAAAAATCATATAATATTTCAAAATTTTTCATGCATAGCTCTTCATCAGTTGTGTGGTACAGGGGCTGAAAGCATCTTAGGTGATACACTTTGTCATTAACAACATTTGCTACTTGCTTATGGGAATTGTCTTTATTTATGCTACCAGACATCTATTAGCATGGCAGGAATGGTAGACAGCAAGTTAAACAGGTCTAATAAACAACATCTACAAATATAACTCATTTATCATGCCCATGTCAAATTTGTCAGAAACTCAACCTTTCTGGAAGAAAGAAGCAGCCACAAGAAAGGTTAACAGATTTAGAATGCTGTTGAAGTCTTAACAAGTAAGCATATGCAACAAAGAATTTATTTAATATTTGCCATTCTTTGTTGTCTCTGCTGGTACAGAGTAATTGAATAATCTATTTGCTATTTACTATTGCTGCATGACATCCTATGGTGCAACCATTTTCAATTTGAGAAAATGTTCTTGATAAATGTTGAATGGAAAAATGCTCTGGTGTGGAACCAATGAATTGAAAAGCTCATTTAGGACCTGATCCCGTGAAACACAAAATGAGCCCTGTAAGTGGTTATTCTCTCAGTTTTTATCTGAGAGTTAGGAGGCTGATTATCACCAAATATATTCAGCATCCTGCAGGATCAGATATTAATCATAAGTGATTCTGGCAAATGAGTATGTCTGATATGAAAATGTCATTAAAACTAGTTTTCTTCATACTTCCTAAAATGTTTGTTTCTGTGAAACTCAGTTTGAAAACATGCGAAAAATAACTTATGGTCTTCTGGAGTTAACTCTTATCTGTCAAAAGTCTACTGTTTATTTTCGCTGCAGTCTAGATACATATTCAAGATATTACTATGATTTGTTGCTTCTTTGCTGACTGTTTTATTGTTTGTATTTTAATGAATTATGGGAATGAAAAGTAACTGTAATACAGCAGAATACAAAGACAGATTGTTATTTGCATCAATCAGGCATATTTTATTTCACTTGTATAACCAATTTTCTAATTACCAAATTTAGATTTGCATATGGAAGATAATATTGAAGAAGAATAACTGTGATGGGAAACATAATTTTGAAAGTTCATGTCATCAATAAATGAAGACTAGGAATCAGATGCACAGCATTCTCTGTCACTGTATTATTGAAAACTACAAATATTGAAAAATAATGCATGTTGCATTACTTTATGAGATTTGTGAGATTGCACGTATGGTACTATTCATCTAATTAGTACACCCTTATAGAAAAAGAAACACAATAATTAATGGAACATCACAGTTATCAAGAGCTCATTAAACTGTATTTTGATAGTTTCTGTTTCATTTTATGTTATTCAGGTTTTATTCAACAGATGACTTACTAGATGGATAGACACAAGAAGAATGTCTGCATCTCATAGGAAATGAAACTACCATACATTGGTAAATGTATAAATAAGTGAATGTTTATGTAACTGTTTCATTTTGTGTAGAAATAAAATAACTTTGAATCTAGTTTTAATAATATCTTAGGCAAGAGTTAGGCATTTGAAGCTACTAAAGTAAAATATTTTCAAAAATTCTAGTTTGTGTCCACTTAGATGGTAAAAGAGTTGTAAAGAGAGTATAAACATGGGGGGAAAATAGGAATTTCAGCTGAATATTTAGTATAGTGAAAATTAATTATATTTTACCAATGTCTCAGACACATAAGGAAGATTCACAGGCAAAAAAAATATTGTTGAAAATGTAGTATATAATGGACAGTTGAGAATTTTTATTTAAAATAATATCATCAAATTGAAATTATTTTTGACTCGTCATTACATATTAAAAATACTCTAAATATATATCTTGACTCTCTCTCCTCATCTTGACTTCTGAAATTTCTGTCTATTTTTCTTTTGTTAATTAATCTGTATTTCTGTTGAAGTTAGGCTTTCCTTCTTTGCTTCTGTGTTGTGCTTTAACCTCAGCTGGCAACTAAGCCTCACACAGCCTCTTGGTCAGTCGCTGGTGGGATGGGGAAAGAACCAGAAGAGTAGAAGTGAAAAAACTTTTGGGTTGAGGTAAAGACAGTTTAATATGTAAAAGGAAAAAAAAAACAAAAAACAAAAAAAAAAAAAAAACAAAAAAAACCAGCAAAGCAAAACAAGGAATTAATTAATTAATTAACCACCACTCATGGCCAGGCAGGTGTCCAGCCTCCTGAGAAAACAGGGCTCCATCATGCATGATAGTCATTCTGGAAGACACAATGCCATAACTCCAGAAGTGTCCTCCCTCCCCCGTGTCTTTCTGCTATTTCCCTTCAGCTTTTACTGCTGGCCACAATATCAAATGGCATGGGATACCACCCTGGTCAGCTGGGGTCCTGGCTGTGCCCCATCTCAGCTGCATGTGAACACACATCCTCTGTGCTGCTGGGGTGAGGTGCAGGAGAGAAAAATCACTGTCCTTGTGCAAGCACTGCTCAGGGATAGCAAAAACATCCCTGTTATCAACAGTTTCCAGCACAGACGCAAAACATTGTCTCATGCTAGCAACAAAGGAGGAAAATTATCTCTCAGCCAAATCCAGCTCATTCTTCATTACTTATTTCCTCAAAAATATCTGTATTTTTTGGCTTGTTTCTCATTTATTGTTTGTATATTTTTGGAGTATGCTATCTCACCTGCTTTTTCATTGGAGAACTGCAAACTATTCATGTCTAGTCAGTTGAAGTCTGCTTTTTCTTGAGTCAGTGCTTGTTTGGCTGTTTGTTTTCTTATTCATTTGAAGCTGTTTCTACAGAAGCCTTCCACAGACTCCCTCTGGTGAAAGGTAATCAAGGACCAGCATCTTTGAGAAGAAATCTTCTAGCCCAACAAATGGGTACACTATTTCAATGATGACTTAGCTCTTATGGCCTTTTAGTTGACAGTTTTACTCTTCTTTGAGAGAGCAGTTATTCACTGACTTGATGTCTGAGAACTTGCCAGCATCCTTTCAGGGAAAATCAGCAATCTGAAATATAAACAAAAAAGTGTTCTGCTTTACCCTTTTCAACCCAGGGCTGGAAGGAGAGACGTGTCAGTGGGTCTGGGAGAGCTGCCACAGGGTGTCACCCTTTTTGAAGGCCTGTAGAGCCAGAAAAGGAAAATACCAGTGAGAAAAAAATGGTTCCTGTGCACCTCCTGCTCCACAAATCCCTCCAAGAGAAGGCAAGAGAAGCAGCAGACTTTGCATAAGGTTGTTACAGGTCCCTTAAAAGTATTTGTATCAGAAAGTGTAAGGCAAGATGCAGAAGAGAGCAGGTGGTGCTCTGCAGGAAATTGATGGTCTCCATTCAGACAAGCATGACAGAGATAATTTCTCAGAAAGTCACCACAGTGACTATTGTGGAAAAGAGCCCACCACAGCATTTCATTCCAAATTCTGAGATTTAGAGGTGAAAGCAGAGCCCCTACTCTTGAATTTTACCTCCACATTATGACAATAAAGTAATGATTCAAATTTCTTTTGCTTACTCATTTCATGACCATTTATATAACAATTTCTTACATTCATATAAAGCAGTGTCACCTCTTGGGAAGACGCACCATACCTCTTTCCTTCATTATAGGTCTTGGTCGTAGGAGTTACAGAGAACTTTTTAATTTTCTTGTTCCCTATAGGGAAGCATCATGCTTTTATTTTCCTCAGCATCTCAGTTCTCAAAAGTCATTGAGCTTTTGTGTGCCTCTCTCTTTTCCAGTTCAAAAAAACCTCTACTCTAGGTTTATTATAAAATATATTTAATATTTTAAAATATGTTTCATATTCAAATTTGTGTCCAAAATTAAATTTTGTTTAAATAGTGTGAAAGTATAAGACAAGATTCCAATTTGCGAGCTATATTTTTTTACATTAAGAATACATTCACCTCTCAAATTTGATCTCAGTAAAAGTGTTCTTTTTCCTACTCATAGCTAATTTTAGGTATTTTTCAAAATGTACAGTTAGAATGAATTACAAATAGTTTTCAAGAATTCTTAGGAAAATAGAAACAGGAAAAATGCTTCTCTGATTCTGAGAACTACTGAAAAATGGAGTAATATTTAACAAAATATTTTCCTGGGTAAGGGGAGGCCAAGGTGGTTGGTTCTGGTTTCTAGTGATAGCTTCCCATAACTTTCTTTTATATTATTTGATCTTTTAATGATTTTGTCTTCACTGTAAACTTCTGCATAAAGGAGTGTTTGGAAAAGAGAAGGGAAAGAATGTAAAGGCATTCAAAATTATGTAAGAGTTTGGCTGGTCAGTGTAACACACCAGTCTCGGGCCGATAATCTGAGATTCCCTTCACTGCTGTGCGCATAATTGTCTAAGCTAAGAAAACACCAAGAAGAGAAAAATGAGAAAGGTTGGAATAGTTAAGAAAATCTGAAAACACAGTAATAATGAAATATCTGTGTCTTTCCACTCAGATACCTTCCCCCATGATTGTAAACCTGATTTAGCTATCAAATATTCATTGAAAAGAAAGACAAAACAAACAAGAAGTAAAAAGAATATCACTGCAGGCAGCAAATTAAGTCTCTTGATGACAAAATTTAACTTGTAATAAGAGCAAATGTACTAATACAAGTTTCCTGGGCAGTTTTATCTATATTTTTAGGTAAGGGAAATACCTGGCCTGTCTAGTTGCCATGAGCTCCCGAGAGCTGGGGCTACCACTTCCAGTTAAATTTTTTTTTTACAGTGTGGATAAGCCTAGATCATTGATTACTAAACATGGTATTAGGATAAAATACACTGAAAATCCAGCAGGGTATGTAAGCATTACTGCTATTTCAAAGGCATAAAAATATTAAATGTAATAACTTCTATAAAACAATAATAATAAAGTGTTACAAATGTTGTGGTTTTTAATCATGTAAATGTTATAATTAATTGAAGATAGATATTCTGAAATTTTCTAAGAAAAGATACCTGCTTAATAGCATTAGATAATAGTTTGTCAGTTTTCTCATTTGCAAAATCTTCAGGTCTTTGTAATAAAGCTAGGCTAAGGGAGAATTTTATCAGCTTTTATTTTTTAAGCGCTTTTTTTGTCATATTTCCTGACATCACTATGGAATCTGCAGCTGTGCCAATGCTGGTGTGACAATTCCAAATAAATGTAGTGTAAAAAAAAGAAATTGGTTTCCTAACAATAGAATCTGTGTGAATTCTTTTCAAGAACTTCATCCTCCAGTCAAGTTTCCTTCAAAGTAGCAAACCGTCTGTGAGAGAGAAACTAAAATTTAAGAGATTCAAACAACAGTGAAAAGGATTAATGAATGAATTAGATGGAATGAAACAGGGAGTTCAAGTGTTTATATTCCTATTACTTCAAGGTACTGAACTGCAGGGGTGAGTGTACAAGGCTGCTTGTAAATACTAGACTCATTAATATTTTCATTAAGGATAACAGAAATGGTCAATTATAAAGCAAAAAGAAGACAAAAAATGAGAGAACAAATATTTAATTTTCTTATTTAACCTACAATTTCAAATCTCCTCCTTTATCTGACAACATTAATTATTTAAACCTATTCAGATCCATCCTTTCATGCATGTATCCATGTATCTGTGCCCATACATGTAAAAACATGAGATATGCCTTTTTTGCTATTTCATCATTTATGTGTTATGTAAGATTCATGTCCACATTATTTACTGAAAATTTTAATATTTTGTCATCTCTTAAATGAAGGAAGTCTTAGAGATTATCTTTTATTTTGTGAATTTTGGTCAACAAAAAATAGATTGCAATAAGTTCTCTGAGTATCCATTAGTAACAAATTAAAAATTACAACTTTTAAACAAGCTTGCTTAGAAAAGAAAAAGGACTAAGGAACACAAAGGCTTATTTTATTCCTAGTTTTTCTATTTTGAAAATTTAATGTTTTTCTTTAAAAACATGATAGTCAGTAAAGGTAACAGTTCAGAGCCATAATTCCTAGTGTTTCACATTTTTAAAAATGTAAAATGAATTTTAGTTTTCAAGTCAAATATTTACATGCAAATTTACATGACTATTTGATATCATTAAGCATTTGTTTAATGATGTGTTTATACAGGGTTATCTCACTCTCAAGCCCAGTTTGACTGCAGAATCAAGTGATTAAAATACCAAAACAAATGCAGACACCAGCACATTTTCTGTTATGGTTTGGCTTACAATTGCTGGAGAGATCCCACCCTAAAACGTGGCAGTGTCGAACTCCACGTGTAGTTCAGGTATTGCTGCTCAGCTGCTCTAGCCCTGTGAGATAATGGTGTGACCCAGAACAGTCACACCATCTGCTTCAGTGTGTGACCACACAGACACTCACAAATCCAGGCACAGATAGTGGGAAAAGCTGGCAGTGTTTTTTGAGGGCTGGCAAAGAGCATGCTCTAGAATTCAGATACCTTTTGTTTAAATTTCTATGGAAGAACCACAGGCAGATGCAAGACAAAATCTTAGTAAGGTAAATACATTTTAGGGAAGTTATTATCAAAAAGAATATTATTCTTGCCAACTAGATTCAGCTACTGGTACAGATGCTTTCTAATAATTTCTCCAACAAAATCGACATTCTCCATAGATTGATATGATCTTAAAGGGAATAGTATTAGTGTTTGTGAAATTCCTCTGAGTAGATGTTGCATCTATACGCAGCAACAGTACCAAAAAAAGACTGGTACAAAGTCTGTAATGTATTTCAAGCTCTATCTGGAAGCATCATCAAGGGCCAGCAGATCCCTTTCCCTAAATACTTAGTTTTCCTTATCTTTCCATTGAAGGCTGACAGTGAAATTTTAGTACATTTTTCAGCAACAGGGAATTCTGTCTAGAAGCAACTAAACCAGACCATTTATTCATTTCTCATAGGCCAAAAAACACTCATCAGACAGTATTGACTGTGAGGCATTGCTGAATTTGATTTGATTAAGACTGGCAAATTAAAGATGAAAAGCTCTGCAGCACAGATGAATTAGTTTTAGTATTCTTTCATAATGTTATTATGAAAGTTTAAAAATCATTGTCAGTGTTTTCTTCTAAATATATGTTTTTCTCCTGGGCTTAAGGCAGAGTGAACAGAGGCTGGCACTGATCTCGATTCATAATGTATATATGCAGTGAAAGGCTGGAAAATAAAAACCATAAGAAACCTGAAAGTTGGCGTACATGCTTCTCTGCATATGTCCTTTGTTTCTGACCTTTGCACCTGAAAGTCATTGCAGAGATAGAACATGTCCAGAAATTTTGGCAAGGAGGATCTTTGAGGACATTATATTGTCTAAATAAATTTTGGAATTTAAAAAGATCAACATGTCTTCCATATTAAAACAGGCTGTTTCTACATTGAACATAACTAACCATGCAATAAATAAAATATCAGCATATTACAGAGTATTTTTAGAAACATTATAGAAGAGTGGGTGCATGTGATTAAATTAATGTTATCTATATTTTTGGTAATATTTATCACTAATGACATCCCATTAATGAAAAATAATGTTGAAAGCCATGAAGGGCATTGTTCTTGAAAAGACAAATGCTCTGTAACTCAGTTTTCCATTATATACCACACACTTAGATTTGTTATGGCAAGAGATATTTCACATACATTGGTTGAGAACACCTCCTGAAATGGACTTTTTGAATGGACAATTGAATACTTAGTTATTCAGTTATTAGGTTTTCTACTTTAAAAATTATATATTTCAATTTTGGATTTTTTTGGTCATCATATAGGTATGGGAAAATAAGTCTAGAAGAAGTCAAATATTAAAATATTTTTTAATTCTATTTTTAAATGATTGAGTAGTTCAAAGCTGAGAAGTATTTCTAATTTGACATACTTATATTTTATAGTGATCCATATTATATGTCATTCTATCATAAAGCTTTATAGGAAAATCAAAGGGTCTTAAAAATAATTTAGTGAAACGTACTGTTTCCATCTTGATTCAAAAGTTTTGAATTATACCACTGATGTAATTAGGATTCAAGGTGAAATTTTTCAACCTATAAAGAACTTCCTTTCTGTCTGCAGTTGCATGTATACACAAAACTAACTCATGGAATGAAATAATTCTAAATTATCCTTAATCTATTAAAGATAATTAATCACAATAATAATTATTGCAATTATTACAATATTGCCATAATAATCCAAATAGTTGGAAGTAGTTATTATTCATGTGTTGCATTTTGAATGTTGCAATTCAACTTTGTTTTAATTATACAAAAATATCAGCAAAATATAAAAACTTCACATTAATCTAAGTATCACAATACTGCAGCAATCTATTTTAATTTTATTACTAAAGTGCCATTATACTAAGTGGATATTTCAAAACAATGTTTATGTTTATATATAAGTGTATTTTCATATGCTTATAGTTCTACTTTTTTCTTTCCTCATAAAGAACTTTGTTTTGCAATTTTGATTTAGAATTTTGTTTTAATTTAATAGAGGAACTAAAAAAATCTATTAAAAGGTTTTTATTTATTTTATCTCTGGGTAGTTTACAATTATATATATGCATGATATTTAATTATCTAAATGTTTTTACTGCTGTATTTTAATGCTGAAATTGAGGGGGGAAAAAAGGAAAATCATTGTTTTGTTGATGGAAGGCTCCTAGAAAGTTGCCAACAATGAAAGATCATGTGCAGAGTTTTCTCTTGCCAGCAACATATGACCTTGATTATTGTATTTGGGCAATTATAATTATAAAACCTCCAAAAGAGAACACAATTTAATGATATTGCAGGATGTATATGTCTAAAATTTTCTTCAGCCTTCTCAATCATACATCTTAAATAGGAAGGTGTTTTGTACTATGATCTTCAGAATTAAAGAGAGTAAAGGAAGAAAAAGTTAAATTTTTAATTTAAAATATTTTAGCTACTTTTTAGAGATAAGAAATTGTTTTCCATGGCCAAACTGTATCCTGGTCTCAAAATGACCTGTGAAAGATGCTTAGAGATAAGAAAAAAATAAACATATTATGATTTAATTTTATGTTTTAAATTTATTATCTCCAAGTTCTTCTTAAATTGGATGATTTAACTGCAAAAAAAATAGGAAAGAAAATTTGGTTTTCCATTTCTGTTATCACTTTGTGTCTCTAAGTTGAATCTCTCATTTCTTTCTGTCTTTCAGTTTGATAAATCTTATACTATTTGGTTTATTTAGATATAAGTTACTTCAGATTCAAGTAAAGGATGAGACCTCAAGCCCTGGAAAAGATAAATACTAGGACAACATTTGACCTAGGGAACTCATTGTAAATAATCGCAGGCTACAACCAAAGGAAGAACTAAAGTAATTAACAGTGATGTATTCTAGAATATATGTAATCACTTAACCTAATGATCATTTTAGATGGTTAAATAATAATATATTCTCACTGAAAAGTAATATTAAAAAAATAATGTAAATAAAAATTTAAAAATGAGAAGAAACTATTTTCATATTGGAATATTATCCAGATTACTACTGAGAAGATTTATTAAAGGGATGCTACAGCATCACTTTGCTGAGAGGAGGTTATCAAAACTGAACACAGTTCTCAAAGCTGAAGATAGTGCTAAAAGAAAAGTAGAAATTAGTGTCATAGAACAATGGTGGCATTTTATTTATAAAGACAATAAGGGGTTAATCAATATTGCTAAAAATATAAGGAAGGTTCATAATGAGATTTTTAGGCTTTTTACCTCATCCATGAAAAAAGGGAAGAGAAAGGTGAATCACAGAGACAAAATACATTGAAGGACAGTGAAAAAAATTCTGCCTCTGACTAATAAGGTTGAAGATATTACTATATTCATGAAATGTGAATTGTCTGCCTCTGGACATGTCTCCCTGCAGACATGTCTTGACAGACATAAGACAACAAATAACTTTCTTGTTTTTCAACTGCTGCTCAAAAATGTCCCAGTATAGATATTTTGACAGAACATTGCTCATTTTCTAGTTTTGAATATGAAGTTATTTTTCTGTTGAAATGTGGTGAATTTTTACATTGCTGAAAACAAAATCCTTTCCAAATCAAGGCATAAAGATACCCTTTAGGTCTGATGAGCATCATGAAGAAGAAATATAAGCTAAGAAATCTGAGGTAGATTATAAAATTTATACATATACATATACATATACATATACATATACATATACATATATACATATGCATCTTCCTAGCATTACAGATAGAAAATCAAAATAAAAATGTTCAAATAAATAATATTTTTTTTTCCTGAAAATAACAGAAATGGAGTTGATATAGTCTAAATTCTCATTAAAAAAACCCAAGAATAGTGTTTGGTGGTTTATATTTTTCAAATAAAACCATTACCCAACTGATTTACCTAAAACTCTATACAAGTGACAGATTAAAGTATTGAAGAAACTAAAGGAGAAATTCTTGCTCTAGAGGAATTGCCAAGACATATTTTTTTTCAGAGCAGTCATGAATCTTTATGATTAATTCTGTAGGGATTTTTTAGACAGCAGTTAGCAAACAGGTTGCTTTTTTGTGATATTGGTGGTGTCAGTTCACAGTTTTTAGGCCTTTGATTCTCCAAAGCTGTAAACCTCATGGAAGTGGTCATTGCTTATAAACGTGGTGCAGACAAGTTGAAAATTCTTGAGCTGACTTACATCCGACTGACTTCAAATGGATCATTTGCTTTGAATATTAAATCAGTGCACTGTTCACTCAAACTACTGTTTCTGCTAGAGGGAAAAGTAATATATTTTCATGCTTATATTATTGGCAAGTAGTTAGTGGATATTAAGGTGGTGGAAAGAAATACATCCTACGCTCAGAATTTAAGTGTAATAACTCCAGTTAAACCACTCAAACTAGAGTTTCAAAATATCAAACTGTGATAGTCAAAGTTTTGTATAAACACTGGTGAGATCACACCACAGCTGAGGCTCTACATCTGTCTGTTGGTGTGGCCCACTGAATGAATAATCATAAAGAAAAGCATTTTGGAAACATGATCCAAGAGTGTGGGGCTTCTGCTGCCCTCCCATTTCACTTTGATCCTTTCAGTTCTGGGTGATTCACTTGGTTTTGTTGCTCCGTGTAGTTCCCTCTGGATTGAACTTTGATCCTGCAAATAAAGTTCAGCTTCTACATCTGTAAGTAGTGTTAACCTCCACATCTGAATTGCCACCAAAACCACAGTTTGTGACTGAACTTTTCCCCAAGGTGGGCTGCAGGTGGTGGCATTTCCATGTTCATTCCTGCTGCCATGAATCTATCGGTGACTACTCAGATCCACATACACAGAGGAGGGAGAGCAGAGAGGCATTTCCAGGTATTAATGAGCTTCCTTGGCTCTCTCTGCAGACAAAAGGAAGGATTTTATTCCACCAACAATGTGGTTCAGACCACGCAAAGCTCAGTTACTATTTTGTCTTGCCTTGCAGGAACATATGTCTCTCTAGTGAATGAAAAGTCCAGGAAGAGATTAATTTAGGTTAAAGTAAATGATAATGAATGCCAAACATAATAATATTTTTTTAAATTGAATTCACAAAACCTACAAAGATGTATGTCATTCTGGGAAGTAGTCTTTGTGTCTGTGTGTGTGCAGGTTTACCAGGAGATCTGACTATTTTCTTTCTAGCATAGAATGGTTTGGGTTGGAAGGGATGTTAAATCATCTCGTTCCAGCCTCGCTATCACAGGCATGGATGTCATCCCTGGATCAGGTTGATCAGGGAAGTGTTATGTTTAACTATTTCTTTGAAATTGATGATGCATTTGTTCAAAACAAGGATTCAGTACTCATCCCAGTTTTAATTCTTTTTTTGGTAAAAGTAAATTTTTTCATGCATGTTATAGTTTAATAAAAATGCATATTAATCACGTAGAATCAATATGATAACTGTAATCATGTTTTCCCTTAAATAAACAAATAAAATTTAACTTAGATTTGTGATTCATTAATGATCTGAGAGTCCACAGCCTTGAATTCCTAGAGGTTTAACAAAATTCCAAGCCTGCTGGAAAGTCAGTTCTTTACAAGTAAATTCATTGATCTGCCATGGCAAGTTACAGAACAGCTTAGGGAAGGTTTGTGGGTTGAACTCCTGGGTTCCTTCCTCTGATCACAGATTTTTCTGCAGTCTGTCTTCCAACCAGCTGTCACACAGCCAGTAGTGTATTGCACTAGCTTTTAGACTGTGATAACTTCTGTGCATGGCCACAGATGGGTGATGAATGATTGCTGGCACAAACTCCAGATGATTATGTATTAAAAAAGATAATGATAATTATCAAAGCATTTGGGAGCTTTTCTTTCTCCTTCACTTGCCAGAGGATTGAAGATTGTTCCTGATCACTGTTACTGTGAGGTGCCAGGTGGAGAATTCTCTCTTCTGCAATTTACAGTTGTTTCTAAGAGGTTTTCTTCATTAAATCTAATTTAAAATATTATTTCATAGTACTCTATATCCTAAAATCCGTACTTCCTCTTTCATGTCTGGAATGATGTTACTTACTGCAAGGATCTCTTGGTGCAGGTTAAATCTTGGAATCAGATTAGTGTTCTCTCAGTTATCCATATTGCATCATAACATTTTCCTGTAGAAAGCAAGGAATCACTGGCTGAAGTACAACAAAGCCTGAACAGCGTATCTTCATTGAGATTAACAGCTCTAAGGTCCATGAGCAATAGTGCTCAATAATCTCAGATTTTTAGTTCTGAAAATAATTGTGAAATGGTTTTATTGGCATGAAACATGAGTCTTTTGTACATGTCCTGAGGATATTTCAGTTGTGGCAGTTACAAATGTATTCCTGTTTCGTAGAAGTATTCATAATCTCTAAATGCTTGTAAAACATTCATTTTAACAAGGATATAGATTTCAGATTCTAAATCTGTTTCTTAGATGAAATTTCACCTTATTGGGAATATGAAGGGTAGGATTTTTATAATTTTTATGTGGAAGTGAGATAGCAAATTTGGCTTGGCTACCAATCTTGTCTCCCTAGATGACAACACAGGAAATCTTCAACAAGGCAATTCATGTCTATTTCAGTGTGAGATAAATCTACCCATATATTAATTAATTGTACAGTTGGGTCATATTCGCAATTTCTAGTCTTAGTAAGGAAGACACCATTCCCAGCAAGTGAGATATTTGAGAAAGATAAATTCTGTGAAAGTTTTACTTGTGAATTCAGAGTCAGTGAGTTCAGGTAGATTCAGGGGTTTGGCTTTTTCTTTTGCCTATCAAGCTCTTTTCTTCAGTGTTTCAGAAGTGAAAATGAGGGTCTCAAAAATATCTTGCCTGGGTTATTTTAGCAATTTTTTATCTCTT
Source organism: Poecile atricapillus (assembly GCF_030490865.1). Taxonomy (NCBI): domain Eukaryota; kingdom Metazoa; phylum Chordata; class Aves; order Passeriformes; family Paridae; genus Poecile; species Poecile atricapillus. The sequence continues at coordinate 58,456,533 of NC_081289.1, read as the reverse complement.
ATTTTAAAGATAGTGTGACCCAAAAGCTGCATTTACATCTGATTTCCTTCTTTAATGAATACAAGTTCTAAGGACTCACAATGAGCAATATAATGATGTTTTGAGACAGAAATCTATATCCTTTTGATAACATTAAAACAATGGATTAAAAACAAAAGTTCCTTTGATAATAATGGAACTGAGTGATGTCTCACAAACTTGTCAAATGCTGCCAGGCATTTCATTGAAAATATTGAATTAGTTAGAATTCAGACATCATATTTATGTTTTTCTTTTATTTCCAGGTAAAGCAGTGGGAATTTTGCCACTAGGCCTTTGGGAGTAGGAACTAACAGGTTTTTTGCATGTATTTTTCTAAATATTCTGTTCAAGTTCATTTAAATGGAAAGTCATTGTCAGATCTAATTTTATCACCTCCAATCTTCTTACTCATAATGCCCTAACAGATAATTTTTTTCGCTCAAAAACAAACAAAAAAGAAACAAAAACCCCAAAAAAATAAACAAACAAAAAACTACCCACCAAGCAACCAACCAACCAACCAACAAAAACCTCCAAAGAAAACCCCACACCAAAAAAACAGAGGAAAAAAGAAAAAAATCATACCAGATTTGTTTAGATACTGTTATATTCCAAATCAATCTGACACTTCTGTTTACAAGTAAATGTATCTAGGGGATGCTGTTTTTCTCAATCAACTCCCCATCAGCATGGAGTCTCTTTTCATAATATATGGAATTTAAAAAAAAAAAAAATTACATTTAGACCTTATCTAGTTAAATATTGTTATTAGATAAGGTATTTGAGCATTACTTTGGTTAGCAATTTAAATTATGTTTTCCACATTGTTTTTCACCAAAGACTATGCTGAGGTATCCATTTTTTACTGAAAGATTTATTACAGTAGAAAAAGATTCAAATGTATCAAGAGCATAATCTTTGGACTACAAATCTATGTTTTGATTGATTATAGCTGTTGGAGAAATGTGTAAAAATTTATTTTTGACTTGCTGTAAGACAGCAAGTTATTTTTCAATGTGTCATGTACACAAATAGAAGAAGTGACAGCGACTTTAAACTCATATGTGCCTTTTTAGTTCAGTTTTTATCTCAGTTGTAGGTGGTCTTGAAAACAGAAAAATGTAAATTTTGTCTGCAGTGCTTTTAAATAATTACTCCAACAATACTTTAATCAAACTGGTAACTGTCTAGAACAGAATAATTTTGAAAACATCCAGATAATGTAGGCTCCCCAGTAATTATCATTAGTTAGATATTGTATTGCACATTCTGATATTCACCTGATGCTATTTTTACTATATATTTTAATGAAAAATGTCTTTTCAGTGAATTATTGTGGGAAGACTGTAACAAAATGTTATCCATGAGCATTTAGAGGTGTGATTGAGGACTCTAGAACAAAGTTAGGCCCTGAATATATTTATCTGTTGTCATGTCTCTACAGACTTCTTCAACCTCCAATTTCAGTTTTATTTACCTTGTTCTTAGACGTTCAACACTTGACTGAATGCCAACACAGTCTTTCAGATAGGAGTCAGTTCACATATTTTTCATACTCTTTGTGTATTCCTTTGTGAGTCCATCTTCAACACTGTGATCGGGTTTCATGTTTGACATATGTTATGACACACTAATGTACATTATAAACATGTTGCACATTAACCTTAATGGCACTGGGTTTACTATGCTAACTGATGACATTAGGCAGATGATGTGCCAAGATAACATCATTGAAAAGACAACAGGATAACATCTTATTTTAATAGCATTTTAATTGATGCTTCATTATATAATAGTACTGTGCATAGTGCCCAGTGGAAGTGTAATGCTCCCTCTAACAAAACCTATTCAAATTTGCGATTACAGAGTATGTGCTAAACTGCATTTTCAGCCTCCTGCTGTTGCCACTGGTAGAAAAGTGGTATTGTGGAAAAGAATCCCAGGTACAATGTCACTAAGTGAGCATTATCTGCTCTGACTGAAGAGTCGAAAGCTAAAGTCAAAACTGTCCCAGACTTCAGCATGCAAACATTGAATCTACATAATCATTTTGTTGAACACTTCATTTTATACAATGTGACACTTGAAGGTATCATAAAATGAATGGGATTTCATGTATACCAAATATTAGCAAATTACACATTTTTCTGCAGTGTGTAAAAGCAAACTAAAAAAAACCCCAAGCTATGAGCAGCTGTGTAGGTAAAAATCACATAATTTTACAATTCCTCCGCTTTTTCTAAGTAAAAGGAGAATATTTGTTTGCAAAGGGAAAAAGAAAAATACTATTTTGAGAGTAAATTCCACTTACAGTTCTATATGTACTGTATGACTTCTATCAATCAAGTTGGATTTTTTACTGTGTAGAAAAGAATAGATAAGCACAAAATGATTAATAGAAAGCCTAATAAAGTAATCTAATATAAACTATAATAAAGTGTATCTGTATCAGTACCATAACCAATGCTTATTTGATTTTACTAAGTACTGAAGTCTGACAAAATATTTGGTCTCACATGTCAGGCAACATCAATGGGCTTCAGCATTCATAGATTTCATGTCCAGAAAAGACCAGAAATTCCTTTATTCTGATCTGTTTGTTATAGACCATTTTACCAGTACATTCCAGGCATTGTGGTCATACTCAATTCCCAAAATTTTTAAATCTTCCAGACTGGCAATTTTCTTTCCATTAAAGAAAGTGGATGATAGATCATCCAATCTCCTATACTGTTCACCCCATAACTATTAAAAGTTAACATTTTGATTTTATCTAAATTTGTTTGCCTGTAGATTCTTGTCACAGATTCTGGCTGTGGTTTCACCTGTTACATCATGATGGGGTACCTCATCAAGCAGATCTAAACCAATTACTATGTATTTTGTAGAATCTACATTACAATTTCTGTCATAGTAACATGAAAAAATCAATAGTTTAACTTATGTTGTTAAATGCAGTTTATAATTTTGGTCTTAAACAATTTTCAGTTCCAGGCATAATAATACAAAAGCATTATCTATTTCCCTACCGTGGTAGGGAAAACAGTTTCATTTGCATATAGAACTCTGTGTGATCTTTGCCATATCTCTTGTATAAGTCATATACTGCTACTAACTATTTATTATTAAAATATTGATGTGAATAGTGAAAAAAATCTTAATCCCATTTTTCAGGTGTGAGTAAGGGGGTGACAGAGTTGAGCTAGAGTAGTACTGGTATCCATTTCTTCTGAAAAGGTTAGGTTAAGCAGGCAAACCCAATGAGCTATGTAGGTGCCATACTTTTTTCTAGTACACTGTCATCCTTTCTAGCATGGAATTTCAACACATTTAATTTCTAAATAAAAGCTTGTTACTGCATTAAATTAATGAAAAACAAATCGATATAATACTGCTTATAATGACTGCTTTTTTTGTAAATCAACAAATCTTCTATTAATTAACCAGTGATTAAAGTCAGCTTGTGAAAATTAATCACAGCCTGGAAAAGTCATTTGTCCTTGTGTGCTTCATTAAGATAGTGTTTGCCCTTCAGGCAAGAAAGCAGCAAGGAAATGCCAAAGAATGAGCTGATTAAACTAGAGCTGCAGTGAGCTGTTTGCCAGAGACTCAAGTGCCTACAAACATGCCCACATCTACCTAAAAAGCTTTCTGTAATTTGCCTGTTGGATAGGACATAAAATAGTAAATGAAAATTGCTCCAGATCCCCATAACATTTCAATATAATATATAGAATAAACAGTTGGCACTGCACAAGACGCAGCAGTCAGGTATGACTCAAAATGTTTTGAAACTGGAAAGTTGTAAAGTATTCCAAAGGTGTGCAGACCATCTGTCAAAGTAAAATTTCAAATAAAAGTGAGCATATTTTTTCATTTTAATCTAATTTCATAACTGCAGAACCTTAATTAAAGTATAAGACATTGATTTTTTGTTTCATACCTACAATAGTCTACTCCAGAATATAAATATTATTGAATTTATTTGATTGAGGGAGATCATCTGGGAGTTATTACATTCAATAGACAGTATGAGACCTAAGGCCCTAAGATCATGAATTACTGCTTTCTGGACAGAGAGCAGTCCATATGAACTCCTTCATAAACAAAAAAAAAGAGATAAAAAGACATGTGATGAATAACCAGAAATAACAAAAGAATGTATACTATTTGAAATAGAAATTTTCTTTACTGGGGGCAATTTTATTTCTTTACCAATTAAGAAACACAAAGATGTGCTTAATAGTGAATAATGGACATAGCTTGATATGGTTTGAGCATCTTGAAAATTAGTTAGGAAAATAAAGTTTCCTTTCTAGAACACTGGAAGAGACTCTTCCCTGCCCACCAGTTACTCCCACCTCCTTTCTCTTAATAAGAAATATCAACTGTACAGTCATAAGTCACATTAATGAATCCTAATTCAGCCTGTATAGAATTGTGTTCTTTCTCCCCACAGCATGATTCTCCTCCTAAAAATACCTGGGAGTCATGTTAGGTATCTTAGAGAGATCATTTCAACAATCTGAGATCCCTTTTATCTCCAATGCCTTTCACAGTGTGCCATGTCATTCTCATGTCCTCAGCAGCTCCTTTAATCTAACTGGTGCTTATTTTCCTCTCCCTGGACTGCAGCTGCTCCTGCCCACTCTCATACTGTGTTTCTAGTCCCTCTTCCATGTTCTGTCATTCACATATGAGAATTCACACAGGTGGCTCCCTCAGGCCGGACCTGCCCTACCTGCTGATGCTGGTCTGGATTTATTTACAAAGATGAATTGACATAGCAAAATAAAGCCTTTTGAGTTATTTGATTTTCTCTCATGAGTAATAATAGCAGAATGTGTCCTCTAGGCATATTGCCAACTCTCACTAAAATTGTAAAAATTTAGCATTTTTAATATTTCTGTTCTGCATTCAAATTTAGTATTAATCTGCTTGGAAGATGAAAAAGTTACTAATGACAACACAAATATATATTTCTGAATAAACTTCATTTCCACGGAGTAAGCTAAAACAACTAGGGCACAAGTCTTATGAGGAGGGGCTGAGAAAGCTGAGGTTGCTTTGCCTGCAGAAAAGGAGCCTCAGACATTATTGCTTTCTGTAATAGCTGAAAAGAGGTTGTAGCAAGGTGAGGATCAGTCTCTTCTCTGAGGTAAACAAGTGACAGGACAAGGAAAATCCCTACAAGTTGCACCAGGAGAGGTTTAGATTTGGTATGAGGAAACATTTCCTCACAGAAAAGGTGTTCAGGCATTGTAAGAGTCTGCAGGGAAGTGGTCAATCACCAACAGGTCACCAGGTAAGTGGAAATTACCAACCCATCAAAGAAACATGTGGATGTGGTACTTAGAGACCAAGTGGTGAACATGGTACTCAGTTAATAGCTGGACTCAATCTTATAAATCTTTTCCACCTAAGAAATTCTATGACTACATTCTAAAAGGAGAGAAAAGGAATATTGTTTCCTGACTTTATTGTTAGGGCTGGAACAAAAGATGGAGAGCCCAGGAAACCAGAGAAATTAGGACAGCCCCTGTGTATAAAAGCAGAGTTAGGATACATATGGCTCACTAAGCAAGTACACTATGATGTCTAATAAATTCAGTCTGCATGGGATCTTAATATGGATGCATTTCTCTGCTGAGAATAATGTTGCAACTATTCAAAGATTTTAATTGGCTTCTGAACATTAATTCCTACATTATAGGAATATGATGTATAATGAGTCTGGGTATCAAAGTCTCAAGCAAATAATATTAATCATAATTTGAGAAGTAGCCCTAGAAGCAGATTTGAAAAAGTACATGTACTCAAAGTCTGGTCAACACATTCCATGTCTTCCAAACACTCTGAAATCAAGGAACAGAGGCAGTCTTCTAATTCTCAGCTCGAAGTGCTCAGAGTCCAAACATGTAATTTGCTCTTACAGCTTTATCTTCTTTGCTGAACACTTGATCAGCTCTTTGCTATGTATTTTAAATTCCAAAATAGAGAACCTGTTTAAATATTAATTTCTCTGTGTATGCATATGACTCAAACTGACCCAAAGGCTATGGAGTAGTGTCAGACTCCATAAATTAGGAACAATAAACTCTATTGAGTATGCTATGATTTGAAGCTCAGAGCAAGAGTACTGGATGATTAAACACATAACAGTATCATTGAATTCTTGTAGCAAATAGTAAATAATTTTTCTGCAGTCCGTGTTGTTGAATGATAGAGATAATGGAAATATAGGGAATAGTGATGGCATAATCATGTGGCTTCTTTCCCAATTTTTAGTGCTTTGTATAAATCTGCTTATTATCCTTCAGTATAGAAATTATGACTGAAGTTTTCAATTGCTTCTTTAATCCCAAATACTATTTTTTTTTTTTTTACCCCAAAAAAAGGACAAGGAACTTCCATGGCATTGGAATAATATTATTTTAAATAATTTTGACGGTTGAAGAGTAACAACCAAATATATGCCAATGTGATGAATTTTGTATAAATCACATGCACCAAAGATACCTGAATGCTCACTTTTTGAAAGATAAATCTAAAGAAATGGAAAGGTAAATGAAGAGCAAAAACCTAGGTTGAAGATTTTTCATTGTAGGGATGATATATTAAACATTTCTTTTTAGTGTTTTAGAAGTTTATCAAAATTTTCAGAAACTGAGGATGTTTTTAATTCTTAGAAATAAGCTGTATCCTTTATTCCCATTTTGAAAAACTAACTAAGCTGTAAATTTTTATTTAATCCTTGAAGGTAAAATAAAAAGCTTGTTCTAGTTGAATAATTTATTTTTTAATGAATTTCAGCTTTAAACAGAATGACCACTTTTCCCATGCACCTGCTCATATAAAGCAACAGAAAAAGGGGGACTGAATAACAATGTCTTGTTATGACACTGTATTATTTATTATGTTTTCTGGTTAATCTTATGCAATTTAGATTCTTTAATATTTATGTCAATTATTACTTCTGCATTTTTATTTTAATTTATTAGATTTAATAAAATCTCGCTCCATGATTTCAAGTTTGCAGCAGTGTTACCAGAGCTTCCAAATTCCACTGAAACTTAAATGACTGTCCCAAGGAGTAGGTGTTACCCTTCACAGAAATAGTGAATGATTAGGATTGGGACATCATCTGAGATTTAAATTGCAGGAAAAGATTATTTTCTTGATTCTAGACTTACCAATCAATTCAGAAAGAGTTTAAATCACAAATTAAAAAAAATATTGCCATGAAAATGACTGAGACAATGTGTCCCCATCCTCCCTTTGCATGGAAATAAAAGCATGACAGACAACAGAAAAAAGGCCTAATATAAAAAGCTGGGAGAGATGTCATCTCTTCCTCCCTCTTTACACTGTTACCATGTGTTTTTTCTGATTGATGGTTTCAATCTCTGGTGGGTTAGTAGGGTCCAGCACTGTCCTTGTAGCTGTCTTTCCCATCTGTCACCTTTTAGAAGCACACTGCTATACTAATAAGTTTTTGTGCTTATAGGGTTGCTTTGGCTTCAGTAAAGCAGTGCTTATTTAATAATAGATCATGGATTGTAGATAATTTAATAATGGAAATGTTTCAAAGAGGCACAGACATAACTATGGGACCAGTGGGGTACTTACAAAGTAAAATGATTTCAAGTGGATAAAAGGCAATGGGGTTAGCCAGAGATCTTCTAGACTATGATGTAGTGAGTGAAACAATCACTTAAAACCTTGGGGATATTGAGGGGTGCTTGACAGATCAAAAAAACCATCTGGATAGTGGAGTTTTGAATGTTTATTTTTGTTGTTTGTGACCTTGAGTTTTTCACTTTGTTTTTGTTTATCTTTGTTGAAGTAGAACAAATCTATTTTATATTGGAGGGAAAAAAAGAAAGCTGTTCTCAGCTGTATCAGGAAAAGCAATCAAAAATAACTCAGTCATCCATTGCCTAATGCATCAAGCCATGGTAATAGATGATAATAGAGATCCTCCAAGAGATATGACATATGACACACTGTGCTATTCATAGTTTGATTTTAACCTATAAACTGGAAATTCTGAAATGGTAATGATTTGCCTAGTGATGTCTCAAATAAAATACTTCATTCAAAGAGAAAGAACCATAGAGAATAATAAAGCTGTAAGTTCAGGTGATAGGGTAGCCTTTCAGACTGCAGATTAACAACCACTTCTAAAGCGAACACATAAGTATCCACAGACAGCAGCTGGTCAAAGGTGAGAAAGAGGAGGAGAGCAGGCGAGTGTCCTGGAGTTTGTAGAAACTTCATGCACTTATCCTGACATACCATGATTCCAGCCTTTTTTAGGAGTTTCTATGCTAAAAAAGCTTTTTTTCAGTAAGGAAACACTGTCTAAAATATTTTAAAAATTGAACAAAATACCTCTAAAATATTCAATTTTTACAGGAATCAATCACAAAGTTTTAGGTATAATCCCAATATTACTAAAAAACTTAACCAGAACTTCAGAGGACCTAGAAAGAAAACAAAACAACTGTCAGTATACCAGGAAAAAAATTGTATGGCATTTCAAATGGTCTTACTGTTTAGCCAAGATTTATTATAGTAAGTAAAAATAGATATTGCAGAGTGTAACATTGTTAAATGAAGTTGAGAAGGCAGAAGATAAGTATCTATCCACCTTCTTCTCATTTTCTGCATTTACAGATGTGCAATTTCAGGATATTTTAAGTATCCTTGTGACAGGTCAGAAGGAGAAAACCAGGTCTGAGAAATCATCAGAGTCAGCAGAACCTGGAACACGTGTGCACCATGAGAAAGTGGTGAACGCAGATGTGGGTCCCCTCTGTGCTGATGGGGGCTCTCTGGGGACCCTTCTGTCAACCTGACTTACTACCCTGGGGTTTTTTGTTGCTAAGGGCTCTAACCTGGCATGTCACCACTCATAAACTTGCAAATCATAGAATACCTTGTATTAGAAGGGACCTTGAAGATCATCTAGTTCCAACTCTCCTGCCATGGGCACCTCTCAATAGAGCAAGTTTCTCAAAGTGCCATCTGTCCTGGACTTGAACACTTCCAGGGATGGGGTATCCACAATTTGTCTGGGGAACCCGTTCCACTGCCTCACCAACTTTGGTGAAGGTTCACCTTGCAGTGAAGAATTTCTTCCTTTTACCTAATCTAAACCTACTTTCTTTCAGTTTGAAGACATTTCCCTTTGTCCTGTAACTCCATACTCTTTTAAAATAATCTCACTCCATCTTTCTTGTAGGTTCCCTTCAGGTACTGGAAGACCACAATGACATATCCTTGAAGCCTTCTCTTCTGCAAGATGAGCAGCTTCAACTCTCAGCCTATCTTCATGGGAGAGATGCTTCAGCCCTTTGATCACCTTCCTGGCTCTTCTCTGCACTTACCCAAACAGATCCATATCCTTCTCACGATGGGCACTTCAGACCTGGATGTGGAACTCCAGGCAGGGTCTCAAGAGGACAGAGGGGGAGAATCACCACCCTACCCTACTGGCCTTGTTTCTTTTGACACAGCCCTGGATGCATTTGGCTTTCTGGGCTGCAAGTGCACACTGCTGCTTTTTCTTTTGTGACTAAAGTGTAAGGAAATGGGACAATGAAAATAAAGGCAATTTTCTGATCATGTCAATAGTTATTTCATTGTGCTATAAAGTACATGTTTACTGCACACTTACCAGAAAATTACACTTTATATTTATCAAATCTTACAGCTTATTCAGGACCTGTACTTGTTGCAGTATAGCATAAATCCTATCATTCAGTCTTATGTGTCAAAGACAGCAAGAGCCAATAAGAGAGAATGAGTTTGAAACCTGCAAAGGAGCTGTGAAAGTGGGATAGAAGCTCTAACATGCAGTGGGATGAGATTGCAAGTACAACCTGAATATTGGATAAGCTGACATGTTCCTGTGGGCAAGAATTGACCCTCAATGTATGAGTTTATCAGGAATCATTTCTAACAAGTGGACAGAAATTATTTCAAAGACACAAGAGTGGAATATGGATTTCTTTCACACGAAAAAGTGATAAGATGTCTCTGTCAGTAACTGCTGTCTAAATCATTACATAATTGAAATGTTAAAGTGATGTGATGGATTGAACCTGTCTGGATTCCAGATGCCCACCAAAACTGCTCGATCCCTCCCCATTTTCATATGAACAGAGGAGAGAAAATATGATGAAAGTGTCATGGGCCAAAAAATGGACAGGAAAACATCACTCACCAGTTACTATCATGGGCAAAACAGACTCAGCTTGGGGAAAATTACTTGCATTTATTACCAATAAAATCAGAGTAGAATATTGAGAAATAAACACAAATCTTAAAAACATCTGCCACCCACCCCTTCCTTCTTCTCATGATTAACTCTATTCCCAAATTATCTGCATGACTATCACCAGCAGGGCAGGAGGGGCAGGAAATGAGGATTGCTGTAGGGTCATTACATTGTCTCTGTGAGTTCTGTTCCTCAAGGGGAAGAGTACTCATACTGCTCCCCTTCAGCATGAGGTATATTCCGTGGGAGACTGTCCATTAGCTTGCCCAGCGCGAGTCCTTCATAAAGGTTGCTGTTCTTCACAGACTTCCCACATGGGGGTCCTTTCCATGTGATGCAGTCCCTCAGGAACAGCCTGCTGCAGGGTGGGTCCCCCATGGGGTCACAAGCCCTAGCGGAAAACCTGCTCAGTGTGGGTTCATCTCTCCATGGGTCCATAGTTCCTGCCAGGAGCCAAGACAAGGACTTTCTGTGGTGATACAGCCTCCTTTGGTAGCATCCACCTGTCCCAGTGTTGGATTCTCTGTGGGCTACTCTGCTCCACCTGGCACCTCCGTGGGCTGCAGGGCACAGCTGGTCATGCCTCACCATGGTCTGTACCACACGCTGCAGGGGAATCTCTGCTCTGGTGCCTGAAGCTCCTCCTCCCCGTCCTTTTCCCGACACCTGGGTGTCTGCAGAGTTGAACTCTCACAGGTTCTCACTCCTGTCTTGTCAAGCTGCAATTTGCTTCTGTACAATGACTTCTTACCTTTGCTAACTATGTTATACCATTGTCACCAACGGGCTTGGCCTTGGCCAGTGGTGGTTTCTTCATGGAGCCTGTGGACATTGGCCCCACTGGACTTAGAGGCAGCTTCTAGAAGCTTCTTATATAAACCACCACTGTAGACCTGCCCTACCTAAACCTTGACATGAAAACTCAGTAGAAGTACATTCTTTTTGAAAAGCTTCATATGTTGAATATGGTGGAAAGGAGACAAAGATCTGGCAGAGATTGCTGAGAGTTGTTCAACTGGCTGTGAATGCCCTAAAAAGCACTGAGACGAAAGCCTTTGTGCTGAGAAGCAGGTCTGATCCAGTCCTAGCTGCCTGGATTTTTGCCTGGCTGGATGGCTCCTTTCCTCTTATCTGTTTTATCTCCTCACAGATTGCACAGTTCAGCAAAGAAGTAGAGAGAGGAGAATACTAGGGCTCAACAGAAAAAAGGGAAGGGATTTAGAGGAAAAGAGACAAGTAAAACATACATGATAGGGAAAAATTCAAAGAAAAAAGTACCTATGGTGGGAAAATGGAGGGGGAAGTAAGATATTAAAAAAATTAAATAGACATATATAGAGACTTCTTTATTAAAAATAAAATAATATAAGCTTGAACTCCAGAAGAACAAAATTTGATATTATAAAAAAATCTGAACTGATTCTGTATGTACAAATGCAAATGTAATATCTTATTATATCAATTTTTAAGTACAATTTCTGCTTCCATGCTTGGCATTTTGGTTTTCAGCTTTTTTCTCTCCCTGTAGCACTTGTCATGGTGGGGGAGATTTAAAAAGGCAAAATTTGCTCGTCTTCTATATTGTCTATACAGAGTAAGGAAGACAATAGCTGTACTAGGCCCATACTAATTATTTTGCACTGGATCCTCATACAATTTTCTACTTCTCTTTCTGGAAATCCTCATCAACACTGTCAGTGTCTCTGCATTTGCTCTTTATCCTGCAAAAGAGGACAGGCAATTTTTCTCTTGTCCTACTTATGGCCTGTAGGCCAATCATCAATTTATAAAAGATATTTTTCCTATTTCCTGAAAGATATCTCCAGTCCTTGTTTCTGACACTGAAGCTCCCCTAGCTGCTGTAAAAAGAATCTGCAGGCAGACCAGACTAATTTCTTCAGTTGTACTCAGATTCTTTGTAAAAGGAGGGTGTGTGCATGCTGGCTATAATAAACCCACTTGGGTCTGGAGCATCCCAAGTACAGATGGATTCTGAATAATTAATACTCCAAATCTCAACATGAGTCATTTGAAATTTTCATACACTGTAATCTTGCCCAAGTTTTGGTTAAGTTTTACAGCAAGAGCAGAAAACGGTTATTCGAATAATCTTTTTAGCACAATTTCACAAATTCTGTTATCATAGAAGCAAAGATGTTATGAAGTGTCAGGCCATTCTCTCAGTGGCATAAAATCCCAGGCCATTAATATTTGCTTCCTTTCTGGCATGTTCTTGGTTTTAAATCTATCTTGCTATTACACTGGGTACCTCATATTATACTCTATGCTTGAAAAACGAAAGCAAATATATTGCTGTAAGTAAAAGTGTAAAGGCTTTTTTTTTTTTTACTGAAATGTGAATTTAAATAAATTAGGTTTTATATTTAGAAAGAGGTATCAATGAAATAGTTATGTACCTTTCTCATCTATGTGTTTCTGCTGCTTGGCATCAAATTTACTCAGTACTCTCAAATCCAGACAGCTTCTATGAAGATTTACTGGAATAGAAAACTAACCCAAAGGATGTGTCTACATTAGTTTCAACAGTAATTCTTATCAGGGGTAGTTTTCAGGCAAATTCTCTAGTTTGTTACCACACTTCTTTTTGCACCACCACCTCACAGCACATACTGAAGCAGAAGATGCACTCCAGAAATGTACTCTACCATTTCATTCAGTAAACACTGAGGAACTGAGCTAATAAACCAATGAATTTTCAAAAGAACCTGTAATATAATTATTCTTTCTCTATATTAAATAGGTTGAAGAAATTAGGACACTTCTGGGTCAGAATAGAAGAAGCTGCATTCAAAGCTACCAAGAAATTAATGCTAAAAGATTGGTGCTAAAGTTCAAGGTTTTTTTGACCTCAGAGTTATTCTTATACTTTTTTTTTTATTGATACATATATAAACAACCCAAAATACATTCCAGTTTGTTTATGTAAGTGAACGTGACCAGTAGTGGGATGTAAACAATTAGTTTTTTCATAAATATTACTGTAATGTCAGGGAATTATTTCCATTCTTGTGATTAAGTTAAACTGCAATTCAATTGATTTGAAAATATTTTACTGAGTCCAAAATGGAACCCTTTAAATGGAGTACTGCCAGAGAAAGTAATCATGTACATATTAGAAGTCAGAAGGTATTTCTAGTTAACAGAACATGGCCTGATAAAAGGTGTCAAACCTCACTGAAGACTTGCCACTTAAAAGAATTACTTCAAAGAGAAGCAAGAAGAGAAAGATATTCTGAACTTTTCTTGGAATCTGAATATTTTGAATTTCTGAAAATGTAACAGCCATATCTATAGTTATATCTAATATCTATATTTAATATCTATATTTAATATCTATATATTAATATCTATAATTAATTCAGTAATTCTCCTTCAGGAATAACAGATTGAAACCCCCCCAGGAAACCCCCCCAAAAAAGCCAAAGAAATCCAAAACAAAAAACATATCAAAACAAAGCAAAATCACAAAAACAAACAAAAAAATTTACTCATTTTATATCAGAAAGCATTTGGGAACTCCTGTCTCATCACAGTGGCCAGTGAGAAGGGCCTGGAAGCAGGATAAGGTCTCTCAGCAACAGAAATGCTCTTTATTTCATCCAGGAGAACTAGAACAGACTTTTAGCCCATATCCTGAAAAGAGGGAGATGAAGTCATTGAGAAGCTTAGTCAGAAGTCAGACTTTCAGACTGTGTGCATGGACTTGAAAATACAATAAGGTTGTCTTCAGCCTGATGTCACTGGTACAAAGACTTCTTTTTATATGTTTCTGGGTAGGTAAATTAGCAACATGAGATCAGGTTTCCTAAATCAAATGTCTGCATTCTCCTTAAGTACACAGGGAAACAAACATTCCTGTGAAATGTTTTGCCAGACTAGTATATTTCAAGAGAAAAAAATTTTTCTCTTTTCTATCTTTCTATCGGATATCACAACTCTTACTGTCATCCAAATGTACTTTTTAATTAGTCTAAATAAATTTCATTTAAGGTGGAATTCAGCTGTCTGCATTGCAGCTGCTGTTCTGACAACTGTTCAAATAGCATGTGTGCTGGCTTTGCTTAATATTGAAGGTACTAAAATCCCTTTGCACTTTTCTGTTACCTTGCAGACATCCCTGATCTTATAAAAAAGCATAATCCCAAAAATCATGTATATGTATCAAGTGGTGGGGAGATAAACATCTATCCTAAGATCCAGTGCATTTCTGGCTTTGATGAAACCATCCACCTTTACATAGGTGAGGCAAAGTCAGGGAAGGTAAAGAGGAAAAAAATCCTGTTTTCTAGTTTCTGTGGAAAAATAATTGCTTAGTTTTAAAAAATAAAGTATGTAAGCATATGTAAATATACATGTGTATGTGTATGCATATTCAGGGCTATTCCCATATCCTCAAGAGAAGAACTGTCAGTCTGAATGCCAAATGATGGAAGACTTTCATTGTCTAATATTTTCTACACATTTAGTGGAGACAGACACCTATCTTCCATGATTTGGCTTGCAGAAAATGTCAGAAAATGTATTTCCCTGGTTTGCTTTTATTTCCTAGTCATCAGATTCTGACAATGGATATTAATATCTCCTAGGGCTTTTTGGTTAGCTTGTTTCATTTTTTTGTTTCTCTTGTTTTGGTTAGATTTGATTTGTTTGTTTTAATTAAATGAATAAATCTATTTTCCTTTCAATAAAAAAAAATGTAACTTTTTTTGAGAAAAAGTTTATTTCAGAGGTCAGTGTTTATAAAAAGTTGGGAAAGATTCCATCATAATTGCCTCCCTTTATTCTGTGATTTTTTTTTTCTGCAACATTTTCATTGGGTTTATACTTCCAATTACCACTTGTAAATGCTTCCAACACTCTTGTATGTCATGTAGTGTGACAGATCATTGTAATATAACCTGTAGGGTGCAAAATATCAATTTAATATCACTTGGTATATTAGTCCATGCATTTGCATCTTAAAACAAAAACAGGAAATAAAACACACCTACAGAAATTCCATACAGGGCTCAGAAGAATCCTGGACCAAACAATACTCCAGGCTGATATCACTATTTCTTTCTCTAGAAGATGTATTGGAGTATGTTTTATGACCCAAAACTGTGAGCAAGTACAAGAAGAAGAATTCTTAACAGTGCTGACACTGTTAAGGAGTATCAAGTAAACCAAATAAATTTATCAAATATGGCTTTAAATGAAAAGAGATAAGTGATTGAAGAACCCAGAGGGTGCTATTTTATACGGGGTAGCTGAGATTTAATCTGCTTTGTGGAACTGCCTAGGGATCATTTTTCATCAAGAGCAGTCATCTAACTCAGTCTTTCCTTTAACTACTAGGGATCCTCAGTTATGTCCCTATCAGCCCTTCTACCAGTAAAGAGCTTCCTCATATTTCAGTCTTGCAAACAAGTCATTAAATACCAGGAAAATATTAATTTTATTTGTCCTCAAGGAGTGAATATTTGCTTTTTCCTTATCCATGAAACTCCAGAGTTTGTTAGCTGTCACAGGAGTCTTTCTCCTCTATATTATTATTTTTAATTAATAAGATTATATATATTACTTATCTTGTGTCTCAACTATGTATCATCTTCTAAGAGCTATTGTTGTTGCTGTTATTATCACTAACATGTCATATATAATAAAGTAAATAGCCCTACCAAACAATAAGAGAAATAAGAAATGAGACAAAGTCATCTTTAGCATCATAGAAGGAAAACAAAACAAATTCCTTTGTCTGCATTGTCATTAATTTCCTGTTTTAATAGTTGCAAACTCCCATTTTGGAAGTTACTTTCATATATTCATCAAGTTGCAATAGAAAGAACGTGATAGAGAGTGTCAGTTTTCTCACAGAATAGACAGAATACCTTTGATTTAGCAGTAATTCAATAACTGGAACCTAATCCATAAGTTTTTTAATAACTGGACCCCCATAAGAGCCTCTAAAAAGACACTAAAGAGACAGATATATATATTCCTATATAACAGTATATTTAATTTCTCATGTTGAACTGGAATCCTGTTTTTACGTACTATGCACAGATCAGAGAAAACACAAAGGTACAAAAACAAACCCAGGAAAATCTCACTCCAGAAAAAATTCCTCATGGTGCAGTAACCACTAAAAATGATAGATATGATTTTTTAAAATTTGATCATGAGTGTACTGCAAATATGAAAAGAGTGCATGAGTATGAGAACAGTTTTTTATCAAAGGAAAAAAGGAAATTATTTGAAAATCATAACTGGATCAGAACTGTTCATTTATTAAGTGACAGGAATCTAAAATTAAGAGTATTTTCACTGGTTTGAAGCAATAAATATTAATATTTGTAGGATTTTAAGTTTTTTAAAATTTAGTTTAAGGATGAAAAAAAAAAAAACAAACTAAAGAACTTTACCAAATCTTTAAGAGCTAGTTTCAAAAGATGTCTGGGTATTGTCCTTGGGAACCCTGCTGTTGTCCTTGGGTGACACTCCTAGAGCAGGGGATTGGAAAAGAATACTTTGAAATGTCCCTTCTAGCCTTAGTCATTCTATGATTCTGTGAACTTTTCTGCTGGTGCATGCACATGCAAACATACAAACAAACACAAAGAAAATATTTTAAAATTGCATAATTAAAAAAAAAAATAGATTAGTGATAAATGAAAACCAGATAGACTGGAGAGGATGGTGAAATGGTGGAAACCTAGAATATCTATATGTGAAAAGTTAAAATACTACCAGATCAGAAGAAAATTTCTATAAAGCTAACAAGTTTATTCTAAAAAGAGACTCACAAAAATACTTAGCAATGTCAGGTTAATGCTTCAATAAAAGACAAAGATAAAATTTATAGGCTGTACTCTATTTATACTTTAAAATTCAGAAAGCCTCTTTTATATTATGTATGAAAGTTTAGTCAAAATGCACAATACACATCCTGGTCTCCTGGGATCTATATAATAGCATTGGAGCTTAGGTTTTTATTTGGAGGTATTTAGCTAGAGAGAAAAATTAGAAGAGATGACTAGAAAGACTGCATCAAATTAACCTAAGTACACAATCATTTGCATGAGGAAATGGAGAATTGAAAAAGAAGTGAAAAATATGTCCACCACTACTAGAATATTTTCATAATTTTTACTATCTATCCTCCTAAAGGCCATTTATTAAAGAATAAGTTTCCTTAATAGCAGATGTACTTTCCTAGCTATTTTGTGCTTTCCGATAGTTTCCCCATAGGCAGTAATTTCATAATTTTATAATGCTGAGAAACAATCTGGAAAGGCTGTACTGGAAAGAAGCAAAATGCACTGAGGTATTTTAAAGTTGGCTCTCCATACAGCATTGACTAGAATAGTAGGAAAAATAATAAACAAAAACAAGTGCTTGGAGTTTTTTCTCTCTTATCTTAAAGTAATTTTTAAAGATCATAATTTTGTGAGAAGGAAGCCTATGAAGCTATCAGAATAATTTCATAATCTACACTTTATTAGATTCAATATAGGGTAATCTAGTATAGAAAAATTCTCTCACATATGTTCATAAACCTGTCATTTTTGTATGTTCACCATTGATTGTGGTGTTATTGCTTTACACTTCTTCAGTACCAATCATCTTCGGATCTCAAAAAACTTTGTGAACATTAATGAAAGAATATAATAACAAAATGTAAGTTGTATGAAATGATTTTTTCTTTCATGTTACCATTTTTTACCTGCTCAAAGAAAGTACATCCCCACAGTGTGCTTTTCTAGAACAAATTTCTTGTAATAGTACATCTAATATTATGTTAAATATTGTTTTAATTTTACTTAGTGCTTGTGTGATAACACTGAAAAATTTAGAAGATTTAGATTATGTTTTTCTCAGGAAAATGGGAAGAAATTTCAGAGCTTTAAAGAGGCAATCTCTTCTTGTTTTGGGCTCATATAAACCTTGGATTCTTCCTGGTTTCAACAGTGTGATGGAATCTTCTATGAGAGAGAAGATAAAGATACACACAGAAACACATATACAGAAAACCATATGAAGAGAAAATTATTGAGGAATATTTTACAGCCACCCATTTTCAGTACAAGTTTCCCAAAGGAAAAACAATATAAAGAATAAATAGTTCTTAATCTGATGAAACTTGGACTCATGTCTTTCATATGTCAATAAAATTATATAAACAGCTTTTAAAATAAAATTATCCTTAAGTTGTCTTCTATTTTATTGAGGCACATCTCTACTTAAACGTTCATTTTTGCATTTAAAAGGGATTTCCCACATGGAAGGTGCTCTGATGGCTATTGTATTAGGCTGAATGTTAAAGGAAATTTAAAACCCTGCAGTCATGCCTACAGGAAAAAGAAATTGTGATTTCTATTATACTTGTGTCAAGAAATATTTTGGCACATGTTTAGAAACCAAAGGCAAAAGTTTCAGTGTATTTCCTGAAAATAGTGCAAATATGCTGAGCTCAGTTGGGTGGCTTAGTCTTGCTGTGAGCAGAATTAGGTCTTGTGGCTACTGTGCCTCATAAAAGATGAATATATAATTCATAACACCGTGCTATTGTACTTGGTTGACAATGCCTAACTTATAAGAATTAAGATCTTTAGAACACCAATGACCTTTCAGAGCAAAATGAATGGATATAAGATACCCAGTTTTTATATCGGGTTTCATGTAATTGTTTGCATTTGGTGATACCTTCTTTGCTAGCATATTTCAATAGCCTATTCAGAATAAAAGAGATGTGGGCACAAATTGACTTCTGACTTCTATTAATATGTTTTTTCAGGACGATAGCAATTGAAAATATACTTAACATACTATCAGTAAACACAGTGATTATTTTGATGACTCCTGTGTAACAATAAAACATTGCAAGGTTGGAAAGTCAATTCTAGATACAATATTAAAATGGTAATGGAAAATTTATGCTGGTTATCTGGGGGATATTTTGTTAGTACACCTCACCCAAAGACCCAAATTTTTACATCATCAGAACATCATACAGTATCCTGAGTTGAAAAAGACCCACAAAGATAATTAAGTCCAATTCCTGGCCCTGTACAGGACAGCCTCAAGAATCACAACCATATGCCTGGAAGCGTTGTCCAATTGTTTCTTGCATTCCAGCAGCCTTGGTGCTGCGACCACTTTCCATTGTTTAAATGCTAAAAAAAATCCTCTGGTTGGAGAACCTTTTCCTTATATTGAACCTAAATCTTCCCTGATATAGTCCCATAATGCAAAATACAATTCCAAATACCCAATATTAACCAAGCTGCAAAAATTAATAGTGGCAGCTTTGAGTTACATTGGCTGCAAACAGTTAATTTACAAGGATTCATCAAGTGAATTAGATCTTTGCTTTAATAATTAATAAATTCTGTCTTACACTCTCTGTAATTCATTTCATTAAATGCCCTTGTATAAATTTTAGCTTAGAAACGATTGCATTCTATTTTATCTTCTGCTAAATCATTATTTCCTTCTTTTCCCTCTGCCTTTTTATTTCTTATTGACTCTATGTTACATTTAAAACAATTTTTTTGGCATTAAACCTCTAAAACAAACTGACTTGGGACATTTGCCTTGGTTTTGAATTTGAAAATAACACAGGTGTGAATAAGCCAATTCATACTTAGGAAATTTTGAACTAAATGCCTAGTTGCAGGGGTTAAATGTGTGCTCATTAAATTAGGGACAGCTTCACAGAACCACAGTATTACGAAGTGATTCAGTTTAGCAGGGACCAGGGATGATCCTCAAAACCCCCTGCTCAAGAATGTTCACTAGAACAGGTTGCCTATAACCATGTTCAAACATCTTTTAAGTGGAAACTTCACAAGCTCCAGGGGCAACCTGAGCCAGTGCTAGGTCACACTCACAGTGGAAAAGTTTCCTGATGTTCAAGCAGAAACTCCTGCATTTCAGTTTGTGCCCATTGCCTCTGATCCTGGCACTGGATACCACTGACAAGATCTTGGCTCTGTCCTCTTTGCACACTACATACTCTTGGGAAAGGAAGAGGAAAAAGGAAAAAGGAAAAAGGAAATAGGAAATAGGAAAAGGAAAATAGGAAAATTTTCTGCTTTTAGGTATTTAAATATGTTTATTTATGAAAAGAAAGAGAAAAGCTAAAAAAACAAAAAGAACCATATGAGATTGTGCATACATAACAAACTAAAGGAGTCTCATCTGTGTACAAATGACCAGAACAGCAAACAAAGTTTTTGTTGCAAGAAAAGCATGGGCATGGAAAATAAAAACTTTAAACACCTTCTTGTGGCATTGTCAAAGTTTTCAATTCTTTCAAAATATTACTTTTTCCAGCCAGCTTCTATATCAAGACATAGAAGAAGACATGGAAATTATTGCCATCTTACATGACCAATTCAAGGTAGAAGTTACTTCCAGACTTTATGCTCCAAAACCTTGCATTTGAAGGACCAAATGATCTGTTTTATGTAAATGTTTATGCATGGGAGATTTACAGTGCTAGTGCACCTGCAGCAGTCCATTGTGCTGTAGCATGTGGCAATTTTCAAAAGGGGATATTCTGATCTCATATTAGGCAAAAAAAATCTATAGTGGGTATAGTCATACTTTGGAAAGGATTTCCCAGAAAGGCTGTAGAATCTCTACTCTAAGAGGTGCTTGAAACTCAACTGAGCAAAGACCAGAGGGACCTCTGAACAGCCAGTTGAACCAGATGACCTGGTTATCTGGAAGTCATTCCCAGGTTATATTATTTCAATATTCTATGTTTACCTAGCAACTATTTCAGCATCTATGGACTTTACAGTTCCTAAATTTAAGTATAATACTCTCCCTAACCCTAAGAATTTCACTATTACACATTAATTTTTTTTTTTATAAGATGGACCAGTTTTAAAGAATGTGTGGGCTTTATAATAGCTAAATAATTGCAGTGTAAAAATTATTACAGCGTTTTTGATACTTCCCCTAATTATCACTTCTGGAATATATTCATAAAAAATGACTTTCATATATTATTAATTTAACTCCTCTAATTACCTTCATACATAAGTAATTATAAATGTTAACTTTATCCATTAAACTGAAAAGATTGAGAGAATTGCTGACATTCAAAGAAGTTTCACAAGATTATTTCAGCAGCAGCCTAGGTAAAAAGTGTATATAAAAATCTACAAAAATTACTGATATTTAATTGTTATGTTCATTTATTGAGATAACTTCAGGATAAAATATGCATAAAGCTTTCTGGTTTTATCAGGAAATCTCTTAGAAAACTCACTCCTGCATTCCTAGAATAGCTTATAAGTTTTCCTTTTATGATATGACAATTTTTTATAGTTTTTGGCAATATTTTTTGGCAAGATTTTTTCCTACTGATTAATTAAATACAATCTTAGAAATTTTAGCCACAAAATCAGAGGTTAAAATTGAAGAGAAATAAAAGAAATATAGTCAAGGACAAAAATGAATATAGCATAAGACCATTGCACTTATCTAGACTTTTCCATGAAGACAAGGCAAGTAATCTCAGCTAGAGCTGGGGTAATTAACGAGAAATTTCCTTGGTTTTGGTTCAAAGGTGTAAACAAGACAATGTAGTCTTTTTGCTTTGTCAGTGGCAGAGGAGGTGGTGATACAATACAACATTCCTTGTTGTTCTTCACATCTCTGAGTACAGCATCAAGAACAGTCAAGAATCCACTGCTTTTGACTGGCTCTATCTTTTCCTCCTCCTGTAGCTGGTGCATGCCATGAGACTTCTGTTTCAGTCTCCAGGAGAGGATAGGAGACGTGGGAATTGGTGCAGGAATTGGATTACAGAATAGAGTCCTGGGACACAAGTTTAAAGCAATGAAGGGGAAAAAAACAAGGCCTACTCCAAGAAAAACTCTGACTTCAGCTTTCTAGAATATACACCAGCCTATGATCCAAGTCCCATTTCTAGAACAACCTTTCCTTTTCTAACATTCTCAGTGGGTGCTCTAACACTTCCTACTCACTGACTATGAAGCTTGATCTGATAGTGCCACCAAACAAAATTTTACTGCTTCTGTTGGAAGGAAAGGATTAAAAGCTGAAGAATAGCAAGTAGGATGGTAGATTCACTCAACTGACTCTGCAGCTGGGAATGCCAAGGCCTGGAGAATAAATGTGGGAAACCCCCTACAATATGCCTACTGTTCTTTATCCTCTATTTTGAAAAGTAAAATCTCTTTGTAGAGATTACAGGTGATTGTGGAGGCACTCTTACTTAAGCACCCTGTCTTGGGGATCATAAAAAGCACATGGGAGATCCGAGCATGGGGTAAACTACATGTGCAGGCCTTCAATAAATGCATGAAAATAGCAGCCTTGACATCTCCCAGGATGGAATGAGCCTGATTGTGCTGGCATTCCCTCTCTGTCTCCGCCCAGGTGCCACTTCAGGATTCTCCAGTTAGTGAAGTAATGAAATAAATTTGCATTTTGCGTTTCACTTATGGTTTTTTTGTTTTCCTGGCTGCCTGCCTATGTCAACTCATGCCTTCCAAATATTCTGATTTTTACTTATTTCTACTGTTCACAAACCTAATTCAGCAGAGGACCTCCATTTCAGTGTACGTTTTAGCACATGTTTAAGTATTTAAGAATACTAAATACATAGTAATTAGCTCAAAGTGGTGCTCTAAGTAAATATCTGCTAACCTTTTTATCTTAAACTCTGCCTGAGAGTGATGTTTTGCCTGGGAAAATATTCCCTGAAATTCAGAAGAGTTTCACTGTGTTGTAAATGAAGTTAGTATTTGACTTTGATGAAAGACTACGAAGAGGTTGGAGAAATAAATAAAATGTCTGACTCCAAAGAAGTCAGAGAAATAAGTATATATAATGGATGAAATTCTGGCTTCACTGAAGTCAAAGACAAAATTGCTATAGAATGCAATAGAGTAAGGATTTCATGTCACATCTTTAGACTCACTGTCCTGGACAGAGCATCAGGCATCTGAGTCCTCTCTCTCCCTTGTGCTGAATAGTGCTTTATAAATAGACCAGATGTAGTCAATAGCACCATTTGAAGAAAGGCACCACTCAGCATGAATAAAGGTAATCGAAAAGCAGCTATTTTTACTAATGAACACGTTTTTAACTGCCAGATACAGAGTTAACAAAATTACAGTAAATAGACGATATTTTTGCAAATGGAAGTAATCATTTTTTAAAATCCATTTTTGCTGAGGATAACAAAAAATATACAAACATGCTTTTTTTTCACCATACAAAACTATAAATAATAAAATATAATATTTTGCTTCACTTCACAAAAAAAGCTGTTATAAAAAATCTATTGCATAAAACTATTAAAATTATTATATAAATTATAAATATATATATATTTATGTAAAACTAATAGATAAAAGGAATAAGATACATGATATATGGGACAGATATATATAAATAATATGATATGAAACTATTATTTAAACTCTTTAGAAAACAAACCCAAACCTGTTACATAAAATACAAAGGCAAGTGCCAGGTCCTGCACTTGGGGAGGAATAATCCCAAGTGCCAGTACAGACTGGGGCAGAGCTGCTCCAGGGCACTTCTTCTGGGAAGAACCTTGGAGTATTGGTGGATGACAAGTTGAAAATGAGCTGACAGTGTGCCCTTGCAGCCCATATTTCAGCAATGTTAGATGTACTTAGAAAATACATATAATAA
Source organism: Poecile atricapillus (assembly GCF_030490865.1). Taxonomy (NCBI): domain Eukaryota; kingdom Metazoa; phylum Chordata; class Aves; order Passeriformes; family Paridae; genus Poecile; species Poecile atricapillus. The sequence goes on along the minus strand of NC_081289.1, from coordinate 58,432,520 downwards.
ATATTATATAACATAACATAGCATAATATGATATAATACAATATAATACTATATTGTCACCCCAGGACAATATAATATAGAGATATATTATAAATGGATAAATATAAATATATATATAAATAAATAAATATATTATATAATATATTATATAAATATATTATATTATATATAATATATAAATATATATAATTTTAATATATTTATATATATTTATTTATAAAATACATATATTTTTATATATTTATATATAAAAATAAATATATACTAATATTAAAAATATTAATATATAAACATTATTTATATAATATATACAAATATATAAATATAAATTTATATATCATAAATTATATTATAATATAGAGATATATATATAAATGGAGAAAAAATGTTCCATGAGTGCAAGGGTCCATGTTGTCAGCACTGGAGCTACTCGGCTCTTAGCAGATTCCATGGTGTCCAACATTTTGTACGATTTTTTATGCATTTCACTCCAACTGAGCAATTGAGCTGTATCCATAATATTGCTGTTGGCTTGAAATGCGACTCTGACACCATTATCTGAATGATGGAAAAAAGTCCCCTTAGTGAGTGTGCTGGGGATGCAAAACTGAGACTGGCTGATTTGCCAGAGGGTGGTGCTGCCAGTCAGGAGACCACAAGCTGGAGAAGTGGGACAACAAAGTTTCTCATAAAGGAAGTGTGCGAAGTTCTGCATCTGGGAAGGAATGTGTTGTGAACCATGAGTCTTAATGAGAAACCTCTATAGTGCTATATAATAAAGAATATTAACAGAATATGAAAATATCAAGTGATAGGAAAAAGACAAAATATAAAACTGTTTATAATTTTAATTTTCAGTGGAAACTGCAGTGATCTTAAAACATTGCAGAGCATTAAAAATCTACTCTAGCTGCATGAGTGCATACGGATGTAACACTGATATGCAATATTGTGCTAGAAGCCCCAGCAAAAAAATTGTTAGGTTTTGACTCATCTCACTGAAACAGCCAACAGAACAGAAATCCTGGGTTTAATATAATTTAAATTTATATTTATTATATTTATTAATTAAAATAACTTTATACGGTTATTCACTAGACTTATATTTTGGACATATACCCTGTGAGATGAATCAGTATAATTTTGAAGATACTTTCCGGAGCTAAGTGTCACTAAGGCCAGTGCTGGTTATATTAAATATTAGGCAGAAAGGACAGCAAAAAAATTAAAAGGAGATTTCTTTCAATCTTTTGTATTGTTTTCTGTTTCAGCCCTTATCCTCTCAATCATTTTTTAACCTTTGCAGCCCAGCCCTTTTACCTCCTAGCTTCTTGGATCTTGGTGAAGTTTAACTTTCCATAGCCTGAATGAGTTTCTAAGGAAGATATAAAGAGTTAAAGACAAAACAGTTGATATTATTGTTAAGAACTGTAGGTATTTACTGGCTTGTTTGGAAAACAAAGCCATGCTCCAAATCTATTTCTAATGTAAGAAATTAAGGTGGTATCAGACTGAACAAGAAATAACTCCCAGAGAATATAATGAGCAAGATTCTAGTTATTTGTCACTTGTTTCTTTGTTTTTGACAAAGAAGCTTTCCATGCACAACTTTTTAGCACTTCCAGAAAAATGCTGCATTCTGCCTCCAAGGGCATGCCTTGAAACAGTAAAATGTGGTGAGAAAAATATCCCTCTGCCTGTCCTTCAAGTGATACGGTCCACAGATCTATTACAATGAATACTTCAGCTTGCTCACTTTGGGCAGAACTAGACCTGCCAATCACCTGTCATGAAATACTTCATAAAGCATAGAATAATTCATATCTACTTTTCTAAATTAAAGAGATTGTTTTAATATATGCTGCAGAAAATACACAATAGCAGCTTCTACTCTAAAGCATGGTAACTTTCACCTAAATAAATCTAAATCTAAAATACTCCAATAATATTTTAGATTGATAAATCTAAATATTTAAATAATATTTTCTAACTTTATGTTGCATTAATTATTCATATGAAGAATGCAGTGTATCTGTAATTATTCTTACTTAAGGAGAAAAAAATGCTTAGGTGAGCACATCTATATTATCTTGTATCTTATTATAAAATTCACAAACACATTGTAGTAGAATTTTCATGGGAAGGATGTCATATCTTTATAGGGACTCGATCTTTAAATATAGGCATATAAATTCCTTAGGTAACATAAATCTCTCTTCTACTTTCTCATGAGCACTAATGTTCGGGGAAGAATTCTGTTAAAGGACAATAAACAGAATAGGTTAAGATCAGAAGATCAATACACACATACTGCTGAATTAATAGGTATTTGCTAGCTCTCAAAAAAGGCCACATAATTACTCTGCTTTAAAGAATGACTTTAAAGCTCAACTGAAGGAGAAACTGAATCTGCTTATGTAATCAATGCTATAATACTTGCGAAGGACTGCTTGTCTAAATGAAAAATACAAGACCAGTGCATATCTCAATTTAAATAAATAGACAAAAGTTTCAGTTATATTGGTGCACAGACTGAATACGATTCTCCATTCATATGCCAGATAAAGCCATCTGGCACAGTATGACTCATGGTCATGCAGAAAAATTCTCTTACCTCACTGAGAAAGGCCTAAATACCACACTCAATTTACCTAGTAGGGTTGATCGCCAATCTTCACAAAATCCAAACATTTCCTGTGGGATTTTTAGGACACAGCAAGTTTGTCAAGGTCAAGCTAATAACAGAGAGCAAGCTAAGAATTAAACAGCATAAGCAATCCACACCAACACTACATCCCATTTAGTTTACAGTTAAAAGTATAAATGTGCACATGCAAGTCTATTAGGATGCTTGTCATAGATAAGTATACAAACATATTCTGTAGGGATTTCATAACATGCAGAATGACTTCCCAAGGACATACTGCTTAGGCTTAGAGTTTTGGAAAGTACATGCTCCCAAGGTACATATGTTTGTAAGGATTGTGTATAACTGTTTCCTTACTAGACTGAAAACATTATCTTTGAAAGACATTATTTTTTGCTTTGAAACTTCTGTGTAATCACAGTGATGTCCTTCTGAAGAAACTTGAGTTCATTTCTTTACTAATTTAACAAAGTTCTGCTTCAGCCAGCGGGATATGTTCTTTTTATTGATTTATCTTTTGGGGTCATCAAAGGCAACAATACGCTCATAAAGGCACAGTGTAACTTTTCTGTGGTGCTTGGGCATATAAAGCTGTAGAGTTAAGCGAATAAGGCTTGAAAACAATAACATTTAGTGTTAGAAAGACAGACAGTAACTGACTTTCTATTCCAATCTTTCATTTTGTCCAGCTGCTCTAGTACAGTCAGATCCTACCCTGAAGGATAAACAAATCTTTTATAGACAGTCTTAATGAAATTGGGAGGTGAGATGTTGTACCTTCACAGCTTGGTTCTAGGCTCACAACTCTTGCACCTCTGCTGGACCTAACTGGGAAGGCTATGCAGAGTAGGTATCCTCTGGAAATCTCTCTAAACACTGGAATCTCAGAGCAGTAAACTGAAGCTTTTAAAGAAGCACACACTAAACCTGTCTGAAACATTTCAATTCTGTAAAAGTGAAGAATGTGATACAAAATGGAAAAGACTCTTGATAAAGAATAAATCTACAGAGTACTTTTCTATACCACTATTGTTTATGTTCAGTTTATTATTTAGTCCCAAATCTTAATTCTCAAGTATGAATCCTGTATATTCAAACCCAAATGACAATATCATCACAAAATCAGAAAAATTTGCATGTATATTTAGTTGACCTCACCAACACGCCTACAGGAATGAGGGTGTGCAGTAACTACCTCTCTGAAAGTGTTTTCATTAACCATGACCCCTGGGCAGACATCCTCTATTGGGGGACCATTCTCTGACCCTACTGATCTAGGAGACATCAGTAGGCACACACTCCTAGGTAGCCCATTTTCTGCAGTGGATTTACAGCAAGATTTCTACATTAACTCACTGTCTTGTTTAGATATCCTTCTGGATACCCTTTAAGTGTCACCAAAAAGACATAAATGACACCGGTATAAACACCTTCTCAAATCTATAGAAAAACCTGATTTAGCTTCATCCTTAATGTACTGTTGTAACTTGCTTTCTATAGCTTGTTTCATCCTACAATGGCCGATTGAAGTCTTCTCTGCCTCTCTTTACAAATGAACTTTAAAAGTGCACACATTCCTTAGACTGCCTTTTAATCATTTTGGCAATACAGCTGCTTACAGGACTAGCTGTTGTGATGCTGTAGGAATGTTATGTAAGCTCCAGACTCATCCTTCTGGCCTTATTTCTGTATATGGACTTGATGTAATAGTGTACAACACTTCACAACCCTATCAGAAAACACCAAGGGATATTAATTTAAAAAGAAATGCTGTAAGTATATTTTCAGTTATTTACATGAATTTATAATATTTTCTGAAGTTTTACTTTCTTAAAAGTTAGGAGTTAAAACTATCTAATTCTAGGCCATTGCAGAATTACTTTGGATTCAGTTCTTATCAAAAATCCAACCACCTTTTAAAAGAAACTAACATTTTATTGTATTTTGGGAGTACTGATAGAACCTTAACAATAGCCCTGTGACTGTAGACTGTAATTATTGATAATTGCTACTTCTTTGTATAAAATTGTCTGCTCATACGACACATCAAAATCTACAGAAATAGGTTTAATATGTATTGAGTCATTGAGGTTTTGGATCAGTAAGAAAAGGCTAAATCCCCTCCCCCCAAAATAGTTAAGTACAATTTAACACTAAGTAATGGTACTTTCTTGCAAGATTCCAGAGTTCATGTGCAGCAGTGTTCCTTTTAAAAATGGGCTCCATATCGAGACTATCTTTAAAATCTGTCAGAAAGTATGTATCCATTAAACTAATATAGATATTACACCTTCTGTCCTCATGTTTCCTGACATCTCAGCTCTCACTGACATTTCTCCAGCATGGCAAGGTTAGTCAGGTCTGAGGTTTGTATAAGTGAAATAAGGAAGTTCATCCCACTGCTGAGAAAAACTCTGATCTGATTAAAAACCTATTCCACCTTCACTTTTTGTAAGGAACATCAGATAACTAAAGCTAATATAAAGCTGGTGAATATCATCTGGTGGGAAATATTACTATTTCTCGAAGACAGGAGAACAAGGAAAGAACTCTTCAAATCTCTTCCCCTCACCCTCCCATTTTTCTTTATCTTTCCTTTTCTCTCTTTCTCTTGATCCTCATTCTTTTGCTTCTTTCAAGCCAGGGTAGGACTTTGTATTTCTCCCTCCTCTGTTGCCACCTAGAGGGGAGCAGAGCGAAGAGCTGGTGCCAGAACACACGAGGATAAACCAGGACATGGTCCAAAAGGGAACTGACAGGAGCTGGATGGACCAACCCGTGGAGGGTTGTGGAGATGCACAGATGGGAAACAGCCCCCACAGAAGAGGCTTTTAGTGCATAAATTCTCCAAAAAGTCCAGACAGGAAGATCTCAAATATTAATTCCACCTCTGTTCATTAATAATGGTATTGTTCCTGAGAAAGCTCTAATCTATATGCTTTCAACCAAAGGATTGACAAGCATTATATACATTATAGTTTTAATCTAAGATATAGACTTACATGCTGATATGCCTGAGGAGTTCAAAGAAGCTGTGCAACAAAGACTTCTGCCTCTAGCAGCCTGGGTTATAGGTTAATACTCTTAAGTAAAGAGGATAGATTAATTTATAATAAAAAGGATCAAGATAATCCAAGCAAGCCAGGAATTGTATGACATAAACAATCCTACCCAATTTTTTGCAGCAACTGGAAAAGAAATCTTAATTATTCTGTTTCTCCCATAAGAAAAGACAATTTGAAATACCTTACAATATGGAAGCATCCACCAAAGAAAGCATTCAGCTTCTGTCCAGATTTCAAAGGCAGAAAAATCAATGAATGCAGATACCAGCAAGCTTTCGTAAAATGCCTTCACAAAAACTTCCAAATGTTGAACAGCTGAAGAAATGCTGTTTTCTACCCCACAGATATCAGAAATATCTCTTATAATCAATGAATTAAGATTTATCACATGCTTATTAGAAAGAAGAAACAAACAAACATAAAAAAGCCAAATGTTGCATTCACTGATTTTAATATTAAAAAGTAAAATTCTGCTTGATTTCAGATCTCAACACTTTTCAGTTTTGTAGTGGTAGAGAAAATCTTGGTGTATCTGCTATTATTGCTATTGTCACTGATAAAGTGATATTAATTATTGTGATTTAGTGGAATCATATTTTAAACTGCAAGCTTTAAAATTCAAATATTTTGTACTTCCACAAGTGGTTTTTAAAATTAATTTGCTATTTTCAAGTCCATTTTGTTGTCATCATTTAATCTTTCATTGAAAACAAAATACAAATTAGACATAGGCTGAAGTAAATTTAAAAAAACACCCTTTAAAAATTTTTGGATATGCTTTTCAGATTAAAAGAGAACATTCCAAAACCCTATACAAAGCAATCTTTATTTAATAAAAGTGTGCTGTGCTTTGTAGGGTGTCAAACGCTTTACATTCAAATGTCTGACAGGAGTGTTAATGGGTTGAATGCCATCAGATTTGCGGTTTATGGTAGAGAAGCAAGTTTGACTTCTTTTTTAAAACAAATTGATATTTAACCTTTACAGCTATTCAAGGCCTCCTATTGCTGACAGTTGCACTTGTTCCACGTTGGCTGAATTTTAAGCAAGTCAGTAATACTTCAGGTTTTATCGCAGCTATTTACTAGAGTGGGAACAGTGACCTCCACATGACAGCAGCAGAAAAATGCCTTTTTGAGACATTGATGCTGTATTGCACACACCATGCTCAGCTCCTTAAAACTACTTTGGCTGTTCAATAACTTTTCTGGGCTTTTTTTTTTTTTTCAGTGGAATTATCAGATTCAGATTAGAAACTCAAGCTCCTTATGAGATTTGTATGATTAATACAAGATTTGTAAACAACAGATTGTCTATGTCTATTATCAAGGACAAATTAAAAAAAAAAAATAGGCTCAGTTTATGGAACTATCAAGTTGAATGGTGCTTAAACTTACAGCAGTTTTGATTTTGTTCCAATACCTCAGGCAACTCGAAGCAAGCTAAAATTTTTGCACAGCATGATGGAATACAGACATGACACCTCAGTCCTGCATTTGTGAAAAAATGGCTTCTGCCTTGTTAGACCTTCCTCAGATTTAGTTTCTTTCTGAAATAATTTTCTAAAAGGACAGGTAGAGTAAATAATGTATTAGAAGGTTAGTTAATACTTAGGTTAGTTACTTAGGTTAATAATGTATTAGGAGGTCACTAAATTTATGAAAGGAATTTTGTGCAGTTGAGTCTGATGATGAGAAGAGACACTAATGGTCTACATACAATCTACTTTCCTTTGGAGGATGTCTGGCCTGTGACAGCGAATGGCCAAATCACTTTGCTAGTCCAGTTTAAGCCATTACTAGAGGTTTTTCTGAGATGCATTAAATGAGCCTACAAGTTCCTAAGAATTAGAACCTCCTGGCATGATAGAGGAACAAGAATCCCTTTTCTCTTGGAGCTTTCTAACTGAACAGAAGTTCTGGTGTGTGCTTTGCCTAAATACACTACTTTAAACATATCTAGTGACTGAAGCAAAACAGAAAACAAGTATATATTTTACGATAGCTTTTTTCATAAGAGTATTTGATAATCTAATTCTACAAATAATCTCTCTGAAACAAATGTCCAATTTCTGTATCTCGAAGACAAGAAAAAAAAAACATTGCAGTGTCTGAGACTCATTTTTCAGGGGATCCCACACACCAGGTCTTCTGTTGAGAAAGACGTCTCCAAAGAGTTACTTATGGTTTCTATGTGCTCAACAAGGGATTATCCATGGCTAATAGGATGAACATGGTGGAAAAGTGTATTTCCAGCTATGCTTAAGAGTGTCATGCTTAGGAGTATTTTTTGTTGTTTCAGTTGTGAGTAACTTTGCAAGATGAAGGGAAAAATAGCTATCCTAATAATTAGCTTGCTTTTTTTTTTTTTAAGCTTATGAACCTTAGACTTTTTTATTAGCAATCCCTAGCCAAGGATGATCTGGACTCCTTTCCCAAATTAAGAGACTTAAAAAACACAGTTCACATTTTCTATCCATCATTACTGCTGCAGAACTTCTCCTCTTTTGAATAGTTAGAACACTTGTCCAGGAAATAGGAGATGTATTCAATTTCCTTTTCAGCTTCGTCTCCTACTTCACAAGGTCATGCTCACTCTGGTGGATTATAGAACAAGACAGACTGAAAAGAAAAAGAGAAAATGGAATGCTCCTCTTGTGTTAGCTCACTGTACAGGCAGAAATGCAGGATTTATGAAGATAGGAGAAGATAAAAGAAATGTAAGCCTAAACATCTGGTGGTTATAATTCTGAAACCCCTCAGGTTGAACTCAGGTCTCTCTTCTTCTCTCACTTAGGAAGTGAGTGCTTTAATAACCACATTGAGACATAAAAGTTTGTGTGACCCTTGCTGTACATTAATTGTTGCTATTAATATGGGTACTTCTATAACTTGGGATGAAACTAGAATTACACCTAAGTGGCTCTGGAAATTTTCATGATGGAAAATACTTTTGAGTGCTTGCAAGTGAGCCTGTCTGTAGAGCAATCCATATAAAATATATATTTTTTTTTTCTTTTTTTTTTCCGAAAACCTGGATTAATTCACTGGCCCGTTAGTAAAACAGTATATCCACATGGGAGGTATCCCCAGTTCTTAAGGAAGGAGGAAGGATAGGTGGTTGCTAAAGTGCATGCACTTTGGGGCTTTGCCTGTTGCTTTCAATTCTGTATTCAAAGGGTAGCAGCATTTTGAATGCTAATGCAGATAGATGTCATCACTAACAGGATAAGCATTTTGAGTGGCACTCAGTGAATGATTGACATTGGGTACACAACAAGTTCTTATTCTGTCAGAATTTGGCATGTTTCTAGGTGTCACAGTTAATCCACTGCCAGTTATTTGACAGGATTGTACTTAGTGCTGGGTGCCAATCTCCAAAATGTTCATGATTAAGGCTGCATACAAATGCTACTTATTCAATTGAATAAACAACAGTTCCACTCCTACAAGAAAAGGTGGACTGTCCATACAAATATATTATTTCCACACAAAGTAGTTAATCATAGGATGACATGGGTGCTTGTGCTGAGTATGTGAATTGGCAATCACCAACCCTTCAGGTCTGACACCTCCCTTTGTGAGGTGTAATGTCACCACAAGACCTCTTCAAAAACAGCAAGGAATCAGCAACTGCCCTGGCTGCACAAAAGGAAGAACATGTTGAGTTCTCAACATGCCAGCGCAGAAAATGCTAGGTCCCTAGAATTTCTCTTCGGGATTTTTGGAGCTCCCATGTGTTCAACAGTTGAAATCTGATCTTTCAACTAGCTCTTAAGCACCTACAATGTAAGAAGTCTTCTGAAGTGATGCACAAGAGGGAAAGATAAGAATGGCATCCTACCTTCCCTCCCCATGGTCCAGGTTGCTTGGATCTATGAACTGAGCTGCACAAACATTTTTTACACTGGCACTACTAAAACAAGCCTGTGTAAACACAGCAGAGATGTGAGTCAAAAGAAGTATGAAATACTTAAAACTTGCTTTCTGTATAAGCACAAACAGCTTTCTTAAGGTAACAGTAGAAACTTTGGTCAATGATTTCCAAGACAATGAAGCAGAAAAGTCAAACTAAACAGACACAAGGAGACCAGCTGAAAAAATGGGAATACAAAAGGACAAGAAAGAACATACTGAGGCATAAAATGGTCATCAGAGAGTAGAAAATGGAAATGAGAAGGTGAAAATAAAGACAGTGATGGAAACAAATGACAAAAGAATGACAAATGGAAACTCGAATAATGAAGATGAAACTCTCTAGATGGACATTTTTTGCCTTACAAAAAGATATTTCATTTATTAATTTTACCTCAATCTGTGGAAAAATAAACATTGCATTAGGCTTCTTTCTCCCTCATAAAGTATGAGGTCTCATTTGCCACTGGTTATTGGTTGTAGTACTTCCTAATCTTAGTACCAGAAATGAGGTAAAATTGTAAGGGTGAAGATGTGGGTCTGTTTATTGATGGTCTGCAGTGGCAGCTGTACTTTCACCCTTTAGCGAGTTACACTTGACCTTCTTAGATACTACACAGAGTAATTTTCAGTATATTCTGGTGAGAAACAGCAAAGTGTTGAAAAACCACATCCAGAACACGTCCATTGATTATCAGTGTCAGTTTTTTTCCTTTATCTTGTTTGTTCCTTGGCTGGGTGATTTTTTGCTTGTATAATGCATCTTTAAAATGTAGTATAATTTCTAAAAGGAAAAATACAAGTTATAGGGTCAGGTTAGTCAAATCTTTGATGTACATATCAGTGGACCAAGCACAGTGCTAAATGGAAGTCTCGTTGGTGTAAGTGTATTTAAAATACTAGCCTGGAAAAAAAGGGAACAGACTATATTCATATATGCAGAAAAAAATTATTGTTAATCTAATGTAGTAACAGCCTAACAGTCAAAGTTAACATCATTAACATAGTTAAAGTCCTTACCAAAATACCGACATAATTATTACACATAAGCTTTCTGGTACTTGTGCACTGTAATCAGTGTTGTTTCCACCCTTGTAATGATCCTCCAGGTCCTAAGATTTATGGTCTCTGTCTTCCTGAAGAACAAGAAGTGACAGTCACCATGAGCCATCAACATCCTGAGGACTTCAGCTTAATATTCAGTCAAAGCTACTTCCTCTTAGTCTTAAGTTGTTTGGGTGCATTTTTAAAATTTGTTACTACTGATTGATTCCCTCTGGCTGCTCACAGCTGAGTCCAAGGGTGGTACCACCGACTTCATAGGCTCAGCCACCCCAGAGACTCTTTGAAAGAGAACTACAGAAAAACACATTTCTGAGCCTTCCTACAGAAGCACTGACAGAGCTCATGCTCAGGCAAGGGAGGCAACAGGTCCTAAGGGAGGAGCTGAAGCCAGCTCTGCTCAGCCCAGCTGCAGTCAAGGTCGGCCCCTCAGCACGGGGCAGAGCCTTCAGTTGTCAGAGACAGCTTCAGTTGGTGGGCTTCATGACACTGATGCATTTGTCCTCTCCCCTGCCTGCCAGGTGTGGCTGCAGCAGGTCGCTGAGTGCTGGCTGGCAATAGGTGCGTGCATACCGACATGCGCACACTTAAGACATACAGATAAGCCACACAGATCAGTACGGAGCATTGTCTTCACAAGAACCCACATAATCATACAAAGTACTCACACAGATATGAAGAAAACTTTGTCCATAGTTAAGTCTTACATTTCCATTTAATATAATCCCCAACTTCTTTTGCAAATAGCTCCTTTTATACTGCAATGCATTCTGAAGAGACTTCCTTTAGTTGCCTCACAACTGGTGTGAAACATTAAAAGTAGTCATTTCAGGTATCCTTCATTTTCACTGATAAGGTAACCAGAGTTTGGTCACATGTTGTATGACTTCTGATATTTGGTGCTCATTGTATTTGCTAAAATTATATTTTAATCAGATAATATAACACTAACAATGCCAAAATCATGTTTATTTAACTACTGCAGAAGAAAGACTCACAAACTGAAATATGGGATTTAGACATAAGAGGAAAAAGGAGGGAAAATAGTGTAAGGTTGTCCAGGAAAATTGGGGAGTCTCACATTTGAAATATTCAAAATCTGATGGAACATTGCTCTGAGGAACTTGCTGTAGTGGACACCACTTTGAGCAGAGAGGTTTGACTATGTGAGCTAAGGAGGTCTTCTCTGTTCCCAGCCACTGCTTAAAATGCAGAAATGCCACAAAAAAGTTAAAATCTGAAATCTCTGTGCCCATTTTTTTCACCATTGAACCTTCTACTTCCAGGAAGTAAATTCTGAAACCTACATTCAAAATGCCTTTCCTTCATTTTTTCTGCAAGACTGTATTCCTTCATATTTTCTGATTCTCCTGCAGCTCATGATGAAGATACAGCTTTTTTATGGCATCACATTCATATATTTAATATTCTTTACTTTCTTACACAGTCAGGGCATCCATTTATCATCTACTACTTTAGCATCGGAAGTCTGTGGCTCTCAGACATTTGACTCTGAGTGCTCATTCTAGCTTGCAGAGGCAGACTTCTGTACTTTAAACAAAGAACCACTGTATTCAGCACATTCATTAAATGCTACACAGAAACAATTCCTATTCTGGGAGCTTAATACTTAGCTGGACAGCTGAGTGATATTGACAACATACCTAGCAGGTTTGTTAGAAATAGTTGCATAAAGTTCTGTGTTTTTTGCTAAACATGCCCAATCGACTAAAAACAGTTGTAATGATTGGGAGGAAATTCTTCTTTTAGGAGATGTGGTTTATAGGTCATGTAAGTTCTTTAATTTAGAAGTCATCAAAATGTCAAGCTGGGGTAACTTGACTTGTCCCACTTCTTAAAACACTCATTTTCTAAATACAGGTTTGTTGATTTGTGGATTGTTTGAAATAGAGTGACCAGAACATGATAGTTTGGGTGCATGCCAGACTGACCATAACTGAGAAATTCCTTATAGAGACATTTTAGATCCTACTGAAGAAAAAAGGTTCTGTTACCATCATTAAATTAATGGAAAACTGACTCAAAGGGAGTTCTGGTGAAACTGGATTTTACGGGAAATTAAATCACTTAAGAGGACAGTAAAATGAGCTTTTGTAGAATTCTATACTATTCAAGTGTTTACTTAGCTAAGTACATCATTCTCATTTATAAATGAATTGTCTTTGGGACATGTAAGCAATATGATTATGTAAGCAATATGATTATCATAACTAGTGTTTGAATCCACTTGAACTCAAAAGTGACAAATGTTTTAAGGAAGTCTTGTCTGCTTCCTTTCAGATTTGTTGAAATTCATGAAAAAAATATTTCATGCAAAAATATCCCAATCTTCACTTTAAATGCTCTCTTTGAGGCATCTCTTCTAGGTGTTACCTAAAATTAAACATTAAAATACTTTGATAAAGATTAATTCACCTTATCCTTTAAGCATCATGAGATTTTGACCAAGTTGCTGCTTTAACAGCTAACATCCCTTTTTTCATTTTGTAGCAGTTTAAATTTAACTTTAAGCTTAAATTCAGTAAAAAAAAAATAATTAATATTATCAAAACCTTTAAATATACTTTTTTGCTTACGTTTAGTACTATAATAACAGACAAGTAAACTTCTAAATGGCAACTCTCATTCTAGCGAGAGACAGAACTGCTTTGATCTTGTTCTGTTTGTTTTTTTTTTTTTTATGTTGGTTGTCTGAATATTTGAAAAGGTGCTGATGAAATCTGCAGGCCAAGTTATTTGCATGGCTAATAAGTTTAAATTTAATGCCACAGCATTGACAGATGATAATTTTCAAATATCTATCATGTATGTAATGGTAAATGTCAAGCAGTACTTATTAAGAAAACATCTTTCTCCTGAGAATTGTTATGATTTTGAGAAGAAAAAAAACCAAAATAAAGCATAGCAGACATGTCACCAATGAAAAATCACTGTTTCTGAAGATACATGTTAAAAAGGCCCACATTTTCCATTTTATGGCTATATTCTCTAGGAGAATCATTTAAATTTCTTCCAGTTGCTGTGTGAATTTATTGACAGTCACATTTTATATGTAAAATGGAACTTCACTTAGCTTATAAATAATTAATACATGAATAAAACATTGATAATAAACATTAATTCAGTTAATATTTTTATGGTCTAACAAGAAAATAGGTGTTTATTATACGTTTTATAATAATGCAGCTTCAACATTATTGGTAAAGCTATGCTACTTCTGTTTGCAATACCTTTTTTATTTTTATTAATAAATAAAATACAAAAGAAAATTATGCCCAATTATTTGTATTATAGATTTATTTCAATGTTTTCAAGATTAATATGCCACTGTGTGAGGTATCGCACAAAACCAAGCAGACATCACCCAGAACACTGGTATTTTTATACATCAACTTTAATATCCATTTATTGTTCCTGAGAAGTCACATAATTAAATCCAATGTTTATTAAATCTGCTAAATCCATTAAATTTCAGAAGCACTGTTTGTTTGTAAGGCTTTGCATAAACCTTTGAAAGAAAGGTGTAGAAAATGAGACTGGACAGAAGCACAAACTAGGTGTTGATATGATTGGAAGAGTGTGACCACAGAAGAGATACTGGTATTCCCCAACAGTTTATTATGCTCAATAATGTTCACATTCTGGAGGTATAAATATGGAACTTAGATTGTTATTTTGGATTTTCATGGCAAGGTTCTGGTAGTGGGTCAACTACAGCGATTGTTTCTGTAAGAATCTACTAGAAGCTTTCCACATGTCTGATAGAGCCAATGTCAGTCACCTCCAAGATGGATCTGCTGCTGGTGAAGGCTGAGACAATCAGCGATGGTTGCGGCACCTCTGGGATAGCACAGCTAAGACAGGGAGGGAATAGCAGGTTCATCCAGGGAGACAAGGAAGAATATGTCAGAAAAACACCCCTGCAGGCACCCACATCAGCACAGATGGAGGCAGAAGAGGTGCTCCAGACACCGGAGCTGAGATTCCCCTGCAGCCCGAGGCACAGCCCACGGTGAGGCAGCTGTGACCCTGCAGCCCATGGAGGACCACAGGGAAGCAGAGATCCACCTGCAGCTCCAGCACCAGAGCAGTAGGATGCATCCAAAGGAGGTTGTGACTCTACACTGAAGCAGGTTCTTGGCAGGACCTGTGGATCCATGAAAGAGGAGTCCATGCTAGAGCAGGTTTGTTGGTAGGACTTGTGACTCCATGGGGGTCTTGTGCTGGAGCAGTCTGTTCCTGAAGGACAGCATGAAAGACACACACTGGATTAGTTTGTGAGAACCTGCAGCCTGTGGGAAAGACCAATTGACCAGTGTTGGAGAAGTCTGTGGAGAATTGTCTCCCGTGGAAGGGATCCCCATGCTAGAGCAGGGTAAGAATGTGAGGAGTCTACTCCAGGAGGAGGAAGGAGTCACAAAATCAACATGTATGATGAGCTGACTGCAGTTCCAATTCCCCATCCCTCTCTGGGGAGGAGGTAGAGAAAACCAGGAGTGAAGTTGGAAGAAAGGACTAGGAGGGAAAAGCATTTCTAAGATTTGATTTCTCATTATCTCATTATCTTACTCTGATTGCATTGGTACTAAATTAAACTAATTTCCCCATGTCACATTGGTCTGTCCGTAATGGTAATCCTGTCTTAATCTCAAGACATGAGCGTTTTTCTCTCCCTAGCAATCTGAAGAAGAAGAGTTATAAAATATTTTTAGTAGACACCTGGCATTCAGACAGGATCAACCTAGCACCTATTAGCTAAGTCAGATAGATTCTATATCACATATAATTTTGTACAAATAAGTCCATTTAGGAGATATTAAAAGCTACTGCAGTGGATGCCAACTATATTTCAAAAGATCTTAATATAATTGAAAATATAAAGACCTGGTGAAGGAAATGAGAAAACTCACTTCTGATCTGATAGTACTTGATCACATTAACTTCAGAAGGGGAAAAAAAAGTTTAATGCTTTTTAACAAAGTTGAAAAAACCTCCAGAATTTATCTAATTTCCAACTGTCAAGAGCTTACAACTAAGCAGCAATGGATGCTAGTCATTAATGTGGTGTTCAAATGAGATTGTTATTGTAACTGGATGGGTACAACCATCCCTGGAGATTTCCTCAGACAGACGTGGGACAAGTCCTAAACCAATGCACTGTGAATGAAATGGAGAAAATGATTTAAACTTATTTTGCAAACACAGTTTCTGTTTTAGCATTGCAGCAATTAGAAATGAAAAGGATGAACATTTGCAACATGTTAAAAGGTATGTCAAGGATGACCCTTCATACCTGGTAAGGTTGCCTGCATCTCAAAACAGTCTTAGGAGCCAAAAGTATTTATTCCTTGTGGGGTGTTGCTCCCTCCCCAGCTGAAACTCCCTTGTTCCCTTAATTCAGACATATTCCCTCATGATGACACCCATACTATGAGAAGGACCCCAGGAGAGGGCTGAGCCCTTTGAATCTCTCAGTCAGATAAGGATTTGCAAGGGAAAAAGATGAGCTTGTAAAACAGTTTGATTTAAGTTTATATTGCTCTGAGACAAGAGGGTTGGAAACAAAATACCAGAGCAATTATATGTTCTTTTGAAAGAGAAATTGAGATGCATAAAATTGCCATAATTATCTTCACTGACTCAACTTATTTTGAATTCATTATTTTTTGCAATTTATCATATGAGTTCAAATGTGAAATGACATTATCACTAACTGAACATTATTGATGTTAGATGATAGAAATTTATTCTTTTCTTTAATCTGACTTTTTCTGACCAGTTAATAAAGGTACCTCTCAAAGGATGTATAAATGATTTGTAATAAAATGCTTGTAAAAAAAAAAAAAACAGAGAAAAACAAAAAAAACCAATTTAAAATGGAATTATCTTCATCAATTTCTTAAGTCAAAGCAGCAATAGATATAAGCATACACTACACATGCACACTTGATTAATATTGAATCTTATTCTTTACTTACTGTAAAATGTCTTATTTTTCATTTGCAAAAACAAAAAGCATCATCACAGGCAAACAGACATCAGACCATTGTGATTTGAAACACATCTGAGTTATTATACCTCACAACTTGTATAAAAGATTCTTTAAAAAATCTTCTTCATTTTATTCTTCAAAATATGATATCCCTTCTTTCCTTGCTGCTTATTATCTCATGAATTATACTTGTGTGCAAGAGACAGGTAGAGAAAGGGGAGTGATCACAGAAAGAGAGGAAGGGGAAAATCTGCTGTCATATGAAAGCAAGATTTTCAACTTTTTTCCTTGCATGAAAGTAGGGACAATAAACCACCCAAACCCCCAATATATAAACAAAAAACCCCATCCTCCGTCCCAAAAATCTCAAGCCCAAACAGACCCCAAACAATTAATCTCAGCACTTACCCTTAGGATAATTATTTGTCCTCTTTCTGCGACACTCACTTTGCTAAGGTGCAGTCTTTTATTTGTTTTTAAATTCATAATGAAGACCTGTGAAAATGCTAGTTGTGGAACATTAGCTGCCATTTTGAACCTAGGAAATGCATGACTTAATCTTTTGTATTTGTTTAAATAAGGTATCCACATACCATTGCTTTCCCATTGGTAAACATGTTGTTCCTGCCAGTTTTGAGGTTGCATATGCCTTTGTTATTGTGATCTGGCAGTAATGAGAAGTTGTTATTTATAAAGGCAATTAGAAATGACCAAGAGACCTATTCAGTTGCAATGCTGTAAAATTACTCAACATGAGTAGTTTGCCTAACAGGAACACAAGACCGTAAAAAAATATTTGCAAATAATGTTTTTATTTCTTGATGCTATAAAGGAAAAGGAAGAAGTGAAATTTAAATTTTTTTTCTGTCTATAAAAATTAGGTGGAGAATTAGGGTGTTATTCAAGTGAAATAAAGTACTGTCTGAACTGGTAAATAAGTGGTGTCAAAAAGTACATGTATTTCTCTCTCCTTGGATCAAACTGAAAACAATATCTACATGAACACTCCAACTAAACTTTTGATAACTGGACATCAAGTGACTGTGATTTCTGTCTTGAAAAGGCCATTTCTTTAAAAATTTAAATTCTGAATCCTGGACACTGCAATATCTTCCAGGTATAATGGCTTCTGCTGAAGTCAGAATTGTGAAAAGGTATGACTAGTATTCACAACATGCTATACTTAACTGACAGATTGAAAATGAAGTTAAAATCTGATAACATTTAATGAATTACTCTACAATAAGAAGCTAAGGCACTGATATGTTCCAGACTGGGATTTGAGCTAAAATACACTAGGAAGCCAAGGGAAGTGACACCTTGCTTGGTGCTTGTAAAACACAGCTGGACCACCATCTCCAGTGCTGTGCTCCCTGGTATGGCAGAGATCAGTAAAACAGATTTATAAATTCTGGATGAAACATCAAACTTATATCAAGGACAAAATAATATTTTAGAGAAATAGTTTTTAACTTTTCTAAATGCAGTAGCAATTTGTTCAAACACTACCATAAAATACATAATTTTAATTATTTATAGAAATAAGGAGTAGAATAATTAGATCAAATCAGTAAATGAGTATACAAAAGGAAATTTATTTTAGAAAGGAAATATATTAAAGTAACGTAATTTTAAATTATCAGAACTTGTTACACATATTGCCAAACACACAATTTGTCATTTGTTTGGCATAGACCAGGCTATTATTTGCACAACATAGACAGAAACCTGCACTGGCATTTCACCAAACTGTACTGAAACGTGTTGCATGATATATGGCATAGCTTTCTCCAAGTGTCATCTAATTTTCTCTTCTGATACTTTTCCCTGAACCACAGAATACATTCCCATGTCATAAGAATACATTTGAATTTACTTTCTAGTTTTTGGTTTTAGGACACTAAAAAACATCTTAATGAACCTCATTTTTAAGAGTAAATGGGAGTTGCTAGTCTTACTGCTTAGAGGTTTTTGCTTTTTACTGAGCTAATTTAGAACTGCACAGAAAAAAGAAAATCATGAGATTCAAAGGATAGGAGTAAGTTAAGGCAATCATGAACCTTCCAAGGAAGGAAGAAAACAGATTTATTTTTATAATAAAGAGCAGAGAAAATTAATCAGAACCTGGAAGTATTTTTCCAGCATATTTTCCAGCTTGGGGTGAAGATTAATCTCTGTATAATACAGCCAGAGTATTATGCACGCTGTACACCAACTACAGCCTTTGAAAAATATGTATAAGTAGGAAATAATGAATTTGAATGTCGTCATATTATGTCTGCAAGTGACTACAACTTTGAAAGCAGGATGAAAAGATTTACATTAGTAGATTATTCTATGACAAGATAAATGAGTTACTTCATATTCCTTTCTTGAAAATTTATCTTTAGTACTCAAAAAAGAATTTCCATTTGCAGAAATAACTGTGTAATTAAATAGTTAAATTAATTCATTAATTTGCCAAATTCCACATCATTGTCTTGATCTTCCCAAAGAACAAGTTCATCATAAAACAGAAAATGAAGCAAAGAATCAGAAATACTGAAGATGCACAGGGCATCTAAAGGATCTCCACATAATCCATTAATTATTAAATTCACTTATTACTCTGCAGAATAAGTGAAAATGTAATTAATTCCTTCTCCCAGTAAAAAATAGGAAAATAAATAGTAACAAATTTCTGGGTTTAGTTTTTGTTCTGGTTTTTTTGCTGTTGGTTTGGAGGTTTTTTTAAGAAGGCAAAACAAAGATCCTCAAAGTATATATCCCAGAAAGGCCAATAGAAAACTCAGTAAATATGTTTATACTTATGAAATATTTGGACCTTCTACTGGTATCCATGAATGGCTTTAATGGTGGAAGATTAGCATATGAAATTATGGCACCGTTGAAATCAATGAAAATACTCCCATGGGTACCAGGGGGTAAAGATTTCCCATTTAAATTATTCAGATTCCTTCAACTTACCCTGTAACTAAAACTTCATACCTGCTTATAATGTTAATTTTTTCTTTTTACATTTTAATTGTCCTTAATTTTCCTTGATTTATATACCGTTAAAAACTCTGAAGCTTTGAACATCAAAGTAAAATTAATTTTTTTCCATACTGTTACCAAATATTCATGTTCTGAAATAGATTCTTAGAGAAAAAAAAATCTGTTGAACTACCTCAAGGATCTTCTACCAAATGTGTTATTATATTATGGGAATGTTTCTAAAATTGAATATTTACTATTCTCAATATAGTCAAAAAGCTTTTTTTCTTTTTTTGTGTCTAAAATACCTATAAAGAGGACATAGAGTACAAAGCCATGATTTTTACAAATTAATAGTGGTACTAGTACTACTGCTACTACCACTAGTCATAACTGCAGTAACAGAAGCAGTAATAGGAATAGTAGGAGGACGAGGAGGAGTAGTAGTGATACTTTAATTCATTATTAAAATATTGAAAACTATGGAATAGTTAAACAATATAACTAGTTACAATGAAAATCACATTAAATTTTATAGAAGTATGAAATAATTCACTTGTTGACACATATTGTCCTTAGTCTTCTGCTCTAGCAGAAAACACAAAGCACAGCTTTGAAATTTTTCCTCTCTGTGCAGTACTATTTTATTTCTACTGCCCCCACAGTCTTTGTGTGAATAATTCAATATCTGTAGCCCTTAAATAATATTTTTCTGTAGGATAACATTCACTAACAACTTTTTGTACACTGTAGCATGTTTGAGATTGAAAACCAATTTTAAATATAGTCTCTCTGAGTAAGTGCAACTTTTTTTTTTGTCTCACAAACAACAATGCTAAAATGCTATATAGTATGAAAAGGAAATATTGCTGAATAACTGATAACATTATAACAATAAGATGGAATAAAGTAAAATATCTTTGGCATTGGAAAAAGTTATATCTTTAGGTATCATTTTCCATCTAGTTTAGCCTTTACACAGAGCAAACCATTTTATGTAAAAGTTGCATGTACTGTATACATAAAAAACAAAAGATCAAAGAATAGACCAACTAATGAATTTTAAACCAATTTTGTGCCGGAAATGTGGTGGAACAGCACCATCTGCAGGTGTGTCACTATAAATCTGATGTTCTTTGGGTAGTTAAACTGTTTTAATGTCATCTGTCCTTTTTTGGTACAGATTTAGTCTCTGCTTTAGGGGAAAATACAACAGCCAGTGAAGACAGATTAATTTGCAGACAAAATCTTAGCCATAATGGAATGTTAACATAATATAGAAGTAGAAAACCGAAACCTTTTTTTAGCAAACATTTAATTTGAAAGAACTTCCTCATATGAGGCCTTCTGTTCTTAAGAACAAAACAGATCTACCTGTTTAGACACATTTTGTATAGTCATGCTCTTACTTGATCTAAACCATTTCTCTGTATGTTGCAAATACTTATTTTTATCTTTGTAAATTATGGATTTGAGTTAGATAAGAAAAGGTCAATATGATGCTGTGTAACATGCTTAGGATTTACATCAAAATGCTTTATATTGTGTCAATTAAAATTATCACTGCTGCTTAAAAGAAAATACTTGCATTGTATTTCCACTAGAAAGCTGGATGTCCTTAAAGACCATATTTTTGTTTCACTTTCTTTTAACTTCACACCCTCCAACCTACTGTAGGTGTTTGGAGTTGAAACAATATTTATTTTGAAAAATAGCCAAATGCTTCTGTGAAAAATTTTGGAGAGGAAGGGTTTGGATAAAGTACCATCCATTTGTGCAAGGATTTATTTTGCTCTACATTTTGAAGGAGCTCTAAGAACTTTTGTTTTGTCCAAGATAATATATTTAGCAGTAATAAACCTTGAATACTAATCATAGGTATTTAAAGGTTATGAATAATTATTTCTTTAATTGCTATAATGCAGAGCTTTCCATGAAAGTTCCAAGACATTCAGAAAAAAATACAGTGACATCCCTAGATCCTGGGTCTGTGTACTTATATGTAGTTTTAAAGCCGTAACTATTTAATTTATACATTTATATCAGAGAATAGTCTTCTGATTATTCTTTATTGAATATATGCTTTAAAATAAAGAGCAAGCCTCTTGCCTAGTTACTGCAGACTGTGGATCATAATGTTTGGAAATGCAGAACTGTTTTCTGACATATTTGTCTAAGACTTCCAGGACGAGAAAAAACACTTCTATGAACAGGTGTAAGAAAACATGCAGCTGGGGCATTTATCAGGGGAGTTGAGTTTTTTTGATGAAAAATATTAGCCATTAAAATGGAAAATATGGTTATAAATACATAGGGTGGGAGACAGTTCAACTGGGGAAGCTCATTACTGATGTCATCTCTAATATATATTGCTGTAGTTCTGAAGCATAAAATATCTCTTTCTTCTTCTATCAGCATTCTATTTCTCCATCTGTCTCCTCTCCATTTCTTCCTCTTAATCACTTTGTTGGCAGGATTTCCTATCATCTACTATTCTACCCATTACAGTGCCTGTTTTAATATTTACAGTAAAATCCTCACACCAAAATGTCTCATTTCAAAAACAGAAGCAGGCAAGCAGACAGACAAAAAAGGAAAGAGAATAATCCTCTGGTATTTCAGGTATTCCATAACTATTCAAAAGGAAAGGGTTCTAGCAAGTGAGCAAAAGAACAAATTCAGGTTCTTTCTGTTCAAGAACTTCAAGTCTCTTCCAAGACTACTTCAGGAAAGGAATGTGAAAATTTTATCTCAATATCCTGTGTGTACATCGAGCTGATTTCATCTTAAGTGACCATGTGCAATGTGCAACACTTGAAATCAGATTCATGGGAAAAACCTCTTTCCTCCCAGCTCTGCTAGGAGGGAAAATATGAAACCTTTTTTTATTATTTTGTTTGGGGTAAAACTGCTGAAACACGGTCAATATGTTGAGGTTTCAAAATTCAAATAAACATTAAACTTGAAAGTAGTTTGCACTGTTTTTAGTTATTATTACATTTCAGCATGTCCCCCATGGCATTTTCTGATTTTTTACCTTTTGTCTAATTGAAGCAATTTGTCTGAGGACATAAATACATAGTTGCTATTATTGTATGTTTTTTCAACATCCCCTGATAGAGATTTGAAAAATACTTCTTAGCTCTTTATTAAAACAATAAGTAATATAAATCAAGAAGTTCTTTGACAGATTATTTTGCATCATATTCTTTATTTCTTCAATTCAAAATGAGAATAAATCCTTGCAATCTTGAGCTATATTTTATTAGGAAATGAAGTGAGGTACTGCAAGTAACCCAGACTTAAAGAGAGAAAAAAGATTAAAAAAAAAAAATCAGATAATACTAATACTAATACTAATACCAATACTAATAATCAATGCTTGGATATTTATGTTAATTTAAATTTTTTCTGATTACAAATCTAAAGAATAGAAAAAAATTTCGATACTTTTCATTTTTTGGTTAAACAATTTTTTAAATTCTATTTTTATATTTTTAATTTTAAAACCTTCCGTTACAAATTGGCTTTAATTGTTTGTCATGTATTTTCTCACTTATAGCTTCTTTTTAATAAACACTTGGATTTCAAAGCAGGAAAAAAATTTGTGTTGGAATGCATCACACAATATCAGGACATTTACTGCATGCAAGATTACTTTCATATGTGACTCAGTATTCACAGACTGCTGATAGTCTGGAAGCATTGAATTTTCTATGTGTTTTAAAGTCAGAGGCAAAGTTCAGGTAGCCAAAAAATTTGTGTTGGGCCTGGAAAATCTGTGTTGCACCAGATAAATTTAATATTGAATGTCACACAGTATTTCTTTCCACAGATTCAAATTAGAAATGTAGGACCTGAAACTATTCAATTTCCAGTGCATATAATGCAGTCACGATGCCTTGCCTTGCAGATGCTCTGTTGGTGGGGAAAAGAGGATAATGAATTTGTGTCTCTCACCTGCTTGTCAAAAATCTGACAAACCCTTACATATAAGTGTTCCACCAGTCCTTAGATCTGCTTTCTGTCTCACTGTACACACCGTGCAAAACCCCACGGAAAACAGATGGTAGAAGGACAAAGCACAGGGTCTAAATCATGAGAGTTAATGGCTTGTCAAAGTGCAAGTAAATCATTATTCTCTGTAGGGAGTGAATATTCAATTTCTATGTTTGTTTTTAATTAATATATTACAGCAGAATAGGCGAGAATGGGATGGTAAAGGAGATAAGGTGATGCTACCAACGAAGAAATTGAAACCAGGAAATGGAAGAAGCACTGTGAGAAGCAAAGGACGATGGAGAAAAAAGGGACATTTTATGGCCCAGAACAATAGCAGTGTATCCGAGATTGTATCAGTAATGAGTTTATACAACCTTGCTGAAACAACTAAATGTTGTAGGCTAAAATATAAATTAGAAAATATTTTTGTAGACATCTTTATCACATCATGAATCCCCAGCAAACTTTATGGGGTCTTTCCCTACATTGATGTCTAATGAAATTGTTTATATAGATCCTCATACAGCATTGCACTACTGTCTTCACAAATTTGCATGTTCACTGCTTAACTAGTTTAACACCTTAACATCATTCTCTGTTTTAGATGACAGAACTTTGGTAATTTTATGACTGTAATTAAATCAGAACAATTTTGCTCTAAGCCTGACAAGAGAAAATGCCAACAGTTTAGTTAAAATTACTGGAATAAGAGCTAGAGAGAATTACTTGCTAGTTTGAAGGTTAAAACAAAAAGTCATATTGGGGAAGGATGGAAAGATGGTGAGAAAAGACAAGAATATCATACACGTATGTGTGTGCATAAATAAAGAAATAGAAAATATCTTCTGCAAAAATGCCTCTGTATAGGCATGCTCACACACGTGTATTTATATATATTGTATGTATTATTGGTGCCTGCTTTCATGTCTTACCTTTGGCAGAAGTCCTCCTGGAGGACATTCTTCCAGAGATGAATATGGATGTAGACACCGAATGAATCAAATACACCCGGATCTCTGGAAGGGCACCTGCCCCCAGATTGGTCATGTCAAAGACAAAGGTGGCCATCAGCTGCATTAACCAGTTGTTGGTATTTTGCCAAGAAACTCTGAAACAATGAAATGGTCACCTTGAAAGTCAAGACAGGAGAAACAGGAAGATCCATCACAGGGGAGAGACCTGGAGAGGGGAAGAGGATGGGCAAGGCAGGTGAGTGCTCCCTCTCAGTGCGGGCTGTGCAATGCTGCCTTGCCCGGCTCACCCTGGGGTGCAGCCCCGAGGACGAGGGGTGGGCACAGGCACCCCGGAGCTGCAGTGTCCTGCATCTGCCACATGGCATGCAAAGGGACGCTCGCAGGCTCGGAGGGGATGGGGAGACTGCAGCCTGTGTATCCTGTAAGACCAGGGAGGGGAAAGTGTGTGTGATTAGCAGTATGGGAAAGGAGGTAAATAGGCTATTTGAAACAATTAAAATATTTAATATTTTACAACTGTCTAGTATTGCAGTTTATCAGCTGACATATATTTGGACCCTATAGATTACTGATTGGCCATTGCAGAGATGTCATTAAGAAATCAAAAACCACTTTCATCCTGACTTGGTTTAAACTACATTAAATGAACAATGCAGCATTATTTGGATTGGCAAGCCTTAAAAGAAAAAAAAAGCTCAAACCAAAGAATCCATCTCAACTGTAAGTTTTATCTCTGTGGCACTCTGCTTAGGAAAGATATTAAACTTGTAAAATCATTGCATACAATAGAAAAGTCAAAACAACTAGTAATTTGACTGTCACAAAGCTGTTTGCATGTGATAGAAACTCAGGCTTTAGTTCTAAATCTCAGGTATCTTTGACTACAACACATTCTACAGGTATTGCTGCGAGCAGCATGCATAGCTTGTGCACCTGGATGTGCTATGAAGAGGGATGTGCTTCCAGGGACAGATATCTAACAGAATGATTCTCATATGTGAACATCGAGGACAAGATTATAAACAGTCTCAGTTTAATGAGTACTCTTGAGACTTGGATATTGCAGCTCTGGTCTCTCTGACCCTTGTCATTTACATAAAGAATCAGTTTTAAAATTGAAGGATGTGCCAAGCCCTGAAAAATATGCAATACCCAGAATTTCTTTCTTTGGGAGAACACACTTGAGTGAACACCTCTCAACCCATTTATGTACAAAGGAAAAATTATAACTTTCACAAATAAGTAAACTCTGCATAAAATATGGATAGAAGCACTTTGACATTGGCACTAAGCCATTTTAATTTTCTATAGAGATCTTTATTCATTTTCAGTATGAAATTTATAATTAAACACTATTTTCAAAAAATTGTAAATATACTTACATTTTTTTACTACATTTCAACTGGGAAACTAATGTTGTAATATATCTGAGTATAAGCAAAACTAGAACAAATGATAATCTTACATTTTCATAAGGTACCAAATGGATTTCCAGAGCTCTCAAATAACCAGATTTGGAAACAGGATGATGGAGATAAAACCATATTCTGTACATTGGAGGGCACATAGAATTAAGTAATTTTTCATAAAAATTCATAATAATAGATTTTTATAACTGCAATAATTTCTACTATTGCATTTGAAGTTTGAGATTTTATCTGCAAATATATTTTTGTAATTTTTTTGTATATTAGAAAAATTCTTGCTCTGCTTGATCCCAACTAAATCTGTAGGAAATACAGAGAATAAACAACCCAGATGAGCATTCATAAATCAGAATGTAAGTCAGTCACTTCACTGTGTCTAGTTACTTGGAAATGCTTCCTCTAACATCAGATAATTTTCATTGGGATTGTCAATCTGTTTTGTCATTTTTATTTCTTTCTGAGGTGTTTTTTTGTTTTTATTTTTTTTCAAATAAACCTGTGTTTCTGAGGGTGTTTTGATATTATGGAACATACTGCACCTTCTGTTGTATACTTTAAGTAATTTTTGGGGTACCTGAAGAGGCAATTTCAATCTTCTTTATTGTTTATCTAAATATTTATGTGTGTGTGTATGTGAGGCTGTGCATAGGTTTGTGTGATTTCATTAAAAAATGCTTACAATAGTGACAATTTTATCTGATATTTTCAGAAGTTAATTATTACTGAATTCAATTGAAGTTAATAATTTTTTAATATTATATTCCCTATTTCCAGCTTAACTATCTAACCAATATGTTTTAGTATTTAATACTTACCTAAGCTATTATATTTCTACTGCTGCCTTGTTTTAATTCACTCAAAGTTTTTTGTCTTCCTTTTTTAGATGAACCTAATTTTTGGCCTGACAATACTTAATGCAATGGGAACGTTTACACTGACCTGAATAAATGTATGACTGATGCTCAGAATCATAGAATCACGGAATGGTTTGGGTTGGAAGGGACCTTGAAGATCATCTAGTTCCAAATTCCTGATATGGACAGAGGCAACTTCCACTAGATTGGTTCGCTCCAAGTCCCATCCAACCCGGCCTTGAACTGTTCCAGGAATGGGACTGCCACAGCTTCTCTGGGAAGCTGTTTTCCAGTGTCTCACCACCCTCACAGTAAAGAATTCCTGCCTAATTTCTTATCTAAATGTGCTTTCATTCAATCTGAGCCCATTCGACCTCTTTCTGTCACTACATGTCCTTGTAAAAATTTCTTCTTCATCCTTCTTGTATGTATCCTTTTATATATTGAAAGGCTGCTCTAAGGGCTCCCCCAAGCCTTCTCTTCTCCAGGCTGGACAATCACAATTCCCTCAGCCTCTCCTCATAGGCTCCACCCTCTGATCATCTTCAGGGCCCTCTTCTGGATTCCCTCTGTTTTATTGAACTGGAACAAAAAGATGTTAGACATTATGCTTTGATGACAGCAAATAGATTTTAAGAATAATCATGTTGAAAGTGTACTTTTCTATTCCCAGAAGACACATTGTAAAAAGAAACCTGTTGGAAAACATTACTACCTCATGTAGCAATAAGATAGTTACCAGGGTTCTTCTGGATAGGTTATTTTGGTTTGAATTTGTGTGTGTTTTGATTTGGTTTCACTTTTAATGTTTTGTAGTGGTGAATGTGAACCAGGAAAGCATCCTTCATCAAATCAATTTCTTCTGCCTACTTTGCTCTGGACTTGAATGCTTTATTCCCTTTCAAAGGTGCCTCTCTCCTATGTTTCAATTGATTTTGCTACAAGACAGCTCTTCAAATCTCTCTCCAAAGATCTTTGCATTTAGGTCTCTGCCAGAGCAGCATTTCTGTTTCTTAGAAGCATTTAATTTTCCTCTTGTATCTCCCTTTTTTTTTTCTGATGTCTTCTCTTTTTCCTGAATTTATTTTTGATTGCATCAAATATATAAAAGAAAAGGAAATACTTAATAATATATTTCTGTAGATTAATTAAAATGCTTCTAATAATTTTCTTTTTTGGAAAACGCCTGTTTTCTTTTGAATAGGTTATGAGGATCATATTTCCAGTCATATGGCTGGATGGAGAGGAACAAATAATAGCCAATCATAGATCCGTGTATACATTTAAATCTTTATAGACTTTAAATTTGGAAAGCAAGAATGATAGAACGCTACAGAAGGCTGTTTTGTAGCAGTCTGTAGAAGTAGGACAACACTATAAAATTCTAAGCAAGCACTTAAAAAAGCTGGTACTTTTCTTCTGCACTGTACTCTGTCAGAAGGCAGGGACAAATTTAGGTTGATATTCTTGCAAAGGTGAGGGAGTAAAAAAAACTGTTTTTTCAGAAATTATCTTTGAATAACCATAGTAACAACATTTTGGTACATCTTTGGAACTGAAATTTGAAAAAGGAGGAACGCTGAGAAGTTAAAGAGCCTCATTTCTGGGAAACCTGCAGTCATGCCACTGGAATACTAGAGGGATTGAAGAGTGACAAAGCAATGGCTCCTTATAGTGCATCAGATTTTAGAGACTGAAGCATTTTTACTTCAGTTTTACAAGAAAAGCAAGGGGAAAGTGTCAAGAAAAGAGAAAACCTTAACTGCTGCCTTATTTTCTCTCTTGTGCTACTACAGCCTTCTCCAATGAAACAAAATTAGCATATGGGTTATTTTATGGAAGCTTATATACACAGCTGTGCATAACTCACACAAAAGTGTGGCAGATTGTATTTGCTATCAAATCAGCCAGCAATCAAATTTTCAGAGGGATTGCCTAAAATTCTTCAGGCATAGAGAGGGAATATTTTAGCACGTCCCATTCATTGGGAGTATATTTTTAATACGCCTTGCCTAGGGGTTTATAGGTACATTTCCAAGAAAGACTCATTTATTTATCTTGATTCTTTTGAAATGTTTGTATTATACATAAGCATTTTTTCCACAAAATGTGCCATCAGCAGTAGTGACAGTGTGTTGAGTGTATGTTGAAAGAAAAGCAAAACAGAACAAAACCTTAAAGTGCCATTACAGTTAAAAATACCAGATTATTCAACGTAAGGTAGCACAAAAATTCTTCTAGACTTCTACAGACATCTTATTAAGGAGTCACATCTTTAGTAGTAGATCTCTTCATAACAAAGTGTTTCCACATCTGGCTTAATTGGAAAAACCTATTGATTTACTTGAAGCTGAAAAGAGACTAATAGTCTGATTTCAGCTAGGCACTAACAAATTTCTTTTTTTCTTTTTTTAAAATAAAAGTTAGAGACAACTGTAACACATTATTCAACATGCACTATACTTGTAGTTATGGCCACAATACACTTAAAACTTCCTGTTAGTAGAGGAAATAGAAGAACCACATATCCCACCTTTGAGATGATACAGTGAAATTTTGCTTAAAACTATACATGAAGAATATATGCTCATTCAGTCAGATTTATCAGCCCTGAACCAGTAATATAGGACAGGGTATCATGCTCTATGAGTGGCCTAGCTTGGTCTTCGTTGTTTAATAAACACATATTTCAGAATATCAGAAATTTTTATTTACACAATGCTTACCAATTTTCACTTGAATTTGTAAAGAATTTCACTGTACCATGCAGGCCAAGTACTGAGCATCTCTGAGCTCCACCTAGCTCATCATCTTTGAGGGCAAGGTGCAACAGAAGGCAGGTCTTGGGGACTTGCATCATGGCACCTGTCTTATTTACTGTTTCTGTAAGAACTTTAGTACAGTTATCTAAGAGGTAAAGCTTCTTGAATGAGACACTTAAGATTTCAATCTCTCCTTCAGTTACTTTAGGCCAAGAATTAAACTGCACAATTAGACATCTGAGTTGTCTGTTATCAGGGTACAGTGTGCAGAAAATAGACCAAAAATATCCTCCTGGAAGACTATGTCATGTATTTGTGACTTACACCATCAACTGGAAAGTCTGATTAAGAATCCAGTTTCAGGCTGAAAGCCAAGAAGCACAAAGTGGTGTAAACCAAATCAATAATTTATTGGTGCTGGGAGGCAGCTCTATCCTTGCTTTGGGATAAGTCTTGCAGTCACCATCTACACTTTTATTTGCACAGCTTCTAATCCAATGCTTTCACT
This sequence comes from Poecile atricapillus, assembly GCF_030490865.1. Classification (NCBI taxonomy): domain Eukaryota; kingdom Metazoa; phylum Chordata; class Aves; order Passeriformes; family Paridae; genus Poecile; species Poecile atricapillus. Next base: position 58,402,316 of record NC_081289.1, on the reverse strand, counting down.
GAATATTTTTCAAAGATGATCAGAGCTTCAATAACTCTTGTACCTAGTAACCACAAATATGTCTCTCCACACCACACCCTGAGTCATTAAAGTTAAGGATATTTTTTTCTCCATTTCAGAAAATTTGAAAATAACTTGTGACAGGATGAGATTCACTGATTCAGCCAAGCTGAGTCCAGAATTCTAACTGTATTTTGCTTAACGATACATCATCTACAGGCTTTAGTTTCCTCTTGTGATTAGTTTTACTGCAGCAATATTTATACTCTGGCATACAGACTGCCTTAGAGGATTCTTGCCATCTGTTGGCTTATTCACATGTGGAGCTCTGCTTTGAATTGCATTTCATAATATTACAATACCCAAATGTGTATATTCTAAGCATATAACCGAAGTTGGATACATGTATGAAAAATAAATTTATTTCATATATATATATATATATATAAATGTGTGTATATATACATATTTATGTATGTATGTATACAATACATGGTTTGTATATATAACATATATACATGCATAAATGAAATTTATTGTACATATAAATATGTTGTACAAATTAAAAAATTTTATTGATATTTTACCTATTAAAAATTGCTTAATTCTGAGAGTAGTTTTCACTTAATAGAAGGATTAAGCCTCTGATCGTGAATGTCTTCTGATGAGGGCTTCCATTTACGTTATAGTTGGCTACAAATATAATTTTTAAAACGGTAATTAGTCATCATTACATTAAAACTTGTATGGTAAGTGTAGGTATGAATACATTCCTTTGGTGTGAAATTCACTGTTCTTCCCAATAAATACAAATCTTGCTGTGTGAGCTTCTGGCTTTATCTATGCAACTCTGTACTCACATAACTCCTTCACATTTCTGGGCTTTGATCTGGGACTGAATACAGGTTTTTCTTCCTTTCCTCAACTGCAGCTTTGCAAGAGAGGTGTTTACTAGATGGGACCTGCCTTTGTTCAGTATCACAAAACAGGACACAAGTTGTGTATCTCTACCCTCCAATAAAATTCAGACCACAGCTTTTACCTAATTTTTAAAACTCATCCCATGTTTTATTCAGGTAAATGTTTATATTTAAAATCAGATTCACTTATGCAATTTTGTACTGAAAATAAAAAATCTTTCATAAGTGTGCAGACAGGACAATAGAAACCAAAAAAAATTCTTCAGAAACAGTAAAATTAGATATTCTGGCTGTCCCAGTTCAAACATCCTGTTAATTCCAAAAACAAACCTTAAATTCAGATTGAGATCTTTAGTAGCACTTAACATTATATCTGTTAGAATTTTTGAAAGGAACTGTGATGCTAGGAAAGAATTTTTAAGGTTATTCCTCTTTTAACTTAGATAAACTGTATGTAGAAAACAACAGTCTGTTACATAAGAAACCATGAAAATTAAAACCGTCTCTAGCCCCAACAAAAATGAGACTCAAGGAGTAAGAAAACCATATTCGAAACAGAAATCAAATTAAATTTACGGAAGTTCAGAGCGGGAGGGAGAGCAAAAATACACCTTTGTTATTTGTCAAACATTCTTAAGCAAGTATAACTGAGCTCAAAGTCCGCCAACTACTGTGCAATAGAGAGAACTCCAAGAGATTTAATTATACATAGACAATTAAAAATTTAAAAATAAAAATAAAATCATAGTGGTCATGATTTTCCCCTTGCAAACAGCTATTAATCACTGTACGAAAGAATGTAATACTTCTAGCTAAAGTATTGCATATCCATGAAGAAAAGAAAGATTATGGACATCGTTACTTTTAAGTGTATGCAATTTGATGTAGGTGATATCTAAAAAAGGAAGGTGCTTTGGGGTAAAGAATAGCTATGCAGCTCATCCTATTGGTGTCTTTTTTTTCACTGTTCCCCTTTTCTCACAATTCTCTCTAAGGATTTAATTCCCTTAAATAGCTTGAAATAATTTCTCTAATGAATAAAAAAAGGTAGTATGTGAAAGTATATTGCATATAATATGCACCATAAAATGCTTGTCAAAATTATTTTTAGTCTTGAGCATCACATACATTCTCTCGTTGAATTTGATAATACAGGTTTTCCTCTATAAGTGAAGGGGTTGGGAGGCCACATCATTAAAATTGCCTTGGTTATTGCTTAAAATTTATGAAGCCTTGAGTGCTCCATTCAGTTTTTGTCTCAGGTACTGAGATCTGTGCTGCAGTGCTGTTAAAAGTCTTTAAGACAGTGAAATTTGAACAGAGAAGTGGTGTTGTAACAGTGTCCTGTCTTTCATAAGGGGAATTCTATAAGAATTTCCCCTTATGAAAGACAAACCAATAATTTCCCCAGCATGCTCTCCCAACCACTGAAAATTAATAATTTTGAGATTTCCAGATTAAAAAATGGCAGTTGATGTTTATCCTGGAAAATCATATAGCACCATCCTCCTTAGGCCCTAGATCTTGAAACTTCTCACTCCCAGGGGTTTTGATTGACTGGGGTTTTTTCAGACAAATAAAGGTTGATATTCTGGAGACAGTTTACTCAAGAAACTATACCACAGAGTCCTTATAGACAAAACTGCACCATCTTCTCCTTCCTCTAGTATGTAATGGAACTGTCCCAGTGCATACTGTGTTCTTACAAAACCCTATTTCTTTTTTCATGCCACATCCTCAGCCAGTACTCTCATCATTGCTTTATCATTTCTGATACTTGAACCCCAAAGGCTGGGAGAAGATAGAAAAAAATTGTCTAAAAATGAATAGTTATCTTGGAGCCTATTGAGTACTGACTGCATACTCGGATACCATTTCCAAATGGGTTTATCCGTCCACTTGAGTGATTTCTAATCCCAAGATGTGTGAATATGTGTACTCTGCATTACTCGTTTGGAGGACCACAGCTCATTTCCTGAACAGACTTCCTTTATCTCTATAGGTATAACTTCCAGGTTTAATAGTCCCTGAAGATCTTCCACAAATTAACCTAGTGCATCTGCTAAATGCCAGCTGGAGATGTGAGAAAAAGACAGTAAAAAAAGCAAATTTTATTGAAACTGTGGTTAGATATGATAAGAGTATGAGTTAACTAGTGAAATGCAAACGTTGCTGAATGGAGAACGAGATCAAAATCCATATAAGCCGTGCATTAACTTCTGTCAACATCAGAAACAGAAATTACTCTCTGAGAGTTTTATACTTATCAAGATTTTTAAAAAAAATTTGGATTTTTTTTTTCAGATTTTTTTATTGTTAGGATAACTTGTTTTTTCTTTTAATTTCTCTTTGAGTTGAAGAAATGCAATTTAATAACACAACTTGTTTTCAAACCAGTCCCTCAGTGGAGAACTGAATAGCAAGATTGAACAATTTAAATTTTCAATTCCATTTAAACATTATCCCAGAGATATTTTGACTGTAATTATTTTTAGTCTTCACTGTAATTTATTATAGATCAACTTTTCATATATGTAGGTGATTTTTTAACCCAAAAGAAGAATATTATATGAACAGACATTATTACAAAATGATGCAGAAAAAGCATAAGCTCAAAGGCAGGCTACTATTGCAAGGAAGTTAATTCTGCACCACGTTACAAATCCTTTACAACTGACTGGCCAGCTTCAAAATCATGGATTGTTTTGGCAATTTCATCAGTACTGCCTCTTGTGCAAGCTGCATCTTTTCAGTCTGGAGAATTTTACATTACGCATACGTAAGGGGCTTTGCCGTAGCTGAGGGATGAGCAGGATTGCCATGACTTTTCTCTTTGCACTACGTACACAATGAATATTTGGTAAGTGGCATCACTGCTTCAGTGTCTGGTAAATTTCAGCACTGAAATTTCAGTCATTAGGAAATGCACTGAGACAGGTCATTTAGACTGCATAGCAGAACCACAGATTTAAAAGATCAAGAAGAACAATTAATCTAGGCATTCAGTTTAGAATGTTTGCACATTCAGAGGTAAACCAGAGATTGTAGCACACACATAATCTTACATGATACTTATTAAAAAGAGAAAACATAACTAGCTTTATAACTATATATAAGATAGTTATATATAACTTATATTAGTTATATATAACTAATATAAGATCTATAACTATAGATAAGATATATATATAAGAGAAAACATAACTAGCTTTCAAGAATATTACGTGTCTTAGACTGTGTGTGTACTCCTATTTTTATCTCTAAGCAATATTCAATATGTGCATTAGGTTTTATTCTTTCATGCTTCATTTTGCCATGATTAGAACCAACTTTGCATTCCAAGTAGATGAAAATAAAAATTTTCCCTCTAAGGGCAAAAGGAAGTGGTTTGTGATCATCACGTTGTCTGTGAGAACTTTAAGCATTCCATGATAAGAGAGTTTCCATAGAAATTATCACTGTAAAGATTATTCTGTCAGCAAAATATAAGACTATTCCCCACCTCAAATGAAGACCTGTTACAAACTTCTGCCAAACAGAAACTGCAGTATGAAGAACACGTTTTTCCTTGATATGTAGCATCAGATATTGAAATAGGCAGAAAAATTTCTCTTCAGAGGAGAATTTAAGATTTAATAGCCATCTCCAAGTCAGTTTGTGCATATTGTTAATGTTAAGGGCAAGTGGACATGCTTTGTTTTAATTTCTGTTGTATTTGCTGAGCAGTTTGACAGGCGTTATTTGGTTTAGTATGTACTGTATGTACTGTATGTGCATGCATAGAAGTACATTCACTAGTGTGGAAGAAGACTAGTAATAATTATAACTGTGATGATATCTTTTTAATTTAAATTTTCTGAAACTTTCATGGAACATATATGACATTCTTAAAACAAAGTACAAGAAGCTTTGTGGTTTAGATTTCTTAAATTTTTCTTCCATAATTTGGACTTTATCAATATCATAATACTTCTAAACATCATGTGTTTTTTCTAAACCTCCTAAGGAGCTTAGTATCAAGGGGTGAACAAAGACAACATTCTACAAGATTTGTGATGCCTCTAAAGTTGTGGGTATTAGTAGTCTATATAGTGATGTGCTATTTGTATTTGCTTGTTCTCAATTTTCTTTTCCGATATAATAATTTTCTCACTGTTTGCTATCTACCCCCATGTGAAAAAAATCACCATAATGGTTTCTGCCCCCTGGCCTGCTAGCCCAAAGCATATGGTGTAAGACAAAATGTACTGTTTAATTATAAATTCAGGTGTTTGAATCAGAAATTATGTTTACTTTGTAATCACTGAAAGATTTCTTCTTTGGAATTGGTGAGTTTTTAGCTTATGGCTTGAATACTTTCAGTTGGGGAACCAAAAACTCTCAGGATGGAACTTTTCCAGTGACTTTGGATTAGTGAATATATACATAAAAACTACAATTTGAATGGAAGCCTAAGCATCTTTTGTGCTTCAGATTCAGTTAGCAGTTCAACATCTTCATAAAGATACATGGGATTTGTCATATTTAATGAACTTTTATTTTTATTAAGTTACATACTTGAGAGGGCTACGTTGGCATGTGAATCCAAACAGTTTCCTAATTGCATAATATGAATTTTATTTTATAAAGTAGTGATCTTATTATTTCTCTCTATTGTTCAAAGTCATTTTGGCATTTGTAAGGTGATCATTTTGTCAGCATTACTAGGTTTTGATAATTTTTTTCAGTATAAAAATTGGCATGTAGAACCAAGGAGGAGTAAACAATCCCAAGTATTTTAAACTATTTAGGATTTATTTGGATGAAATTCAACCTAAACCTCCTTTGTGCAAACATTTAAATAGCAGATTTAAAAAATAAGCTAAAAAAAGTGAGCTACAATTTACTGTTTGAAGCACATTCATGCATACTGCCTTAGTCAACTTTTTAGTATAAATGGAATAATACTTTAATAACTGCTTCATAAATAAAACCTACAATAAGGCTTTTAATGTACCTATCTCCCTAGAGGTAACCTTTTCATTCTGCATAGAATTTTATTTCAGTACTGCATCAGTCTGAGTTCTGCTTAAGTGTCAGTTTACTCAGGTTGTCTTTATGAAAATGAATGCTAATGTCTAGGTAAAGAGAAAAAAAAAATTATAAATGCCTTACCCAAAGGCTTTTTCCTCTCTCATTACAAGTCACCTTTGGGGAAGTATACCTGCTTTCTGTAAGTGATATAAATTACAATATACTTTGTGAAAATGACTTTGCAATTCATAGCAAAATAATGCAAACTGTTTCACATTAGTATTTATTTTTTTTTTCATAAACTATATATATGCAACCAGTAGAGCCTTGAGAAAGCAGATTGTAACTCTGTTCCAGGCCCAAGGACTTCATCTAGGACACAAAATGTGTAGGGTGGTTAAGTTACCATGATGATAGCTACAACGTGTGGGGTGGCTGATGATCATAACTACAACCTGAACAATAAAAAATCAAGTATAATTTTGTTTGCATGAAGACTTCTGAATCAAAGAAAATGTTTCTCAGAAGCAGACATACAAAATATCTCATATAACACGGGGTAAAATTTATCTTGGGCCAAGAAGTCATTGTCATCCCCACAGAATCTTAATATTCCATAAAAATAATGAAAATAAAAGATTGAACTCATAACAAGTACAGACTGATGCAGAGATTTGAGTAGTGTTTCAATAACTAGTGAATACTCAAATTTTTGTTAAAAACTATGAAAACTATGCTCTCTGAAGTTAGCACAGGATATTGAAATACTGGTAAAGGGGAATTCAAGGTGGGTTTTTCATATATGCACTTCCATAGTAAGGCACATTGTCTGTCATGGTACTTCATACTGTGTAACTTAGCCTGTATTAACTTGATCACCAGAAAATGCAAATAGCATCTGACCTGTTTGTAAGATGCAGTGTTATTGATGTAGTGTTATTTACTTGGAGGACCAGCTTAACATGGCTTTATTTTTTTTTTTTTTTTTGGTAACAATAGTTACAGGACATGAATGTACAGGTATTTTTTATTTGTCATGGATTGTATGCTGCATTTTCAGCACTGTTCAATATCCTTTTTTGACCATTGTCTGGATTTATGATGATCTTACTGTATATGTCTTGGAGTTACACCTATATTTTTTTGGTTTATTGTGTTTTTTTCCCAAATACTCAGAGTCCATTCCACTTTGTCCATCTCCAGTTGGGTAGAACACAGTGTTGTAGTTAGAATTTTGATTTCTTAGAATTTTTAGTTACTGCTTCTATTGTTTGCTCTTATTACATAGTTCCTTTCTTCATGGAATCAGAGTTGTCAGCATTTACTGAAGACTGGTTATCCAGGACTCATTTTCACCTAAGACATTCTACAACATCTAGATGCATTCCTTCTATCTGAAGTATCTTTCCTATGAGCAAAAGCATGTATATCTTTCACAAGAAAATGTATGTTATATCTTCAGGCATAAAAAATCTAATTTTATGCCAACTAAAATTGCAAGAAACTTGGTTGATAATGTGGTTCAAATTCCTGCTTCAAATAAGGCCATTTTCCAGCTCAGATCTGACTCTAGTTTGTTCAGGTTATTGGAGGCTTTGTGTGGTGGAGTTCTGAATGTCTCCAAGGATGGAATTTCACATCTGTGGGCAAGCTTAAACTGCCTGCCAAGCTTTCCTCTGTATCTTCTTTTTTATGACACAACAGATTGCTGAAGACAGCAATTTGAAGTTCTCCTTTAGCCCTCACTTAAAACTGTACAAATCCAGTTCTCATTTTCTCTCAGTATATAATGCTACAGACATCATCTTAACCTGGAGACCTTCTCCTGGCCTTGCAACTTTCCTGTACAAGACAGCCCAAAACTGATGGAAGAACACATCTTTAACCAGCTTTAAATATTCTTCTATTGCTGATCATCACAAAACTGCATATAGAGCTGTACCAAAGAAGAAATCTCATATCTCACCTCTTTAGAATTTTTTTCAGAATTCCCATCTGTATCAATTTTGTTCATTGTCTCAAGCTGCTAAATAAATACACTCTTTGCTCATGTTCACCACCAAGTTATAAATAAGGAAAAATTAACAATTAAGCTCTAAAACAATTTACTCGGTGCTTCATGACCTTTGCATCCATTTCACCAACAATCTTGTCCAACATGCCTGAGAAGAAACCATTACAGCAATAAAATCTCCTCGGAAACCAAATAATTGGACAAAAAATAAAATAAAAATCTCATGGCCTCTTTTCTGGGCTAAAATTCCTTACTTCTGCCCTGAAAGCCTCTCATATTTTGCTTATACTTTTCTGACATTATTTTTAATACCTCTTTGTAAGTGTATAACAGTTCATGGATTTCAGATCTTTTATTGCAGATTCTCTGCATACTCACGGTGAAAGTAGTTGCAATCACCTGTCTTCTCCATAGAATTTTTTTCACCAGAGGTTTGGGAAGGTCTTGTTTGTTTGAAATTAAAGCTGTGAATGATTGAATATAATGTGGTGGCCACAAGAAAAAAAAAAAATTCTAGTTTGATAATCAGCCATAAAATAGTCTATGAAACGTTATATGAGTCAGTGAATATCCCCAAATAAATTATTGCATATACATTTATATTTAAATTTACTTGTTTCTTTTTTAATGGTAGGAACATAAAATATTGTAAAAGTGTGAAGAACAAAGCTAATTGGATGATTTGTTGTAACTGACACAGTCCTAACCTACACAGGAGGTATAATATTCTTGTCAACTATTTAGAAGACTGATCATTAAATTACTTTTTATCAGTCTTCCTGTGTTTGGTAGGCCCCATACACAAAATCAACTTTAATTTGTTACTAAGCAGTCCCTGAATGGGAGCAGAATGAGTAATTCATCAATTGCATGAATAATATTGAGCTAACTTTTAAAACATGGTAATGTCTGTTGCCCTAAGAATTAAGCCTTCTGATCTCATTTTCATAGTTTTTAGCCACTTTTCTAGGAAAGTAAATATAAACATAGATTTTTATACATTCCATTAAAGAAACATCTTTTGATGGACGTTTCTCACGACCAGTGTGATTGGGAAGGTGGTAACCTAACCATCCAATCCCTGGTCATTGTCAAGAATCTACAAATACTGAAACCACAGAATAAATCACTCTCTTTTTCCTATCACACATTGAGCTGTATCTGTGTGAATCATTTCGTGTCCAATAGTGACAAATATCCATACTTATTCTTCTGTTTTATCTTGTTTGGTTGAGGAGAAAATAAAAGTTTTTCTAAACTATGTCCATAAGTCTCAAGGAGTACTAATGATCCATAAGGGCTTGTGAGATAGGTGAGAGTTTTTTCAATCAAGTTCAAAAAAGTTGCTATTTTCCCTCTGGAGCAGAATCTTTGCAGTTTTCACTTCAGTTTTACTCTATACTGTATACTTTCTTCATGCACGTGCACAGCACAACTCATTTCTTCAGCACCAAGAGTGACACAAGGCTTTTTGCTGTTATTTGGAGCTTGGCACCATATTTAAAAGATTACAATGAGATGTATAGCTTGAGATGCAGTTGGGCTTATTTTCAGAAAAGTGGTAAATAGCCCAAGAGGAAATGGAAGTAACATATGTGCTGTGCAGTTACACACCTATTACACACCTACCACTCTGCTTCGAGTCACACTGTGCATCCCCTGTCACTGAGCACAAGACCTAACATCACTCTCTAAACAGGTGAGACACATGGAATGTTCCAATACCTTTTCCCTTCCATATGTTCCCAGTGTCTTTTAGCTTTGAACTTCAGAAAAGATCTTTTCTTTGTTCAAAAGCTACTAAAAGGCAAAAGCTGTTATTTTACTGATTCAGACTTTTAGTTCTCTCCCTCTCTCTTTTGTACCCACACAAGCTCCTCTAATTTCTGAGGGCTGTTAGTTATGAATTTAATAGGTTCTGAAAATCACCAGCGTGAATGAATGAAACTTAATGCATCTTTTCTGTGGGCAATGGAAGGTGAAATTTTGCTTAATTACTTTCTACTTTCACTATTCTATCAAAGTCAGGCAAAACTGTTAGGGAGGATAGAAGCCCTTTCCTTACTTAGGCAGCCAAATACATCTTGCACTTGTGTCAGGCATGTATAGTTCTTCAATATTCAAGGAACTTCAGTCACAGAATGACTGCTAATTCAAAACTGCACTAAGTATTATCTCTGCAAGATCAGAGCATTTTTGGCTTAATTTGATTTCATTTTCCATACAGCCTGGTAAAATATGAGACTGAGTTACCTTGCTCCACAGACTTCTGTGAAAGGTCTTTTTTTCATGGAGATACACCTTAAAATCTGATGTTTTTTTGGAATGAAAAAAATGCCATTGGAAGAATAAAGATAGTTTTTAGATTTCAGCTCTTTCCATCAGTGTCGGATTATTTTGTCTTTTCAGGTATTCTGAAAAAAAGTGTTAATAAAAGTGCTTCATGAACCACTACATGCATTTTTTATGAGCTCACCATCGTTATTATGATGGTAGGAATTTTAGGCTGTACATTTCTGTATTTCTAAATACAGGGCATATTCTCTTCTGCCCAAGCTCTACCTGATTTATTTTTGTTTATACAAAAAGAAGGGTATCTTACATGTAAACTCCAGTTTCCAGAGAGCAGAAGACTGAACGAGGAAAATATGCTATAACCACTAGAAATAATGAAGACAAATAATATTTTTCTTTCTGTTAGCTGAAAAATCTCTACTTAATAATGTAAATAAAAAAATAATGATCCAAATTATTATTTTCTTTTCACCCTGGGGAAAAAAAATCAACAAAAATTATCTGTAAAAAATTTTATCAAATGAAATAAGAATCAATGGTTTGTTTCATACATGAGAGAGAATTACGTATTTCTCCGAGCTTCAGTCTGCATTGTACACTCCTTAAATTTTTCATTTCAGAAGAATCCTAAGGTATGTTGCAGTTACAACAAAAAACCAGGAAGATGGTTTCAGAAACTTTAGTTTTGTGATGAAATGTAGTGCACATTCTTTAATGTTGATTTCATCCAAAACAAAAGATTTTATTTGTTTTTTTTTGTATACCTGGAAAATTCCTTTAAATTCTCTTATTTCCATGGGATATTTTAGATTTTAGAGAAAAACATCTATTTCAGAAAACAAACCAAACTAGAAAATTATATGGGAAATTATTATTCACATCTGATGGGCAATTAAGTTCAGAAATGTCTTGCAACAGAATAAAGTAGTTACTTTACAAATGAAAAATTTATTACCTTATGCTATTCCCATTTTAAAAGTCAAGAAGGTTGCAGGGAACTATTGTTGTTTGGGCTTGCATCATTCTCTAGAAAGATTATGGAGCAAGTTCTCCTAGAAGCTACTCCCCAGACAAGAAAGGATGGGATAAGGGAACTGACTGGCTCTGTGGATGACTCTATGTGTTTCCTTTGACTCTAGTATCATTTTTGTAAAGGATGCACAAGAGCACTATGGAAATCAAAGTGGTGAGATAAGAATAATCTGAGTGGATTACGAGGCAGATAAAAAGGTTTTTATCCATTATGTTACCGCTGAAGATGAACAGATCATGCGGACACAGGTCGAGGTGTGGCGAAAGAAAGAAAGTTTATTTTTCCCCCCAGGATTTATAGGCTTCTGACCATGGCCAGGGATTGGATGGTCAGGATAACACTTTCCCACTGCACTGGCCATGAGAGATGCCCATCACAAGACGTGTAAAGAATGAATGTACACATATCTATATTTACAGTTACTGTCCTGGGAAAGTCCTTAGAAAACTATGCTAGCAAACTCAGAAGCTGAGTTTTCAGGGTGACACATTAAGCTTAAGAGGCTAATGGAAAACACTTTGAAATCTAACAGGTGTCTAGTTACACTTGACATTCCACTTCAGATCATCATCATCATCAGTAACAGGACAACACCATAATAGAGAGTAGTTCTTAGTGGAAGGGAAGATTTCCATTCAGAGGGATTCCAGAACACTGAAGGAATGAGTCACTGGAAATCTAGAAATTTCGACAGAAACAAATGTGAAGTCCTGTGCTCAGGAAGGACATATCCTACACATCAGTGTGGACTGGGAACTGCCTGGCTGTTTCACAGCCTTGCAGGGAGCTATCCCTTCTTTGTGCAGGAGATTGTTGACTTTCCCAGAAACTTTTCACCAGGTTAGGTTGGTCATCTATAATCAGTACAGGTAGAGGTGGGGAGAAGATTAGGTGCTGAAGAACAGAGAAAGCATAACAATTTATGGCAAGTGGATCATCTGGGTATTTGGTTTCTGAAGTTAAGAACCAGTTTTACAAATATCACTCAGAGCAAGTGGGAAGGTATGGTCTGGATACACCTTGCCTGTTGTGAGGTGTCTGGAATGAGATTTCTGTACAAGTTGCTTGTCTCCATTAACATTCCAATCAGTGGGGATTTAGTCAATACAGCTGGGGGGAAATAATGAAAACTGATTCTGCAGGAAATGGGGGAAACCTGTACAGACCATGACATTTTACAGTTTCTGTGTAATTATTATGTAATTAATCTCTCTCTCCTTTTCCACACTTTCCTCTGATCATGCAGTGCTTATTATCAGTTATAGAAAAACTGTTTCTGTGAGTGCTAAGAGAAATGAAATTACTTGTCCATAAAAATAGATATATATTTTTATAATAAATATATCCTTACAAATAATTTCCACTGACACTGCTTTCTCAATAACATAGTAAATCAGGATTGTTTCCCTGACTTACACAGTGAGGATAACAACTGTCTGTAGTTTAGCTATAAGAGAATGAGCCATCTTTAGATGTTGCAATGCTGGCACTCCTCTTTTCCAGAGATCAGATGCATAACTCTCAAGGCCCCATTGGCCAATGTCCATAGATTAGCATGGCAAATGCCTCTACTCAGAAAGTCATGATTTCTTGCTAAATTTTGTAACTACTAAAAAGCAAGATACTTATCTTCTTGTGGAAGACTGAGAAATTTGTCTCATTGTTCCTGGAAAATCCTGCACTTTTACATTTAAGAATATTATATTATTAAGAAAATTACTAGACTGGAGATAAATATTCTCATAAATAGGAATAATTACTAGATAAACATGGGGAACAGTATAATCTGTAACAGATTATGTGACATACAGAGCTCAGAATATTAGTTTTAATTAAAATGCAGACATTACTTAAACACAGGGGTTTTGTTATCTGTGCACATAATCTTTCAAAAATAATCCTCTGTTTCTGACAGTAGCAGGAACTGTAGTAAATCTCATAGTCATTATTGTCTTATTGTCTTGATGTAGAAATTACTGAATTAAACTCTATGACCTCCCTTACAAAGGCAATCTGTCTACCTGACTTTATGGCTATATTTTCCAGATAAAAAGGTCAACATACCAAGTGAAATATCTTTAATTTTTTTCTCCCTCTGCCAATTAGCATTCTCTCCATATATTTTCCTACAGTTGGTTATTGCTCCAGGCTCAACCAACAAAGGTAAACTGATCTCTTGAAATATCTTTCTTTACACAGACTTACTAAATGAAAGGTCCATAACTCAGTTCATATCAACCAAAATGAGTTAGGAGTGGAGGTTAGAAGACTGATAACCTCAATTAGGAGGTTGTAAGGAAGTGAAGTCAAAATGGCAGCAGTGATGTGCTCCTTAGCCTATGGAAAAGAACACGTGAAAACAGAATAACACAAACATGTTCAGCTGCTAATAAAATTTACTTAAGGTGAATTGTGTGAAAAGGGATATTTAGGCACAACAAGAAATATGTTCTCTGCCACTTTAATCTCCAAATTTGAGTCATACAGAGTTGGGAAGTTTACTGGGTATGTCCTGAGCTGGCTTACTTGCAGCTCTGTGACAAGCCTGTAACATAATCCATCTTTCTGCAGCAGAAGATCTGATGTACAAGGTTCTTCACATATTATATTTATAACAGACGTTTTTGTTTGAAGCAAGAGTTAGGGCCCATGTAGGTCTCCACTGAATAACAAGTTAGCTCTAAGGATTTTGTGTATGCAAGCTGTTTCTAACAATGAACTGAATTATACAATACTGATGGGGACTGATGGGGAAAGTAATTTCCTCTTAAACTCCTGTTCATTTCCTGTACAACAACACAAAATTAAAGCCTGACAGTGTGTATCACAGAAATAAAGGAGGACATATGGAGATTTGAAGCTCTGACTGATCACATTAGAATTTGATTAGCTATTAATAGGGTAAATTAGGTGTGCTTTTTTTCTGTTTTTAGTTTTCACCACATCAGTAATTGCAGCATCAGTATATTCACTGAATGTACAACAGACAGAACAGCAGAAGTTTGCCTGCTTCATTATTTTACACAGTTGTTGTTGAATTTAACTTTTTGTTTTTAATTTTTGAGCACTTGATCATGAGGTTTTAAATGAAAATGATAAGGATTGTGATTAAGAACTAGTAAAATCAAAGAAAATAAAAAACATGAATGTTTTCTCCTACTAAAGACACGCTTTGAATATTATAGAGGCAGCTGGAAAATTTATCAGTCTCTTTGATGTACTGATGATAAAAGTGATAATATACAATACAAAGTCAAATGCTTGCTTATACAATTCTGAATGTCCCAAAACCATCATCAGAATCACAATTAGCCAGTTAGTACCTTCCCTCATATCCAATATTTTTATATTTTTCTTAGAGTGATCACTGAACAAACAAATGCACATTTTTGCATCTGTTCCTAAATTAACTGTTCTGATGTGCAAATGCTAGCTCAAAAGGGAAGCCAATGGACATTAGAGTGAGAAGTAGAATTTTGCATGCCTAACTAAAAATTTACTGTTCTTCTAACTTCAGTGTATCACTTCTTAATAGTCTAAGTGTCGAATACTAGATTCCCTGGGCAGTACAATGCTTAAAGCATAATATTCAAGTTCTGGAATATTCTTCTTTAATTAATCAGAAGTTTCTCAATTGTTATTGCAAGGTGTATTTGCCTATCTCTAGTTTAGCACAATGTATTGAATGCCAGATTCACCAAAGCTGCTCTCTCACTCCCCTGTGTAGCTGAAAAGGGGAAGAAATTGCTAGGAAGAATTCATGGGTTGAGACAAGGACAGAAATAGATCCATCACCAAATACCACCACAGGCAAGCAACACCAAAATTAGAGATATTAATTGAATTTATAAGTAACAAAATCAGAGCAGGATAATGAGAAATAAAAGAAGACCTTAAAAATTACTTCTCCTGCAGCTCTCCCTCCCTCCCCTCACCAGCAGCACAGGAAGATGGGGAATGGGGGTTATGGTCAGTTCATCACACGTTGTTTCTCCTGGTGCTCAGGGAGAGGAATCCTTCTTCTGCTCCACCGTGGACACATGGAACCAGTAGCATGTGTGGAAGCTGACAAAAAAAGCTATATTATCATGAAATTATTTTCAACATACTACAACGATCTGAAATACTTTCAGAATATTTCAACAGAATAATTAGAATATTTGGAACCTTTTTATCCTGGAGCTCACTACTATGATATACTAAAGTAGGAGTGAATTAAAGCATTTATTCTGAAAACCTGACAAAGTCTACACTTTGATAAACAGAACTAATTTTCCTAAGGTATTTATTTGAATGCTGGGAGAATTACAACTAAGATTTTTGTGAAAGAAAAATGCAACGTGTTCCATTGTAAAAAATATATAGTTTTACAATTCTAACCAAAGTGTCATTCATTTCAGAACAGTTTCAGTTTGAGGTAATGTATAGCATTAGGATTGAGTCTTCGAAATATCAGATTTGCTGAACTACCTTTGGTGCCAGAGATCACAGAAAAAGTCATTAATTTCTTGAACAAAAATTAAAATAGATTTTTTTTTATCTTCCATCTCATAAGATAGAGGCAACACAGGAATAATTTTTCTTAAATCATTTTTGATATCCACATTTTCCACAAAAGATAGATGAGGTCCATATGAGGAAAAATCATATCCACTTCAAGTTTCTTGCTATTTTCAACTCATAACTGAAATCAATGAGAAAAAAATTAAAACAGTGTAATAACTCAAAGCTTTCCCTAATGTTTCCGAACAATGCCCCCAAGACAAACTTCTCCCATGGTACTAAACTTTCCACTATATTAATTGTCCATCTCCTGAGACATAAGTTTTGAACACATCATATCCCTGAATGACCACAGAG
The DNA here is from genome assembly GCF_030490865.1 of Poecile atricapillus. Lineage (NCBI taxonomy): Eukaryota > Metazoa > Chordata > Aves > Passeriformes > Paridae > Poecile > Poecile atricapillus. Next base: position 58,386,181 of record NC_081289.1, on the reverse strand, counting down.
AGTCATCTGGTCCACCCCCCTCGCTCCAGCAGGGTCATCCCATCCCAGAGCGGAAAGCACAGGATTATATCCAGATGTTTCTGAAATGTCTCCAGTGAGGGAGACTCCACAACCTCTTGGGAAATCTTTTCCAGTGCTTGGTCACTGCACAGCAAGGAAGTTCTTCCTCATATTCAGGTGGAATTTCCTGTGGATCAGTTTCTGCCCATTGCCTCTTGTCCTGTTGCTTGGCACCACTGAGCAGAGCCTGGCTGCATTCTCTTGGCATCTCCCTTCAGATATTTTTAGACATTGATGAAGTTCCCTCTCAGGTGTCTCTTCCCAAGCCTGAACAGTCCCAACTTCCTCAGCCTTTCCTTGTGGGGTGCTCCATTGCCTTAATCCTCTTTGTTGTCCTGCCCTGGATCCACTCCAGGAACTCCTTACCCTTCATTTTCTTGTACAGATTTTATAATAGAGAAGAAAGTATAAAGGCATTTGGTTTATATCACAGTAGAGTTATAAGTCCAGCCTGTTTACTTCAGTGGAGGAACTTTGAAAGTGTATATGAAATTCTTAAGTGTTAATTTGTGTTAAAACCCAGTAACTTAAAAAGATGTGTAGAGTCTCTGATCTTTGTAAAGAATGAATCATTAAAAAAGAGCCAGCGGCAAATATGGAGATAATTATTACAATTACAATTTCTGAGGGGTGTCAGTGGAGAAAATTACTCTGGACCTTTCTAGGGCATGTTATTTGAATTGGATTCCACAGAAATGACAATTTGAACTAGCAGAATTTAGAGTAAACAGTAAGGTTTGTTGGTGAACTTTAAAGACGAAGCCAAAAGGTTATGAAATTGAGTATGTGTTATTTGACTGGTAAGCACTACTGGGAGTTTCTTTTCAGCTTTCAAAACTAGATGGAAGTTTGATGTTATGCAAATAGGAAGGTATCAAAAAAGTCAAAATCAAAGTTTGGTACATGAAATAAAAATTTCAAATACGAACCAAGCCAAACACACACTGGCCTGTGGAAGTCATTCAATGATTTTTTTTATTTGCTACTAGACTTTATATAAAATTATGGAATGTTATATAGGTCTGAAAAATATGAAAAGCAATTATTTTAGTTCTGTAGCTTAAGTAATTTGGGCTTTGTGATTTACAGGCAGCTAGATAACAAATTCCTGAACTGAAAATCTATACTGCTTTGATAAGAGTAGTCAAGGTATACATGATAGGGCTCTGATATTACATAGTTACAAAATGTAAAATATAATATTTTATCTATAAATTCATTTTTATTCCTATATAGAATGCTCTTTTATACAAATATGAGAGATAAAAGCATGCACTGAGCACATAGGATGTATAACAGTGTTAAAAGGAATTTTGAGATCAAAGACATAATTAGCCACTTAAAAACTCTGAATTAAGGAGGGAAACTTGATATAGAAGAAACTTGGAAAATATGTACAGAGAAATGTGGTAGAATACACTCTTTGGGATCAGCTGTGTATTGCTTTGTCATCAGTGCTGTATGTTTACATTTGCTTGGACAAAGTTATTTCCTCCAAGAGAATGATCATTCAGTTCCACAGCAAATCCCAAAAAATCGTTTTATATCCAAAGTGCTCTTCTTTTGCCTACCTGAGAACCTTGGCTGAGGTTGCTTGGGAGTTTTCCAGTGCACAACTGTTGCTTGAATTATGCTAAAGAATTGTATGGGAAATATTAAAATGGATTTATCCAGTTTGACTATAAGGAAATCTTTCTGATGGAATTATTCCCAAAATTGTAAAAGTTTTTTTGTCACAGGAAATAAAACCTGGGAAGGTTAACAAAGTATGTGGGTGACCAGAAACTGGGGCTTAGGACTAAACTAAGTTCTGGTGAGATCAAGACAGGAGAGGAGCTAAGGTATTTGGCAGTGCTCCATTACCCCACAATGATTGACACTCACTCCAGTGTGCTTATAAAGTAGCTCCTGAATAAAACCTCTTTATGACTTCAGGGTCATAAGACTTAAGTCACTTTATTAGAGTGAATGAAAGCTGGTCATGGAGAAAATAATTTTTTTCAAAATATTTTTTTGTGTTCTGACATGCTGCCAGTTTTCTCATTAATACAGTAAATAATACTGTAATATGTACAAAATAGAGGTAAAATTATTCTAGAATGCTTTCTCAACCAGAATAGAAAAAAAGCCCTCAGGAAACAAAAACTCATTACTCTAAAGCTTTTTCAACTCTGAAAATATTTCTTATAAATAATTCATTATATATAAAAATGTTCAAGTTTGGAAAATAAAACACTAGTTAGACAGAAATGTCCAGATGATTGAGTCATAATTTCCTGTTTCTTGTAAGTCATTTAAAGTGGGAGTGGTATAAGACCACTCTCACTGCACTTTGTTGTAAGGAATTATATTGATTTAATCTACTCAGGCATGGAAAATAATTTTAGAAAATAATATAATCACCTATTATCATTTGAATAAAAATGACTGACTTGTTCAATTAATGAATTAATCAGTCCATAATTTCAGTGAGTTTCTGAAGTTTTCTTGATTTGTAGATATTAACAGCATGTTATATACATATGTATATGTATATACATGTCGTATACAATATGTAGATATTAACAACAGAGGAAAAACCCTTAAGTTATGCTTCATTAACACTTTGATTCCTATCATCTGAAGATTTTCTGATCACAAAGAAAAATCTAAGTGTCAGGAACTTTAGAAAACACCAACCACTGAAAGGTTTGTTTGAAGTCTGAAGACCTTGATACCCCTACAGTTGTTGCCAAAAAACTACTACTATCAAATTTTCAGAGGCACTGAAAATATTATTTAGTGTGGTGAAGCAGCAGTGTTGTTGGGAAGTGCAAGGGGATAGATGCTAATTACTGATAAAGAGAAAAAAATAATAAATGGAAAATTTTTCAGGAAGCAGGAAAAAATTTATAACACAACCTGAGTAGAGGATGTCTCCTTGCTTGTAACCCCTGCAATGAAATAGAAACAGCAGAGATGCACAAAATAAATAAGAATGTTAATATATTCCAGGTGAAAAACAATTAAAAAGAACTGCTAATTTCTATCTTTAGTGCACTGTGATGACTATCCTATTTAAAATCTCATTGAGAAGGCTGGGAGTAAAAGATCCCTTAGCACAATTAGACTGCAGCTTTACAGATGTATGGATTTTGTTCTCTTTCATGGCTCAGAATTCCTAGTTATTTCAGCACTATCATGAAAACATTCTAACCTAAATATCAGAAAAAAATGTTGGGAAAAAGACCTTTATCTCCCCAAATACCTGGGAAGACCAGACCACACCAGCTATGTATAGTTCATTTTGCTATGGCAGTGCTATTTTGAAGAGTGAAAGCTCCATAATGAGAATGACCACATGTTATAATTCAGGATATCATCAGGAGACTGGTTGAAAGTTTTCCAGTGAATGCTTTGATGCTTATTGCATGTACTAGACAAGTGTTTCATACATGAATACTAATCATAAGATATTTCAATCACCAAAACCACAATTTCTGGTTTTAAATTCTGAATTTCTGTGTAATACAGGACACACAGCGCAGGACCACAACATTCACAAGACAAACTGCCTCTGAAATAACAGAATTTTCTAACCTCACCACACTAATGGCTGGATTTGTTTCTCCAGGGACCCTGTCTATATTCTACCAGGTTAGAACTAAACAAATTTTAAGGAATGGCTAATGTAATCATTTAATTCGAATAAATCTTTCTTATTTGGCAGTGGGACCTCTAAAGTCAATTCAATGTCTCATGAAGTACGTCTGAGTGTTAAGTTTACTTCTGATCAGAATTCAGGGGTTTTTACAAAGAACAACTTCAGAACTGTTGCCACAGATATGAAGATATAAAAATTGTAGTGGTTAGGAGTGAAAAGATAAACTGATCTGCTCAAGTTTGTTCTAAGCTCAAATGAACTGTTACCTGTAGTAATTTTTAAATGTTTTAATCAATCAAGACTCCTTTTATTCCAATACCAGACTTTATCAAGCATCCAAAAAGCCAATCTACCTTTGAACTCAATTTGTCAAACAGTTTTTCCAATTTTAAAGATAGAAATTTTTTGTCTTGTGTGTGAGCAGATACCTCTCTTCATAGGGAACAGTTTATCCTTTAGCTCCTCTGCCACATCAGATTACTTTTGCATTCTGGAACAGTAAAAAATTACTAAAAAAAGAGAGCTCTTCTAGGCAACAAAAAACTGATATATATTAAAAATTTCTTTACATTCTCTGGCCTCCAACACTTTATCCACGGTCTCCTGCTGTTTCTCATTTAGTGGAGGTTCACTGTTGCTTTGGTTTCTCCTTAATTCACAGGTTCATCTCTTCTACTTTACCTGCCACAGCTGAGATAGGTGTAAGAGAGCTGTTCTGATTGGAAAATGGGTTTATATTGCCTGGCTCAATTAATTTGGAGGCCAAGATGATACGAATTCAGACATGCTTACCTGTTTCTTTTAGCATACTATATTTCACAGACGGTCTCGTATTTCAAGAACAGTGGACAGCTGGTGCTGAAATGTCAATACTCCATGTGACAATGCAGACAGAAGTGTCTGTAGCTCATACTCCCTTTGCAGAGAGAAGGCATGACTGCTTTCTTCACATGCTGAAATATGTGTAATGTCACCAAATAAATTTATGACTGTGTCAATGATCTCATATTTGTTTTCTTTCAATATTTTCTTCAGTGATTTACCAGGGACATAATTTAGCATTACAAGATGTTGGTTTTTCATCTCACTTACATTATCTTTTCTTTTTTTGTTCATTTGGCAAATCAATAGCTTTTAATTTCTTTTAATTAAAACCAAGCATTTTCATCACCTAAAATATGAAGTACTATAGGAGATTTATTTCCTAATTCAGTAATTAGACAGCAATTCAGTAATTCCCTAAGGGTTTTCTTTTTACCTTTTTATATGTTTTCTGTCTTGAGGTTTGATAATGAGTCTCATTCCCCACACTCCATGTAGTGGCTGTTATTACCCACCAGTGCCAAATTAGACCCTTGTCTCACCTTCCTTTCTCTTCCCTACTGCTATCTCTTTCCATCCCAAATACAAGAGTTAATCCTGCAACAAGCCGTGAGCAGCTGAATCCCTACAATTAGATGGAAAACACATTACGGATCTATGAGTTGTCAGAGAGGCAGAAAAACCAGCACCTATGCAGCTCACTGCTAGTTCACGGTTATAAATCTCAACTGTTGTCTGCGGTTTTCCCATTATTGACACGATCCTTCTTTCCCCATATACCCTCTGATAGCTGTTTCATGTGATGTGATAGATGACTGTCTTGCAATTCTCCATTTTTTAAATGCTGTAAGAAGCATAAAAAAAATAATATCCACCCTCCTCATATATTTCATGTATCCATCTCTTACATACTTGCTGCTGTTGCCCTCACAGATTTTTTCCCCAAAGCTGACAATGTTTCACTTCTGTGTTTGGCAAAACTGTTAAATGTGCCATATATAGACTTAGTGAAGTAGAGAAAGTGCCTTTCTTTGCAAAGAAGCTGCATCAGTAAAGCATACTGCTCTTAGGGTATTGAAGAGTCATAATGAGGTGCACTGCACAGAGAAAGTTGCTGTATAATCTGGGAGAAAAATAAAGCACTGACAGAATTCAGATTTTTTTTTGTCCTGGGTGAATAATAGCTAGAAGAAAACTGGTAGATAGCTGTGCTTATTCTGACTCTGGTAGAGTTAATTTTATTCACAGTATGGGGCTATGCTTTGAATTTGAGCTGAACACAGAGTTGATAACAGAAATGTTTTTGTCATTGCTGAGCCAAGGTCTTTTCTGCTTTGCATACAACCACAGTGGTGGGGGACTGAGAGGTGCAGGGGTGGCTGGGCAGAGACAAAGCCAGGACAGGTGACCACAAGTGACCAAAGGGATATTTCAGACACATGCAGCATGTAAGTCTGGGGGAAGGAGAAGGAAGGGGGGGACATTTAGAGTGATGTTTTTCTTTCCACGTCACCATTATGTGTTACGGGGTCCTGCTCTCCTGGAGATGGCTGAACCTCTGCTTGCACAAGGCAAGGAGGGAATTAATTCCTTATTCTGCTTTGCTTGTGTTCACAGCTTTTTCTTAAGTTGTCTTTATCCCCACCCATGAGTTCTCTAGCTTTTACACTTCTAATTCACGCCATGATCCTGATGGTTGGGGAGTGAGGGAGTGGCTATTCAGGGCTTAGTTGTTGGGGTTAAACCACAGCAATAATGTAAAATATATAAAAGAGTACAAGAGAAAAGGATGACAAAATTCTTATATTAATACTACCTGGTAAGCTAGCTAATAAGGAATCCATGGAAATCCAGGTAGGATTTTCTCTAGTAGTCAATCAACGTTTATTTTCACTGAGAATCTGTATAATTAAAAGAGACGGAAAAAAGACAACGGGAAGGAGAAAGGGAAAGGGAAACAAAGAAAATAGAAATTAGGGACAAACGGTATCCCTAAGCTAAGGTTTTGGCCTCCTCTCAACACAAGCTGCCTAAACAAATGCAAACCTGTGCTTAAATTTTCTTCACCCAAATTTTAATACTAATTTGAATGCATTATCAGTTTTCACTTTCTGTCTCAAGTGTTCCTATAGAGTGGTAAATTTACAAAGTGGAGTATGAAAAAATATTATGAAACACAAGAAATAATTTTCTGTTGGTTTTCTTCAATAACATTTTAATAATTATAAATGACCTGAAAAAGGCAAATGTGCAACATAGAGTTTTGCAGGTTTTTGTCACAGGTATCAACCACCCTAAAAAGGTCTGAAGAGAATTTCAGCATCAAAGGGAAAACAGGATTGGATGTCCAGAGTAAATATTCCTCATTTTTTGTTTTGCTACATGGAGTAAATAAATATTTCAACATCTTTCACTGGTCTGGAGAAAACTGTTTGTTGCTGACTGCTGATAATATTTCAGTTTCTATTAATAATATTTCTTTAGTTATGATGCTGGAAGCAGATGCATATTAGGCAACGTATCTTAAATCCAAATAGTGTTAAGTAACCATTTCTTGACATAGCAAATCAAAACAAAGATGTTATTGTGAATGTCAACACATATGAAGTCTAACATCAGAAAAGAAATTTAAGCAGAAGAGAGGTGCAGCAAAGACTACTAAATTACTACAATAATGAAAATTTATATAGTAATACACTCAAAAATAGCATATCTTGAGAAAAAAAAACACTGGAGAAAAAGATAGGTAAATTATTCAGGTTTTATATTAATTCTGAAATTTAAAAAAAAAAAGATAAAGCAGACAGGAAGTTGTTTTTGGTCACTGCAAATCATTATTACCAAAATTCTAAAAGGAAACAAATATCAACAAAATGTTCCTGGATTCAGATTTTTTGTTTCTGTAAAATAAGAAAGAGTTTACGTTCTTTCAAGCAACTTGGATATAGAAAAATAAATCACACACTGTACAGTCCGTAGAACACTGACCTTCAAGATGGTTTTCTGTGTACATTTTTGGTGATCAAAAACTGAAAACTGAAGCTAATCTTTGCATTCCATTTGGTCATATGAAAACAAGTTTTAAATTAAAAATATAATGTTGCAACTGATATGAAAAAGAAACAAATCATTGAGAGTTGTATTAGTATGGGGAAAAATTGCAGGTTTTTTTTTAAAAAAGCAAGAAAAAACTGTCAATGTTGTTGAAACAGATGAACATGCTTGTTCCATCTGATTGTACAAGTATGACCTTTTAGCAGAAAGGTTGTGAAAAAAGACTCAGGTGCAATGCTGCTTTCCCTGACACATTAACCTCCTCACTGATACCAGTTTCCAATTATACTGTCAAGATGTCCGATAAGGGGTGGTGGCAGTAAGACTTTGGAGAGAGGAAGATGGATATTGATGGACACAGAACAAGGCAATGATCACGTTCCCCTGAAATGAAAGGAACTATGTCCTGTTGTAATACACAAAATTAGATTCCTTGCAAAATGAGTGATGCTTCAGGGATGGTTCATAGTATAAACATAGTTAATCAAAAAACTTATCAACATTTTATATTTCATTGGTCTGAAAATGTATTAAACCATAATAATTTGGAAAGTTATTGTCATTATAAGTTCTACAAACAGGCTCATTAATACCTTACCTAAACAATGGAGATTTATAATAAATGTAACTAGAAAATAATGAAAAAGTACATTAAATTAAATTAATGTGAGAACTCATAACCCAATAATTGGTGGCATGATATATTTTAATACTTAGCTTTTCGATGAAAAATTAAATGCAATGTTTTTCTTGTACGATACTTTGGCTTTGTTGAGTGAACTAAAGGTATATCATTAGTCATTCTGGTGTTAACCAAGCTTTTAACTAGTTCTTTCACTTTTTTAATTTTAAATTTTGTCAATTCATTTTTTAATTGAGTTTTGCTTTTGATTCTAAAATGAACTTGATTTATTTTTCAAACATACTGTATTCTACACCAGATTGCTGCCACCTGTGCTGTTTAGATTCATGGTGACATACAAAATATCTTCTCACAGTTTCAAGTTCTTAGGTTTTGAAATCTGAGATGAATCACTGCTTTTGAAAGAAACTTAATTATGCTAAGGAAAAAAAATATAATTATGAAATTTGTATATAACGTACAAAACATGGATTTTATGAATGACTTTTTCACAGAGGTGTAATAGAACCAATAAAACTGAAACAGAAGGAACTGCATAAAGTTCAGTAGAAGCAGACAGCTTTTTTCCTCAAATTTGCTTACACTGAAAAATGTGAATAAAACCACACATTAAAAATGGCTGTCAAGGTTTTTAATTACTTTTGGGCAGAATAAACTAGTTTACATTTCAGTAATTCTAGTAATTTTGTTTCTAAATATATTTCAATGTTGGAAAGTTCAGAAATATTTTCAAAAATTCACCCATTGTCACAGATATAACAAAAAATTCTCTCCTTCTCACAAGTATAATAATAACATTTCTGTACTTACCTGCTCCTATGAATTTTTAAACTAGTACAAGAAGCATTCAATAGAAAATACCTCACAAATAGCCAAACTGCATTTCATTTCTGGAGAAAGAAGAGAGATAAGATGTTTTTACAAAAAAAAAAAACAAAACAAAAAAAAAAACCCTTAAATTTTATATTTGTGAAAAACATTCTCTAAAGTTTGGGTTTAGGGTTTTGATTTATTGTTTTGTTGGGTTTGTTCCTCTTTGTTTTTGTTTTTTCTTCCATATTTGGGAAATCTTTTGGACACTAGTATGCACATACAGAGATACCAAACAGGCAATTGATGGAAGATTTAGGTCTTCAGTGAGCCTAAGAAGAATCACTCATCTCAGGTATTCCAAATCTCTCCTGAATACCCATTGTTTATGATACAACTAATGGCAGGACTGTTGGAAACTGACTGCAACAGGAGGAAAAGAATGGAAAAGATAAGAGAGAGGCATTATACTATCATTAAACAGTGTTTGACCATGAAATAATTGTGTTTCCCTCATTCCAGTGAAGCTCCTACTTAGACATCTATGGTGAAATTTCAGCGTATTAAGAGGAGAATCCCAACCACCAAAGTATTTAACCAGCTAGGAAGGGTGGGCTTTCTGGCACTAATCCCTGAGCTAGTCTCATGCCTGAGACCTTTAGCAGCTTCCTCTCCTTGACAGGATACAGGTGGACAGGTTGTGTTTAAGTATTTACCAACACTGACCTAGGAGCTGCAGCTAGAAGGCAAAAATTGCAGTGTAGTATCTTACCTTGTGCACCAGTTGCTTCCTCCCAGACTCAACAAACTCTGAACTTTTCATTGATTTTGACATCTTAGGAGGAAGAACATTTTTTCGTTCAAGCTCGTCTGACAAATGCCAGAAAATTTCCTTTATTCCTACAGTGCCATGAAGAAACTTTCTTTTCCTTAAAAAAAAAAATTCAATAAAACAAAAATTGACACAACATTGGGTTGGTTTATTTTCCTTTAAAAAAGAAGCTTCTATTTTCATCTGTCTATTTGGAACTTCTGGAGAAAAGACATCCTGAATGCATGAGCTTGTAAGAAATGCAATTCTTAGCAGAACTGCAGTAAGATACCCACTGCCATGCTGCCCACACTCCTTTAAAATTGTTTCTGAGTCTGCTCAGCTCTCCCAGAACTGTCGACTTATGAATAGACATGGCAAAGAGACATTGGACTTTGTTTCTTGGTTATTTTATATTCCCCAGATCCTGACACGCTTCTATCTGTGTTTCCATGTACAAAATTTGGTCTGAGAAAACTTTATTTCTCTTTCCTTTTTTTCTTTTCTAATCCAAAGACAAGTAAATTTAAATTGTTTTCAGTTGAATACTTGTCAATGTATCAGGTTTCTCTGATGCACTTCAATTAGATAGTCCTTTGAGATTCCAATTAGATTTTAGGAAAATGGGTTAATTTCCTAACCCTTCTCATGATGCTCCATGGTTGGGTAAGATGGTGTTTCTGTTCCCTCAAGCTTTGTATCAATTTTTAAAAGTATCTAGGGAAGGCAATTTTTTTGTGTCTGATACTTTTCAATCTATCATGCTATTACACTTAGAAGATTTAATTATTTTAATGCTCCCTAGGCATATCTCCTATTGCTGTTCTCATTTTCACAGAAGATCTAGAAAAGTACAGATCGTAATTACTATTTTCAAATGAATCACCATTATGTAGAGATCTATAATTCCATTTTTAGTCACTGAAAAGGGACCTAAAATTTGTTTTTTTCAAAATACTTTTGGAAAGAGGAGATTTGTTCATTATTTGACCCTAATTTAACTATAATGAAAAGGTTAATTACAAGGAAATTGATTGATTCATTTACAAATTGGTGTATTTTTGATAACAGAGCTTCATAGTCTAATATCAAGCAAAGGATAAACAAAAGATGAAACATGAGTGGAAACTTATAGCTACATGAATGGATTAAAAAGAATTAATTTTAGCCCCAGGTATTTTTTAAATGTGATTTTGTATTCTGTAATTAAAGATATTTTTTCTTATGAGAAATTCTGAAAGTTAAGTCAGAATCCTTTCTTTCAATAAAATCAATATTTATTAAAAAATATCAAACTTGGGTTTTACATATGGCTTTCTGATAAGCTCTGAAATGTTTTGGTTTTTTTTAAGCAAGTAGAAAATATAAATTACACTAGTAATTAAATAAGTAGATATTCAACATTAAATACCACAAATAATATCTGAGATCTTTGTTTTTAACCTTATTCTAATTCATTACTTAAATATGTACACATGCATGAATGCACACAAACACTATTTTCAATTAGGTTTTAGTTAGGTAAAAAATCACCTGTGCTGCACAGTAAGACACCACACATTATTTTGTGTTGCACTCAATGCAATAGTTTATTGGGTCATGTTTACATTAGAGAATTTGTTAAATTTGAAAATATATACAGTGCTCTGGAAAATAAAGGGAGAGAATGATGGCTAGAAAGTGAAAATGTAAGGCTATGACATCCCCCTCCCAAAGCCACAACAATCACACAATGACACACACCAAGGATGGCTGTGTGCTGTTGAAGGCTTTTATTCTATTGTGCCATAAAAGCATGAGGGGATGTAAGAGTAACCATGAAGAGGAATCAAGCCATGATAATTCAATTAAGCTCACTGGTTTCAAGAAAGAGCATTCCAAACACATTTCATAATGCAAAAGGAATAGCACAACTGCATCATACTTCAGGGATATGAAATGTGGTGGACAACCATGTTAACCAGGATTTACATTTCTATATACTTAGGAACATGTGGGATCACTGACTTACAAATGCCATTCCCTACACCTGTATAAATCTGTAGCTCAATGAGTGAATCTGTACAGGAAAATAGTTCATGTGGAGGACCTTTTATCCTCACAGTTTATTTGTTTTATTTCAATTTTTTTTTTTTTTTTTACTTTAAATTATCCCTAGTCTGGTTCATTGATTGTACATAAAAAATGATAGAAAAATCCCAAAAACAAAAAACAAAAAACAAAAAGACCAAACTGTACTAAACCAAACAAACAATGTCAAATGAAAACTAAAACAACCAAACAACCAAACAAACCCTACAATTACTGACTGGACAACGCAATGTGCTTTTACCAACTTTATTTGTTGTTTGGATTTCATCTGAAAGGAACCAGCTTATACATTCCCAGAAACTGATCTATGATGCAAACAATTTCAGTCACTGGCATCACTCACTTTAAAGGCACAGTCTTGGTCCATGCAAAAAATTCTAAGCACTTTTGCTTTTCCTATACTGAGAAAATAGTGACTGACTCTCTCCCCTTACATTTATTCTCTCCCTTTACATTTTGTTGACAAGTCTTTATATATTTATATATATATATATTTTATAGATATATAAATTTTATATATATTATATACTTTATATAATATATATATAATATACATAATATACTTTATATATAGAGTATATTATATATATAAAGTATATATATATATGTAAATTTTAAAATTGTAAATTATAATTTAAATTTAAATATATGTAAATTATAAAAATTTCAACACCATATCACATAGTAAGTAGGATCTCCAAGGATCAAGGTTCCCATACTTTAAATGAACACTGTCATTTTTAAGCTGTTGATTTTGTAGGTTAGCTCAGGCAGATACTCAAGTACTAACTACTGTTTACACCTTGGTCTGAATCCATGAAGTTTTTCCAGAAGTTCTGAATTTAGACAACCCCAGAATGACTAAATGGACACCATTATCTGCTTGTGGGTTTTGGTTGGCTGGTTGGTTTTGTTCTTGTTTTTGTTTGGTTTTGATTTCCTTCCTTGCTTTTTTCTGTTATAATAAAACCCAATTACTCATCCAAACCAAAATTCTAAGTGTCAAGAGGATTATATAGTGTTTCCAGTGTTCTTTAGTTTTATTTATCCAGTCTGTATGAGTGTAAGTATGTACCATGCAAATATCACCATATAAATCAAGGAATTTACATCTCAGTGTTGTACAGGGTTTAATTTTCAACATAAAGGATAAAAGGTAAGAGTGCTCCATTTTCTGAGAGCTTTATCAGTTTGTTGGCACCAGGATCTCTACGAATAAAGATAGCTGTTACAACAAACTCTTTCTAATTCTTTAAAAGATTTTCTCAATTTGCCATTACAGAGGGATGTATTCTGCAATTTCCACAGCACGAATATTCTTTCTAGAGTATAGACCAGATTCAGATAGTTTCAGATATTTCTAGAAGTCTAGGAGTAGATAAGGTTAGTTAAATACAGGTGCTCTGCTACTAATAAACCTTACAAATTTTACCATACTAATAACTATGGTAATGCAGCTATTAAAAAGTTTGGTAAGAAGAAAACTATTTATTCTTTGATAGACACTTCTAATATTAATAATCTGAAATTTTCTTAGGGTAATACTTCTGTTTGTTTTTGGGAGTGGGTTGTGTACCAGGAAAAGAGCTTCAAAAGAAGCTTAAAAAGAGTCACAAGTGATTCAAACAATTGGATAATATATCCAATACATTTGTTCTATGTTGTTGTATAATTAAACTAACATCTTCAGAAATTGCAATTTTGTTTGATGAAGAAACTGAATATAACCTTACCAGCCTGGTTGTATCACCCAGATGCTTTTATTCCTTGTGACATTAAGATTCAGTGCATACACTTCATATCTTTTCCTTTCCTCTTAGTTCTAATAACGCTTACTTATCAATTGTTATTATTTCAAGCAAAATCAATGGAAGTAATTATATGGGGAAGAGGAAGTTTTCACTGCATTGGTTTTGTGAATATACTCCTGTTCCAATACCTTGGTGTTTTTTTCTTGTTTTATAATTCATATAAATTATCTATAGAAAGGTAGATTCATTTCTTTTTAGCTACTAATATTTTCATACCCTTTCTGTAACTAGATTAGTGGTGCAAAACAGTAAGGCTTTTTAAAAACTAGATAGATAGATAGATAGATAGATAGATAGATAGATAGATAGATGATAGATAGATTAGCAATTCAGTAAACAGGAATGAAAAAAAAAAAAGTCTAAGAAGCCAATCCATTCGCTGCTGTGAAGTCAAACAAGCAAACATATTTTTAAGTTTACTGCTAGCAGTGGCTAAGAGATTGATTCAAACTGTAATTAACACTAGCTTGAAAAGAAACACTGCTATTTCTCTGTGCAGTTAAACAAATATGGTGCAAGTCTACACTACAAAGAGCGTAAACATCCTTTCTTAGTCTTTCTGGTTTTTTATCCCCAGTAGAGAACTGACTTAAGTTAATTCCCAGCAAAAAAGACTAAAAAAATGCCTCAGCAGGCTCTTGTGTTAATTTCCTACTCACCTCACTTAAGGATCACATACAGATTCCTATGAGCAAGTGTGTTTCTCCTGAACTGTCACACAAGAAATAACAATTATTAGCAGAGATCACTTAGTCTCAATTCCAGTGCTTTCAAGGTTTATGTTTACTGTTTACTTACACCAGAATACAATCATAGAAGACTTTAGATTGGAAAAGACCTTTAAGACCATCAAGACCAGCCATTAATCTAACACTGTCAAGTCCACCACTTGTCCCTGTGTCCACATCTACACATCTCTACAGGGATGAGAATTCCACCGGTTCCCTGGACAGCCTATTCCAGTGCTTGACAACCCTTTCCCCCATTTTTTTTTTTTTTTTAACATCCAACCTAAACCTACCCTGACTCAACTTGTGACCATTTCTTCTTGTCCTGTTATTATTTGGGGAAGGGACTGACCTTTCAGGTGGTTTTGGAGTGTGTCCCCTGAGTTTACTCTTCTCCAAGTGGAAAACCAGCTCCCTCTGCCACTTCTCATATGACTTTCTCTCTAGAAACTTCCCAGCTCTGTTGCCCTTCTCTGGAGATGCTCCAGCACCTCAGTGTCTTTCTCAAAAGTGAGAGGCCCAGAACTGGACAAAGAGCTTGAGGTGTGACCTCACCAGTGCCGACTACAAGAGGACAGTCACTGACCGGGTCCTAATGCCCCACTATGGCTGAAAAAAGCCATAATGCCATTGGCCATCTTGGCCACCTGGGCACACTGCTGCATCATGTTCATCTAGGTGCTGAGCAGCACCTCCAGGTCCTTTTCCACCAGGCAGCTTTCCAGCCAGTCTCACCCAGCCTGTGGTGCTGCAGGCAGTTGTTGTGAGCAAAGCACTTGACCTTGTTGAACCTCACACACTTGTCCTCAGCCCATCAATCCCAGACCCCTCTGAAGAGCCTTCTTACCCTCCAGCAGATCAGTACTTCCACCCAACCTGGTGTCCTCTGCAAACTGAGATTGTATTCAATCCTCTCATCCAGATCATTGACAAAGATATCAAACAGAACTGCCTTAAAGTTGAGTGCTGGGGAACACCACTTGTGACTGACCACCCGCTGGACTTTGTAAGTTTTAACAGCAGGTGGAAAACAAACAAACAAACAAACAAACAAACAAACAAACAAACAAACAAAAAAAAAAAAAATTGGAACTTTCATATTAGAAGTGTCAGGAATGTCTGTGTAAGTATCATTTATATAGTGGCTACATTCAGTGTATTTAATGCTCCATATTAAATATGTTAAGTATAATCATTTGTCTACCTATCATTGCCAAATATTATGTAATTTGTTGTGAAGACAGAAAGGGAGGTGAGAGAGGCATGCTTTGGCATGTCATATTAAAGTACAGAATTACAATCCATTACGTTCCATTAGCAGAAAACAACCTGATTCATAATAGAGTGTTAAGTGCCAATTATCATAAGCTCTCTGCTTATTAATTGACATGTTAGAAAGCTTTCAAAAAAAGATTGAGATTAATTTGGGCTGACATACTGATTCTTTGTGAGGTCTTATGTTATGAAAACCTACTGCTTTTAAACAAATTTAGTTCTCAGTGAAGTTTATTAAATCTCACAGCAAATTGCTGCAGTAAATATGTACTGATTTTTGCCATAGGGGCAAAAATATGCAAATATGGAGATAAAAATATCTTCCAAAGTGTGCTTACTTCCAGGTAGGTCTCTTACACCATGTTGCTGCCCAGAGTAGAATTACTAGCTTTTTCTTATCTTTCAATAATGAGCTCAGGCTCCCCTACTTCAGTGATGTACCTTCTATCTCAAAAAAACTTCCCACTCAGAGTTTGAAGGTCAAATTACCCCTACAGCTTTATCTCTGTACTGCAGTTCTCTTTTGAGACAGAAGCCTTCTTTGTGCTGTTCCATTCTGGTTTCCTCTGAGCATTCAAAATTTTTTTTTAAGTTTTATTCTGTTACTTGAAATATTTGAGGAAACATTTTCAAGGTTTTCTCTTCCTGAAGTATACTGTTAAATTGGAGGTTTTCTACAAAACAATTGACCAATAAAAATTTAAAAAAAACCCAAAAAGAACAAAAAAAAACCAACCCAAAAACCCAACCAAACTTTAAAAAAAAAACCAAAAAACTTGAAAGAAAACTCAAAAGAAAAAGATTTTGCCCTTTAACTTGTTCCCTCTAATTTTACAGTAAGCTTATGGAGGAAATACCAGCTGGAGTTGACTGATGTTATTGTTAAGCTACTCTCCATTATCTTTGAGAAGTCATGGAGAGCAGGAGAGATGCCTCAGGATTGGAGGAAAGACAATGTTACTCCAATCTTCAAGAAGGGGGGACCGAGGGAACTACAGGTCATGCAGCCTCATGTAAATCCTGGAAAGATGATGGAACCCTCATTGTGGATGTTCATTCTACTCATGTGGACAAAAAAGAATGTTCTCAGGATTGCCAGAATGGATTCCTCAGTTAGAAATCATACTTGACTGATTTGGAACCCTTCTGTGCTGACATGACTGGCTGGGTAGATAAGGGGAGAGCACTGGATATTGCCTTCAGCAAGGCTTTTGATACTTTCTCTCATACAATCCTCACACGTATGAGGTATGGGTATGGGTTAGTTGAGTGGACAGTGAGGTGGATTGAGAACTGGACAAATGGCAGAGCTCAGAGAGGTGCAGTTAGCAGTGCAGTCTAATTAGAGGTCCACAGCCAGTGGTGATCCCCAGGGTCAGTAGAAGACCCCTGCATGCTTGGCAAGTTTGCTGAAGGTACAAAAGTTGGAGGAGTGGCTGATATACCTGAAGGTAATGTTGCCGTTTAGCCAGACCTGGACAGGATGGAGAAATGGGTGAAGGACCTAAGTTCAATGGGGGCAAGTGTAAGGTCCTGCACCCATGGAGGAATTACCCCATGCACAAGTACAGACAAGGGCCTGACCTGCTGGAAAGCAGTTGTTGCTGCATTAGGAAGAGTGTGGCCATCAGATCGAGGGAGGTGCTCCTGCCCCTTTATTGTGTCCAGTTCTAGGCTCCACAGTGCAAGAAAGACAAGAAACTACTGGAGGGGGTCCAGCAAAGGGCTATCAGGATGATTAGGGAACTGGATCACCTCTGTAATGAGGAAAGGCTGAGGGAGCTGGAACTGTTTTGCCTGGAGAAGAGACAACCGAGAGGGGAACTTATAAATGCATGCTAATATCTTTGGGGTGGCCATTAAGAGGATGGGACCAGAGTCTTTTCAGTGGTGCCTAGTGTCAGGACAAGGGGAAACAGGTGCAAATTTAAAAAAAGAAATTTTCATCTGAATATAAGGAAAAACTTATTTCCTTTGTGGGTGAGAAAGCACTGGAACAGCCTGCCCAGAGGTGTTGAGGAGACTTCTTCTCTGGAGATATTTAAAATCTGCTTGGAAATGATCCTGTGAAGTCTGCTCTAGGTGAACCTTCTCTAGCAGGGGGATTGGACTAAATAATCTCCAGAGGTCCTTTTTAATTCCAATCATTGTGTGATCCTTTGATTCATTCCCCAGAGAGGATGTACCAGAGATAAATCTGGCCTTCTTACATACAGAGCCTTAAAATCTGGATATTTCTACAAAAATTTATTGGATTAAATAGAAATTAATAATTCAGAAAAATTCAGTGATGTTTTCATCTGAGTTGTGAAAATGACTGCTGTTCTTCCTAACTGTTAATAATGACGTTATTAGTATAGATGTCAACACATGTAGTTTGGAAAATGAGCCTATACCAGACTTTACTCGATTGGATCTAATTAACAATAGATATTACATACTTGTTTATACTGAAAAACAAGCTCAATTAGTAGCAGAATCAAGAGAGTCTGCTTACATTATAGTGATTTTATTTTTATTTACTGCTGCTTATTTTATTCTATTAAAGGGTAACATCCACACACTTTTTTTGAAACTCACACAAGCTCTCTCTCTTTCTTTTCCTGGAGAAAAAAATTTACTATTTTTTATACACTGTCTTCTGTTCTGTCTACACATTACACAGAAAAAAATCACAAATTCTTTATGTAGGGAGCTCAAAATTCTCTGTTAAGCATTAAAAAGATTAAAAAATAGGTATGGGGCTTCAGAAATTATTGCTGTTACTAACAGTGTTGTTAAGTATAGAACATACATAGTATCACCCTTCACATTGACACAAAATGTTTCTTTTAATGGAAAAACACAAATTAAATGTTCACAAGGGGCACCCCCAGGTGTCTCTTGACATTTCATGGAGTTGGGGGCAAGTTTTGCCATGTAACAATTATCTAGGTATCAGGAGATTTTAGTTTTGCATAAGAAATTTGTGACCTCCCTCAGGTGCATTCCTCATCTGTGTACAAGTTGCAAAGACCCTAGCTACAATTCATTTTTCTGTATGGATACTGATTCAGTAGCACAGCTTTGATCTATTTAGAACAGTTTGCTTCGCCAGTGGCCATAGTAAGTTGTTAAGTCACAAAAATGTAATTAGTCTCTGTTATACTACATAGCATAAATATTCAGCCATTAATGGTATTATTATTTAGTCTAAAGCCAAATTCATTTTATTCCAGAGTGATCATGGATGCAGCTGCAGAAAACACAGAGACTAAGACTTCAAGCATATACCCTAAAGCAATAACACTTAGTCCCTGAGGCTATTAGAAACTCTTTAAGTAGATGTAAAACAAAGGTGAAAATTCATCAGCTGAGATTAGCTTTCTCTTGTTAACTAACAGCTATTATTCATGGCACTCTGAGATTCATTCTCCATTTTGCTACTGTACATTAAATAAAGGCTGATCGAGTGATTGACAAATAACAAGGCCAAGCTCAAGTAGACCAAAGTTTTCCCCAGAGAAGTTTGAAAGTGTTTAATGCTATATTTTCATGTCAAGAATTTCTAAAAGAGAAAATGAGAACTTTTGTAAGAAAAGATAAAAAAAAGGGCACCAAAATCTGAATTCACAAAGTATTATAATCATTAATGGAAAAATACTGCAATTTACCAAATGTTCTAAGCAATCAATTCTACGCAGACAATATCATGGAATGAGTTAGATGTATCAATAATGGATGGAAGTCTGCAAGACAAAGGAATGAGTCCTATAGCTTACACCTTACAGGCTTAGGCAATTCCTAAGAAAGGACTGTGTAGGAATTTGGGAGAAGAATTGAAACTAAAGTAATAAAATTAACTCAGAGCAACTAAGAAAAACAATTGGCTTTTCTTTGAGATTTGGGAAATCAATCATATCTTTCTAATTTCAGCATTTTATAAGTGAGCAGAAAGCATAAAATCTTGCTTCCTACTCATAAGTGTAAATCCAGCAGTTTGATGGAAAAAATTAGGGGAGAGAGAGGAATTTTCTGAAGTCCTAAATTCAGGAATATTTTGAACATATTTTAATTTACATTAAACAAATTAAATTCATAATTTTTTCCTAGGCAAAAAGGCATAATATTTGAAATAGAATTAGGCATATAATTGCATACCTCTTATGAGTCACAAGAAGCTGAGGTATAACTGTAAGGATCAAAGCAGATGAAAAACCCAATAAAATTTAAGTACAGTAGAATTAAAATATGAAGATAAGAAAATGTTCAGGAGCCAAGTAAAATGAGAGAGATGAAAACAGAAATGAGATCTGATGATTATTATTGTATCTGATGTGTAAATACTTATTACTTCTGAGGAGTGCATTTAAAATTCTTCAGGATGGAACAATTATTACTCTTATGTTACTCCTCTAATTTTCTGTTTCTCCCACGTTCATAGGTGTTTTCTGCTGTGGGTTTATTCTTCTGATATACTAGACCATTTTGGGTCAAAGTGCTAAATACAGTGCTGTGGTTTGTAGATGGTGGTAGAAACTGTTCTTTTTTAGTGTGTGTATCTACAGTTTTCAGTCCCTAACCTGAGACTTCAAAAATTAATTAAGAAAAAAAAAAAAAAAAAAGTATGAAGAAAGAAATAAAGATTTTGTAGGCTGCAATCCTTCTAAACAGCTATTATATTCTTTGGACTTTTTGGACTTGATGGTTCTGATGAGTTACTAGATATGTAACTAAGGGAAATATTCTCCCTAAAGTCTTGTTTGGGTTTGAAAATTCACACAATCGTAAGTGTTCATGAAAGTCCTCCTTTGCTGCAGTCAGTCCTTCAGACAGAATGGCAACAGGCACCTCGGGGTATGGGACAAGCCAAGAGACCAGAGATGACAGATGAGTCTGAGGAGCTGAGGTGGCAGGATACATTAGCGTTTCTCAGTAGTGACTGTGAGTCAGCAGAAAACCTTAAACTACTATACAGACATTTATAAAACATCATCACAGTTACTGTTGGTAAGCCTGAAGGCTCACAGCATCAAGGCTTCAAATAAATACCTGAGGCATAAAGAATTTAGGATAAGAAAACTTTTTAAAGTAAATGAATAAATAAAAAATTGCAGGCAATCTAGTGCTGAGTTCTAAAGTCTCATTTACTAGCATGAATTATATAATAGTATATAATACATTTTTAAATTTAGTTTTTCTGAGAGTATTCTTTTGAAAATTACAGCTGGATCTTTAGATTTTCCTTTTAGACTCTGATTGACAGGATAATTAATTCAAAAACTCTGAACACAGGCTTAGAATTATGCCAAAAGCCATCACTGAAACTACTGCTCTTTCATTATATTTCTTATTATTTAAATGTATGTACGGTAGTAAATGCAAGAGCATAAATTACAACTGTATCCCTAGACAATACCATCTGCTGCCTTCCTGTGGTTCTTTCCATGTCTAGCACTTCTGTGACCATCAGCAATGAAGCACACAGCACGGCCAATAGTCACTCTTGCCTGTGAACAGCTGAGGTGGGAAAAGGATAGCTTTTAGATAGAGGACATATCTCCACAGGGGCAAGGTGGTGCATTTTACTCCTGAGTCCATCATTAACTCAGTTTCATTTGGGACACATCTATTTCTTAGTTTCTTTATTGGTAAAAAGAGAGATGCTGCAATGTTTTTTGGAAAAAAAAATATGTTTAATATGGAAATTGTTTTGAATTTTAATGTTTCTTTTTCTAAGAACAGAATCTTTAATCAGACCTCAATTTCATATAGTTTCAAACAGAAATTAACAATAAAAACTGTTTCATATCCAATGAAATGAAAAAGAAGAAAAAGCAAAATCAAGTTAGGACATCGAGCTCAACTCTTTTTGCACAATGCTAGTTATTTGCCAGTGAGATTCAACAATTTTTTCAGGAATTATTTTCGTTATATGCAGATTTCTTTTAAATGTTTTAAGCCTTGTGTCTACTCAGCACAGGCACTTGTATTTCCCAGAGGCAAATTCCTGATTAGCAGAAAATGTAGAACTGAGAAAAATGCCAATTCTGGTTCATTAATTGCAGTACAGATGGATAGATGCTTTCATGAAAAGCTACAATTTTTTTTGCTTTATAAAATCTAAAAGTTCATCTTGTCCTAGAGAAATATCTGTGCATTTTTTCAGTCAAAAAGGGCAATAGAATGAATAATTTTCAGACGTTTGATAAGGTATAAATAGAAATGTACTTGTGGAATAAAAATCCTCAAATATGACTCATTATCTGGAAAGAAACATCATCTCTATTGCTTTTACTGTGTTTTGTCGAGAAATAGGCTCAAGTGGCATGTGAAATTCTCTTCTGTTTCCCTCCCCTATTGACTGTTAAAACCAGTTTTACACAAATTAATACATATATATTTATATAAACCTACTTATATATAAAAAGGATTTCTGGCAGTGTCATTTCTTCCATGCTGAATGGTCCAGTGGAACTTTTAAAAGTCATCAAAATTTCAAACAGAAAAGTCAAAAATATGCAAAAAACATTTAGGTAAAATGGCAAATAAAAATTTATAAACAAAGCGAAATTGCCCAAAAAGAAAAACCAATCTCTTTTAGTCTTCAAAAGAGACAGTTCACTGTTATGATACTGCAACTGCTCCTGGAGCCTAATTCAGGAAGAAGGTTCAAATGTTCAAAGTCTGTTGAGGCAGTCTTGAATCTTTTATATGTTCCTTGATTTTATAAGGAAAAACATGTCCAATTTATAATTACCAAGGTGTGTTTTTTCAAATGTTCATCACATCAACCATGTGTGATCTAATATGATCCAGTTCCATCTTTCTCATTGGTCACTTGTACTAGTTTCTCTTGTGGGTACCAAGAAGAGGGTGGAGCCAAGAGCCGTGGGCATGTCTGTGCTTTTATTCTACACCATACGATTCATGCCTGGGGACAGTGGCTTCAGAGGGAAGAGAGGGGAGCACACACACAAGGTGTGGCCACCTTTTGATCTTTTCCTTCTTTGGGGAAGTTGTTGGTAGCCAGTGCTGTGGACTCTGTACTCTCTCACCAGAGGGAGTGGGTGCATGTGGAGCAGTTTGGACTTTAATCCCCAGCTGATTATAAATCACCACATTCCTATTAATGGGTTGACTCTTCTATAGAAAAATATCTCTCTTCTGTTTTTGGCATTCTTTAGAATGAGACAAATTACATCCTGAAAATTATTGTTTTACTCCAGTGCCCTTAAAGGACACTGATCAGGTCATTTAGATGCCTGTTCTGGGGTTAGGTTAAATGAATAAGAGCATTTCTAATGAGGTAATGCAATAATCTGTATAATCTGTGCCTTTTCTTCATGTGTCAGCACTGCCAAGCCGATTGAGACAAAAAATTCTGTTGTCTGAAGCACCTCTTTGCATTTTCTCAATATGATTCCATTAATTTAAAAACTCTGGACATTTCTGGTTTGGGTAAAGTGAGAGTTTAAGTAAACAGGAAAGAACTGAAAGCTCAAAGGGAGTAGTTTCTTCTTTCTGAAACTGCTGCAATATTTATTTTTTTACCATTCTTTTGCTGAAATTAAAAGGAGAAAAGAAACAACTATATGCAGCTAATGGCAGATTATTGTTTCTAGCTTCTCTTTATCAGAATGCAGTGATTAAACATTGTGGAAATTGTGACAAAAAAGAATATTAAGAGTGTAGAAAATTAGTATAGTAATAAAAGATATCACCTTTTTTCCAGCTTAGATCTTTGCAAATTTTAGGAAAATATTAATAGCTTGGACTTTGAAATTTTTTTGCTTCTTTTCCAAGGTTTTCCCTAAAGTGGGTGTGATAAATATGAGCAATTTGTTTCCTCCACCTGACCAGAACAACAGTTTAATTTTTAGTTTTGTTTAAAAAGCTGACACATCCATTCAATCTGTGAGATACAAGGCATTGTTGCTCAGAAGGAAGAAACACAAAATGGAAGCAATGCAATTAGTACAGCTCCATCTTATCCTGTCTTTTGACCTTTTAGAGTATGCCCAGTAAGATGGACCAGCAAATGATGACAGACTTCCTTATGGCTTATGGTCTGGCAAGGTTCTTACAGCCTCAGGAACATTTAGTGCTCATTGAGTAATTTAAATGTACACTGCTCCATTTCTATAAATGAATGAAAAGAATGGAGGTTTTTACGTGGATAGTAATTCTGGATTGATATTGGAGACTGAGATATCTGAAAACAGAGAGCATAGCAGAACAATGGAAAGCAATTAATAACAGAGATGACATACATAAGTTACTATTTTTCTGTCTTCTCATATCCTCTTTTGAGGAATACATAAACTGAATTACTCATTATCTGCTATAGCAGCCACCCTTTTTAAGTTAGTATACTAAATTACTCATTTGAGTTTTAGTTTTTTTGGAAGATACGTGAGATATGGCTATACTATCCAACACATTGTGTGTCGTAGTTTAAAAGTCATATTCCAATTATAAAGAAGTTATATCTGTTGATAAAGAATGTGTTTTTCCTTTGAAACTAAAAAAACCACTGAAATCCTCATCTCTTGAAAATCTGTAGCACAGTTTGAATGTCTTTGAGAAAGATATGCCTTAGTTAAATGCACATAATTGGGACTGGAGTGCACAGTGGGTCACAATAGATGATCCAGTATCCTTTTTTGGCATAAACATCTATGAAATTACAGATTTACAATATACCTATTGTGTACCAGACAAATCCACAGAATACATGAAAATTAAGTCACCAATATAATGCTAAAAAAATTATAAAATGAGAGAAGGTTACTAGTCTATTATATTGAAGACATCTCCTTAATTATACATCAACTGCCTCAACTGAAAAATAAACAAGTATGATTTATTTGGAGAAAAATACAAGGCAAATCTTACTATTCATGGAGTTTTCTTCTCCTCAAGACACTTCCAGCTCAGACTTTTCCTTTAAAATATGATTGAAGAGATTTCTTCATTCTAATTAATATCTGTAGTCATTCACCCAGAAGATCATGCAGAGCAGGAAGGGTGATACTATAACTTCTATGTTTGGGATGTTAATTTGGTGTTAAGATACCTTGGTCTATACTTTTTCAGACCTTTCTGCTCTGATTGGATGGCTCTTGTGGGGATGGAGCAGTCACTTCATTACAAATTTTTCAATATTTTTAAAATTTTAGTTCTCACTAGATTTGCAAAAGGGAGCAAAAATCTCTGAGGAACATCACCAAGCTATTTTTTGGTACAAGACATTAAAATGGCTATTAAAGTCTTGGCGAAAATCAAGAAATGCTTATTAGAAAAGTCTTAGCAACAGTGAGAGAAAGGTGAAGTAGCAGAAGAAGAATGAGAAAAGTAGTGAGGAAAGTTGGAAAAAATTAATTTTCTTGTATATGATAATAAGATTAAAGGCTTGAAAAGAGAGGAAAGAAATGTAAAAAAAGGATGAGGCAGAATGCATAAACATAGGGAGAAATGATGCCTGACTTTGGTACTGTTAAAAACTGTAACATTTATTGCACATCTTTGTCCTGTTATAATTTAGTTGTATTTTGCAATGATATGCAACAATAAGGTGTTTTTCTGTGTGTCTGAGAATGGGATATTATTTCAACTGCCTGTTTATTTTACAGTAATTATTCACAATAAATGTGATCTACAGTTAGTAAACTGATTTATAATAAACTTTGATGATTTATAGCCAAACAATCCATCAGCTAAGAAATAGATTCCTACAGATTTCATAGACTTTCATTGCCATTCATGTTTCACAGTCTTTTTCTCCCAATCCTTGCCCTCTTTTCCCTATCCCCACCTCCAGTTCTTTTTAGGGGGATAAATTTTGCTGATGAAGTGTATATGCAAAAAAATATTCATACACAAGAGATCAAGGCCATCTGTTCATTTTCAGTTGGGACATGATACAAGCATTTTGATTCAGTTCCACCACTGGACTCTAAAATCAAAGACCAGAATATGCTCTTGATGCATGCAATCATTTCTTGTAAACATGTTTCTATGTGTTCCAGTTATTACTGTATGGTTTTCCTTGGTGGAATATTTTAGACCCTAGGATGTAAGCTACTCTCTATCCCATTTGAATTTGGAATTCAGTTTTCACATATGTTGAGGGGCTTCTTTTTCTCTGAGGCAGAGAATTTAAGTTCTCATTGAATCAGATTATATTGATCATTGAACCCCAAATGCCTTTTGTTCTACACTCATTACCCCAACATGGGGGACATTATTAATTGTTTTATAGCTGTTTGCAGTTCTCTAAGAGTCAATATGAATTCTAGTCAAAAGGGGTAAAAATTAAGATTTCTGATGAGCATTAGAAATTCTGGAGTCAGTACAAAACAGGACATATCACTGATAAGCAGGTATGTAACAAGAATAGAGCCTGTAAATACATTATGATAAATCATAAGGGTGTGAGTTACCACTTAAATTAAACTTTACAGTAATGGAGAATACAAAATGTTATGACTTTGAGTCCAATTTTCTGCTGGACTTTAAGCATGACACTGAGAAAATGCAAACAAACAAGAAAACATTATCTAAAATGGGATGCTGAAAACCTGCAATACTACCAAAGAATTATAGGAAAGTGCCTTGGTCTAAAAACTCATGAATCAATTTCATTTTTATTTTAAAGAGGCACCAGCTGTCTCTGAGAAAAGCTAGCCAAAATTCATGAGTTTAAAAAATTGTATTTATAAATAATATTTTCATAATATTTTATTTGCAGATTGTTCAAAATAGAGTTTTAGTAACCTTGTTACAAACTCTTTATCAATCCTAAATATTGTCAGTTTACAGACTTGTGTCATATGAGCAATAAGATTTTTTTACAGTTGAAAGACCTTTTCCTCCTTTTTCTAAAATGTAATTCAGTTGTTGCCACGAGTAGTTTCACACAGTGATCGCGAATCATGGAGATGGGCTAGGAGATTTTGTCATTAAAAATACATGCTCTATGGGACCTTGTTTGATCAGGGAGATTGGACTAAAAGACCTCTAGTTGACCCTTCCAACCTTTTTCATTGATTCTCCTAAACTAGTCAGAAAATGTTTCAATCTTTTGGAATCCACGTTAATATTCCCTCTTGTTCCTACTGTTCCCAATTCCTTATTGCATATGTAAGAAGAAATTGAAGAATGTCAAAAAGGTTTTAAATTTATGTAAGGGAAGGGAGTTGCTGATCGTGGATAGAAAAATAGGCATGAATGAGCAGCTATTGCAGAAGCAGGGAACTGCTGATCTGAATGATCAGGAAAAGGCTGATCCGAAGCACCATCGCATGTGGCCACCATAGCAGGAGAAAAATGATGACTGAAGTCAAGAAAAGCCTTGATGTGGCATTTTCTAATACAAATATATCTGATATTGCACAGATATGGATTAATTGAAATGTTAATTTCTGATTTGTTTTGAAGACCTGACTCCCCAGAGGATCATTCTCAGGAAGAAGATGTGATGACCAAGGCACAGCAGTTATTTCCAGACTGAGAAATAAACTCATCAAAGTAACAATCAGACTACAAAAATGGAGACATAAAGAACAGAATAATGGGACCAATCATTTGATGGGATAAAAAGTAGCTTTAATGACTGATCTGAAGCTTCCGATGTCAAGAGGATCAGCACCACAAGTATCAATGTCTGATAGTCAACTGCTGTGGAGGACATCATCCAAATCACCTTCACATTTCAGCAGATGCTGGTTCACCTGTGTCGTGGATGTGAACCCTAAAGTACAAGACAGGAGACTTGTTAACTTCAGCTTTTTGGGAGAACCCAGAGATTTGCCACTGAGGCTGCATGTCATGTCCATAACACTATCCTGCTAATATTTTAATGATAACATGACGTTGAATTTTTAGCATTTATATAATACCATTGACATAATTTAATTACTTATTTTATAAGACTGCTATGATTACATTTTCTACTGTCATTCATACCTTACTGTTATGATTGCCAGATATTATGTGCTGTTTTGTCCCAAAGTTGAATGTTTTTTTAAGCAGTAATTTTGCTTACTGTTGATATGCTTGTGCTGAAATTTATATACAGTTCCAGTCATCAAAAGCTATTAAACATCATACATATTTCCTCCTATCATGGAAAAAAACCTCAGGATAAAACCTCTGCATGCTGCTGAAGACTGTCCTGCCAACAGCCTGCCCAATAAATATCACTTCCTCTCCTCAAGGTTTTTCTGCCTTGTTTGTAGCCTTCTGACCTTCACTTGTGTCTTTCCATTAGTGCTCAAATGCTTTCTAATAAAAGCTTCATTTCTGGGCTCTACATCTAATCTTGCTTCTTCTTTTACAACATATTAATCCTTTTATTTTTCAGAGACCACCTCAGTTCTGCAACATTACTACAATTTCTTACTAGATTATATCCATATGTATTTCCCTGTCCTTTTCACTTCTAATCATAAATTCCTGAACAGCTCTCCTGAAATTAGATACCAGTATCCTGGGGGTTTTTAAAATAAGTCTCAATTTATACAATGTTACATGTATTCCTTGAAACTGAACCTCCTATGCCCCTCTGTTTAGTCATCTAGCTGTAAAAATGTCTTTTATCATGATTGAATTTGAGTAGGATAGTGTGCACCCTCAGCTCCTCTCTCTAACTTGTTGTGCAGCCTGGACACAGTTACAGACTTATTGACTTATTGTTCAAGGGGAACAAACTTTTTGCTGCTGCCTCTGATTCTGACGCAAAGATTCCATGATGCACAAACATCTGCTGAGACCTGGCCAGAACATGCTCAACTGAGAGTACTTAGGGAATGGAGCTGTAAAATTCTGCTTTCCAATTGAATATATACGCATTGCAAACTTCTTATAAGATGTGTAATTTGGCTTAATTGTGGGGTTTTTTACAAACTTGGCAAAAGTACACGTTTTCTGAAAAATTTCTTCTCTGCAATTTAAAGCATAGGGCGAAAGACCTTAAAAAAAGTTTCTAAATATCTTTAACATGGGTAGAAACATCAGATATGCAATCTCAGCCTGTTTCAGAGAAATGTCCAGTGTTGTGTGCTTGATTTATTTTACTTTTCTTATGGTTTTTTTACCAGGCATATATGATCAGAAACTGAATATTCAGATGATTAGAATTTCGCTAATTTTGGCTATGTTATCAGCCAGGTAGAAAAAAGGTGTTATCCTTGCAAACATAAGGAAACCTTATTGTAAATAATTCTATCACCCCTAATTGCTGTGATTAGTACCATATTTAATTACTTTAACTGTTTTTAAAATAGTCATGTAGTTCAATAAAATCACATTTAAACACCTTTCTTGCCTCTTGTAAAATTTAATGTAGTAGTACACTGGTCTTAATTTGATCTGAATTTCTAAAGGACGTGGCAACATTTCCATATACTATAGTTTGGCTATAAAAGCTAGTGAAGACAGGATTTTTAATCAGTATAAGTTTCTCTGCAGAGACTCTTCAGCTCTTTGTTTCACATCAGAATGATTTGTCTGCACACTGCAAACACAATGAATTGCTTTCCCAGCAAGCAGTAGTATCATGTTTTATCAAGATGACAACATGTTTGAGAGACAGAAATTACTTTAGAAATTGGTATCTGTGCCCTGGTAACTAATGTTCATTAAGAGATCCCAAGACATTTCTATAAGGATAAAAGCATTTTGTTGGTAAAAATCTAGTCTGGGTAAGTTGATTCTCTGGGAATCCCCTCTGTATTTCTCTCCAGAGGGCTGATCAATCACTTCCCTTCTTAATAGTCTTCTTTTCTGTAAAGTGGTTTTTAGTTTGAGTTTTTTCCAGAAGTTTTGTTATAGAGGATAACTACTATGCTATACCCCAGTTCCACCTCACACACAAAAAAAGATCTGTTGATAGAATAAACAATTAAGAGCAAAGAATGTAAATGGAAGTTGCTTGCATGAAAACTAATAGAATACAGATAAATTTACGTGGTGTATACCTACATAAAGACAAGGAGATTTACTAGAACAAGAACAATAGATCATTTGTGGGATGATATTTTAAGGTAGCTTCTTGGTACTCTACAGCTAGTTTCCAAAAGTCTTTTGCAGATATGATTTAACTGATGCTGGTTTATGCTGGGGACAATTTCTGAATCTTCAGTCTTCCATGAAAGAAGTTTGGGCATAAATATTTTTCATTTTATTTTTAAGAAAAAACTTTAAGAACAAAACAAAACACGATGACCTTAGATGAAAGAATTTTATCACCCAACCCAAGACATGCACATTGATGCTAGCAAAAGTATTTGCCCATTATTTTGTTATCAAAATCTAAATTATCAAATAACTTCTAGAACTTAAACAGAGGACTGGAGGGAAGTGGAGTCATCAGGTCTATTTATATCTACATAGAGGTATTTGCACGACTACAAAAAACCAAAGAAATATGACAACAGATAAAAAAATAGATTTCATATGCAAAAAATCCACAGTTAATACACATTTATACATCAGAAACCATCACAGACTCATTTAGATGTGACCCATATTGGAGCAGTCTTATACTCTGTCAAAGTATCAAATAAATTTAACTAGAATAGCATACATTTGTCAGAACTGACCTGTTTTATAACTTTTTTTATAACTTTCTTTTTTTAATGCAAAGATATCTTAAAAGTGATTATATTTTAAAATAATTCATATGCCTTTTGGTCCATGATGATTGCTATGATTATTATCTGAATTATTGGTTGGTACTTTTATGTATCTGTTGTATCCGCACTTACTAATGGAAATCAGTATTTCATCTCTTCAAAGCTATCAAGAACATAAACTTTAATGTTGCTTCCAAGCAATTACCTGAGAATCCTACAGTAGATAACATCTATAAAATGTAATCATAAAATATTATCATGACACAGAGAAGTAACCCCCCGAAAATTAATAATTTCTAAGATTTATTGCTAAGCAAGACCACAGCTGGTTTAATGTGAAGGAAGCACATTGAAAATTTATCAAGATCCAGCCAAGCATCTGAGCTGCAAATGTAAATACAAGCAGGGGCTAAAAACATTTAACAGCAGAATAGATGTACTTGCAAATGAAAAACATACTTTACCAGAAGTAGAAATTTAATTTCAGATCATCTTAATTTTGGCAAAGGGGAAGAAATAGTGGAGAATAATTTTGTTCAGAATTTAGATATTTTTCTCATTTTCTACATTTTCCCAAATACATTTTCTTGTTTTCTGAATTAGCACACTGTAGCTTCCAACTGATGTACACACTTAATGAGTGAAGAGTGTCCATTAACTTTCTGATATACTGTTAATAGTTGTAGTGACTGGGGGCTGTCACAACACCTCCTAAAAATTATGAAAATAAAGAAATATTTTTCTGTGTTGCCTCATAGAAGGTGCTCTTCTCAGTTCCTCCATTTTTGACATTTTCTTCTTATCCATGTCTTATCCATGACAGAAAATAATATTTATGAGCAGGAGAGAATTTAAGGTTTATACTTTGTTATCTACTGCATCTTTTTATGTTCATTTTTAGAAAAGCTGTTCTGTTAACAGAAGAGGAGCAGTCACTACCAAATGATTTTCTAGTTACAAACAATAATATGTGGAAGAGCATGGAATGGTTGTTGATCTCCACTTTATTTGTGTGGCCAGTCAATAAAAGGAGGCTCAGAGAAGATAGGTGCAGTAGGTTAAGATTTGTTTGCTACCAGATGTCCACTGAGCCACTCCATCAGTCTCCCTCTCCAACATGACTGGAGGAGAAAATGCGTCGGAAATGCCTGTGGGTTGAGATAAAGATGAGGAGATCATTGTGCAATTACCATGATAGGCAAAGAAGACTCAAGTTGGAGAACGAGCGATTAAATTTTTTTCAGCAAAAATAGAATAAGATAGCAAGAACAAAAGACAAAACTAAAAATGCCTTCTCTCTCTCTTTCTTCACAGGTTGAATTTCACATTGTTGATATTTTACACTGAACTCCTTTTTTCCTGATTCTTCTATGTCCTCCCTCTTAGTGGCACAAGGGGAATGGGGATTGCAGAAATACTTTGTGCCTGCCACTTTACCTTCCTTATATTTCTTCCCCTGCTCCAGTGTGGGGTTCTTCATGAGGGTTACAGTCTTTCATGAACTGCTCCTTCACTTGGGCAGCAGTTCTTCAATGACTGCTGCAGTGTGGGCCCTCTCCATGAAGTGCAGGCCACCAGAAATGCACTGCTACAGCAGACACCTGCCATGGGCTGCAGCTGTCCAGCATCTGCTTCTGCCTTGTGTGCCCACAGTTTGCAGCTTCCTCCAGTGTATCTCCACCTGCTGTGACCAGGGCCCTCCATGGACCTCAGGGTGGATCACTGCTCCCCTCTGGACCTTCAGGAGCACAGCTGTTGCAAAGGAAACACAACATAAAGGGGACCAAAGGAGAACCTTTACTTCAAGTAATTGACTGTATCTGTTGATTGTGTCAAGCAGTTGTGTAAATGGCCTTTCCTACCACACCTAATACTAGTCTTCCCCAGCCAGTCAGCCCTGCATGAGGGTGTGAATTCATGGCTCTCAAAAAAATTTAAAAAACAGCAAAATTATGTCTGAAGACAGCAAAAGGCTTGAGCTGTATTTAACTCCCATATTCTTTCTGGAGACTGAGAACACCCAGTATCATAATGGTGAGCTTACAGAGACCTGTCATAGGAATCACATCTGTGTTACTATCAAACTATATATTGTAATTGTTAGATTTTGTTTGTCTTGTGATTTCATTATATTGCTGTAATGCTCTGCAAAGTCAAAGTCCCAGGTAACATAAAATATTTACTAGAAAGTAAATTTGGAATTAAAAATTAAAACCTCCTTGTTTGGAATATTTAAAAGAACTTAGTACTGGATTCTGACGATTAGCAATATTTTATAAATATAAAAACAAGAGTCAATCTTGGAAAAAAAAAATCCAGAGCTAAAACACTATGTCTAACAGTGACAACAGGAAATAAAAAACTCCAAGAACCCAAACTCAATTACCCAATTATTGTATTTGACATGAATAGAAGTTGGGAAAAGGAAGAAAAAAAGAGGAGTATAACCCTATAACTCTACAACTCTATCTCTATAAATACTCTGGCTTGTCCATTATAATAAAAGCATTATTGTTAAAGTTTGAATTTTAAATTAAGGAAATTTGAATAATTCCATTTATGTACAGATACAATTTGACCAGCCTACAAAGTATTACTAGCATGGTGATTTGTGTCTTCAAATAATTGAAATGCATTATGCATGTCTGCACATGACACTTGCAGGTTTTCAGGAGATCAGTAAGAAGAGAATATTTACTGATTTGACATCTTTTAGTTTATTTCTTATAGCTAACAGTGGTAGATTCTATTAAATATTCAAATTTTTATTTAAATACATGTGTTTCTCTGAAACTGTTTAGGTTACTATTAATAATATTTAACATTTTGTTTTCCACTGTGTTTTCTGTTAATCAGACTTGCAGGCTGGACTGAACAGCCTTCATTTGAAAAAGAAAGATGCTTGAAACCCTTTTTTGAAAGAACATACTGTTAATCATTTGGTGTTTATCTTTGTTAGGATGTGTCATACTGGATTAAAAGCAAGTACCAAAAAATGAATAGTGAAGCCTCTACTCTGCCAAACAGCCAATATATGATGCCAGTCACTATCAAAGCAACCTGTGAATCTTGGACACATCTCTCCTAATCATAAAACAATTTGGTCTGGAGTCCTTTGAGAATGAATATATCCTTCATCCAGGTAAAAATATCAAATCCATAGATATTTTATGGGCTGTAAACAGTTGATGAATTAACTCCCTTGCATTTGGAAATGCTGCAGAAAGGCTCCCTTGCTTCTCTTGGAGCTTTCACAGATAACCCCTTTGCTTTTTAGTAATTCAAGGGAAAGTCTTTCTCTCATTGTACCACTGTGTAAGATACAGTGTGTTGAGGGGAAGTCTAATTAGATTTGACATTTTAATTGAAGAATGATAAATGCCCTCCACCAAATTGTGTAGAAACTGTTCACAGGTGGCTGCTTACATGATAGATTTTGTTCATGGCAGCCTCAAGGTATGCTTTGAAATTCTTTTTGGCTACAACTAAGAGAACTAAGTAAAATATTTTTTTCTTCATTTTGCCACTTCTCACTCTATTGTGAACGTTAAATACTCTTTGGCATTATCTTCATTATTAATCAGACAGTTACTTTTAATGCAAAAGCCATTTATTGGTATGTCTGTAATGGTTTATAAAGTTCATATTTGAAAAGAAAATCCAAATAGTGTGTAAGAATTAATAGGAATATTGTAGAAGAAATTATGGGGGAAAAGAATTTGTTTATTTTCAGTTGAAAGCAAATGTCCATGGAACATTTCTACTACAACGGTGTCATAAATACTTCTGTGCCTATTTTGTTAAAAAATGGAGGCAGAGCAGTTCTCTTCCTGATAAAAATGTCTCTGAATGACTGAGTCCTGTTTGTGAAACCTCTGTGTATTCTGCAAATAGTGACAACATTTCCACAGGCTAGCAGATCAGTTGTGACTATATTATATATTGTACTACATGTAACAATTAGAATTTTCCAACTAGTAATTAGCATATTCTGGGTTGGCTGGATCTAGTGTTTTAGAGTTGCCTCTGTCTTACAGTTTTTAAGTGCATCTCTTATGCTGAAAAAGTTCAAAAGTTACTTTGTATCACTAATAAATTAGGGGGCTAAATTAATAAATTATCAGAATGTCTGTGCTATTAACCTAAGGAATAACTGAGTATATCTATGTAGATCTAGTCATGGACAATTAGGGATATCTGTAGTTTCTGATTTAATCCATCTTACATTGGGTTCTCAATTAGGATATCACATTATGAAATTCATCACAGTGTAAATAAATAGATTCTATTTGTTAAACATTAGAAGCAAAAATGCATTGTAAAGGAATTCTATATTCCACAAAATATTTTCCAGTTCTGTTAAATAGTTTAATAGCCCAATACCTAAACAAAAAACATTTGCTTGAGACTGACAACGGCAATTATTCTGTTTATTGGCAAAGGTATGAGACATATATTTGGAACACAAGAAGGGTTTTGTATGAGCAATCACATGCATAATGAAAGCATTTTGAAATGAAGAATATTTGGGCACAGCAAAAAGTGACAGATAAAATGTTTGAGGTAAGTAATTTTGCTACAAATGACATCCTGCTTAAAGTGCATATAAATTATGACAATGATAAAACTAGCTGTCAAAGCCAGAAGCAAAAAAATGCTCCTCAAATGAAATTATCATATCTTTAACAGCTGTATCAAATGTGACTTAAAATTATAGTGGAAATGCTTAGTCATCACTTTTTAAGTGATGTATATCATTACTGTATAAACTTTCTTGCTTCATCCTTGCTAATGGAGATACAGCAGCAGGAGCCATGAAAAAATCCGAGCTAAAAACTTCTTCCATTTAGCAGCCCAGAAAAGTAAAGCAGTAAGAATTAAATTAGATTCACAAAAGTACTAATGAATTTTAAAATACAACATAAAGTACATGTGAACATCAAAGTCCAGGAGTGCAAGGGATGAAAATATATCATTTAGTTAAAGTCTGATTGTGACTGGCCTTCACCAGTAAAACTTCTTCATCAGTAAAGCTTCTTCTGGATCACAATGTATATGGTTTTAGGCTTTAAGTCCTGCCAAAGATTGCTACCTGCATTCATCTAGGTGCTATGTGTTAATTCCAACACATCTGTGTGGTTCTGCATTTTTGTGCAAAGCCAAGCAAACTCATGCTTAAACTACATCAAACCCACACTCAATAGCATAATTCTGTCATAGCTCTTCTCAAGAAAAAAACATTGTGGTAGAACGTGTTGCCTTCTCAGCATACAACACCTTACTCCTGCAATGTTCCCAAGAGAGACCTCAATTCTATTCTTCCAGCACCTGTGAGGAATCAAAATTTTTCGACTTTGTCTTGCAACATCCTTTCATAAAGAAATATTTTCAAGAAATATAGGATCCTGTAGAGTTCCTGTGTATCTGAGAATAATGGCAAAGTCATGACATGGTTGAGTTGGAAGGAACCTTAAAGACTGTCTAGTTCCAATTCCCTGCCATGGACAAGGGCATCTTTCACTAGACCCACTTGCTCAAAGCCACACCCAACCTAGCCTTGAGCACTTCCAAGCATGGAGCATCCACAGCCTCTCTGGGAAACTTCATAGTAAACAATTTCATACTACTATCTAATGTAAAACTGCCATTTTCAGTTTAAGGCCGTTCATCCCCCTTGCCCTGTAGGTAGGTAGCTAGTAACCTCCTCTTTTCAAGAGTCTCTTTTTGTAGGCCCCATTTAGGTACTGGAATGTGCTGTAAGGTCTACCCAGAGCCTTCTTTTCTCCAGGCTGAACAACCCAAACTTTCTCAGCTTGTCATCAAAGGAGAGGTACTCCACTCCTCTGACCATCTTTGTGGTTTCCTCTGGACTCCCTCCAACAGGTTCACATCCTTATTTTGGGGTCTACAGAGTTGTATGCAGCACTCTAGATGGGATGTCACAAGAGAGGAGGGTC
Organism: Poecile atricapillus; assembly: GCF_030490865.1. Classification (NCBI taxonomy): domain Eukaryota; kingdom Metazoa; phylum Chordata; class Aves; order Passeriformes; family Paridae; genus Poecile; species Poecile atricapillus. The sequence continues at coordinate 58,349,858 of NC_081289.1, read as the reverse complement.
AGGATCACCTTCCTCCACCTGCTGCCCATGCTTCTTTTGCTGCAGTCCAGGATACAATTGCCCTTTAAAGCTGAAAGCCCACATTGTCAGCTTATGTCCAACTTTTCTTTCAACAGTATACCAAAGTCCTTCTTTGTGGGATTGCTCTCCATCCATTCTTTCCCCATTCCATATTGATATTGTGTCCTGCCCCAACCCAGACAGCGGGCTTTGAACTTGGCCTTCTATATCTTCATGGCATTTGCACAGCCTTCTCCTCAAGCTTGTCGAGGTACTTGTAGGCAATATCTCTTTCTGTAAGAGAAAACTGAAACACTCAGCTGGGTGTTATAGGATAGCCTTCTGAGATACACTCAATTCCACTATATCTAATTTTTTTTCTCCCCAAATCCAAGGACTTGGAGGTGAATTGAAATTCTGGGGCAAGGAAGACTTATTCTTTGTAGAACAGGACGAAATCAGGTAGTACTTGAGAAAACAGACCATGCATAAATCCATGTGTCCTGATGGGATGCTCCCATAAGTACCTGGGAAGCTGGTTGGCTTCTGACTGCTTGAATAGGGGGATTGAACAATATGAACTGCAAAGTTCCCTCCCAATATCAGCCATTCTATGGTTCTTAGATTCAGAGCCACGTAGATAAGAGTTGGAAAGAGGCAGGAAAGGTCTTTGAAAACTTTAAACTGTCACTTCCATTGCTCAGAATTTGAAAGGACGGAGAATCATCCAAGATGGTCTAAGAAAAACAGGGATTCACTTAATGAAAACAGAAAGGAAAACTATTCAAAATCAGCTAAGGCAGAAAAACTGGATAACAGGAACATATAATTTTTACATTGTGGTAGGAAATCTGGGACAAAGCAGTAATGTTTAAAAAATGTAAAAAAAAGGCCTGATTTTCCAATTGCTGTCTATAGTAAGTATTGGCATAGACACACATGTAATTCAATATTTGGAACTGAAGATAAATTTGCTTCAGAGTTAATTTATTTATTTTTCCTTTAATCAATTTTCATGGAAGATATGGAGAGAGTAATTTGGATTTGAGCTAGGAGGCTAGCTCCTTTCATTATGGCTTTGCAATTTATTTATTTCATAGTTTCACAAGTGATATACATTATTTTCAAAGACAATATGGTCTGGGAGTTTATTTTGCATATCTACGTATCTCTTGGGTTTTTCATCTTACATTAGATTATCTGCAGAACAATATCAGGAGTAATAATATTAATAATAACAATAGCAATAGCAACAGCAACAGCAATAATGTGTGGGAGAATCCATCTGAAACAAGACAACATAAATGTACTTTTTATAATTTGCTCATTGTAAAAAAAAAAAAAAGTAACCATAAAACATGGTATGTTTTCCAAGTCTCTCACAAACATCTCTGAGCAGCTTTGTTCATTTTCACATTATCCCAATGTTCCTATTATTATCTAATCCCAGACCTATTTGCTTAAAAGAATTTTGAAAACATCTGTTTTCTTCAGTGAATGTGAACCATCATGATTATGAAAATCCTTAGGTTCTGAGTCAGACTGGAGCCCTATGGTGATATAAAATCCATAAAAACAAAGTAGAAGTTTGCAACGGGTGTCTCCCATATAATACAATGTATAATTTTAAACCACTCTGCTTTTATGTTTCTTTTTCATCTTCCATTTGGAGATCATTGATAGTTCTAGTGATAGATCTAGTGAAAGACTGGGATTTTAATGTACTTTGTCCTGATAGAATATTATACTTGGGTGGATGCATAGCCTCTTAAACCTTTTAAAGGACATTTCAGATCTGACCAATCACTAGTAAAGCCCTCCTGGATATGTTTCAGAATTGTATCCTAAAGCAATATTACAGCAATTGCTTGTGAGTCAGCAATACTCACATACTTTAAAGGTTTAAGACTATACTTATAAAAAAATAATTTGACCCTTTCCTTGGATTTCATGTGATGCACATAGTTTTTAAAAATATATCTCTATATTTTTCAAGAGAAAAAGTCACCTTTATAAAATTTGTAGTGTAGTGGAATAGAAATTAAACTTTGAAATACCCAGAAGTTTGTATGAACCCAGAAATATGTTTTCTACAATTTCTATCTCTTTTTTTAAAGTGAACAGGCACAGAAAATTTATATTTCACTTTGGAAACATTTATCTTTAAAACATACCCTATCTAATGATTTTAACCAAGAATTCAATATCAAAATTTTAATACTCTGTCTGCAGTTGTTACTGAATTGCTTTAACTTTGTACAAGCCAGTGCCACTACAGTTATTCTTCCTGTTTCTACTCTGAGCATTAAAAAAGTTATTTTGCAGTAGTTTTCCAGGCACAGCCTGGAAAAAACTGCTGTTTGTAGATTGTCATATAATACCATATAGGAAGATTGAAGCAAGCACATAAGTTTCCATCAATATAATTTTTGTGTTTTCCACTTGTTTTTATGTACTTCATTATTATTTTAAACATCAACATTTTTAAGTGCTTCAGTTAATTTTGCATAAGTTACAAATTCAATGTCCTTTGGATAAACCTTTAAGTAAGATAATAGAAATCCTATTTTTACCATCAGTTATTGAAAAAAAAATATTTGTACATTTCATATATGGTTATCTTGCAATAATCAGAAATAATATTCACTCATCATAACACAAAGTTATTCCCAATTGAATTATATATTATAATCTTATTATCAAAGAACAATTTATAAAAGAATTGTCTAAATACTAAATTATTTGAGACAGGGAGAAAAAAAATAAGTATAACTACAAGATACTCATGAAAGAAAAAAAATCCTTTATGCAAGCATTTTATTTTACTCTTAGAAGCCTAGTGAAGAAGAGTATTCATGTGATTATCAATTATTTTCTAGCTTTTATTGTATTATTTCTCTACTCCAATGTTGTCCACTTGGTCTTAATTAGTAGCTCAGACACTAGGTACAAATTTTCATAGAAATTCTTATTCTATGATTATAGAAATTTATTATTTTTAGTAATAGCTATTATGGCACATTGTTTGAAATGATGACAAATAATAAAGGCACTGTAAAGTAATATATTTTAATCACTCATATTTCTGAATTTACTGTAAATGGTCTTGAGCTTTCTTTTCTATATATACCAAAGATGTCAGATAAGGTACCTGGTAGAAAGAAAATATATTGATCAATAAGAAGAGTTTCTATGGGTTTTCTTTTCATGTTTCTTGAATCATTTTTTTTAAAGAAAGTTCCTGTTCTACAGTTTGTCTCAAATATCATAACAGAGAGTTTGCAAGAGTGACAGCATGCAATAAACTTTATGCATCTCTTATGACAATGATATCTGAAAAATAATACTGACAAGAAATTATATTTCTAATTTCTACAATATACCTATGAATTATTACAGTGCAAAATATACGTGACGACTGGATAATAGTGGTTATTAGGATATTTAAAGCATTAGATATGAACTCTAGCCACATTCTTCTCTTCTTTGTGCTGACTAAACTGCCTTATAAGACAGCTATAGTTACATAGTTAAGACAGTTATAGTTATAGTTAATGTTCTTTAGAATGAAGGAAATAAAGGTAATTCATACGCTAATTAAAAAGACATGCATTTCTCTGGCCTTTTTAAAGTAAATTAATAAATCTAAAATTTCTTGTTTCATACTAAAAACCAGAACATAAACCACTTAGTTCTAGATGGTTCCCTTCTGTGGAAAAATGTGATTGTAAGGTGGCAAATGTCTCCAGACTTCTTTCAGTGTGATTTCTATCACTGAAACATAGAATATTGTCTCTATCATCATCCTTGCCCTGTATGGAACCTTCCCAAATCTTTTCACTCTCAGCAGAATCTAAGGGAATGCCATATACTTCCTTGGAGACCCTCCAGCCTGAAGAGCAGACCAATAAGCCTCAAGAGTTTTAACCATAATTGCCGTAATCTAAAAAAGTCTAGAAAAACAGTCTTCTATTTTGCCATATCTAGAAAAAATAGTCTTCATGTGATTCTGCCAAAAACTTCTGCAAAGAGATAGAGAAAATAAAGAAAAAGGGAAGCAGAGACCTGTTGTGTTCATCAAGCAGTATAAACTTACATGTTAGACATCTTTCTTCTGGTATCAATCCAAGGAATATGAGTCTAATAAGTCCTGTGTATCATTTTTCTTTACCACCCATCTTCTTCAGCACTATTCTTTCTTACATTTTATGATACTTACAAATTAGATTTTTAAAAAAGTTCCATAAAGTTTTCAGAAAATAAGAGATCAGCAACAGTCTGAATGTATGGGTTTGGTCATTGGAGATGCCTTGGAATATTTCAAATGCCTGTACAGGGATGACGACTTAAAGTAGACAAGATATGGCCTAAAGCAGACGTATTTTCAATCTCAGTTTTGGGTCTAGGATGACTATATTAATTTTGATTTGAGATTAATCATAGATGAAATATAAATGAGAACATGTGCTACTAAAATGGTATGTATAAACTTGTAGCAAGAGACATTTAGAAGTAATTTTTAAACTGGTGAAGATTCAGCAATTAGTTTGATGGGATAGAAATACTATATTAGATTCTTGAAATAATACTTCAATCAGTTATATAATTACAATTTCTTATCAAGATCATTCTTGTCCTCTGGAACATAATTTAGCAGAATAATGTTTAGATTGTGGTAATTAATGCTTTCAGACAAAAATATAATTTCATATAAGATAGGGAATAAAATTGAACTTTCTGCTCTACAGCATCATTACATCCATGTTGTGGTAAATTCAGTGCTTTGAATCCATTAACTTTTCATTGTGTAGTGTTATCATCCACTGCTAAAGATTAGCTACTGACACATTTATCAAAGGATGATAAATGAGCTGTCCTTTCAGATGTCTGATTATCTGACCTTTATTCAGTTAAAAGCACAAGGGGCTGACAGTGTTAAGTGCTTGCTAGTTTAGAATGAAATTGAAGCTAGGAAATGAATGTTTGGTATTCTCTTCAATAACACAAATTTATTCCATCAATTTATTTTTAGAGTAAAGAAAACAAAATTTATTATAAAGCTTTGTAGAAACCACCCATTTCCATAGAATTTTTTTTTTAATCATTATTTCATGAACAGTTCTTAATTCTAAAAGTTGCATTTAAAGAGGTTTTATCATTATCTACTTGGCTGTAGATAGTGAGGCAAAACACACATATATGCAGAATACTTTCAAGTATCTACCAAAAATGTGCTGACTTTTATCTATTTCTATGACTTCCAGACAGCTGCTGTCAATGACCACAATTCTAGAAATCTTCATCATTTAACTATAGAGTAAATTCACTAACTTCAGATGAATAATTTTAAATGTTTATTAAAATTAGTCTGCACTTGCATAAGCTGTGAGTGATGAAGTGAGAAGCTGAGATGAAACTTTTAGATTGCATAAAACATGTACAAAAAATAGTCAGTGTTAAATAAAACACCAAAATTTGTTTTGACATTCCAAATGAGATAAACTTTGCTGGAAATTAGAGCTCTAAGCTTCCAGTTTAATGTGATTTTGCACATGTCCAGAGACCCTCTGGAAATAGATGTTCCCCAGCTAAGCTCTGTGTTAAATACTGTCATTGGTGTGAGTCTCAAGTATAGTACTGGGTTAGGAAAAGCCAATATAGCTTCTTGCAAAAATATATCTATTAAGTCCAGCCATCTGCCTTGGCTGCTGCTCATCTCTGAAGCAAAAGAATGGGTAGACAAAGTGGTAATAATCTCCAAACAATGAGATTTATGCAGATGCATCCTTGGTATAAAAAGCTTCAAATTAAAAAGCAATATACAGTTGATAAATATATCCTCCTTCCAAGCTGACTGGACATGTACTTAACTAGTCCTTAACTAGCAGTCAAGATATTGAGATTGTTAGCATTAGAATAAGCCAATGTTCTTATCATCATGACTTTCTACCATCAATAAATCACTTCAGGATTAGGGCAAATTCATCTATTTTCACTGTCAGGAGTGTAAGAAAACAAAGAACACTTCTCTTTAAAAATATGAAACTGTCCTGATACTTTTCTAATTTATTTTTCTTATCTTGGGAATAAACACTAAAACTTTAGAAGATGTGTAGCTAATATGGGGGGGTTTAAGACTACAAATGGATGAAGGCACAGCTGAAATGTTGCTTATTGCAAGAATTCTTTTCCTGAGGACAGATCAGTCCAAGGAATCACATCCTTGAATTTCTAATGTATGAATGACTGTTATTAAATTGGTACACCTTTTCCAAGCCTTCTTTTTAAGTTGTCCCATTTCAGCCAAAATGTAGTTCTGCTCCAATACAGTCATTGGCAACATGACAGTGAAGATTAAATTAATTTCTCTCCCTTTACTTACTCTGTTCTGGGCTAGTTATTCTTGTCTGGTTTTGTACTAGGATCTTATAGAGCGATGCCACGACAATAGTTAAACTTTTAGATGTCAATGTATATTTAAAGTTGGTCATCTGAGCTTCTTTTCCTGTAAATGTCTAGTTGTCAGAATGTCTTCCTCTTCTGTGACAGCTACTGTTTCGCAGTACATGCCTAGCTCCATAAATTAAATTTTATTACAGATTAGGCCAGGCTGAGTGAAGGATTTAAATCTTCCAGATTTAGCTTTCTACACATGTTCAAGTCCTTACCACTGGTCAATCTATTCCATAGGTCTAGACAAAGATTCAGCATCTGTCAGGTGCCCAGCTAAAAGGCTCACTAAACTCCCTCCACTAGATTTCTATTCACTGTAAAACAAAGCTTAAACCTCAGACATATCTCTGGGTACTGATGTCTAGACACATGCATCTAAATGTCTTCATGTCAGATTAAACCATAACCTGAGATTTTTAATTACACATAGTAAAGACATTTTTAAAGTGTCTTTAAAGTTACACATTTTAAAGACACATAGTATTGTTTTTATATGTACACGTATATTCTTGCTGTCTCTCCCAAAGGATATAGGTTGGCTGTAGGGTTTCATTGTGCTTCACATCCAGCTCTACAGGTATTATACAGAGTTATCAAGAGCACTGGAAACTGATTCAGTAAATTACTCAAAAAAGTGACTGTTTAGGTAGCCAAAGTAAGACAGGATGAAACCCAACTTTGCTTTCAAATTATTAATTCTTTAAAGCAGAATTGATTGCCAAAAATGGGACACAAGTTCTCACTAAAATTTGAAAAAAAAAAAATTTCATTTTAATTACAATAAGAACTCTCTTCTACAACTAGTTTCAAACAAACGAATCTACATTTAGAAAATAACTGTTTTCCCCAGAAACTGTCCACTTACCACACCATTCACTGAACCTGCAAGTCATTATATCTGGCTTTTGTTCACTTTTCCTGAAAGCAGAATACATACGGATTTTGAAGTAAGAATGGCATTGGATGAAATAACAACAATCATTACTTTAATTATTTGTCTTTTATCACAAAGTTACCTCAAGTTACCTTCTTTCTTCTTAACTCATCTTGCTTAATTTTATTTATTTATTTAGCATCAAACCTAATTTTTTTTTCTTCTGTTTCCAAAGCATCAGATGCTTTCTCTTTAAAAGCTCTTCAATGTTGAATTTACTGATCTTTTGACACTGCTATTTGAAGGTTAGCAGGGCACCTTAATATGATTGCTCACCTCTAGTCTGCATAGGTTAAAGGAAAATCAACAATAGGAAATCTTTAGAAATCTGATAGAAATATTTCATTGTTGAAATATTCAGAATGTTCAGATATGATCTCTTGATTTGATTAGAGCATTTCCCTGCCCCTCATTCTCTCTCTCATATGAGTTATGTGGCTGAGTCATATTTTCATGGCACCTTCATTTCAACATTGTAGATGTCTTTATAAGTTTGCAAGATTAGAATGGATACTTTCCTCTTCCTTTAACCATCTGGATGACAGTGGTGTCATGAGTAATACCTTTTAGTGACAGTCAAGTATATTAGTCTGTTTCCATTCCAGCAGACTAGCTGACAATCCATCATAATCTAATATTCTCTTGGGAAATTCATAGGGATTATCTGTCAAAATTTTGATAACATTTAAGAACTTAATTACAATACTTAAGTGTATTTATTGATTTGAATATTTTTTTTAAACTCTTTCCAAATTGTAAACATGGTTTTTAATCCTTTCCTTATCTTTCGCAGTTTTCAGCCTCATAAAATTAGAGAGGCAAAATAAAAGGACTACTTATTTAATTTCTGAGTTTACTAATGAAAATAATTAGTAAATGTTGTCCAATACAGACAAGCAGAAAATGTCACCTTATTCATCCTCAGGTGGCAAAGGACCCCTTCATAACTGTATGGTATGTTTTTCCAGCTAGTCTTGCACCCATTTATGAATGTGCATCCTACAATTTTCACTTACTTCTCTTACAGATATCAAGTACAGCTTTCTCAAAATCTTTTCCATGAATACAGCATGTAATATTTCCTAACTCTCAACTCTCAAGCTTGCCAGTCTAACACAGAACAAAATGAAATTGTATTAACATGTTTGTTTCTGATGAATCCATACTGATGGATACTGAATTTATTTCCTGTGAATGGGCACATTTTTTTCATATATTTCTGAGGATAACAGGAAAAATGAGTCAGCCTCCTTCCATTTTATCAACAAATACAATTTTTTTAGAATTTCACCCATTTTTCATCATTTCTTCCGGAATAAATGTTTACATCCTCCTACAAGCAGTTTATTAAATGTTTCAGTAGATTTTTGCATTTAGAAGCGATCTAAATTGTGACATTATTCCGTAATCTGTTTTTCTGTACTTGCCTCTCTGTGACTGCTATCAATGGCACTATATACCTCTGTGCAATAAGAATTATATTCTTTTCATTATATTTTTGTTCAATAAGGTTCCATATCTTTCTCTAGCTTAAACTTTATTTTGATTCAGTTAATATTTTTTCAGTTAATAAGAGGAAGGTTCTTATTAGTCTCACAAAACATCCCGGTGTGAAGCACTTGTAATGAAAATAATTCTCAATAGAAAATAAAAAAAAAAAAAATTGAATAAAAACTGATAATATGGAATCATTGAAAGACTAGAAGAAACAGAGGTTTCAATGAGCAAAATGAGAAAAACTTTGAAATATCTGCTCTAGAGAATGATACTATCAAACCCATTTTTATACTATGCTGTTCTGTGGTCTAAATATAAGCAACTAACTCCATTTAAATAATTGGGGAAATAGCATTCAGAGAGCTAAAATAACACAATAAAAGAAAATTATTATTAGTATGACAGAACAAGGCATTGGGATATTTTCAATGTCTGGTACATTGGTGTGATGTAAACCAGGCAAATACAGATTTATCTGTGCAAAACAGATAAATGAACACAATATGGGAAAGTAACTTTGACCAAGATCTAGCAAGTCCAATAAGATTAAAAATACCTATACCTCTACAAAACAACACTGTACTTGCAATCTAGTGCACAGGCTGTTCAATACAGGAGAGCAAGGGAAAATAGAATTCATTGCTGAAAATGAACAGGTGTGGGAATGGATACATGGGAGAGCAACTATTACACACAGGAAAAGAAGATAAATCTCTTTTGAAAAAAAAAAGTAAAAATAAAACCAGTGGAGGATTACTCAGCATTGGGGTGACTGATTTCAGTAAGCTGAAACAGTAATAACTGATAATTGTTCCTGGAATAACATGACTTAAGAGAGGTCTGTCCAGGTGAAGGGATTGGCAGGGATAAACTGTAGTTGCTATAGGTGTCTATGGTGCTTTAATCCAGATTTTGTTATGGGGAAAAGGCAATACATCTTCTGTGTGGAACTAAGAATTTATTGTTAATTAGTTTTAACATTGTAACAGCCCATGTTACCTACTACAGAACAGTCTCATTAATTATAGAATCATTGGATAGCTCAAGTTGGAAGTGGCACATAAGCATCATAGAATCTAATTGTCCGCTTCTGCTCTCTTTAGAGATGGTTCAAAAAAGGTGACCAGCACTCATTTATAGCAATACCTACAAAAGCACATTCCTAGAAAACCTTACTAATTGGCTCCCTCAGCAGTTTGAATTCTCCTCTCACTTTATCAGGACAAAGTTTTGCTGGCAGTTTTTTAAATATTGCTACACAAACTTCCTATTACATAGCTTTTAGATAAATATACATCTTTTATGTTTTCTAGTGCTGTGCTCATCCCTTCAGTGCCCCTTCAAGTCCAGAAAAGGATAAGAATGATTAAAGAATTAGAGCTTAAATAGAAGCTCAAACTTTTCCTCTGCCCAGTCCAGTCTAGAATTCATTTAAGGAAGAAGACTTCACAAAACCTCTGGGAAACGTATTCCTGTCTTCAGCCACCATCATTATATCTTCTTGGTTTTGCTGTAAATGAGCTAAAGATAAATAAAATACAAATACACCAAATGTTGGAAAAGTAAATGATTCCTAAAGAAAATACAATCATGTGTTCTTTTTAATGTAGCTAGAATTCATATATGTTGATGTATAGGTGATGATGCTAAATTTTTCCACATCTTTTTACTCCTCAGTAAGAAATCAGGTGTTTCTGTTGCTCCAGTAGTGGACTGTAGTTCAGAGTATCACAGACTTTTTTTTGTTTTAGAAATACCTCACGGAGGCAATCAGCTTTATTTTGCAAAGTAGGCACCCATACAGATTCTGTAATGTGACCTCTTGGGGAAGACAAAGCAATGGGTTAACATCCTCTTCTCTTTGCTAGTAAGGCAGCATCTCCTTGCCTATGGCCAGAGTTAGAATACAGGCAAGTGTAGGACTAAGAAGTTTTTACCTATCTGTGCTTGCAAGCAAAGAACAATGGGTATGAAATAAGTATATTATCCTAACACCTGTGCTGCTCTGAGACACCTAGCACTGGTCTACTGTTCCTTTCACTCACTTAGGGTATACACAGATGCCTTTCAGGGTGCTTATTGTGAGTCCTCAAGACAAGAGGATGCTGTGCACTCTGGATCTTCACTTAATGAGGCTGCCCCCACAAGCTTACTATACAGAGCTGGAGCCAATCTGACACTGAAAGCCCCTTCTGCAACCCTAACTTATTTTCAGGGTTCCACCACTATTACTCTTTGACTTCTGAACATCTTAGCATAGTAGAGATTGAAAGATCAAAAATAATTAAGAGCTATCCTCATAAAAACAGATTTTGGTTAATGTTCCTCAGGGCCTTTGAGAATATTTTGATCTTAGTAGTTTATTCATTTGAACTTATTCAAGATTTTAAAATTCATTAACTAAGATACAGTATTATGTTAAGGTAGGTTCTTTTATCATCCCAGTTGTCACTGGATAAAATAAAGTGTTTGTCCCTTAATACACAATAACTGTGCAGAGGGGAATTAAGTAGAATTTTATATCCAGTTAAAATTATAGGTGGAACTTAAGCAGTCCAGACATAATTGTCTAGGATGGAGTTTTGCCAAAATAAAGAATTTTGCTCTCGATGAAATGTCCTTTGGATCTCTAAAGATCACTTTTGCTCATGCATTTTGGTTTAAACCTTACCGGACAGATGGTATTGCCGATACAGAAAAATCCACATAATCAGTTTAATAGCTGGTCAACAGGGAGGGTCGTGCTTATGAATTCTGTTGTGCATTTACCATGGCAGACTGCTAGGTGCCCATCAAGATGCTCCCTCACTCCCTTTCCTCAGAGGGATGGGAGAGAAAATAAGATTTAAAAACTCATTGTCTGAGATAAAGGCAGTTAAATAAAGGCAAGCAGAGACTGTGTGTGGAAGCAGAGAAAACCAAAAATGTACATTTTCTACTTCCTATCAGCAAGCAAAGCCCAGCCATTCCTTGGAAGTAGCACCTCAGTATGCACAGTAGTGGTTTTAGAAGAAAAACACCTCAATGAATGTATCCCTCTCCCTTTCTTTCAGATTTTATTGCATAAACATGATGGTTTGAACATGTGCTCAACAAATTAAAAATATGGGGGGGGGGGGGGGTGTCAATATAATTTGCATGATACTGTCACTCTTGAAGTTTTATCATTTATGTACTGGTTTTAGTATTCACTTACTTCAAATTGCTACCTAACAGTGTTAGGCAGGTTAGATAAAATAGTTCTGTGCAGTTCCTGCATCAAATTCAATTTAAAATGCTATGGTGAAAACTGATAGACTATTCTTTCTAATCACAAACCTTAGTTAAAGTAGAATATCTTTGTATTAAAATATTTGCTTTATTTGAGACCTCAGAAAAACAATTACTTCTAATTAGTAAAGATGACAAATTATCCCCAACTTTCCTCCTTTGTATTTATGCAGGACCTTTCAATACAATTTATCTCATTAGACTGTGGAAGGCTGCTGATTCAAGTGGTCTTCTGGAAGTAATTAATGGGGATCTGTTCAATAAAATGTGACCTCAAATTTTGTCATTTAAGGCTTTTGAAACCTCTGGGGACACAGAAGACAAGCCTGTAAACTAGACTGCACACATACAAACAATGCATTGCAGTAGCAGTGTGGTGCAGAAAGATAGCAAGCATATCTGATGGCCTGAATATGATCAATTCTGGCCCAGGCAGGTAGGCAGATAAGATACTTACATTTAAAATGCTAGAAGTTTAGAAAATTGTCTCTAATAGACTTTGCCTTATATTTTTTTTCTCTTTTCAAAACACAGTCTTGGTAATTACCTAAGATTTAATCCTGAAATTAAAAAAATAAAAATAAAATTATGAGGCATTTATATGGAAAATATAAGGGAAAATACAGAAAATAAAATTTGCATTCATAAAAATCCCCTGCAGAAATCAATAATGCTCAGGGAAAAATTATAAAAAGTCTAAGGACATATATTATTGGTGGAATGTCTAAGCCATTAAGGATAATAAATATGATATGGAAACTGCCTTAACAGGTAGATATTGAAACAGGGAAAAAACAAATACAGTTCAGTGTTTGTCTTATTACTATAGTACCACAAAACTGTGATGTTCAGTTCTTTAGAAGTTTTCACATGGATATTCATAGCAGAATCTTATGTTGAAATTCCTGTTTGTAGATGCAATCATAATTTTAGGGTTTTTAATAGAATTTAAATATATTTCCTAAGATAAATGGGTAACTGTATAAATACACAAAGAAAAAAGTTTCAGGTATGTGAGAGCTAACTTCTGCCTAACCCTTTTATCCTGTAGTTTCTTGAATTATCTTGATTTTCTGTGCTGTCGCTAGGTCAAAGTTTAAAGGGTATCAGAATATTCCAGAAACGTATCAAATTTTATCATTTCCATCATAGTACTGCCATTGGCAATGCCTCCTGGTCTTTGGCCTATTTCATCTTCTCTTGCATTTGTAAAAGTTGCTCTGTGGCTTATAAAAAGTTCATAAAAGTATATTATTCTTATAACAATGTTCTTTATACTTTTTTTTCCTTTGGTTAGAACCAGTCTCTTCTGTCACCCTACGATTCCTCACAGACCAAGGCAATACAGCTTGCTACATTGCAGCTCTGTAAAAATGATGTTGCCATTTTCTTGTACACAATGATATGTACTCCTGACCTGAGAATGCAGTGTCAGGGCAGGCCTGGGCTCACACTTGCTGAATCTGAGCTTGAGCTGGTTTCAGTGTCAGCCTAACGTAACCAAATCCCTGTTGCCTCCTCTGTCTGAGCTTGGGCTGTGCCACTGCAACCAACATTGTTAAAGTAACTTTATTGTTGAGCAATAACCCTCACAAATATGTTTGAGGTTCTCAAGGGTTATGTTTGTTGTGTATACAATAGCATGTTGTTAATAGGTAACCAAGATCTATTGGCAGAGGGATTATTTTAGCCTGGTTAAAGAGTTTCACCAAACTGTGACAGTGCTTTGGTGCTTCACTGCTTCACTGAGAGCTAATTGGCATGTCCCTTCACTTCACCATTGCACCATAGAGATTTAATTGTGTTGTAATTGTCTTGCTAAGCACAACTGATTGATGGGAATACAATTCTGGATACAGTTCATCTCTGATTTTAGTTCAGAGCTTTGATCTACTTACCTGTTTGTGTAACAAAGGTCAGCAAAGCCTGACTAAATACACATGAAGTAGTGAACCTGCTTTCTAAAAAATCATTATTTTTGGTAAGTAGGTATATGTATATGGATCTTTATATTTCCTAATTACTACTAAGATGCTCCAGAAATACAAATCAAATTAAGTTCTGATAATTGCAGTGGGTTTAAATGTTGTTTTTATTTTTTTTATTTTTTTTTTTATTTTTTTTTTTAAGTTAAAACAAGAACCCAAAAAGAACCAACTGGAATTTCAAATATTACTCATCAGTCTTTTTTCTAATTTATTTGAATAGATTATTATTGCTTGTCCAGGACTGAATTATTTGCTTTCTTGTTTGTACTGCAGTTACTGTGACCATGAAATTAATAAAATTTAAAAAAAAAAGAAATCACAGATAATGATATGTTTCTATTAAAACAAATTTATATTGTTTTAGAGCAGATGTCTCTATTAACACTTAGTAAGAAAAATTGTCTTTTAGAATTAATTTTGAATTCTGTCAGAGATCCTGAAGTGTAACATTCACAGCCATTGGTGTTTTCTCAGCACATTAAGCTTTTATGAAAGTAAAAGTTAATTACATGTGATGACTAAACTGCAAGGATCATAATCAGCTGAACTGAATGGCTGCACATCAGTAATTAAATGTCATTTCAGTTCATTGTACTGAGTCTTAAGCCCTACTCTTAAAAAGCTGTAGGTATTGGAATTTATTATATCAATAGGACCATTTCTTCAGAATGGAGCAGTATACAAAATATACTAAGTGGAAACCATAATTATGGGTTAGTTTTGGCATTTATTCATTAAGCAGGTTAACCTTTTTTAGAGTTTGTCTATGGAGAAGAGATTGTAACCTGGTTAGATCTTTTTTCCTTTTTATCCTGGCTTTAATGTGGGGGTAGGGAAGGGAATGTTTAGATTTTGCTTTTCTCTGTACGTGATTTTTTTTTCTCTCTCTCTCTTTTTACATCTTGAAAAGATCCAAAAATTCCCTGCACATCATTTAGATTGCAGAATATACAAAAATAAATGTCCACATCCATCTCTGCATACGGTTTGTTTTGACTGATGGCATATCAGAGTTAAGATTTTATACAACGAAGGTTCTGTCTTGTGTAGAACAAAACACACAGCTTCACCACAAAGAGATGTTCTTGGTCTGCATTGCTATGCAGAACTTGTCAGCTTTAGAGGGCGTGGGAGGTGAAACTACTTCTCTACAACTTCACTACTAGCTCTGCATTTTAGTTGCTTGAAAAACCTGTTCCTATATCCTCTACCCAAAAAGTGTAGGTAGCCAAAATGTATAGATTTAAAAGCAACTGAGTCTTCTTGTGAGAAGATTAGAATATTTAACATTAATTTTCTCGTTTTCTACTTTGAAGAACATGCAGAGTATTTTAAAACACATAAAGCAGGCACCCATAAACTAATTTATATGTTCTAAATGTCCTTTCTGAAGTATGTCTGTTGACTATTGAGGCAATTTTTTGTGCTTTTTGTTAGACCTAAGTTCAGCACCTAAATTTATGGCACAGACATTTTTCTTACTCACCTAACTCAAAATTCAGGCTGCAAAATTATTTTTTATCTGTTTTTAGCCTAAAGACATTTAACTAATTTTTACTAAGTCTTTGAAAAATGTTAGTTACTAAAATCTTTAAAATGCCATTCTATAATTTCAGTGCATAAAAGATAAACTGTAATTGCTTTTATGTACTACATTTTGGTTTTGCTTAGCTGGATCGAGCATCCTACTACCTTATGTTACCATTTCTTCTCTTGCATTCACCACCTGAGACAATACTGGCCATTGCCAGTATCAGAGGAATCCAGGTCCAGCACAAACAGATGGTCAGATTGTAAGAAAGCCAAATTTGGAGGACTTGTCGGAAGCGTATTCCTTTTTTGTTAGGTTTTTTTAGTTCATAGACATACTTTGACATTCAAAGGCCTCATAAAACTCAGTAGAAATCTCAAACAAACATATGAAAATAGTGACGTGTGTCTTATACAGAATCAAAATAGATATGTTTACATTCTCCATGTTTCTGTCTAAACTGACCTGAAAAAGAGTACAAATAAAATTTCACTATGCTTGTGCTTACAACTTCCTTTCTTTCTGATAGGGTAAATTTTAATTATACATTCTAAATATAAGATAGGAATCAGATATTTGTAAAATTGATTTTGCTCAATAGAGTGCCACTTATTAGTTGGAATACCTGTCTGTATTTCCTGGTGTGTCATATATGTAAAATAAGGAACATCACTAAATATCAAAAAACAGTAGGCTTATTGGTAAAAAAGTCACATTCTTTTCTATTAGTACAACTAGCACATAACAAGTTATGATTGAATAACTTGTTAATCCACAGGAATATATTTGATGAGGTTTTTTTCTGTTCTATATTTCTGTTGCAAATGCAATGCATTTCTGTTTATATTAGGCAAATTCATAGCAATATAGATGCATAATTATATTACTTCTACATATGAAAAAAAACTTAAACAGAATAACAACTTTTGCCACGCTCTATTTGTCTAGTTTTCTTTGCTTCATTGTCAAAGACAGTGAACTAAAGCTGATGAAAATATTCCTGCATTAAGGGCATGCAATTGAGTCATGCCACTTACAACTCAGTCTTCGGAAATGGGATGCTGATATCAGTACAAGAAAGAGAAGTATATTTTCCTTTCATGTTAACAGAGGCATGGCTTAGTATCAGTATAACATATCAGATTGACCACATTTGCATACACTCTTCTGAAGAGGCATAGCTGCATTTAGTTTGGGGATTTTTTTATTATCATGTAAGCAATCTAAAGATTATTCCACCTATACTGTCAATAACAGATATCTACAACCAGCTGTACCACAATTCTATACATTTAATTTATGCCCTAAAATAGACTTAACCCAACAATTAAAGTTGTATTGATTAATAACTGCACATTTTTAATTTACGTTTATACCTCTGTAATCATCCTGTGAATTTTGTTTCAAATTACCAACTTGTAATTCTGCTATAGTCTGCTGTTTTTTCAAAGATTCTAAAGATGTCTTCATGATTATGGGGACACAACTAGTGTTTCATCAGTACAACCTAGTTTCCCTTGTGTCCTTTTTCACTTTGCAAAAGTAACGCTTGACAGAAATTGATCACAAGGAAAAGATGAACAACCTGACAGAAGGAATACCTGTTTACAGGTATTGATTACATTTATAATCTTACATTAATATCATTGGTATCAAAAGTAGTTTTCAAAAAAATGATTAGGTATTCCTAAACTCTTAATGTTTGTGTTTAAAAAGAGAAAATGACAACTTCTTGTTGGCAGACCTAAAGCCTGCTCCTGACTCCTCAGGTCTTGGATAAGTGAATAATTCTTGCTTTGAAGAAATTAAAAGATGTTTGAATGCATGAATTTCTCCAAGACCTGTAGTCAGTACAAATTAAGATGACTCAAGGATCCCTGAAATTCTTAATACAAAATTGCAATTTATATTGCCTTTGTATGTTCCTCAGTCTTCTAGAAACAAGAGTGAAGACCATAAGAAAAATGAAAGAGTTTACCAGTTATTATAAATATATATGTAGGCAGAACTTAGTCATAGGTAATTCTAGATGAACTCCTTTACCCAATCTAAAGCAATCTTTGATGAGCTGACCTCCATGAAATCAACCTTCAGTTTGTATTTCTGGAATATTTGCTATGTAAAATAAAGATTAACCCTTTCCAATTCTAATGTAGTAATTTCAATGTATATTACTGTTATGCTATTCCAAATCTTATGCATGTCACTGGGTTTGTGCTAGATTTGGTTCTTAAAGATTTTTCTTCCCCCTTTCCTCTCTCTATCCTAATCTATCTCTAGATTTCTTTCTCCCCTCTTTCTCTATCCCTCTCTCTTTGAGATTTTTAATCAGTATTCAGTAGATTTTTAACTACAAAACAATTTTGTAGATGCTTAAAATGGGTAGGATGTGTTCTGAGATGCAGAAGCCTGAAACACAAGATTACTTGCTACAATGGTAATAGCTGAAGAATGAGCTCATTATTTGAAAGCACTGTGACGAGAATTAGCCCTTTTATCCCAGAGATTTTCACACACACTATTCACATTCTTGTTGTTCTCTTAGAATATAAAGATGTCAAGGTCTCCCTTCAGATAAAGTCAAAATCCTAAACCACAATGCCCCCAGACAAATGGTCTCATCCTCTTAGATACTATATGGTTTTTATTCTGACACTTGTAAAGATTTCTACTATCTGGAGAATAAGAATATAAAAAAGTGACAGAATGAAACACAAAATAAAAGTGAAAATCAATACCTTATATTTATATATAAGAAAGAAAAATGAGTAACATAGCTTTCTTTCACCTAACATACAGGCCCAATGTTATATTTAAAAATAAAATAGCTCAATATTCTTTGAGCATTACTGAAGACTAAATGCATTTCTTCCCGAGCAAGGAGAAAAAGATAAAATAAAAAAGTAAATAATTGTATAAATTATATAGGCTGGATGGCCCACATAGCTGGTAACCAGATAGAGCATTACACCTCTAGGTCACTTCTCCACAACTGATCTGATACGGTTGTGACAGAAATTGTTAGCCTCTGACAGATTTTCAATGCCCTGAGTGAAATGAGTTACTGGGCTTAGTCTCAGTTCTAATGGCTGAAAATCCACATTGCAAATGACATTAACTGGCCCCTTGGTGTGGTAATACAAGCAGAAAGGCCAATGCCTAAATTCTCTGGAAGACTTAAAAAGAGATATCATCCCCCGGGAAATGGTCAGTCACAGTAAGTCTTAAGGTCTATTGGCAGAAAGCAGTAGTCAGAGAGCTGGGTTTTCTTTGGAGAAATGTGCACCTAGTGGAAATGATGTTTGAATATTAACATTAATATTAAGTAATATCGCTAAAGCTCTAAGCCGTGAGATCCCTCCATGTAAGTCCTTGAAGAAGGGAAAATAGCTCTCCTGAAGTCCAGCTCTGTAATCCTACTTTTCACCTTGCTTTTCTCTATGTAGAAGTCTTACTCCACCATCTTATGTTCACTGCAGTCAAGGATACACCCAGCCTTTTCATCCCTGAGTCCTTTTCTGTGCACTTTTAGTTACAACAAAAATAGAAAACAAAAAGACATTCCAAATAGTAATCTTATTATTTTGCGATGGCACTGATAGTTTGATTCTCACAGAACGGTTCAGTTTAGCTTCCCACTTTTCTTTCCCTCCACCTTGTTTATATGCCCTCAGCAAGTCATGCAAGAGGAAGTATTCCTCCTTTCAGAGAGTAGACTAATGGTATTACTGTAAAACTTAACCAATAGTCTGAATTTTATTATCAAAAGAATAAAAAAATATACTTTTATAAATAGCTGTCTGTTTTCTGACATTAAAAGACTCCATGGTTTCTGTCTATAGCCAGTATACAGTACTCTTGGACTTTCTTGTTGTTAGCTGGTCAAACTGTATCCTAATATGTAGTTTAGCAGTTGTTAGAGATAAATCAGGCATGTTTGACAGATGCTACATCTAATTAGACTGTAAAACTGTTAAATATATTCCTCTGTGATGGTCCATTAGGAACATGGCTATGAAGAAGTTACTGATCCATAAAGAACTGTCTGTAGGAAATCACACTGATATTTTTCATATCACTTGTCTTTTTCAACTGAGAAATATTATCTGGTTTCTTTTAATGAATGAAGATTCCACTTAAAAGTAGCACTATAAAATAAAATCTTTATTAAACCACTTTATCATGTATTGTACTGACTGAGCCTTTCAAAAGAAGCATTAAAAACAGCTTCTAACACAAGAAAATGAAAAAATTTTTAAAACACCATTAGATTTACTGTTACAATATTAGAACAGAATCCAAACAACAAAAACTCATGTAGGAACATGCACCTTAAGAAGTCATGAGAATAATCTCACCATTTTAAAAGTTGTTTCTTCAACAACCTATTAAAATTTTATCTACATTTCAACCAAAACTCTTCAAGAGTGAAATTTAAATAGCTACCCATAAGTTCCAGGAGTGAACATGTACTTATTTTGAAAGAAATAAGTTCATCATCAAGCACAAGATCTGTCATTATAAGTTGACCAAATATTTCTAGCTTGAAAGTGCTTGTTTTCCTTTTATTTACTGTTTCAAAAGCATGAAATGGTTTACTTTTCTGTGAGACAGAAGCTGCACAGATTTACTCAATTCTGACTTTAACTATACTTTGAACCACTTTAATGAGTGTTGTAAGCATTAATAGATCTGACTAATAGGCACCAATATTGCTTTAAAGGTGCCTGTGGAAAACATTAGCAAAATGCAGGACTAATTTTCCTGACTAACCCCATGCTTTTTTACCCCATGATTTTTTAAGAATTGTAAAAAAAAGCAGTTTCTATTTGGACTGATGTTTTTCATTTTATTCCCAATTTTAATTATGTAAAAAGAACATATATGTCTAATTCAGAGAGGTTTTAATGGAGCTGGCTTCAGCTGAGGATTGGATATGCTGAAACTTTTTAACACAAAGACCTTCTGTCAGTTTGATACTAAAGCACAAAGTTTCTTAGTGAATATATTATAAGTTATTGCATCACATAGCAGCAGACGTACACAGAAATAGACAATTTATGCATTTCTAAACTACTCTATTTCAGATTTCTTTAACTGTCTTTTAACTTTCATATCCATTTGCTGTTTAAGTAAATTAAATAGAATTTAACATGAAGAGATATAACTGTATAAAAGGTTGGCCAGAAAAATTGTACAGAGATGTTGATCAAAACCTACACATTTTATGTTGGTTTTGAATGTCTTATGAAAATATAACTTGTCATGTAAAAGGGAAACTTACCTTTTTACACAGGTTTTTTCAGAGTTTTTGAATAGTCTGAGCAGTTTAGGGCAGTGAAATGCAATGTAGCACACAAAATTCTGTATTCTGCTGATGGCAGTGTGATTATGATGAAAGAAAAGGAGCTTGGTGAAAAGAGAAGGTATCAAAGAGACTCATTTTTACTACATTAAAAGCTATTTTCTAAGTGACAGGTGTTCACCAACTACTGAAATAAAAGTGATAAAAGTGTTATAAATGTGAAGAATTGTTAAGAACAAAAGAACATACAATTTAACATGCTATTTAGCAGAGTTGGAGTATCTTTTTTTCAGCCAGCCACTTTTAAGTTAGGCTGCTTTCTCACCAAAAGCTTGGATTTCTCCTGCTATCTCAAAGAGTTTCTGTCTAAACATAAATGAAGATGACTACTTACTGCTCTCTACAGTCAATACAGTCACTTAATGATTAGAAATCTGCAATCATCAAGTCCTGTAGCCCTAAGGAGTCAGTCATATATTAAAGTAAATGCAAGAAAAAGTTCAAACTGACACCAGGAAAAACAAAATCAAATTCTGAACAGTGGAAGTATATAGTTAGAGGGATCCTAGAATGATATCAGGAGTTCCAGGTTTGGAAACATTAGGAGATCTATCTTTCAGGCACCAAAATTTGTATTTCCTTCCAAACCCTTCTCTCCTTCTTCTGGTCATCCTTCAAGAAGGCAGCCTAGAAAATAGGGTTCATACCTGAAATCCCTTGAAATTCAATCCATTAAAGAGCTTCTGAAACGTTTTTAACACGTGTATTGGGTCTGGCTGAGCTGAGTTCATTTTCCTACACCAGTGCTGTGCTTTGCCCTGGAAGCTGGAAGGGAGCTGATAACCCTCCCGTTTTTTGGCTGCTGCTGGGCAGGGCTGGCACAGCACCAGCGCTGTCTCCCAACATCCCGGCCCCATCGGGGGGCTGGGGGTGGGAAAGGTGCTGGGAGGGGACAGAACCAGGCCAGCTGACCCAAGGGAACCAAAGGGCTGTTCCATAGCGTATGACAGCTCAGGTATAAAAGCTGAGGGAGGGAGGAGGAGTGGAGGGACATTTGTTATCTGCAGTGTTTGCCTTCTGGAGTGACTGCTCCATGTGCTGAAGCCTTGCTGCTCAGGAAATGCATGAGCATTTCTGGCTGATGGGGAGTGGAGATTACATTTTTTCCCCCTTTCTTATTTATGCACAAACTTTCATGGGTTTGTTGGGTTTTTGGTTTTTGGGTTTTTTAAATTTGTTTTATTTTGTTTTGTCCTTTTTTTAAAAATATGTTATCACAGAGAACTTACCATCATTTCTAATTGGCCCACCTTGACCAGAGGCTCATCCATCCTTGGAGAGCCCAAGGATTATCTCTGCCATAAACGGAGGAAGCTTCCAGAAGCTTCTTCCAGAAGCCACCCCCGTAACTCCTCTGCTACCAAAGCCTGGAATTACAAACCCAAGACAACATGTCAGGAAACATTTTGTCCTAGCAGGATTAAAACACCTAGATCATTATCATATAAAGAAATTCAAAACTGGGGCTCTTTTTTACAAGGGTATGCACTGATAGGACAAACAGGAGTATCTTCAAACTGGATGGGGGTATAGTTTACGTTAGATGTTAGGAAGAAATTTTTTATTGTGAGGATGGTGAGACACTGGAACAGTTGGCTCAGAGATGTGGCTGTCTGTTCCCTGGTTCCAGGTCAGGTTTAATGGGCTTTGGGCAACCTGATTTAGCGGAAAGTGCTCCTGCCTATGGTTGGAACAAGAAGAACTTTAGGGTTCCTTCCAAGCCAAAATGTTCTACCACTCCATAATTCTAAATTTATTTTATGTTAATTTATTCTTATCCCTGTGATAGTGAATTTTTTGTGAAACTATTTATAATGTATATATAAAAATATAGTAAGGATATTAAAAAACATGTCTTCTTAAGAAATATTATTTGGAGGTCCTTCTTAATATTCTGTCCAAAATTAAAAATAATTAAAAGAATAATTATGGAGAGAATTAAACTTTAAAAAGTCATGTCATAATAAAAGTATGGTGCTCCTCAAGACTGATGAAAATTTGATATTTAGTCATCACTCCATGTAACATCAATTAAAATTGTTAGAGAAAACAAGCAGTACTCAATCATGCCTACTTAATGTTCTGGAATATTCAAATGACTATTCAATAGAATATAATGCATTTTTGTAACAGCTTTGCAGTACATATAGAGATGTTTTTGTACTTGTGTTCCTTCTTTCTTTAAAAAAATAAAAAGAGCTATATATCTCATTATTTATTTTTTTGTGAATACAGTGATAGCACGCATTTTAAGAAGGTCATGTCTGTGTGCTAAAATATTTATGAAAATTCTTTTGAATTATGAAGTACCATGAAATCTCATCTAAGAAATAAAATGACTACATGGTAAAAATAAGCTTTAGTTAGACTTCTTCAAAATATCAGTTATTAGTATGGTTCAAGAGATTCACTTTTAAAGGTATTTTCTTTAATATTTTGAATGTTTAGATGATGATAGCAGGTGCTTTAAACCAGGAATTTCCTGTTAAGGTTTTGCATATTTAAACATATTTAAAACTTTATGAATCTACAGCTTTGAACAGGGGTGAAGGAGCAAGTTGTGACCTGTCAATTCTTATTATATCAGTTACTTATCATTAGTTGGAAAGTATATTGGACTTTTTTTCTTTTTAATGAAAATTCTCCTAGGGTGAGGAAAGCATTCTGTTCATAAATTATGGTATCTTGGACAACTAGCAAGATTCTTTCAAAACACCTGTGCTTAATTGTCTGTGATAATTTATTGAGAGACTCTACACAGTGATATTCAAAATACACTAGTTACTCGAGCACGAGCTGCTCTTGTGTTGAGTTATTTTTCCCTACAGTGATACTAAAATTCCATAGTTAAATGGGGATCCCCACTAAGTACAGTGCTGTTCTCCTCTCTGCAGTCAATGACACGTCTTACAGGTAAAATGGACCTAATCCTCAGTTATCCTGTTATCACTTACTGGCCACTCTAAGTTCCATATTCTGGAACTAGAAAAAGACCTACATGATATCTGGAGAATGTGTGTGATAGCATAAAGCTAAAAACTGTGATACTATTCAACACTTTAAATATCTTCTGCACATTTTGCATCTTTGAAGTAGTCCCCTTTTATCATCTGTATTTCTATCAGTGCTTAAAAAAGTCCCTTAAGTGATCACAAACAAGTTTATCTTTATGCCTATCACTTTTGAGAAATATTTCATGTTTTACCCTTGGAATTTAATGTAGATTATTTTTTTCTAGGAAACCATTGCAAAGAATAAACTGATATATTTTTAAATTTCCAGTTTTACATTTCCAGATTAGTACTTTTAGTACTTACAAAGAGCAGTTAAGTCTCTTGTTAGAGAAGTTAACAATTTCAAAGTCTGTCTTTTGTTACAGCTTTAGCTTAGAGAGAATCTTTTAGAATCCAAAAAGAGATTATTTCAATCTGATGGTTATGGTGGTGGGGGTAGGGGTGGATTATGGTGTATTTTTAGTGTTGTCAGCACCTGTAGTCTTTCACCAAAATGAATATGATATTCATATCCATGTTTTTAAATTTCTCCTCCAGAGATTCACTCCAAATAGTTTTCGTATGTTTGCTAACACTCCTTGAAACCTTTGGTCCTCTTCTTTGGTATCAAAATCCATATTGCATTCAAAATTAACATATGTGATACTTTTTATTCTTGTTACATATTATTTCTTTGTTATGTCTAGAATAATGTTTTTCCTGCTCCAGTTCTTTATTGTTTACTGCTGCAGAGTCTCCAGTATGCACCCTGTGCCCCATCTCTTATCATCCTATGTCTCATCTCTCTCACTCTACCCCACATATGGTGCCTCCCATCCTGAGGCTACTGTATGCCTCAACACACTGGGACTTAGGTTTGCAATATCTCATTCTACATGGAATAATTTCTTGTTACTAGTATCTGTGCAAAACTCTGGTCATACTACAAAGATAAGCACAAGGAAAACGAATTAACCTTTGACATCTGATCAGTTAGAGAAATGGCTGTCACCTTTAAACCAAGAAAAACATAGAGGCAGGTCAAGAAAAGTTCAGAGCCTGACAAGCCTTACAAACTTCAGTCCTCAGTACAAAGCATGTGATCTGTCACTAGCAATAAACATTCCGGGTCCCCACATTTGCACTTTGAAGATTTCAGGAAATGTCTTGGTACTCACCTTAGGCTCATGGGATAACTGTGTACCCCTACAAAGTTTTCATTGCCACTACAGTATTGTATTGTGTGAACAAGTATAGTCACACTTGCTCTTTCTGAACATTTCTTGTCCTGCCTTCAGCTTGCTTTGAACTGAGATTAAATCTTAGCAATGGATACTGTCTTCCAGAATTTTGTTAATTTTAGGGGATGGAGGAGAAATTTCCAAAAATAGAATGTCATTCTAAATGCATTTAAATGGAATTATAGAGTATTTTAAATTTATTGCTGATAATCTGTATCCGTGTTGCTGTATTCAAATTGCACTCTGCTGTCAATACCATGACAGAGAGGAGGTCTTCTGGGACTTATACTGGCAAGCAGTGATTTTTATCTGAGAAGCAGTGATGCATCTGTTTGAGGTGCAAATCAGCAAAAAAACAATAATAAAAGAAAGACTGTTCCAATGTAAAGGAAATTCAAATATGGTAATATGAAATTGGTCAAGTTCACAAAGAGACCTGTGAATGAAGTCTTATGAAGTTGAATAGTGTTGAAAGATTGATTTTGGGTGAGGAAAAACACTTCACTTCCTATAGATAAAAAGGTAAATATAATCAAATTCTGCTAAGCATTACATGTTTGAAAAAGCAATTAATTTATAAAGTAGTGACATAATCTGCCTTATAGTAATGGCTGATATGCCTCACTTGGAGCCAGAGGCTCACTGATAATGCTTACACAAAACAAGATTAAGTGTGTTCATGCAAAGAAAAGTACAAGATTTATTCACTGATTGATTGATTTGATTGATGAAGATTCTGACAGGACAGTTATGGATGAACTATAGATACAGTAATGGAAAATTCAGAGGTCACAGCTCTGTAAGAAGGGGCATATTTCTACAGAAACTCCTATTGCTGATTCTTTAAAGAATGATTTATTTTTTACAAAAGAAAATTGTGAATCTCTATAATGAAGTGAAAGCAACAGGTTGAGACAATGTTTTTTCCTGAATCTGCTCTATGCAGAATTGTAAATAGTTTCTGTTTATCCTTCAGAACAATAAAAATTTCAGCCTTGAATCCATCACAAGTTATAGACCAGTATCAGATCCCAGACCATGGATATTGACAATCTATGGGGAATGTCAACAAAGCTTGCAATGCTACACAAAAATATTAAAAGCATTTTCTATGCATCACAACAATGCCCAATTCTGCTATAATTAATCTTAAAGGCTTAAAGACTTGTGTTTTATTTTATTATTGTGGGGAATGTTATTTGTATCTTAGATTTAATCCAAGGGATGAGTGCTATCAACATAAATAGTGTGCAGAACCGGACTTATGTGCTGAGATGTACAGAGAAAATATTAATGAAAAATATAGCTTAGGAATTTTGTTCCTGTGGTAAATATTTTATGTAAGCTGCTGCAAGTATAAAAGTCCTCACAAAACTTTAAAGATTTCATGTGCTTATACATAGCTTACATAGTTAAGGAACCAAATAAAGCTCATTAAATCTTACACACATTAAGTGTGGCACCCCAGGAATTCTTAACCTAGTAGAAGGGCAGCTTCACTGGACACAATCCCACTGAGCTGGTGTTTGCTGGCAGGGTAGCTATAATCACTCAGAAATATTCAGTGGCACAGCAATGTTCTCATCCTATTAAGAACTGCTTTGCAATCCATATGGTAAATCCTGAAAGGATACCTGAAAAGTTAGTAGAGTGCTTAAAGCAGTCTGTGAAGAAGTAAGGAGAAAGAAGCTAGGCCATTACTGAGCCAGGAATAAAAGAAATAAGAGACAAGAAATAAATTATTCTCTTTTTCTGTATGGCCTAGTGCTTTGTCTGCTTTCATAAGGTATATATTATTCCCTCTCTCTTAGCATATTCCCCTGGAATGCAGCCTCCTAGTTCAGAGGTATCTGTCCATAGGGCTATTTTGCAAAAGGAGAAATAATTATCTTTTCTGAGGAGCAATGCTGGCCCAGATTCATTTCAGAAGGGAAACAAGAGGATGAGATGCCCAATAGCTGTAGCTTCTTTGCACACTATTCTGGCTCCTTATAGGCTCAGCATCCTCAAATCTTCCTGGCAGTACATGTATGACTTTAGGTGATCTGAAAAGAAATGGATATAGTCAACTGTTCTTAGACTGGAGTTTTAAATCTAGTGAGGCATGCCAGCCCTTATCCAAGAATTTTAGGTGTATACTAGAAGTAAATGCACGTAGAATTTTGATATTGAAGCTTCAGTTTGATCTAGGTTCCAACTATTAAGGAAACAGAGGAATAACACATAATCCATAAGCTAAGTAAATAAAAACAACTGCATCTTCTAGTGTTGAAAACTCATACAAACTGCCTGTGGATGATGCACAGAATAAGAATCATTTGAGAGAATTATTCAGCAAATAAATTCAAATAAGGGATGCATTTGAGAACATAATAATCTGCTCAATGACAACTAGCAAACAGAGAGAGGCAAAAATTGTCAGATAAATGACACATTATGAATTATTCACTCAGTTTTGCAACATGTTGATTATACTCTGTAATCAAATACTGTGCAACTCATTTAATCAGTGCAACTGAGATCTGCGAAAGAAACATGGTTACACAGCTTACTGTTAAGATGGAATGAGGATATATGAATGCTAGCTTTGGAGCAAGCTGCAGGCTCCATGGCCTGCCAGCCCTGCCTGAGAAGCTAGCCTGGGAATTTCATGGGAGGATTCCAAACAATCCTCAAAGACAGAAAACAGCCTGCAGGTGCTGTTTGTCTGTTCCCGTGTTTTCCTTGCAGGAGAGGGTCAGGGGGTGGTGAACCCCACTGACCAATGATGGTAATGTAGCACTTTACTAACCAATAAGAGTTTCCTTTCTGTACTTTCCACGAACTAGTCTATATAACATGGCTGTAGCAATAAACTAGAGATTCTCTCCTGTTCTGACTCCTTTGAGAGTCTTGTCATTCTTTCCTGCCGTTCCCAATTAGAACGACAAGGATAGTTTGTAAAACATCTAGCTCCACAACTTTAACCCTTCTGAACATCTCTTTCCATAATATGGTTCATTTGAGTAGTCACAATGACGATAAAGACTACTTTTCTTATTTTAGAAGACTATTTTTCCCTTTGTTTAAGTGCTGGTTATTAGCATTTATTTGAGTTTAACTGGAAGTTGTTTTGCACATTAAAGGAACATTTTTTTTAGGCAAATTCTGTTCTCACTTAGCTTACACAAAAATAAGTACCATATAAGTCTGGAGATAAATTTATGTGATGCTAACAATGATACATTACAGGATAAGCGTACATTTAATATTCAAATATTAGTTGAATGTCAGTGTCATCATTTGGTCCACAGGACGAAAGTATGGCTGAAGAGCATAGAAACACCATATATAGTAAGGGAAAAGCAAGGAAGAGACGTAGGGCAGAGAAGACAAAACAAAGCTCAATAAATATACCCAGAAATTTGACAGATGGGAAACACATGCCCTTGTAAAGTGACTAGAGCTTCACCTCTGTCCCTGAATGGCAATCAGAGTCACTCCAGGGCTAAAGCAGGAATACGAACAGACTATCAAACTGGTATGAGCTGCACAGTGTGACAAATAGCATGATAAAATAGGCAGTGAGAGAAGGTTGTGCTGCTCTGCAAATGTAGATCAAAATGTAAAAAGATGTTTTCTACTGTTATAAATTCACTCAAAGAGAGTGATATGACTTAATTAAAGAGGATTTTATTAATTGTAGCAAGCAAGCAATAAGCAAAGTACAGCGCTGGACGGCCGGGAAGCGATCCCGCTTTGCCGCTGCCGTACTTCCGTTTCCCGTGCGTCCCCTTTTAATCAGTCCGGCTCTCCGATGACGTGTCCTTTCTCGGGTGTCTCTGCGCATGCGTCTCCATTTGTTAGGGGGTCTTTTTCTGCCTCTAGTGGTCGTAAGAGGAAGATCTGAAGTCTTCCTCAGTCTTATCTTTTTGACTTTTCTTCACTGTTCTCTTTAGAGGCTTAGCTCAGTAACTTTCTGGAATTCAAGGAATCTCGGCAAGGCCATAATAATTATGCAAGCGTCAGTAGCAACCTTCAATATAATCCTGATTTTACAGAACATAGCATTACAGAGCATCATATCTGTATGTTTAGTCGAACAAAAGGGTCTCTGTTTATCACATCTATAAATATAATATCAGTTCATTATCCATAGTAGAAATAAGAGAATTCACAATTCAAAGTGTCCCTCAGTGTGTTGTGTTGGGTTATGAAAAACATTAACAACCATGAGGGTCTTACCCAATTTCTCTGGCTTATACTAAATGACCCCATGATTCTTCTGCACTTCACCACTTAGAGACATAACAAGATGCAGAACAGAATTCTTCCTACACCAACTTTAAGTTTCGTCTTATGCTACATATCTTTAAGTCATCACTGTTAAAACCCTTAATGCCATTCAGTGTAGAATCACAACCACTCTCATGCTGGGAGAAACTAGATTTTTTTAAAGTGAAACCCCTGACTTTCTCTGAGTGTACTGCAATATTTTTAACAATTTCAGTATTGCCATATGTCCTGAGTCTTGAAAGTGCAAGTAAATGGACAAATGGCTGTTAAATTAACACAAAATGTTTGCACTCTGTTGAAAATATTGAAACCTAAATTGACCATACTGCCATTTCTCTGAGCTTTTATGTCCCATTTTAAGTAGCGATAAGGCAAATTGTATCCCATTCCAACATCAGATGGTGAGTTTGAGATCAGTCATCATAAGAAACATCATAAGAAATCTGAAGCAAAGTTATCTTGAGGATCTTCGTGAATATGGTTGATAGACTCCATAACAAGCAGAACACAGTATTTGGAGTGAAAGCCAAATGGCACTGAATTATAATATCTGTTTAGGGATGTGGTTTTTTTATGAGGCAGAAAATCATATTTTCTTCCTATGAATTTATTTTGTTAGAAAGAATTTTGAAAGACACCACATGTTTTGGGCTTGTGTGGTCAGGTTTTTTCAGGGGAGTGGAGGGGGCCTTCTTTGAGAAGCTGACAGAAGCTTCCCTTGTGTCGGACAGAGCAAACATCACTCACTGCTAGCCGAGGCCATCTCACCAGTGATGGTGGTAGCACCTCTGGGATAACAAATTTCAGAAAGGGCAAAATCTGGACCACAACAGCAGGCAGAAAGAAGAGTGTGAATAAGTAAGAAAAAGAGCCCTGTAGACACCCAGGTCAGTGAAGAAGGAGGGGCAGAAGGTGCTTGAGGTGCTGGAACAGATATTCCCCTGCAGCCCATCGTGCCGCCCATGGTGAGGCACCTGTGCCCCTGCAGCCCATGAAGGTCCACTCTGGAGCAGAGAACCATCTGCAGTCTGTGGAGGACATCATGCCACAGCAGGGGAGGAGTGTGAGGAGTCCTCTCTCTGTGGAAAAAAAGTGGCAGAGACAATGTGTGATGAACTGACCACAGCCCCCATTACCTGTTCCCATTACTGCTAAGATGCTCAGATGGAGGAGGTAGAGAAAACTGGGAACAAAGTTAAGCTTGGAAAGCAGGGAGGGGTGAGTTGAAGATGGATTAGGATTTGGTTTTAATTCTCATTATATTTTCTGATATGACTGTCAACAAATTAAAATAATTTCCCCAAGCTGAGTCTGTTTTGCCTGTGGCTGTAATTGGTGAGTGACTACTCCATGTCCTTTCAATGACCCTTTTAATCTATTTTTTTCCTCTGTTCAGCTGAGGGAGTAACAAAGTGAATTTTGTTAACACCTAGCAATCAGTTACAGTCAATCCACCACAGTACTCAAAAAGGCAAATACTCAGCAAGAGAGGGGGCAAATGTATAGACAGTTCCATGAATGTTATGAAAATCAGTAACACAATTGCCCGAATGTGCTGGGGACATATCTTCCTGCTTATGGTCATTTTGTGAGGAGTTAATCAACAGTTACTCAAAATAGGAGTATTTGTCAGCACATTACCTGTGAGGGAATCACATATCTTGGTGAAATGTTCTGTGTTAAAATACCATGCTGTCAGTCAAACAGTATGTGTGAATGAAGCAACCCAAACTGCCTGTTAGGAGATGGTGCTTGCCCTAGAAATGAAAGTGATAAAGAGGCAGGGGACTACAAACATCTGGATTAAATGTTTACCAAGCTGTTGACATGTGAATTTGAAATAAAGGAACAGTATGAAAGGAACAAGAAAACATATAGTGGAGAAGAGACCACAGACCAACCAGGGCAGTGGGGGGACCCCAGGGCTACAGGAGGGGGTGGGGGGAGTGGGGTGTCTCTGTCGCCTACAGGTGTTGGGAGCTGTTTAGAAATGGATATTGCAGAATGTGGAGGTACTCAGCATTGGGTCTTATTTGTTGTATTGATGATATTGATATCATTCACTGGTTGCTAGTTGTGTTGCTAATTAATAAACTGCTTCAATCATGTTTCGGTTTAAACCATGTGAACTGAGCAGTTTTTATCTGAGACATAATTTTAGACAGACAAGTCAAAAATTTACTATATGCTATAACATTCTAGATCTTAGGAAGAAGAAGATGAAGGCATCTGTCATATACCGTATTTCCAAATTATATGGAAAATGATTGAAAAGAATGTCAGAAATGCAAATTGTGTGTGGAAAGCAAGCATTTCCAAAATGAGTAAAGGCCTTGTCAGAGAGTTCAGTACATCAAAGATGTGTGGCTGTGCACACATTCATTCTACATCTTAATGCATTTCCATTTGTTAAACTTAGTTATGAATTAAATTTTTTAGTTTAAAATAACTATAAAAATTAAATAATGAAAGAAATATTTTTATCAGAATGAAATATTTCTTAGATGGACATTTTACCTTTTAATTAGTTTTCTGTGCAATAATTATCTTTCTCTTGGAGTAGCTTTAATATGACACTGTAGGGATCAGAGACCACAGCTCAAATATCAGAGATATTTCAATTATGACAATAATTATTTTACCAGCTGAAATCATGACAGTAAATTTTCCACTGGGAGTAGCTCTTGGATGATTGTTTCATAATAATTTCAGCTTTAAAATAAACTTAAAAATCCAGATTATTTAAATGAGAAAATATTTCAGCTAAATAATAACTTTATTATATGGGACATCAAAATACAAGAATTCCCATGTAACTGTCAATATTCTACTGTTTTAATTATCACACAACATTAAAATAGTTTTAACATTGCTTAGTAATGTAAAAGACATTTCTTCACTTCTCATAATCAGATTACTCTTAATTTATTTCTCTTAGATCAGGATTTTTTTAATAAAAATTCTTAATTTATCTAAATTTTTAATAAAATTTAATTTAGAACATACTATTACTAGGGGTGTTTTTTAGAAAAAAAATGTTCTTGCTCTGGAGGAGACAATAATATCATGTGAATGGAGAGGATCTGTGAAGTCTGATTCTGTTATGTTGTTCATAAGGTATTCAGCCAAACTTTGGGAAAGTTCAAAGCAATGAAGACAAGCTGTTTCTAATAGCATTTTAAATTTTAACCAGGTGTGACTTTTTTTATTCTTAAGTGTCAACAAACAGTAAACAGTTACTACTCTCAGGATGCAGAAATCTGGAAACTAATACCCAGATGACTCAAATGGACAGTCTTAATGCCTCTTCATCTTTGTTTGTTTGATGATAATGTAGATGTCGGTGAAAACTAGCAACAACAGATAATGTCTAATCACTTTGGGGATTTGCATTGGAAACTTCTGGTCTGCTTGAACTCTTTTAGTCTTTTATAAAAATTCTTCATATTAGTAAAATAAGCATATTTATATTCAGGTCTTAATTTTAAAAGTCTGGCAAAAAGTTATTTATAAATTATTAAAAATATTTTCAAAGTTTGAAAAGCAGTTTGTTCACTAAGTATTAGTGGATCAAATAAGTCATTCTTCCCCAAAACATTTGAGATATCCCATGGACACTTTTCCTTGAAATATTGATGTTTAGCAGTGCCCAGTTTAGCTTTCATAAAATGGAATCATGAAACAAAAATAAAATCAGACATTGCCTAAATTTCTATGTTAAAACTCGCTTCTCAGCATTTTTTAAAAAAATACATTGGTTTTCTACATAAATCACATATTATCAATTCTGGTATTAAGTCAGGTCAAGGCAGAGAAGAAAACTGTCTTGTTCAGGAGCAAGCCATGAGCTTGCTTAGTAGTGGTGTTACTCCTTCACTTTCCAAAATATTAAATGTGGGCAAAGCAGATCTTATTTAAGTGAGAAACACAAATCATTGAGGTAGAAGAACATGTAATCCATTCTGTCCCAGCTGAAAAGTACATTTAAAGCTATGCTGAAACAGAGTTTCAAGTGTAGTCATTTTAATCAGACCGCAGTTGTGGAAAATATTTTTGCCTCAAAGCATTGTAAGGGCTTTCTTTAATTATTTTTTTATTTGGGCACGTTTATTTGTGTTTTGTTAGGAGTTATGATAATGTTCATGTTAGAAAGACTTCTATGCATGGTACTGAGGCTTCAAAATCAAGTATGGATTTGCTGAGAACTGAAAAGGGACATGCCTTGCTTTGTGTGGTGTTGTAGAAGTTTTGTGTCATGTTTGCAGCCTCCTATCCTTCTCCACCATGTCTATATGCTTTCTTGAATAGTACCCATTACACACAGAATCAGAATGTTTCAATACATACAGGAACTGATTTTTCTTCCTTAAATGAAAATGCAGAAAAAAATCTGTGCTCATAAGTGTATTGTTATATGACCCTATTTCCAGTTTCTTATAAAACTTTTAAACTTGAAACACCTGAGATTCAATTTTCTATAGTGGTGTCTGCTTATGTTTTTTTCTCTTTTTCTTTCTCTTTTTCTTTCTTTCTTTCTCTTTCTCTTTTTTTTCTTTTTCTTTTTCTTTTTCTTTTTCTTTTTCTTTTTCTTTTTCTTTTTCTTTTTCTTTTTCTTTTTCTTTTTCTTTTTCTTTTTCTTTCTTTCTCTTTGTAATCACTCTATCTTCCCCATACACAGTTCTGCGGTTTCTTAGATCTGTAGGATAAAATCTCATAGCAACCTCCATCTAATTCACTGTACCTCTTACATTGTATAAATAACAATATAAACAAGGAAACTCTGCATGTTCTTTGCTGTTTATCTTTCTGAATACTTTCTTTTCCTGGAGGCATAAAATTGCTGAATTATTCCAATGAAAGATGACACAAGCCCATTAGAACCAAACCACCAATTAGTGCCACTTTCTGGGTTTCTTATTGATCCCTTGCTTTTTGTCCATTTACTCTGTAAATTTCTAAAGGCATGGCTAATGTCTTTTATAGCTCACACTGCAGTTGCCACAGGATAGTTTTTACCATGCAATCTTAAAAAAAGAAAACACTGCTAATGACTTCTCCCCCCATAAGCATAATGCAATGGCTGCAAGGGAAAAAATTACCTGAAGAAACCTATTTCTGCAGGAAGTTTCTTTCCTCTTTGTGTACCAATTTGAAAGGCAGAAGTTGCTATTTATACGGTAAGTGGTATTTTTACTAAAGCTATCCTATGATCATTGTCCATAGTTGATTTAGACTGTAGACTGAATTTTTCTCTCTGGTAAGAGTTTAGGGTATCTATAGAATTTTATTACTTGCAAGTGCTTCAGGTTCTGAAATTATCATCTTTTCCAGCATCCCACAGCTGAGAATCCAAATGGTTTTTTTCTATGTTTCCATCTTGAACAGGTAAATATGTAACATTTCCTCTGTTGTAAATCAGTAAATGCTGTTGCTTGACACATTTTATGTACTTAGTATTTTGACAGGAGATAATCCCTCCATTTCATGCTTTTACTTCTTTTCAGTATCTCCACACTGAATAAACATCCCAAACTGTGATAATTGCCTCCTGTTGCCAACAGTCCGCACCTGATTCTTTAGTGGGTCATTAACTTCAATACAAATACTAATTGTAGAAAACATACAATACTCATAAAGATCAACCTAAGGAGAGAAGACTATTCTTTTTTCTTTTTAAATCTAGTATATTCATTCCATTTCATATTCTGAATCTGGAAACAAGGCTAATAAGAAATTAGCCTTGTTAAATTAAGTAAGAAATATTTTGTCACTTGGGGACTATTTCTCCACTCACTAAATCCTATAATTCCAGACTGTAGAAATTTATTTTATTAAAGTGGACTGTTTATTAATTTTATTAATATTTATTTTATTAAGGTGGACTGTTGCCAGAAGCTTCTGAAACTTTAAAAAGAAAGTTATCTTACCTTTTCTAGTGGTAAGCTTATAAAAAGAAAATATACCCATCCCTAGAAAAGGCATTGTCAAATTATAGTAGACATTCTTATCTGTGTATTCATCCACTTAAAATGAACAGTGCTTCCTGCCAATAACATTTAATGTGGTGATTTACTTTAGGATTAGACCCTGCTTTTTGGTATCACATTTTTTTCCAGATGGAATTGCAGTCAGAGAAAAAGGAATTCTGAATGCATCCTGTTTGATTATTTGATTGTTTGTGGTATTTTTGTTGTTGTTGGCTTTTGGAGTTTCATGATTTTGGGTTTTTCTGTTCTTCTTTTTGTTTGTTTGTTTTTGTTTTAACCAGAACATATTATATGGCTCTTCCCTTGTGTTGAAATGATCTTTGCATTTGACAAAATGATGATGGTTCTGCTCATGTTGTTTTTTACAAACCTATGCTTCATATACCTGTAAATAGGAGTAATATCTGTCCCTTACATCTTTCCAGGAAAGATAAAAGGAGACAACTCACTATGGGCATGTTACCATCTAAGTTTCCCAATTTTGTATTTACTATCCTGTTCCCATTGACTGGAACAAAATTCTAGTAACTGATTTCACTGACATCAGAATTATGACTTATTGTAGGTGCCTCTGTATCTCTCTAGCACTGTTCAGAAAAAAAAAAAAAAAGTATTTGGTTGTTTCCCAGACACCTAACTCAATATAATCATTTCTCAGAGAAGCAACCTCTTCATATAAATTCCATACTCATACCAAGATTTTCAAAGGAATATCTTTCTTGTCTTATTCTTTCATAGGTCCTGTAAGAAGAGAATAGTAGGGATCATAATAAGATTTTAAAGTTATAAACTGAGATAAACACATTCTTTTCCATACATCATTCAAGTTTCACATTGTCACAGGAAGATCAGGCATCATTTCAAATAGAAAACATGAGAAAGTGACGCATTACCGCTCATTTATGAAGTAGCCTCATTATAAAAATTACACAAAATTATGACATTTATGTTACTCTCAGACAGATGAACCTGAAGAAAGATACTAACCTGGATATTATGAATAGACACCATATTTTATTCATTCTTTAGCACAGCTAGGTAATCAGCTGGGATCATTTTGTGTTTCTTACACTGACAGTGCAAAGCGACACAAGTAAGAACTCTACCTGGGTTTTTTGAATCAAAAAGCAGTGAGTCTGCAAAAGAGAATTTATTCAATTGGACAATTATATTGGACATGTAGAATATAAGACTTGAGAATTTCTATCTAATTCCATTATTTTAAACACAAGTATACTGTTGGCTGCTCTCATATCAAAAGAATAATCTCAAAATGTAAAAAAAGTATTGAAAGTTCCTTTACAGCATTTTGTGCATAAAAGTTTAGACTTTATAAACTTAATATAGCTATGAGGACATGAGAAAAATCCTAACAAGATAAAACCATTGATTGACATATATACAACCAGATTTATTTCAAAAGTACTTAATGCTTTGTCTTTTTTTTTATCTGTCTTTTTTTATACATCTGTGATACCTTTGTGACTTCATTTTCATGACTCTTATCCTTGATTTGTTTGTGATATGAACATGGGAAAGAAATTCTGGAGGTTTTTCATACTTCTTTCTGAAAATTGAAACAATCAAGAAAAAAATTTCAAGACAAGAAAGATACAAACCTCCATCATTCCCCAAATTTCTTTTAGCTGTTGTTTACATCACACTGTATTGTATTTATACAACAATTATTCTACGAATTCTTTTAGTATTAGCAAGTTTTGTTTAAAGATGCATAATGTGATCAAAACACTATGAGTTTGCTAAGATGGACATCTTATCTTTTCCTGTGCATGAGACCCAGAATGAATTATCTTCTATTTAGAGCTTTTTTCTAGTATGATAATTCCTTTGATCATGAACATTCATTTTAATTCATGAAAATACACATGAAATGTCTGCTCTCTCCCTGATTCTCATTCAGTAACTGTCACACTCTTTTTGTAAGCTATTAGTCCACAGCTTTCCTGTTCATGTCTGTGAATGAACTAAAGCCCATTTTTCTTGTATATTATACAGTTTCTAACTAGAAGAAAATTTTGCTCTAATACATTCAATTAATAAAGAAAAACCATTCAAAATAACCTTGAAATTTGGCTGAAAATATACAAACAGTGATGGAGAAAAGATTTCCTTCTAATTGTGTTTTCTGCTGTTTTTACTTACAGTGCATTCCAATGTTTGTATACGCACACATACACATACAACTTAAGGTATGTGTATCCTTTTAAATTTATAAAAACTGAAATACCTATTCAAATTCACAAGGTTTCTCTTCATGTGCTACTATGATATGAAATAAGTGTTGAGAAAATTGGTTCTATTTCCTTTCACTTTTAAACAGTAATTTAGCTAAGAGAGGTTGTGCTAATTATCTCTGCACAAGCTGTTCAAGTTATACTAGGTAACAAGTCTGCAATTTATCCCTGACTAATTGTATTGATTCCTCCCTTGCCAGCGATAATCAGATAAATAAACCAATAAGCAACACTTGTTCTTATCATCTGTGCAGTTCAACAATACTCAGCTTAATTTACTGCTTGCTGGCAAACATCCCTGCAGAACTTACCCTTTTCATATCTAACTGGCATACGAGCTATCTGCTCATACCTGATATATCATTTCCCTAATAGCAGAAAAGTAAAGCAAAGTGAATCCCTAATGACCATACGCCTGCTTTGGGAGTCACATTCCGCTGCTTTAGTCTTGCTTTAAATCAATGTTTGCATTGTTTGGGGTTTTAAAATCCTAATTTGCTGGTAATAGCAGCTGTTCTCTTAGTTTATGCATGGATACTCTTATTTACTTTTCTCTCAGCTGCAAGCAATACTGTAATTTCGAGAGATTATTTCTGAAATATTTCAACATCCTTGGATTTGACTCTGCTATTTTTGATTTCTGTTTCTCTTGGAAAGCAGGAAGCTTTGAAAGTCTCTTTCTTGTTGACAGAGAATTGACACAGCTGAACATGTTACCAGGCCAACCTTTTGAAAAGGTAGTTCTAAGATAAGTAGCAAGCATGGAAATTTGTTTTAATATTTAGTCATTTTCTAACTGTGAGCTAGCTTGGAAGAGATTTATATTAGCTATGCACTATGACTCAACCAGAGTAGCACCTTTCTCTTGGATCTTTATCTCTTGAGGTTGGCAATTATTCATTGAGTGAGAAAGTCTAACTCTGTAGCTGAGATACAGAAAACATACCTTAAATTTCCTTCTTTATTTAAAGTGTGTGAGAGGTGAAAACCCAGATCTTCTATATCTAGGTATATCATTATATCAAAATCTATTCTCTTCACCTTAGACATGTAATTAAAAAACACACACTAGGAGTGGGAAGACATTATGCAACTGCAATTCTTAAATGTCTTAAACACCTCATAGATATCTTTATTCTACAATATTAAAGGCAATTGATTTTTTTAAGATAAAAGATGTTGAGATCTCTACTTCTGTTTCAGAGGGAATAAAACAGCTATCAAGATCTAGAATTTTTTTTCTCAGAAGAAAGCATGTTACTTCCCACCCACTCTTATGTATTTTGCACATGAACTGAACTTTAGGGAATGCAACCATAGGAAAAGTACATGATTTATTCTTTAATAAACTTCATTTTTAACAGATTTTTTAAATATTGCATTAGATTCACTGTTTACCAGTATACATTATACAGCTGCAAGTGTGACTGCAATAAGTAACTGGGTTTGCTTGGAATTTTCAACTGAAGTTTTTATCTCATAAACTCCTCAGTCTTTTTCTTTCTGAATTTAACCTTCTGCAGTTCTTTTACTTGAGTGCGATAATTTCGAGGATTTATACTCAGCTTTAGTTTCTATGCAATATATCTGCTTTCATCTTTTTGAAGATTTGCATTGCAGTTGCACATTTTTTCATATTCCTATATATTATAGGGAGAAGATCTATACATTCAAGATCTAAATCTGAGTAGAATAGGAGTAATGTTAGTTTTGAGGCCATTTTATGCATTCATATGCAACAATTGTTAGAATGGTAATTTGAGCTAGCTTATACAAGGCTTTGCACCTTCAACAATAACAACAGGGTGAGAGGAAGAGGTTAAGGTAATTAGAGAAGTTACAAAATGTTCAGGGAAATATGTAACATGGATTATTTTGTGTCAGTGAAAATTCACAAATTTGCATTCTGGACCTATGTGAACAGTTGCTTTGGAAGTGAGATTGGAGTAGGTCATCATTCTGTCAAAGTACACTAGGATCTAGTGGTGTTTTCCACTGGGATGACTAATTTTTTAAAATGTGGTGATGCCTCAAAACTGTCACATATGGCTACCATATGTTTTATGAAACTTTATATATCTATTATATATATATGTGTAGAGGCCATAATAGTAAAAAATGGAATGCAGTGAATGTAGTGAGGATATATTTTAGAACTTACTGGCTTTATTTGGAAAAAAAATATTCCAACTATTCTCCTGTTGAACTATTTCAGTATTAACTGACTATTGCAGCCTTGTGTTGTACCACTTAGCAAAAATACTTTGCAAGTTGCAAGTGGCAGCAGCTCACATTAAAATTCAGTGTAAAATTTTCAGCATCATTTCCCTTTACAAGAATTCTGAGATTTCCCAAGCCCAAAATTCAGCTATGCCTCACTCCATCTGCTTTTCTAATATAGAAATTATCCACCTGGTCTGAACTACTGTTCCTGCTGTAATTGGTAAATCACTGACATGTGCCCCTGCAGGATGGTAGTGTGACCCCTGCACTCATTAATGGGTGTCTGCTCTCCTCTTGCAGCTGAGTTAACTAGCAGTTTCATTGTAAATCTCAAAATGTTACAGCAAGTGGCATTTGCGTTATAATAACCTTTGTAACCCTCTGACAGCTCCTCCAGCCTGGAGCTCTGAACAGTTTAATATTTTCAGATAAATTACTACGGTTTTCCAGGGGTATAATATGTGCTTATAAGGATTTTTAATTAAGATCCTCCCTAGGTGTCCCAGAACACAGTAGCAAAATACCATTAAATTATGGATCAGGATTGGGCCCCTATTGTGTAAAAAGGGTAAAATTGCTTTGCTCATTTGCACAGCGGCCAAATCCTGTTAAAAAATGTGACAGTCCTGTAAGTGAAATGTATCCTCTCTCCCTCTTCATAATGTTAATAAACTCTAGACCAATAATTAAAGATTCCTTCAATTTTCATACTCAGTCCAGAAATTGTTAAAGATTACTTTAACTCACTTGGGTCTTAGACATAAAACAGTTTTTTGAACTCTTCCTGTTTTATGTCAGTACCTCAAGCTGTTAAGTCACTGTGATTCATGTTCCAGTATTATCTGCTTTACTTTTACATTGTGATTGTTGGTACTGCTGCAGCACTCTAAAGCATAACTAAATACATGCTATAACCCTAATGTAATATATTGGTCCAATATAAAAAAATTGGATCAATCTCTTGGTCTAATGTATGAAGCAAAAATTGGGAGGTCATATACTGTCCCTCTTGGCCCTAAAATAATGAAATTAGTGAGAATAATTTTA
The DNA here is from genome assembly GCF_030490865.1 of Poecile atricapillus. Taxonomy (NCBI): domain Eukaryota; kingdom Metazoa; phylum Chordata; class Aves; order Passeriformes; family Paridae; genus Poecile; species Poecile atricapillus. Next base: position 58,308,799 of record NC_081289.1, on the reverse strand, counting down.
TAGCATTTTAAACAATCATTTCCACAGCTGAAGTTTGTACATCAAGGTCAAAATGACTCATTCAATATGCACATAAACTGAAGACCAGATTTTCAAAAGAAATTATCTCTTGCTTCAGCAATTAAAAAGAATCTGTATTTTCATAAAACCCAAGTACTCAGCTTGCCAAGTACCTCACACAATCTGGTTGCTAAGTTTTGTAAGCTGTTTTAAAAGTACAGTGCTGGGAGAAGTAATTGCAGCTTTTATGGTAGTACAAAAAATTTTTTTACACCCTTTTTCTGAGAGGAACAGAAACAAATTGAGATATTCACCATATTTACTGCATTCATGAAAGATTCTTCAAAGTTAGTATACAGGAATGTACAGTTTTGGGCATCATCAATAGCTTGTGGCAGGTAGTACTCATAAATAACACCTGGTTAGGATGTAGGTATCTTGGTAACTTTTGTATGTATCAGATGAATCATTTTCTAGTTGCACTATAGCAATTCAGGAAGGAAGTAAACTGATGAAACAGAATACTTACTTCCTTATGCTATTTTATTCCTAATAATCTTAGAGTATTTTTTGATGAAAGTGTGGTGAGTTAATTGTCAGTGCTGCTAATTCTAGAAGTCCTGCTATGCTCACAGTACCTGAAACTTGAGAAGCAAGCCTGTGTCTGTCTCTGCACCCCTAATTTCATTTTCATCACTGAGCTTCCCATGCTTATTGGTTTTATTCAGAATGTATTGATAACATTTTTGTACCTGTTTTAGTGGAAGGTGTCCATGGCCATCGCAGAGGGGTGGAAGGAGTGGGGCTGGAGCTGATCTTAAAGGCCTTTTTTAATACAAACCATTCTGTGGTTCTATTATTCTATGATTTTTTTTACTGTTATGCTGTCAGGAGGAGCATTTTCATCTTTTGGGAGACTCAGTTAGGATGGAGATGAGACAAATCAGTATTGAAACCACCTCTCCTAGAAAGATTGTTACATGTAGGACATATTTTGAGCATCTAATCCTTTATATTTGGTTTATGTATTCATTTATTTCATTTATAATTTTCCCACTTTTAAGCTTTGATTTTAAGATCAGAGCTTAATACAGCAGTATCTATTTCTTTTCTCATTGTAGCTAAGCAGCTATCTGTTCTGATGGTTTCTGCTCTCTTTCAGACCTTCAGCTTACTGTTTTTCAGCTTGAGCTACCACCCTTCCTGACACCAAAATATATTTTTCCAAAGCAATAATCTGCATCACTGAAGAGATTATACAATTAAACACTGTCAGGGCCCAAAATAGACCAAGATGCCTTGTAACATCTTCCTGCTGCTCCTGGGAGCTCAGCTGCCTATATTCAAGGTCAGATTTAATTTTCTTTAGCGGTATGACCTGGGATCAGACCACCATGCACAGCTGAGCTGTGAGAAGGAGCTGCAGAGTCTCTGTCCCTTTTCTTGGGAGCTGTATTCAAGCTGAGGCCCTAACTCTATGCCCTTTTGTGAGTTCTGTCCCATCTGTACCTCTTCCCAGCACTGCCCCTGCTGTCCCTGAGCTGGATTCACTGAATTTGCTTCCTAGCCTAGCCTCGGACATGCATGGACACCACTGGCAAGCACAGGGCTATTCTCTGGTCTCTGACACTGAAACCTCTGCTCTTTTTGCATAGTTACTGTGGATTGTGTCCCTCGTGGGTGGGATCACTGCCCTGCCACCCTTGTCCCTCCTGTCTTCCCTTTCAGCACAGTCTGTCCCTGCTGTCTCCTAGAGTAACATGCTCTGTGGCACCACATTGGGAAATGCAATGGCTAGAGATGATGTATTCTAAAATGTACTTATTAACAGAGTGTGACTATTTCTGAAATGGAGAGGGTGTTTCCAGATAAGGACTAATCTTACTACCTTAATCCTTGAATACAGAGCATAGATGAATAATGGTACTCTTTTAATAGAGGTGACTTCTGTTACTTTGCACTGAAGTAGTTTTCTCTAAGAAAAAATATGTCTAAATATTTTTTCAATAGATTCTTGGACGGTAAATTATCTCTCGTTGCTCAGTTAAGTATTTTCTCATCCTGCTGTGCACAGAATTAGGGAAGAGGGAAGGGGAAACCTTAAATAATAACAAAAATGACAAATTGCACGTGTTAAAGTGAAAAACTGCTAGACTTGAAGCCAGAAATTAGCTATGTGAGATAATGCAGAAAAACATCTTCTGACACACCTGACAAGTGAAAGTTGTGTCTTGGGGCACTGGTGTTGGGAAGCACATGGAGAAGAGCCATAATAATATTTCAAATGAAGACAGCTAGTACCAGCCATGAAACTTTCTCATCCAAAACTGTTGCTTTTCTGGTAAAAGATTTAACATTTGAAACACTTGTTCCTAATATATTGCAATGCAAATAAGCTGTACACATGTTTAATAGTTCATTATGAAGAGGTTATTTGTAAGTTGCAGAAAATCTTCCTAGAGGCAGCACTTTCAAGAATGAAAACCAGTATTTAGGCTCTTGCATCACAAGTGGATAAACCAGGCAAAGATATACAAGCAGTTGACAGATCTCCAGGAACTGTTTTGAAAGTAACTGCTTCAGGCTTAGACTCTCTTTTTTATTTAGTATTTAAATTAGAGGGCTCTTATAGTGAAAATCTCTTTTTCATAGATCAGTTTGCAGTAGAATAAGGATGTAATCTATTCTGTTTATTTGAGGAAAGAAGCTTTATTCCTCCAGATTCTCACTTTTGTCATTTCTCATTTTCTCTTCCTCTCATATATGATCATATACATATGTAATTTTTGCCTAAAACCTGAATTTATTGAAGTGTTCACTGTCAAAACTCGTTGTTAAAGATGGACAGTTACAAACACGGAAAAAAAATCCTATCTATGCTGATACAATTAAAGCTGATTAATCTTTCTGGTGGTGTTTTGTAACATTAAATGATCAAAGGAAAGAAGAGATTCTATCAGTTCAAAGTCTATCTCCACCTGGGGGCTTTGCTAATACAGCTGTTTTTAAAAGCTTCTGTACTTCAGATTAAATTTTTAAGTAAATTACCTAAAGTGGTAGTTAATCAGCTTTCCCTCCTTTCTCTCTGTTCAGAAAGGCCCAGTCTGACAAGACTTAGCTCTTGTGCAGCTGAGCAAAAAGAAAGGATGGGTGCCAGTGTGGAGGAAGAGAGAACAGTCAATGATGCTCAATCAGAGTAAGAGGCTGCTGGGTTCTGTTCCTGAAACTGGTAGGGAATTTTAGGGTAAGTAGGAACTGGAAAAATAAGTAGAAATAATTTAGAAAGAAAATGCCTGTTATGACCTTCCTTCACAGAAAAATTTTCACTTGCCATGAAATTACATCATCTGTCTCTCACTGGATCCATGAATTCTGAATCTCTTGCTGAAGAGCATTTTACTGAGAGAGATAAAAGTGCTCTTTTTTTCCATTCCTTCTCCAGGTCTGATCTAGCTTCATTGTTGAAATAACTTCTTGAGGAATGGAAGTTGTGACTTCAGATGCAGCTGTGGAGGAAGAATAAGAAGGTTGATAGGCTGGAGGGATTCATGTAACAGAGTATATAAGTTGGGACAATGCAACTGTAGCTACAGTGGTGAAGCTGGATAGGTGAAACCAATGAAACATTGAGCACCAAAGAAATCACAGAATATCTTATTTTCTTTTCATGTAAACAGGTATGTTAGAACCAGACACTCGTTTCTACAAAATTATAATATATTTTATACTGACTTAGTTTGCTGGTTCCATATTTCAGATGGAAAGCAGAACTTTTTTGCTTGACTATTGAATTTCACTTCATTTTATGAAGCAAGTTACAAAATGCTGTAAAAATTTGAAAGCAGAAACCTAAGACTTCAAGTTTTGAATATGTGCTGTAACCAAATGAATTTGTAGCTAACAGAGAAAATTATGGTGTGTCCTGAAGGAGCAATACATCCTGTCACATACTTTGGGAGTGGGTATAGGGAAAAGGTCAGAATTGATGTACCATGGCAAGAAAATTACTCTAGGTGCTGCAAAATGTAATTTCTTTCCATAGAGAGATGAATCCATGGATTAAATACTTTTGAATTGAACCTCAGCTCTGATAATTATCCATGCACTATTCATCTATTCACACAGGAATTAAATAAAATTATCCTGGATAAATCAAAAATTTTTGACATTTTCTTAAGCAAAAAGTTTAGATAACTACAAAGTATGTATCTGTTATAACTTAAATGTATTCACATGATACAATGACCAAAAAAACCTAAACCTGACAACAATAAATATAAGTTTAATGCATCAGTTTCTTCAATTGATTCTGTAGAACTATCCACATGGTTAAAAATAAATATTTTTTATCTTTCCCCTCTGTGACTACAATTAAGAGCTTACAAAAGCTGCACTTAAATGAGCAGGCAAAAAAAAAATATTATAAACTCTTTGGTATGTGATGGTAATGTAAACAAAATTTATACATGAATACTATAAATCAGTTTAGAAATGCCTGCAAAGGTATGAATCTGATTTATTTCTCAATCCAAATCAGATTATTTTAATTGAATTGATGGTGTTTTAGGGTTTTATCTTAGAAGAAATAATAATAATAATAATAATAATAATAATAATAATAATAATAATAATAATAATAATAATAATAATAATAATAATAATAATGATAATAATACAATGTGGGTGTATGAAAAACATACATTAGGAAGTATTGTCACCAGTAGTGAATGAGTGATGTTCTTCAAAGTACTTGGGTACAATTCTGGCTTCTTTGAGGTCAAGTTAATCCTAGGGGAGTCAAGACTTCACAGACAGGTAAGACATACACCTTCACAAGAGTTAGGGTTTTGTACATCATTGATCTCCAAAAATAAAATAAAGGAATGAATACTTCTACAAGTGGTTCCTCTTTGGTTCTACTCAACAAAAACAAAGCAGTTGATAGAAGTTACAGAAAAAATGCAAAAGTAAAAAACTTTTTTGAAACTTGGTTCCATAAGGAAGTATCAAATTATCTAATAAGGAAAAGAGATTAAATAGTCCTTCAGAAAACTTATCAAAACAGATGACTTAATAAAGAAATACCATTATTCATACAGCAGTATCTTAACATAAGTCATCACAGTTATGAAGCAAATTGACAAGGACAGTAAATCCTGGCTCATTTTCCACCTTTAAATAAGTTGAGGTGTTATCAAAGTTTCTTGGACAGCTCTTAAATTCTCTAGCTGAACTATGAGTATATATTAACCTTTAGAGTTTATTGGTTTTAATTAGTTTTCCTGGCAGCAATGACAGTGAAGGGATACAAAATTCTCTAAAGCACATGGTATCTTAGCGTAATTCTAATAATTTTCCTTGACCAGTAATTTTTGAACCAATGCAAAATGTTGCTAATGTATCCACCATTCTTTTTGTGAAATCAGGGCAACTGTAAAGTAATTTTATTTTGTGTGAAATAGTACAAAGTATGGCAATTTTTTACTGCTGTTCAAATAACAAAAAAAAAAAAAAAATACTATCGGGGAGACAAAAAGGGTGTATGTAGAAAGAAAAAGAAGACAGCAGAATATATAGCAACAAAAGGAATAAAAAAAATTAAAAATTAAGTTAAAATAGTTTAAAAAAGTTAAAAGTTAAAAAAAGTTAAAAATTTAGAAAAATGTATGGAAAATAGCCAATAATAAAGGGTGTACAGAAAGAGAATTACAAAGTCAAAGGAAGCAGATTGGAAATAAAGAAATGTGACACACACCAAAAAAAAAAAAAAAAAAGTTAAAAAAAAAGAAAGACATTTTAAAAGACAGTGCAAACAGAAAGATATAAGGGAAAATAATGAAACCTTACAATTTAGGGGTTGGTTGGGTGGCAAAGAAATGGAAGATGGATATATATATATATAGAACAATGCCTGCAGGAGAAAATCCACCAAACACAAATTTAAGGCAGCCCCCTGAAAGTTAGGGTACTTAAATTGTGTATTTGGCAAAGAAAATGAGGGGGATATTGTTTATTCATCATATTGACAATGGAAACAGCATATAAACATATACAGTAGGCCACTGAATGCCTCCTGAAATCTTAATTTTATGCCATTCATTTATTCTGTAGTGTGGAAAAACAGTGCATATTTTCTTATTTTGATACAGGTGTTGTTTTCTGAGGTGGAGTAGAAATAAACCGGAAAAGTCTGATGATCCTAGAAATGATGAGACAGAAAATACCAGTGAGTGTCTCCTGCCTGCAGTAAAACCTAGAGGTGTTTAATATGAGATGCTTTTTTCCTTCCCCCTCTGACTTAGCCATGTGCAATATTATACAGTATGACCTGCGTCACTTTTAATGAGCATTAATATCATTTCAGAAAAACTTAAGCCCATTAGTAACAAAAATCTGCAAGGCTGGCTAAAAGGTGTCTATTTGATTACCATGATGACTGCCTCCACTTGATTTGTACAGTCAGCTTAGACTATTGAGATGTAAAATGAAGCAGTTTTTATATATTCTGTTTTATCCAGAGGCTATAATTTTCTAAGTCATTTCTGGCACCTAACACAACATAGAAATTTAAAAAGTTGCAGCCAACAATTTTTCATTTTGAAACATCTTTTTTTTTTAAATTTGGAAGATGCATATTTCATGGCATACCTGAAGCTAGAATATTCTGTGTTGCAACAGTAACTAATTTATGGTGACATTTTAGATTTAGGATATGACAGAGTACCTTTAGCTGGAAAGAAAACTTTTCAGCATTGTGTAGCATTGCCACAAATTGCATTCTCATGTTTAATTATGACTCAAAATATCATGATATTTAAGTTGATGTGAAGCACTTGTACTTCATATGTGTGTATTTCCAGAGAAAACTTAAAACTAGGTTTCCTCATGGAGAATACCTTTGTTTTTCTATAGATTCCACCCAACATGTGCAAATTAAGGAAACAATAATCTTTTGTTGTTTCAGGGTATTCTAGATACATGTCATTGTCACATGGACACTGCAGACTGGTTTTCATCTCAGTGGTAAAGAATGATAAATAGAATTTTCAAAGGTGTTAATAATCAAGTGTCACAGAATTCATGTTAAGAACTTCTTAGACTCTAACCATAATTATTGAATGGTATTTCAAGAGTATTTCCTTCAGGCAAAAAAAACCAAACCCTTAATGTTAGGAAAAAGGCTACTAACTGAAAATACATTGTAGTTATATTTATCTCTCTATTTTGCTTTCAACAGTGTATTCTTATCTATCAATTCCCTTGCACAAAATTTTCTATTTCATTCACTAAGTGAAAATAAAAATTAAATTCAAGTTGGACAGAAGAATATCATGTGAACAAAAATCAAGCAATATAAGTATTCATATTTCAATATTATTACTGTTTAAGAAAAAAATCAAGAAAAACATCTGTATATCTACCATTTTGACACAGCATTGATGCTTTTTGCATACATAACTTAGTCACATTTTAGTGCTTAGAACAGGTTAAGTTTATACAGAACAGGTAAGTTTAATTAAATCAAATAAAAATTTCTAAAATATAAAAGCAAATTCACTTAAAAATATGGAAAAAAAACAGAATAAAAATAAATTAATTATTTAGTGTGTCATGTACGTTACACAACACTGGTGATTACCTTGAGAATTAAATTTCATTAATGTCTAGAGTTATTGTGAGTTATACTAATATGGCACTTTAACAGCATACTGAAAAGGTTGCATACATTAGTCCAGATAAACATTTGTATTAAGGGGAAATAAAACTACAACACAGAATAAGATAATGGATTTTCAACAATTAAATTGCTGAGGCCAGGGGAATAATATGTGTTTCTGCTACAGGCAAAATACTGAAAGAAAGCATATGTCAGTTTGAATATACTTGAGGCTTGAGGAAGGCAAAATACTTAGCCATCAAATTTAATAAAGGATGTTGAGAAAGATTACTTCATGCCAAAATTTTATCTTAATGTGAATAATTATAAAATTATAATTTGGGCCTATTAAGAAAACCTGGAGATACACTGTGCATGCTACTTTCAGGAGACAAGAAGCATGACTTGTTCTACTGAATAACTAATCATGAAAAATAATCTTCTACCATATTTCTACATAAACAGTCTTTCCTAAGTACATTTTAAAAATTCTGTTTGCATGTTTATTTTTTAAGCCAAGCTCAGAATTAAATTTCTAAAAAAGAAAAATCCCAGGAATTTTAGATGCCAATCAGGTGAATTGCCCTCAGAAAAATCAGTCTCGTTGCCTTGTATGGAAATTAAGTAGTAAGGGATAGGGAGAATATGTGTGCAGACATATATATCAAGGTTTCTCAGCAAGTCAGAAGATCCACAAGTGAAGAGTACTTATGGGAGGATGCCTTCACATTTTTCTTCTCAATGATTTGTTACAGCCTAACAATTCTTTCATGCAGTGCTTTCTACATATACTGTAGAGCTAAATATATTAGAGACAAGAAACACTTGTTGAGTCATTGCTTCATTTTTTTTTTTGCCGTGGAAAATGACTCTTTATAGTACTTTAACCTGTGATGACAGTCTTGGAACAAGGGCCATTACCTAGAGTGCGCTGGTTTTTATCAGACCAGTGGAACCGATGATTGGAGGGTGCTCAGGCTTTCAGCTGATTTCCATGAGCAATGCTTATAAGAAGTGAAGGATTATTCTGGGCATGCCACTGCTTCATACTCAAGATGCTAAGGAAAAAAGGCTCCTGCATTCTTTCTCAGAAGACTATTTGGGATCTTCTTTGGGACGTCTGATACTAATACTGTGCTATTAGAAGTAATACTGCTAATACAGATTTACAATTCTGCTTCATGGTCCAGGAGCCTAAATAATGTATACTTGAGGTCTTGAGCACTCGAAGTTCTTTTTGTATGAAATTATGCCTCTGTATCCTTATATTTTCTTCTGAAATATTTAACATGCTGTGTCAGGGTGCTCTGCCTTGGATGCTCTGCCCTAGAATGAAGTCAAGCAATTCAGACAATGTCCTATTTGCAAAGTTATTATTGGTGGATTGAGAGGGGAACCATATGCTGGTTTTGGTGTTGAATTATGCTAAATCCAGTCTGGCAACTAACCCTGAATGAACATTTTAATAGGGAGGCAAAGATTTGGCAGATAAGCTGCTAAGTTCACCTGGAGACATATAAATGGCAGTCATATCATTTTACACTATAAAAGTCCACTTTCATACAGTTGGGTTCTTCTGACATTTTCTTCTTTAAAGTGGATGAATATTCCTCTCTTGGACAGAGGATGCCCCACACCCCCCAGGGACACTCCTTGGGGTTAAAACAAAGAGATCTGAGTATGAGAAAACATATGGTGAGTTATATCAATCTCTACTTAATAATTGTTTGTTTTTGTTAATAATTGCTTTGATATAGCTCACTATCCTTTACTATACATTACTAATTGTTTTAGCTTTTATACTGTGTAGTAAGTAATTCAAATTAAGATATTTTTTCTAATAGTTTGTCATAATAAATAATTTTATAAAAAAAATCTGATTTTCCATCTTCAATCTTGTCAGACAATGTTATTTAAATCATTGACAAAGTCTGGGGCCACACTCTGGGTTCTCTCTCAGAAGAAGTTTAAAAAGCAAAGGGGTCCTCTCTCCACCTTGTGGCTCAACATCACGGCTTCTCTAACAAACTTTGTTTGAAACTCCCACACCGCCCAGAACAAATGCCTCAGTACATTTAGTAATACTAAAAAACGGACATATTTTCAGGTTCAGTGTGGACATTTATTTCTCAGTCATTCCATTCATGCTGGTCTTTTTATTTTTACAACTATAAATTGCAATTTTTACTTTTCTAGGAACACTCTTTGCTCTTAAGAAGTGACTTGTACAATTCAGTACTCTTACAGTGATGGCTTTGACTTACACTGCATTATCCCTCTGTTTTGAGGTAAATAATGTGAAGGTATAGAGAAAGGAAATTACAAAACACAAAAGAATAATTGAAGCCTTTCCTGCAGTTACAAGAAGTTGTTAAATTGTGAAGTTGACCAGGATAAAAGAAAAACTGCACTTTTTTTTTCAAGTTTAGTAAAGAAGATACCTGATGATGTGGATTCATTCTATGTGTTACAATTTATGAATCTACAGTCTGTGCAGGAATTATCATAGAGTATCACATAAAAAATTATTCAGTTTTCTATGGGTCAGCATATCCAGATGTCATAAAGGAAGCTGATTCATTCTAGCTGCCTTCCCAGAAGTGTTCTGAATTCCTAGGGATCTTCTGAGATATCTTCCAGTCCTATAAATACTGTCTTTGGTTTAACCAAAGAAATCTAGTTCCTACTTCAGTAAACAAATAGAAGTTCATATCCTCACTTAAAAAACAAACAAACAAAATTCGTAGAAAAGGCACTAATACTCTAACTTTTAAAATTTATTTCTAGAAAATAAATGTCAAAATTTTTTGCATCTCTAAGGATTCACTTTGGATTAAAATATTTATGAAACATTTCTCATGTTTTCATAGCCGAAGAATTTTCATTTACGATAATTTTCTAAAATCTTTTTCAGTCAGTATTTTTCTATTAAATTTTCATTGGTCTTAAATCTGACAAATCTACAATGCAATTATCAAGGTTACTTAATAATAACTGAGTTATATTCCAAAACAATTTTTTCAAAGAACCTATGAACCTCTGACCATAGCAAAAACAAACACACAAACCAGACAAAAGAACTGTTGGAGTTGAGAAAATACTCCTAGTAAAGGAATATTTGGATAACTTGACAAAAAAAAAAAGGCTAAAGCTTGAATGCTTATGCATGCCACTTGTATTGAAAGCTGTATGGATACAAAGACTTATGGCAGCTGATAGGCTTTTAAATGGATCTTGATCAGGAAATACAAACACTGAGCATCTGTGGTCCAGTCAACAAGCCAAGCGCCAGGAGTGATCTCACTCCTGGTTATGCCTTCCCTTGCAGGTGCCATTCTGTAGATAGTGGCTCAGTGGAGCCAACGTGGTACAGACAAATTTCAGCAATAAAGGAGGGGATGCATGGGGGAAAAGAGACAAGAATTAAGTAGAGAGACGTAAAAGAACAACTAACCAGGAGAATGAGACAATTAACCATAAATTAATCATCGATTAATTCAAGAAATAGTGATTACTGTGACAATAACTCTAGTGGTATAAGTACAGTGCTGATTACAATAACACTATCCAAAAAATGTGTAAAGTCATAAAATACTGACCCAGAACAAAGGGAAAGATCAAAAACAGATACAAATGGAAACTTGTCTGTCATTAACAAAATGTGGAAAACTGCAGATTTCCCTGAAATGCAAGCATAAATGGGACTTTAGATGTGATTCCTTTAAATGTGAAGTTGTTCAAAATAAGACTCTCTCTTCTTCTGCTAAATTTTGTTTTGCTATCATTTCCTCTGGGAAATGGTAGACCAAAATTCAGCCCTCAGCTGGGACACATGGCTATTATTACATAGTTAAGTTGTATAGACTATGCAAACGATCATTAATTCTCTGGAGAGCAGTGTGCCCCCTTTTTGATCTATTGATTTATCCTGTTCAGTCTTCTGAGAGTACAGAGGCATTGGAGGAACTGCACAGCATTCAGTTTGAACAAAGGTTTTCAAACAGAAGATGTGTAGGAATGCAGTGTGTTCACAAATTTAAGTGTCTCCATTTTTTATACATTAATATTACAATACAACTTGAGTAAAGGTTATGCAATGCTTTTACCCACCCAACACAATTGATTTTGATTAAGTATTTTTTTATTTACATTGTCAAAATGTTTATAAGCCATTATTTCTGAATTGGTATAGTCAGTTAAATACAGGGCATATATTCTGAATCTTAAATCTATTACTAAAATTTTCAAAACTAGATTGCAATTCAGTGGTTCTCCAAACATTTCAGTGATTGAAAGCCACATGCAAGAAACAATAATTTACAAAAAGTGCTGTAAAGTCTATTTGGTAACCTCAGAGTACAAAATCAGTTTCACGTTCTCCTCCAACACTAAGACTACTGTTGTGGCCCCAGGCTCACTTAGGACTTAAGTGTTGCAGGAAACTTTAAATCTGTGAATCTACATAAAGTTTCTAGCCTTTGTTTACAAATATACACGTAATAACACTCTGAATAAGGATGTAGTCTTATCTATTCTTTCTGTGTCTGTCCATTTTTAAATACATCCATTAGCTTTTCTTCTACATCAAAAATCTCTTGTGCAATACTCTCCTGTCCAAAACACAGACAGTACTTCCATGGTGATCTGTGAAACAATTGAAAAGAGATTATCTTGCCCCTGTAGACACAAAAATATCAGCCAAATTAATGTTTTATACTTTAACAGCTTTTTGTCTTTCAGATAGAAAGAATTTAGCTTACAAAACAGTCTGTTTTTAAAATGTATGCAGCTTCACAGCTGCTAGTGTGAATCAGTTATGAAAATATCAGTACCCTAACAGAAAAAGACAGTGACCTAGCACATGATAATATAATTAAATTAAGCCCCTCAGCCTCAATATCTTTCTAAAAATACATCTATTGTAAAATATGCTCTGGGATTAAAAAAATTTGTAAATTAGAACAAAAATTCTTATCTCTTAGAGAATATAAGAAACATGCCAGTGTTCAAGAAGAAAAATTAACTCTGAAGCATTATTAGCCTTACTAAACTTGTAAATGTAATATTTGTCAGTTGACATAACTCCTTAACTGGTGTAAATTAGTCCAATCTCTTTAAAGACACCAGAAATACACTAATTTACATGTGCCTAGAATCTCTCCTTAAGGTTTTTTTTTCTCTTGTACTCATCTGCTCATGGAGTTGTAAATAACTCTTTATTAATAATAACAAGGAATAAATGTCACCAGCAATTTCAATCGTCTATAACTTGAAAAATCATTTCTGAAACCTGTTCCTAGACATAATACCTATGAACACTTTCCTGTGTGGGATGTTCCTTAGGAAATTCCAGTAAAAAAACTGACAACATTCTGACTTTCCTTATCCTCCAAATGCTCTCACAAATGAGAAAAAAAATGTCCATCAGGAAGAGATCCTTCATGCATATATGTAATTTCCCTGTTTTCATTTTTACTGTGATGACACACTTCAGTGACTGCCAGATCCAAATTATGGACAAAGAATTAACTGAACACATCAAGGCAATTGTTATGGCATTTTCATTCCTGTAAAGCTAGAAAGCTAGAAAGTAAGAAAGAAGGACTTATATTTACATTACTCTGAGGTTTTGTATTAAGGCGTTAATCTAATGTAGGACCAAGTTGTGAAGCTTGAAAAAACATATTGCATTGGGAATGCTGCTAAAAATAAATAAATAAAAAAATATAGAAAGTATTGGTAATATCATTTAGAGTTCTAAACATTTTTCAAAAAGCAGATGTAGAAAAGCATTTATCTAAGGAATCAATTTTGCCTCTGAAAGCTTAAAAAAATGAATCCTTTAACAAATAAACATACATGAAGTGAGTTAACTGTCTAAATGTCAGATAAATCTGAAATCTGACCTTCCTCTGGTTTGGAAACTGGTAACTGAAACAGACAGGAAGCTTTCAGAAAGGTAGGTCACATAGAAAATTACAGTAGAAAATATATACAATATCCATGGCTCTTGTTTTCATTTTCTTTTTGGAAGACCTTTAGATAAATCAGGAAGCATAGTACACAAATAAACACAAATAAAGATTTTCACAGTCTTCTCTGTATGTTATTTGACAGGTACCATATATGAGTTCTCTCTATCCAAAAGCTAGCTATAGAGAAAATAAATTTAAAAGTAAGAGGCTGAGCAGTTCTTTTCAATAGAGTCAGGAATGGGAAGAACTTTGCTTCTTGGTTTTTCCAATCAAAGAAGTAATCCTGAGGGTTTTTTTGTGGGTTTTTTTTTTGTTTTTTTTTTTTTTTTTATGTTGTTTTTAAAACAAGTCTAAATAAAAATGCTGAATTGAACATAATTTTTAACATTTGGATATGAGATAAAAATCCCCCACCCAGATCACAGTAATACACACCTCCTCATTGCATGTTTTCCATTATTTTTCCTGCATGATATAGCAAAACTTCACAGAAAAAAAGACAAAGATAAAATAGTATATTTCTTCTGGGGCTTATAAACCTCACATCCCCAATGTTTATTGCCTGCAGAAGTGGACATGAACAGAATTCCCATTTTCCCAGATCCTTTAAGAGTATTTATTTTTCTTTTTTTTCAGTTTTACTTACCTTTATCACAGAAGAGAAAATTAGCATTGCCTCCTCAGCCAGAGAAACTACTCAGAAATATCATAATTAATTGGCAAACCACCTGGAAAGAATATAGAGGAAGTAACAGAATGGTGACCATTTCTAATTCTACAATTTCTAAAACTTAATATAGGTATTATTTTAAATACAACTTTATAACCTGATAAAGTAAAGGAAGATACCGCTGTGGTACATCTCCACTGCCGATTTTAATGACACATCTCAGTGAAAACGATAATGCTCAGAAAATTGATTTTTTTGGACATGGTCAGCATCCTTGGAAGAAGAAGTGACGATGATAATTTGTCCTGTATATACTGGTAACAGAAAATTTGGAAGTAATGCATGTTTTAAAGTTACAGGCTAAAATATTCTGCTTAGGGCACTTGACAATGAAGTGGAATACAACATTTTATAGTATATGTTTAACAAGACACATTTGGATTACTGCTAATTGTTAGTAGAAAAAATTTCAAATATCAGCGTTGTGGTTTAAACTCAGCTGGAAATTAAATCCCACTCAGCCACTTCCCTCCTCCTATCGCCTCTGGTGAGAGCGAGAAAAAAGCAGAGTTTCTGAGTTAAGAAAACATTGCTTGAAAACAGCAATGAGTCAAGAAACAGTAGCATAAACAATATTAGTGATAGATATATACAGAAGAGAGGGTGATTCACACATGAAAAGGTGGTCACCATCCCAACCAAGCTCTGTGTGACCAAGACAAAAACAAAACGTGTTTGCCTTTTCTCCCCACCAAAGCCACATCCCCCAGCAGTGATACACAAGGTATAGAGCAGCAGTACAGACACCACCAGACAGCTCTAGACTCCAAGCCCCTTGGCCACTGCAAGAAAACTCAGACAAAAAGAATCCCACAAAATGAAACCTAAGTAAAAGGAGAGTAAAATATATTTTTCTAGTAGAAAAATTAAAATCTGCCTGGGACATCAATCATTGAAGCTCTCATGTACCTCTTGGTTCAATATATTTTCTTCAGATGTGACCATTTATTATTTTTGGCATTATTAATAAGTAACTTCTACATATTAATTAATGTAATTTTCATTTGATCATCTATTTTGTACTGACTGATATTCAGAACTTTTGATGTTTGTTAAGACATGAAACATTAATTTACAGAAAACCAATTCTTAGAATTATAAATTTATTTACTGCTTACTATCCAACAGCTGGAAATTAAATCTAGGAGTTTCCCCGAGACCTCAGGATTGTTGGCAACATAAATAGCTTTTCCATAAAGCACTTAACTGTCAAGATAGAATTTTAGTTTTCAGGCATTCATTTGAGACATTCATTTTAATTAATATTCCACATTTCAAGAACTTAAAAAAATATTTATGAAGCATAAACTATGGAAATCCTGCTGCATTTCATGATGTATTATAAAGATTTTAATGTCTCACTAAAAAGTATTTCACTTTATAGAATAAGTTTCCTTATTTTCAAATATTTATGAAAATATAAAATTCATGGTTTACTGTATAGATTTATTTCTTCACCTCGAGCATCACCCTTTCATTAAAAAAGATTATCTGCATACCCAGGTGTATGTCTTTGTTTTTTGAGCTTTAATATCATAGATAAGATGGTATAATCTAAAAAAAATTGAGTGCTGCACCACAGAAATTAATTAAGAGCACCTTAAATTTCAATTTAAATTTTAAGGTGATCTCAATTAATTTCCTTTCTTAGAATTTAAGAAAATAGATTCTACTTTATAGTGACGAATTTATGTTTTTAGGTAAGGCATACATTTCAATATATTCAATAACTTTTGTAGGATATCCAGGGAACTCATTAAAGGCCGTGACCTTGACTAAACTTTATTTAGCCTGGAGGTTATTTGAAATAGTGTTATGTTTTTCAGAGGTGGTAGTACAACTGCAGAATACTAAATACTTTTTGAAAAAATATTGTCTTACCAAAGTAATTTGAAATGAAAATCCCTCTGGTTTTACTCCAGATGCTTTTATTTCACTAGCAAAGGAGATACAATGAGACTGCAGAGTACGGACACAGCTGCTCACAGTTTGCTGAAACCCACTGTGCTATGCATGTCACGACTGCCACTTCCACACTCATGAAGTCAGCAATGTATAAAGGAAAGACATGATTAAAAGGGAAGCTTTAAGAAGGAATCAGATTTGGAGGAGCTTGGAAAAGTTTGACTGAGAAGAAAGGTTTTCTGCTCCAAAAAGTTGATCTAGTAATGCCATGGGGAACCTGCTCTCTATAGAGTCACCCCATGCAGTGTTTTGTAGAACATGGCAACAACTAGACTGAATCTCTTCTGTCTTTGCTTTTTCTCTCTATTTTCACTGTTTGAAAGATAAAAGATCCATTTAAAATAATGGAACTGATGTTTTTGTCATGCTTTTTTTTTAAAAAAAGAAATGTAGTGGAAATGAAGAATTATTATTTGTATGCTAATAGTTAAAAACTAGTTCATTTGTCAATCCATTATGAAAGTCTTTGCTTCTATGCAATCACTCAGCTATGATGTTGACTAAGCCACCATGTTTCTGGCTGTGAGAGTAGAGTGACTGAAGCATTTTTAAAGGAGAATAGCAAAGAAGAGGTGGTGTAAAATTCAGACCTGGATGACAGAGAGATCTTTCCGTCTCATTCTCACATTGTTTCTTTTCCTATCTTTCTGGTTGTTTCTTTTAAGAAGGTCAGTATTAAGTTCTCCTCTAAAAGTAGATTGGAAGATGGACAGCAAACAGCTCACCAGCCTGTACTGAGTATATGCTGAACTCTTTCTCTAGATCTGAAGGTGGAGAAAGAATACCAAATCCTTTCTTTTCTGAAACATGCAGATTTGAAATATTCATAAAAACATCTTTGCCTATTGCACAAACAGTAGCCTAGTGTACTAGAGCAGAGGTCTGCTTGGGAGATAGGAAGTGCCATACAACTTTTACTGAATTTAACTTTCTAGTGTGAATCTCTCAGTGACCTATCACAAAACTTCAGTAAAGAGAGATTCTCTTTTGCTACCTGGAGTCCAAAGTATAAGTCATCAACCTTTTAGCACAGATTTATGTTAAAATTATTAATATGAAAAATAGTCAAAAATCAGATATCTCAGAAAGCTTTGTGGCTTTTCTGTCAGTCATACAGGTGATGTCTCCACAGTAAATCCAAAAATACAAAGACAAAACTATGGGAGCTTGAAGGATTCCCTTCAGTGACTGAAGGACAATGTTGTGGTGAAATACACAGGGAATCAGCTTTATGTTCTCTACTTACCAGACTTCAAAAATCTTCTTTTTACTTTTAAATACAAAATTCCCCACTTCTTTTTTAAGAAATATATATTTTAGCTTTGGAGACTCTGGAAAGCTTTAAATATTCTACTATTTGTTTTCTGTATGTAAAATTTCAGATGCCTAACTTCAGCAACAGGCAATTTTACAGATTCAACAAAATATTATTACTATTTAACATCCTTGATGAATACTAATACTCAAAACTGCAGAGGCCGTAACAGAAACATTACACTGAAGAATCATTGGTCCTGAAATTTTTGACTTTTGAGAAAATTTGCATATTTAAAGGCAGTTTCATATTTTGTGCCTTTATTTACTGACTTCAGATACATGGATGATTATTACCTGTCACACTGAATGACACTGAAAACAGCTTACTGGTAACACAAAGGAATGACTCCCAGATAGGAAGTACCATTCATTTTGTTTTGCATATTCTCAAGGATACTTCTGAATGAAAATAGGAAATCCTAACTTTTTTTTTTTTTTATGTGAAGAAGAGAGGGAGGGTAAGAAAAATCTGTTTTATTTTATAAGGCTGCAATATTATCAATGTAAAAATTCTTGCAAAAGAGATTATATTTATTTTCTTTCCCCTTCTGTTTTCTCAGTATTACTTTGATCTGTTCTGTTTAAGTACTCCTGATGAATATATCTGAAAAAAATATTCCGCACCTTATCACATGCTTATAGACCCCAATTTCTAAATTTTTAATAGCAACAAAATAGTATGGACATTTATAATCTATCCAAGGAGAGAATGTGATGGACCACATACTGCTCTTGTCCTCTATGATGAAGACAGATCTTCAAGGTAACAGAGAAAGCAGCTCCACTGTCCTTCCTCAAGTAATCAGCCTCTGGCTGTCTTAGCACTACCAAATATATTCAGAGCTTATGGTGCTGCAATAAAATATTTGAAATTTAATTAAGACTGCTTTTCCCAGGCCTGGCTCTGCTTCCTCAAGCCAAGTTGCTCCTCACTTTCCTTAGCTTTGTAAAAAGGCTGTGTGGTCCAACATAACTGGCTGCTGCTGAAGCAAACTCTTTCATTGTTGGCAATTCAGACATGTCTCAGTGCAGGCTTAACTCTACTTTTAATTAAAAGTCTTCATACAATAATTTAAAATTGTAAAAACATATAACTGAATTAATACTACAATTACCTTTCCATCTTTTATGGTTTTTAATAATAAATGTCTCATAGATGACTATTGCTGTGAATACTTACTTTTTCAATTTCAGAACAATTTAAGATAAACCTTCTGTTCTTTGTGCAGTCTGCATTGATTTTTCCTCCCCTTCTATTCCAAAAGATTTTAACAGTCAAGGAGAATGTGGCAATTCTCTACTGCAACTGTTATTACCAGAATTTGCATATCCTTTTTTGCTGAACTGTGAAGTCAGCATTCCGATATCAAGTGAGCTCTGGTTTCCAGACATGAAAAATAATTACAAAGCCTGGATACTACCAGCCATCAGATCACCTTTCTTGGATTTTGTTATCTCCAAACATACCTCTATCCTGAAACTAAGTTCTTGGAGAACAATGGTTTTCTTACAGGATTCTAAAAATGCAGCCTTATACTTCTTGGCATAAAGGAACGTAGGAACATTAATGCGTTATGGGATTGCAGTACAGAACACACTGCACAGCTGATGGCAGGAAGGCTTGGAAATATGATACAGCAGAGCTAGCACACACCATTTGAGAAGGGTCACTGAAGACAGTAATAGGTAACCGTTTCAAAATTGTGTGAGACCGTGCTTGTGTAGAGGCTTAACCCTAAAATCTTCCTAGACCCTCAGACCTTAAATCAAGAACAATTTTTCTCATATACTGGACTAGCAAAGATCTTGAGGCTGTTGTGATATTCATTTAGTTAGTTTCTCCCTTTTACAGCAACTAACTTTCACAAAAAGACTTTAGATACTCTGTCAGTTTTTATCTACAAACATCCTGGCAGATGTCAAGTGACATCAAAAGTCTTACTTTTGTTAGAGGGTGTGCAAATTTTCTGTGGCTTGTGTTACACTTGGGTGTAACACATTTGTCTTTGTGTTCTTTCCAGATTATACCTATCCTATTCATAAAACTGGCAGGCTGACACGATGAGCCACTCCAGTCACAGGTTCCTACTACAAATCTATTTTTGACACCTTTTTACAATATTGTATTACAGCAACAACTTGTAACTCAGATTTTAATTAAATTCAAAGCTTTAAACATTTCTCTTACAAAATCTTGTCACCAGTCAAATTTTATAGATGACTGAATGATTTCAGAACATTCCTTTAACTTTAGGTAAGCTCTGCTTTTATTCTTAAAAGTTTTCTGACTAGATGCTTGTTTGCAACAAAAAGCATTTGGATTTTCACAGAATTATGGAGTAACCCAAGTTGAAAGGACTGAAATAAGTGCCCTAATTGAGCTTCCTGCAGAAATCTCAGCTAAGAGGTCATGCAAGGTGTGCAGTGCTCTATCCTATTTGTTTTCAAAAACGTCTGAGGGTGGACAGAGAGTGCATAAATTCTGTTCCAGGCCTGGAGTGCCCTAATGACTGTGATGGGTTACCTTGTCTGGCTGCCCTATGCCCACCCACCTATTCCCTCTCTCCTTTTCCTCAATGAGATAGAGGCAGAAAATAAGACGGAAAAAGCTCATAGGTAAATGGAATGACAAAGAGTTTAATTATCAAATACCTTCACAGGCAATGCAAACTGAGTAACAAAAAAAACAAACAAACAAAAAAAAAAAAAAATGGACAAAGTCTTTTCTCCTACTCACCCTCTTTTTCCTAGACTCATTCATACTCCTTCATTCCCCCACTGAGCAGGGAGGTTGGAGTAGATGACACCAGTATGGTAATTTCCCACCTTACCCGCTCTGTATCCATGTATATCTACATCTCTGGGATACATGCTCAGCTTCACTTCTGGTTGAACCTGTCCACAGGAAAGTGACAGAAACATCCCTGAGCCTTTGAAAAGACCCTTGGTCCCCAGGCTGGGCTCCAGCACCTGGGCAGGAGGGAGGCCCAGAACTGCTGTATTAGGAGGCTGCTTTTAACAACCTTATTTCAGGTCACAAGTTAAATCACTAGTTAAATCTGAGTCAATAAAGGAAATCTTATGACTATTTCTTTTGTTTGTGAAATTAATAAGCATAACACGGTTTTAATAGCACAAACAGGAGGAAAAATAGCAACAAACATCAAACCTGTAGGTTAACACCTACATAGATTTAAAATCTCTCATCCTCTTTTCAGCCCAATCCACTTGTCTGTCCTTAACAGCAATTCCGTCCTCACTTATTAAGAAATTTTGAATAATTAGGTTCAGCTGAATGTAATTAGCTTCCAGCTGGCAGTGCTTATCTAAGTTGCATTGAATAGTGATGAATTATGTGAAAAAAAATAAATAAAGCCAACAAAACCACCTTTTATTATCAGGTTTTTCTTCCCATTTCCTTTTGACTGCCTGTTTTGTACTATGAGAGGCCTTTTAATAGCACTTAGGACTAGTTGAATACGTTGAGTTTTAATAGTAGTATTAAAATTGATACAAAAGCTTGATGAATGTCTGCATACTCACTATTTTAGGCTCCTTTCTAGCTTTTGGTGCTGTTTATCTCAATGACAAAAAATACAGCAATAGCCCTAAATTTCTTTTGTTATTTATTTCTCTACAAGTAAAGGTTATAAGGTGAAATGTAGTTAGTTTTTATTGGATGAGAGTAAAGTATCAGTAGATGCAGACCTGTCAGACAAATCTAGATTAAAGAAATTGTTTATCACAGAGTGTTTCCTGTGGAATGCTGGCCCACCTTTCATGGGTTCATGAAGTTCTGTGAGTGTGATTTAATTTCATTTACTTTAAGAATTTTGATGGAAGAGTAACAAATTCTTTCACTAAAAGAACACTATATTAATTCTTGCTCTACCTGCAGGCACACTGCTGTCTTTTTATCTTTTCTTTTTTTCTCAGTTGTATTTATCTCATTCTGCCCACAAAGCTATTGGTATATCTGTTCTCTTATTGACTTTCAGAAATGCTGCTTTCTTTTGCATTTTCTGCTTTCTATTTCTAATTATATATTTCAAGTTTAATTCTTATCTCCTGAGAAGAAATTCCCAAGTATTAAGTTATTTTAATTCTCTAAATTTCTCTCTATAAATCCTTTTTTTAATCTCCTTTTCAAATGTCTTAATGTACTTTTAAAACATTAAAATGAATAAAAGAAGTTCTATGGATTTTTATAATTCTCTTTGTAGTGTTTTTATTTTTTCAACTCTCTTGGCCTTTCTGTTCTGTTTGATTTTGTCTCCATATCTCAGTAGATGTTTGGAAATGTTTGTGGTAGAGATTAGGAGACTATTTTGTAGATGAGCTCTAAAGCTTGTCCTGAAAAAATGCATCATTTTCACCATTCACTGAATTGTCTTTCCATTATAAAGTACTGTGGGAGGTGCTGAAAACTAGTTTTAATGACAGCAATTTAAAGTAAATAGAGTAGATTTTTTTTTTCCTGGATAATCAACAGAAAGAAGACAAAACAAATAAACTCAACCAAAAGATAGAGTTTAGACTTTAAAATTAAGAAATCTTTACTCTTCAACCATTTTTTGATGCAGAGTACATCTATACTATCCAGAAGTACGAAATCAGGGCGGGGGAAAAGTCTTATGAAGGAAAAACTGGAAACCATTTTTAGGAAGATTTTTTTCTTTTTAAGACTTGCCTGTTCCTGGTATTGTGGTCTATTAACATCTGAAAGCATACAGTAGTGTTCATCTGTCCTGTACTCTCCTACCTTACATTCTTCTTTTCTAGCCTTTTAAAATAGCATTTTCTATCCCCTATATATATATTTTATAGGATTTAATATTTTTCATCTGAATGAATGGATCAGATCCAGAGTTGTATGCTCTTATCTGAAGGCAGAAAAATTATATCAAGTACATGAGTGCTTTACCTTTTTCCAGTGGGATGGTGTTCCACTCACTTTCATTTTTTTCCCAGAAATTAATTCTGCAGTGTATATTCATCTCCTATAAGAGTTTCCTTTTCAAAATTTGTACTGTATTGTTAAAATGTTTGTATCTTTGATGTTGTGTAACTACTGTGAGAGATGTTTAATATCTTTAACAGGAAAGCAATTACCACCTGAGGTACTTAGAACAAACCTTAATATAAACAAGAACCCTTAACCACTAACTGGATGTTTTTATTCAGGTTTCAGTCTGAAGAGTGAATGGATCGGATATCTGACACCAGAAACAATCTGTTGTGTCAAATACTCTTTTTTGCTAGGGAAATAAATTAATTTCTAGAGATTTTCTAGATTTCATACAAATCTATGATAACATTGTCTGAATTATGAATCAGTCCTTTAACTTTTCCAGGTATATGAATCAAGAAGGACCTTCTCTGACATTTTCTACCTTCCACTTTAGAATAAAAAAAATACATAATACTTAACCTATTATAAATTTTCAGATTATGGGTTTTGAGAAGTTTAAAGTGCTTATGTACACTTTGGGATCTTGCCACAGAAATTGTTGAGAGAATATTTGCTTTCTGATTCTTCATGTTCACATTACTCTTTATGAAAGGAGCAAAAGTCAAGACATTTATGGTTTTCAGACATTTAATTGCAAACAGTATCATCTGCTTCTTAAACATTACAAACCAAACAAGGACTTGGCAAAATATTGTAAAAAACATTCAAACATATGTAAAATTCAATAGTCAAACTGTCTCACTCCTTTCAAGCTGCAACAGAAATGATTTTGTCACTCTGCGATAAGTCCACATATAGAAAAAGTGTAGAGAAAAAGAATGTAAACGTTCAGATGTAACCAAAGCCCAGTACGTTTAGAAATAATTTCTCCATCCTGTCTTTTTCTTGGTGTGAAAAAAGCACCGAGCTATCTAATAGTTCAGTCAATAAGCAAGGTGTCATTTTCACCTTTCTTTGCCGCAATTTTGTCTAAATCTTATCTCTTTTTGTCTGTGACCTTACTAACACAGAGTTTTGGCAGGTAATCTTGCACAAAGAAGAATCTAGGCTCTCAAGCAGTTTATATTTGGAATCAAGAAACTTTTTCCCCAACACTGAAAAGTAGATTGTGTTTCTAAGGCAGCTATCCAGCATACTACACCAAATATCACTTTCCTAAGGTATCAGTTAGATATTCTGTTAAGCATCCCCAGCAAGACATTTTTTGTCTTACTGACCAGTACTGCCATTGTTAGCCTGGTACTCTCGTGATTTCCTGCACCCCTGAATCCATCTCCTGCTTTGTCTTGTGAATTCTCTTGGGAAAAAGAATTGAAAGTATTGCTCAATAGCCACATCATAGTTACTTGGCTATAAACTAAGTGTGGACTACACAGATTACAAAGCTGGAGCAAATAAGAAAATTCTTTGCTACCAGACACTATTAAAAATCAAAGCAACTGATGTCTCCAGCTGGCACAAATTTTTAATTATACTTCAGCAATATCTAATTGCAAATGAACTTCTGTATTTTTTATGGTCAAAATCTTGTTTATGGGCAAAAAGAAAGCATACCATATGGACAGACAGAAGTATCTATATAGGCATGTAAAGCAAAGATTATGTATAAAAAGCTCTATACATAGATGTGCAAAACCAAGAAAATGTTAGTATAATTGAAATCTTAACAATATAATTATTATTCATCCAGATCTAAATGTTTCAGAAAAAAAAAGTAAAAAGACTGGATATTAATTTGTTATATTCATTTCTACTCCTTTTTAAAAATGTAGAGTTTGTACAATTTTATTACATAAACAACATATTTTTTGTGGTTAAATTAAATTTTTTTAATTGATTTCCCCCTTTTTTAATTATTAGTTCCCTCCATTGTGGAGTTAAAAAGATTCTCTCTCCTTTTAAAGATTTTACTACAGCCTCCAGCCTATTTTTGCTTTCTCAAAAGTGGTCTAATGTGTACAGTTTTTATACATTCCTTTACAGCAAGTGAACAGTGCACAAACTGCTCTTAAAAATATCTTAAGGATATTTTTAAAGATTAAACCTCAGAGTCTCAGTTCTTCTCTGAAATGTCTGATGCAGTAGTAATGGGGGAATTATATTATTTTTAGGACCACATGATTGGCACATTCTCCCATCTGATATAAAAATGGATTGCTGCTAATTTTCTTCGTTGTATGCCATTGCCAAATATTTATGTGCCAGCATGGTAACAGTACTTTCAGCAGTCACATCTGAGTACAGGATTTCTAGCTGAAGAAGAGTTCTGAGACATGGAATTGAGTAAAGAAAATTAGGAAATTAAGATTTTAACTAGAATAAGAGCAGCTTAAGAAAATTCAAGGTAAAAGAAACATGAAACCTAAGGTTGGAGCAGTGTAACTAGTTAATGATTACTAGGTGTAGTTAGTAAGGAGTAGGCTACATACCTTTTGCTTGTAGAGAAAATGTAAAATAGTCAATGATTGCCAAGATGAAATGAATAGCCAAGGATATATATCATTCCGTTTGTCTTAATGCTTAGAATAAGACTATATATCATTAACTTTTCTTAAGTTGTGTTTGCAGAGGGAGACAAGAATAGACAATTATGGAAAGGAGAGAACCGAGTCTACACCTGCAAGCAAGGCATCTGAACTGTGTCCAAGTGAACCAGGAGAGCTGCCAACAGGACACAGTTGAAAAGTTCAAGCCCGAGGAAGAGGAAGATGTGAGGCGAGAGCAGGCGGAGTCAGGCAATGAATATGTATTAGGCACATTGTGTAATCAATGCATATGTAATAATTTAGGGAGTAAACAGGGAATGAGGGGCAGTGGTGAGGTGTGCATGTCTTTGAGAGGTGACTCTGCATGCTTCCTGGCTGTAATAAACACACCCTCCCTAACTTCAAATAGTTAGAGAGTCCTTTGTCTGTAATTTTACTGCTTCAGAATTAAGCAAAAGAAATAGAGCCTTTTCTGACCTCCTTTGCTAAAGACATATCTTGATACAGTCTTTACATGGACAAAATTTAAAAACCTAAGCAACAATGTGGAAGACAGAAATTCAGAATTTTTATTTGTACTGTATGAAATCTGCGTTGAAGCCTAGCACCATTTAAAGGAAGAGTTGGGTATGTTCTCCCACTCTCACTAATATATATTTTCAGTACTTAATCACTGCCTTATACAGACTAAATCTATTGTACTCTTATTTCTACAAAGCAGGGTTTTTTTCTCCTGAAACAGTTAGAAATTGAGCATAACCCACTGAACTACTGAAAAACTTTCTTCATGTCTTGGTGGTGATTTTCTACCCAGTCTGAATAAAAATGTGCTAAAGCTGGGATTATTCAAGCTTATATTTTTCCTCTAAACTTTAAATAATTTACATCGTATGGTTCTCTCTATACTTGTAAAGGATGCATTCTTATTTACTTTACTATTAGTTAAGCATGATGATAAATTCTTCTTTGTGGTTGTTTTAGGTTTTTTTTTCAGCTTACACAAAGGTTGACAGTATGGACTTTGCTAAAATGCTCTATTTGTGTTTGTTGTGCTAGTCTTCAGAGGAATCTTGTACAGTCAATTCTAAGCAATCTTCTGGCAAAGAAAATAGAATGCATAATTGCGCTCAGTGGATAAGAATTCAAGGGCATTGTTTTCTTTCTTCTTAAATCACTAATATTCCCTAGGAACTAGCTTATTGTGAATGAGATCCTGTTTCTCTTTTTCTTATCATTTGTGTTCATTCATTACAGCCATTGTAATTATACAGAAAAAAGTGTTTTAGTTTGCATTTTTAGAATATTTTATCTATTATGCAAGGATTGTAATAACTCAAAGCTGATTAGACCTTAAGGTGTGAAGATGTCAAATGACAGTTGTCTGCAACACATGTATGGAGACAGTGTCATCTCCCTGGGAAGAAAAAAAAAAAAAGATTGTAGAAGAAGGAAGAAAGGAAGCAATTTTTCAGAGATATTTGCTTTTTGGGTTTTTTTTGTTTGTCTGAATGTTCTGATTGCCAGATGGATTCATAAATAGACTGAAGCTTTCATGGCACTTGCTGCATGTAATGATCAACAAGCCCAGGCAGTTTACAATATAGTATAAAGTGAAATGGATTTATAACATTAAACAGCCATTTGAAGAATTAGTGTACATTTAAAAATTGTTTGTTTCATTTTAGGCTCTTAGAAAATTTCAGTGGCAGTTACTGGTGAAATAAAAAATAAAATCAATTAGAAAAAATTGAAAATTAATCAGGGAAGAAAAAAACCTGAATAAACAATCAAAAAATAACAGCTTTTATTTAAAAAGACAAAATTATCACAATTATTCCATGGAGAAATATCTTTTGATAGTAATTTTTTTGTTAAGTATGTTGAAAAGGCAGTCTTGTCAAAATATGATTGAATTAAATTACTAGTTAATATTATTCATTGAAGTCAGCTGATATCTAGAATTAGGTTCTAGATACTATCAAAGTAGAAAAGATTACAGAATCGATTAGACTGGAAAAGACCTCTTACATCATAAAGTTCAGTCTATGACCAAACACCACCATGTCAACTAGATCAAGTAAGTGCTACCTCCTGGGATGCTCAACACTGTATTCCAGACACAAAAACATATTACTGTGAAAAAATATTGGACATGTTAACTGGATCTGGATTACACACAACGGAAAGACCTTACATTTTTTGTTACATCATGATCCTGTTAAATCCCTTCAGGGATGGTGACTCCACCCTCTCCCTGGGAAGCTCATTCCAGTATTTAATCACCCTTTCCATGAAGAAATTCTTTCTAATGTCCAACTTAAACCTGCCCTGAAGCAGGATGAGGTAATTTCCTCTTGTCCTATCATTTGTTATCCCTGAGAAAAGGCCAGCCCCCATGTAGGTACAACCTCCTTTAAGGCAGTTGTGAAGAGTGATAAGATTATCCCCAAATCTCTTTTCCTGGCTAAACAAACAGGTTCTATCAGCCACTCCTCACAGGACCTATGCTCCAGACCCTTCACCATGGTTTTTACCCTTCCCTGGACTCATTCAAGTACCTAAATATCCTCCCTGAACTGAGGGGCTCAGAACTGGACACAGCAGTAGAGGTTTGGTCTCACCAGTGCTGAGTACAATGGGGATAATCAGGGCCTGCTCCTGCTGGCCACACTATTCCTGATATGGCTCAGGATGCCATTAGCCTTCTTGGCGCCCTGGGCTCACTGCTTGTTCATGTTCATCCAGCACCCCCGAGTCCTTTCCCACTGGGCCTCTCTCCAGTCACTCTGTCCCCAGCTCTGCAGGGGGTTGTTGTGCCCAAAGTGCAGGACCCAGCACTCAATCCTGTTAAACCTCATATTGTTAGATTTGGCCCATTGATCCATCCAGGTCTTTCTGGATCAACAGAACAACAGTAGATCAAAGTTCCGACCCAACCTGGTGTCATCCACAAAATTGTTTATGGTAGGTTTAATCCCCTCATACAGATCATTGATAAAGATGTTAAACAGGACTGGGCCCAACAGTGATCTCTGGGGGACACCACCAGTGACCCCATGCAGATCACAGATCTGCTATATATGAAGGACTAGAATTGCGTTTGTGGTACTCCAAAACCAGGGAATTGTTACCTTTAGATATTTGTGCTGAAGATTGTCTCACTGATTTTCACATAGTCAAGACAAAATAAGTGAGCATTCCCCACAGGCAATTCATCTTGCACTAATAGCTCACTTGACCAAGTAGTATATGTTCAAAGCTAAATCTAGATTCCAAAATACCATTTCTTTCATACAGGTTTCTAAGCATTTTTTTAGATCCATTAGGCATTATTAGCATATAGACTTAAAAATGAGAAGAAAAGGGAGTATCAGTAGAGGAATGTATACTTAAATTTAGCAGACATAGGACTGCATTTTTTTTCCCCTGGCATACAGAGAAGGTGCTGCAGAAGTCAAATTTCAGGAATATTTAGAGAACAATCAAAGTTAAAGAATTAAACAGGTTTTAATAAAACAACTGTGGCTTCAGAGGAAAGAGGAAAGGGTGAGGATGGCCACCAGGATCAATTGACAGTTTAGACCACTTGGCCAGTCCATGGTGGAAGATCTGAGGCAGATTATGAGGCCTTTCTGAGAACGGTCAAGACCCAGGATGTTGTCCTGCATCTGCGCCTAACAGCACCTGTGGGCAGGCACTCGTCTGCAGGGCAGCAGGAGCTGCAGATCAGGTGGGGCCAAGGCAAGAGCCTCAGCTGAAAGTGTCTCACCTGGGTCAGGGGTCACCCCTGGACATGGCTGCCCATGGCATCTTTGAGCCTCTCACCTGGTGCCTCAGTTCCAGCAGCCAAACTCCTGTAAGAGTGTAGGATCTGCCACTGGGCAGAAACAGCTGACTGGGAAAAGACAAATGTTATGCTGAAGCGCCATTTAGGTTTTGCAGAATGAGGAGGGAGCAAGCTTAATGTCGAATTATTAGAAATCCTGAAATCATTTTGTCTTGTAGATGTTTTATAGGATTTCAAGACATTAAAGAATCAGAGAAAATCAAAGTTGCAAATGAAGAATAAAAGTATGATTTTATTCAGGACTCTTATGTCCGTTTGTAGAACAGAGGTAACCCAAAGCATTTCATCCGAGTAAAGCTGTGGATCACATTCTCCAGATCATGGGGCCTTACTGCTGATGCAGCTGTGCATATTATTATTTTTTACAATGATGAATCTTTACTATTTTCACTCATACACTGCCCTAACGTCATGTTTCCTTATTCCAGCCTTTATGCTGGAAGGGCCAAAATATTCTCATAATTTCATTTTGCAAGTTCTCCTGTAATATTTGGCAAGTTTCCCTCTATCTTGGGCTCTTAAGGTCTTCTTTGACATTGTTTAATGGAAATATTTGAAGTTTTAGACAATGGCAATCTCATTTCTATCCCTTATCTCACTTCCTTTTATAATTCCTTTTGCTGTAGGGCACAGCACTTTGGAGAGAAAGTTTCTGAATAGTTAGGTAATTAAGTCCTTGATATGACAGCTCTGTGTGCACCCATTCTGTTCTTTTCTCTCTCCTTAAATAGTTTCATGTCGTATTCATATTAACTTTTTTTCTCTGATGGTCCTCTTTAATTCCAGCTATGATGTTTTATCACAGCAGCCTCTCTCCAGCTTGGTATACCAAAGCGGTCCCTGCAGTGATCTTTGCCAGAGTCATGAAAGCATTCTACTCTCTACTGACACAATGCTAGTTTTTTAATATATTCTTGCAGCTGACTGTGTGAACAGACAGATGTAGGCCAGTACACATCAAGATTTCTTCCACTAATCTGGCATTTCAGTTTCATGGTGAGGTAAAATTTTTTATGGCAAATTTTATAAATACGTCATGGCTGCAATGTGTTAATTTTTCATATTTAGACAATAACCAATGTTAGCTATTTAATTTAAGCCAACGGTGTTCAGCCCTGGACTAGACTTTAATCTTTTTTACTTTTCCAAAAAATGCCAAATTAAACTGGGAGAGACAACACATACATGAGTATAGATGAAACAAAAGTAAAAGTTTACTATTCCCTGACTGACTTTGATGAAGTTATGGACAACAGATCAAAAACCCAAATGTAAATTGCTGTAATTTTATCAGCTGCATTAGAAATGCAAAACCCACCACTTATTAAAGACCACTATTTTATATGTGATCTTGCTGAATGTATTGTAGTAGCTCCATGGTTTTTTTGTTCCAAAGCAGAAGGATCTTCTCATTCTCCTTGCATGTATATTTGTGCTGGAGGGAATGCAGTCTAGCTGAGGAGAATTATCTGATAAAATAGTGGTCATTTCCAGGAAACTGAGTTCTCATGTGCTGTTTAACAGAAGTCAAGTTGCATATCTTGATTCGATAGGTAACTCTGTGTTATCTACATGTCCACAGGTAATACAGACTTCCATGCCCCTGCCTTCACATTGTTTCATCACCATTATGAGTAGCTTCATGTTGTGCTGGCATTTGTAAATGAGATATACAGCTTCATCAGTAAGACACTAGAAAGAAATTCCCTAATTTCCCACTTTAAACCAGGATCTGATTTACATGAATACTACACTTCTATGTCTGCTCTTCTAGTTTGTCTTCAGAACTGGATTTGTATTTGAATGATGCTTACACATGATGGTTGCATAACCCTCCTGAACACTGGCATTCAATATTCTTAGCAGTAATGTGTGCAGTCAGAAATATGAAATAAGAAACAGAGGTCTATGTTAAGACATACAAATTTCTTGCTACTCAGACAGTTAGGCCTGTTTTATAGGGGGCTGTTGCAGATGGTATCCCTTTGTTACTTAGGAACCCTTTTTTCCCATCTTTTTTTGTAAAAAGCAAAGGCTCAGATTTCCTACACTTCTACCTCAGTATTTGTGGAAAATGTTTGGCTACTTTCCTGAACTTTCTGTAGATGAGTGTTTATTATTTTTCAGCCTCTGGGATTCTCATATTTCTGAGCAAATTTAAAAAAAAAAAAACACCTCACACAGTAAAATGTGAATTGAATTAAAGGGCAGGGTCTTGATCAGAAGTACAGAAATACAGTTGCAAAAGAAAATTTTAAAACCCAATTCCAGGAAAGAACTTCTGCGTTAATCTTTAGCTGTTTCTGTCTTTCATCTCTCTCCAAAAGCTCTCGTTCCTTCCCCTTCGCTTCTGCCCAACTCTGAAGGTTTTCATAACACATCCTCTCTCTTTCTTCATGTGAAACTCCTCCTCTTTCCTCTGCCTTTATTCTTACTTCTCTCCCTGTTCTTTTCTAAAATAAATCCAGACTCTGAATCTATATAAAATATAGTTGTGATAATTTCTGTGGGTTTTTTATCTTTTCTGCGCTTTATAGCTGAGAATCTTCTTCCTTTTTACCCTCTACTTGCTCACATCCCGTGACTGAATTTGTTCCTGCTCCTTCTGGGTCTGTCTGAATTTCTATTTCTATTTCTATCCTTTACCTTCATTATTATGCTTTTTTTCAGTTGGTGGCAGCTGTGCAGTTTAAAGCATTTTCAAAGGTGTTATGACATCATGCAATAGTACATTATAAAATATTCTCATTGAACAAGGATCACACTAGATTTAGAACTATTAATTTCATGATTGCCATATATTTCTGGATATTTGTAACATATTGAATGTAATTAGAAATTTTCCTCCCTATCACCTTTTTTGATTTTTCTTGCTAGTGGGCATGCAGCCATGTCTCTTATCTTGGCCTCTTCATTTATGTTGTGATAAGGATACCTAATGAATATGGCTACTTCCTCAAGGAAGGCTATTCCCGTGTCCCAGCTTGGTGTCAAGAAGATAAATAGTGCTTGCTGACATCACTTCTAAAATTGATCAGCCAGTCACTTACGAGGCAGTTTCTGAATGATGGGGATTCATGAGGAATGCTGAGGCAGGTTTAAACACACTAAAGGCTGGGTGTTGGGTTCTCTAGCTCATAAAATACACAGACTTGAACAGTCTGAGCTACTTCTGGAAAAAAAAATATGGGGAAAAAAGAAAGAGAGAAACAGAACAAGGAAAGGAAAAACTGACTTCTGATCATCTGTGAGGAAGAGTGACAGCACTTTCTCCAGTGCCACCAGTCATGAGGGCTTGTCATGCTTTCTGCTAGTACTATGTACTTTTCATTGGGACTGTCCTGACTCTCTTCCCTGCCCTTGGTTGCTCTTGTTTTTGATCTTTTTGGTGCCAGCAGAACTATGCAAACAAGAGCAAATGTTGCATATTTGGTTTTTTTAGCATCTCTGCCCATAAAGTGTTGAGCAATATTTGTCAAGTATTTATATGAATATTTTGTTATTCCCCATCTTTATTTTCTCTAATTTAAACTAAAAACTGCAAAGCAAGAGTTAAAGAGAGGTGGACAAGATAATACTCCCATCCCTAATATAGT
Source organism: Poecile atricapillus (assembly GCF_030490865.1). Classification (NCBI taxonomy): domain Eukaryota; kingdom Metazoa; phylum Chordata; class Aves; order Passeriformes; family Paridae; genus Poecile; species Poecile atricapillus. Next base: position 58,276,254 of record NC_081289.1, on the reverse strand, counting down.
CTCCCATGTAACCCCACAGAAAACAGCAGTATCAGGGGTTTGCAGCTATCAGGCTGTGAGAATGACAACGAGACCAAAACAGGCTGGGAAGAACAAGGGAAATACTGCTAGAGACACTGAAACATGCTGCCTCAGCAGCTTCACAGAAAGGTTACAGAGCTGCCGCTAAACAGTCCACAGGTGATTGTTTTTAACATGAGATGTCATGGAACTAAACTGCCCCAGCATGAGAAGGAAGAAGGCATTGCTAAACATCCAGGACTTGAAAAATGAGCCCTGTCTGTTTTGTCAGGTCAGCTTCAGTTGTCTTTATGAGTTTGTTAGGGTATTAATAATTGATATCAATAGTCTAGTGGTGTTAAAATATGTAAATCTGTTTAAAGTATTTAAATTTTCTTATTTATGTGTGTAAATTCTGGATCAGCAGTAGTGCTGGGATATTTTAAATACTGACAGAGTTAAGAGGAAAAATCCATATTTACAAAGGAATTATTTAAGTATCTCAAAAACATCTTAAAAGATAAAATACTAATATTCATGTAAATGATGTTTTGCTCTGCCAGAAATTAAAATGTTATTCCTAATAGCTTTACCTTCTTTTTATTATTTTCCTCCAAAGGCTTTTTTTTTCCCTACAAGCCAAAGGGAAAGAAAATATTAAGTTGAAGAAACACATAAGCAGAAACACAGCATGGAGACATACTTATTTTTTGCCAAACAATTGATAGTAAAAATATTTTAAAATATTGATAGATGAAGATAATACAAATTATCTGCATTGTAAGACTCTGGCATGATGAGGGATTTTATTAGCATTTTTTGATAGAGAAAAAAGACATGCTGAAGGCTCATGTGCTTATGTTTAAAACAAAAAAAAAGAGAAGGAAAAAAAAATAAAAAGCATTCTAAAGCAATTTTCCTGAAGGAAATTTGCTGTCTGAAAGATGTGTACACAGAACGAGCGACTGTGATTTCAAAAACTTTAGGAAAATGTTCAACTCTCATCTTGATGTAAATACATCCAATAAAACCCTGGCTTTTAATATGGATAAGCAGATTTCAAAAGCATTCGAAATTTGAAAAAAACTCTGATTAATTCTTTGGATATGGAGTCTACTGAAAGTCATCTTGAAAAGGGAAAAAGACCCAGTCAGAGCATGTATTGGGTTCTTCAATATCCAGGTTTATTTCTCTCTTATGAGGGTGATCTTAGCTGGAATCTTGTAGGCTTGGTTCCAGCACTCCCGGCAGAACCGTGTTCTTCATTTCCAACTCGGCAAAATAAGGTTTCTATAGAAAGGAAATCAGTGTTCAGCTGCGGAACAAATATTCACAGTGACAAACTTTTGCAGATGCTATGAACTAAAGAGAAGTTGCAGCTCTCTGGCCACTATGGAGACTGTTTTGGTTTTTTTAGTATTTGGTACAGTACAGTACCTAAATTCACCACTAACTTTTGGTCACCAGGTTGCCAAAACTTGGCCACAATGACCTCTCACTTGTGATGTTATACTTCTTAAACTGTAATGTTTTATTTAAAAGTGGGCAAGCATAATTGTAATGTTTTGCAGCCTCCATCATTTGAACTTGAATATTCTCTTCTGTATAATTTGATGGTAATATATTATGTTTTTTTATTTGAGATTTGTTGGCAAGCTGAAAAGTTTAAGAGTTTTAAAATAATGGAGATTAAATTTCTTTAAGTAGCAATAAACAATACATTTACAAATCAGAAATAATCTTTTTTAGTGACAAATACTGAAAATGTAAAAAAAAAAAATAAAAAATGAATATGCTATATCGTGTAAAAAGTGTCTTGCCAAAAACCCAACCAAGCTATTATCAGATCTTAATGCCTCTGGAACAGCAGCTGAGACGATTCAGCTCTGACAACTTCATACATCTGGATTTTGTATGGAAACTCCTAATATATTCACTGTCTATTTGGGGAATTTTTTAATTCTTTTCCGAACAATTTTTTTCTGCAACATAATATATTCAAGGAAGTTTATTATTCTTGAAAGGAAAAAAAAAAATTATACAAATTATTTTACCATTTGTAAGTTTTATAATTTTACAACTATAAATTCTGACAAAAGTTCACACAGAGCTTCCAGGTGCCAGTTGTATAGGATCTCATTTAAACAAGTAAAAAGAGTACATATCTTGAAGCTAAGAGAATTAATTTATAGCAGTATGCTTGATCTAAATTTCATTGCATACTTAAAAGCTTAAATAAAAAAAAGTGCAGCTTGGTCTGTTGCTTTTAAAAACAAAATAAATATACATCCAAAAGCATACCCCTCATGACTGATTCTTCTTTCTGTTTATTTTTAATGAATTATCTGCTAATATATGAACTACACATTCTCAAAAAAAAAAATAGTTCCCTCTTAAATAGTTGTTTATTGTGTTGAATAAAATGCAGAAATATGTTATGGAGTCTTCATTTATTAAGCATTTTTTACACCTTATCATTCTGAAATTTTACATGTATAGGTATATATCAAAGGTTGGAACTGAAATCGCATAAATTTCTGAAGGATTGGAATCTTACCAGACTCCTTGTAAATACTGTGAAGAAAAACATAATAGTTTGATAATTGCAGTTTAGCTTCAAAAACAAAATTTTTCTGTATCATTGTTTTCTAGGAATTCAATCAGTCATTAAATTAACAAAATGGAATTACATAAATTATAGTTTTCTCTGTTATCTAGGGTTACTATGGAAAGCTAAGGTTCTGTTCATATTTACAATAATCAAAAATCTAATAACTTTAAAAATACAAACATGAGAAACACATAAATCAAAATTCACATCCTTAAGAAATATGTCCAGAAAGAATGCAATAATATATTTTACATGGCTTTATCTTTGTGGTATTTTTATACATACAATTTTGCATATAAATGTTAAGAGAACTGTGGTCAGTCCAATGTTTGAAATGTTTCTACTTAAATTGTAAAATCACATTCTATCCACATATGTTTATTTGTATGGTTTTCTGTTTTTATGGAAAAGTTATATTTTATTGTGATTTTTCTTCACAAAAATATTTCTGACTATATAATTTTAAAGGCATTACTTTCCAATAAGTGCAAACCTTACTAAAGAGAGACACTTAAAAATTCTTTAGGATCTGAAGTGCCTGTAAAAATAGATCATTACTTGAATGTATACTGACCTGTGTGTTTCTGAGATATACTGTAAATCAGATGATAAAATTGTATGCACACGCACATAAGGTGATTTTGCTGTAACACATTTTCATGCAGTCAGCAAATGGAAAAGGAAACTCTGTAATGCTTGCTCTAGTTTGTTTTTAGCAAAGCAATTTGGTAGCTTTAACAGAATAAAGCAACAATCCTTTATATCTATGGAAACTCTACATAGAGCAGCATCTGTTACACCACTTAGTATATACCTGTCTTGTGAAATGCTCTTTTCTCATTAAAGAAATTAGTTTGTCAGAACAATCTGTTACTTCATGAATATATAATGACAAATTAAATACTGTTACCGGGTTTCAAAAGAAGCTATGAACATGTTTTCACTGAGCACCTATGGAAAGTTTATTCATAAAGAGTTCTTCCCACGTTAATTAATTAGTTATACATTTCATCATAATCTTGAAATATGAAAACACTATTTTGCATATAGTTTTAAAGAAAAAATGGACACAAATAAACATGAGTTTTCTCTGTGAAGCTTCACATTTGTTTGTAAGCGCAATCCAAATCTGATTAAAAAGCATTAGAAAAGTACCCAGAAAGTACACGACTTCTAGTCATGCTGAAATCAGATAAGGTGTAAAATGGAACACTGGGGTGATTTTGGTTTTCTGACAGAATTATTTAACAGCTCTCAGCTCTTACAATGCTCTGTCATTTGAGCTTGTCATGACCTCAGAGAGACTTGTTTTATATCCCCTACATTTTTATTAGGAATTTTATTTGTGCTGCTCCATGTGCCTCCTTGCAAACTACTGTTGTTCTGAGCACAACACAGCAGCCCATAGAGGACTTGTTTGCACTGTAAATTTCAAAAACAAAAATGTTTTTGATTACACTCAGAAATGACAGATTGCACTGGTTCTGCCATCTTGCAGTCTCTAAGGACTGACCCCCAAGTATTTTCTGAAGCTGCTGAAGTCTGCATGCATTTAGCTTTTTTGGTTTCTGACACTGAGCATCAATAGTTAGAAGACTGGTCGAGAAAGTTGGAACTGTTCAGCTCGGAAAGGTAAAGGTTTTGTGGAGACCTCGTAGAAGCCTTCTAGTATCTGAAGAAGGCTTACAAGGAAGCTGGAGGACACTTCCATCAGGATCTGTAGTGATAGGACAAGGGTAATGTCTTTAAATTGAGAAAGAGTAGGTTTAGATTAGATAATAACAAGAAATGTTTTTACTGTAAGGGTGGTGAGATGTTGCGGATTGGGGTCGATGGTAGGGTGCCACAACCTTCCCAGAAGCGTCTCCAGGAAAGCCGCTTTGGTCAGCGCCACACACCCACACAGACACTCATGTTGGAGTCAGCAGCAAGGGAGAGAGGGGTATTTGTATGGGTTCCACGAGGAGAGTTTATTCCCCCTAGCTCGTGAAGGGTCCAGGAACAAAGGGCCCAAGGCAAGGCTGTGCAACATCGATTGTACTAGGGGTGGAGAGCAACTGGGACCAATGAACTTAGGGCCGGGGGGTGGTACAGAAGAGGGTCCAGGGTGCCAGAACCAACCTGTCTGAGGAAGGGGAGGGATCAGAGAACTCGGGCTAATAGGGGACCAAGGACGAGGGAAGGTTCTAGGGATAAGGGGGGGTCTGAGGAAAGGATGCAGGGAAGGAACCACACAGGGGGAAGGAAAAGGGGCTGGCCGACAGGCCAGGGGGAAGGGTAGAACTGGGGTACAGGCACCATCAACAGGGATGGACTATAGGGGGCGCCTTAACCCTTAAATTATAGTGGCATCCCTCCAAGGGGATTTACTACTCTCTGGGTCAGGGGGCTCACAAATCTCCCCCTTTTTCATTTATTAAAAAGGCGTCTCCCATGACCCTGAAAAACAAATGTTTGAAACAATCCAAGATCATAACAACAACAAACACAATTACAAAGATCCAAAAAATGGTCTGTAGGACCATCTTGGGACGCCCCAATGTCTAAGTAAGTCCTGCCACAATTTAGGAGTTTGTTCTTTCAGTTCCTGTACCAAGTCTTTGGTTTGCTGGATTTTTGTGTGGATGCTCTCACTGTGTGAAGATAAGTTCAGGCAGCACAGTCCATCAAACTCTTCACAACCATGTCCATGGGTCAGCAGGAGGTAGTCAATGTCCACCCTCTTTTGCAGGGTGGCATGCCTGGTGGTCTCTTCATTGGCCACGAGATCACTTAAGGCTACCAATGTGAGGTTGGCCTGCTTTGCAAGCCAGCACCCCAGATGGGAAATCTCCTCAAGGGCTTTTGCAGCAGCCACCTAGCGTAGGAAGACCGAGATTGCGACCCTCTTTGGTTTCACCACTCATATAATTTGCTGCCACAATTTTCATCGAATTCTATTACCTCTTATTTTATTACCTCTATTACACTAGAACACATTGCCTAGAGAGACTGTAGATGCTCCATCACCGAAAGAATTCAGTGCCAGGTTGGATGGACCTCTGAACAACCTGGTCTAGGGAAAGGCATCCTTGCCATTGCAGGAAAGTTGGAACTAGATCTTTAATTTTCCTTCCAACCCATACCATTCTGTGATTCTACAATTCTACTGAACATGAATGGAAATACAGAATGCAGTAATTCATGTTGTGTTTAGATTATGTGAGTGTGGATCCAAATCTCACTTAGGACCAATGATCATGATGGTGCTTTGTCTTAGAATATATTTTTCTAAGGCTAAAATACTCTGTGATAATTTTACCTTAAAGATAGTAACATAAGTGAAAGATGACAACAGAAAAACTGAATTTCAAAGCTGTCATGATTGCTCTTGGAACTTATTTCAAACAACATAGTGCAGTGAAGGAAATGCAGAGTTTTAATTTGTTAATTTAATAAACTCCACAGTAAATTACTTTATAGTGTCCCTTCAGGTTCACAGGCCAAAGTATGGGAACATGTTTGTTTACTCTTTCAAATTAAAAATCATTGATTTCCTTTAGGAATTCGTCCTTGTTGACTGTGAATGAGTCCATTTGTTTCATGATCTGGTCAACATATGTATTAATAAGGGACACTGTATTTTCATATTGACAAAGAGCAATATTTAATTTTAGTTGCTCACATGAACTTCTATTTAAATAAGGATAATATGCAGAGGTGGTTTCCTTTTCCTCATTTTGTAACACAAGAGCTATAAGGAAGGTGTGAAGTACCTAAATACCATCTAAACTGGGACAGAAGGGATGTTTTGTTAATTATTTTTCAGCAAAATTGATCATTCATTCCTAAATCTGTAGGAATAGGCGCGCAGTACTGCTGTACTACTGTACTGCTCTGGCTTAGAATTGGATCAAATAAAACACTGCCATCCACACAATTTTTAATCCAGGCAAATTGTCCTATATAGATCATCATATAGCACCAGAAGAATGAACTCACAGTGTTGATGGGGGTGTTCAGGGGTGAAAAGGAACTGGGGGATAAAACTGCCAAAAACAGAGTCTCTGTTAAAACTCTGCCCTAAAATGTCTTTATGACTTTGATTGATCAGGCATATTGAATAATTACATTTCAGACATGAAGTGCATGGACAAAATTTTTTTTCAGGTACACAGGAGAAGGTTAAATATTCACTTCTTACATAGCTGCATGCAATAATAATATTTTATTTTATTTTCAACCTGAAGGATACCAAACATGGTTTTCTCTTTTCTGGGAGAATTCTGTAACCATAAAACCACAATTTAATCTGACTAAACACATTAACTATTTTTTGTGCAAGTAGAAGTGTGAAAATAATGAAGCTGGAAAGGAAAACCAAAAAATCACATGTGTCTCTGTTCTAACACAATGATGTAGGCTATGACCTGCAAGAAAGGAATCCTGGAGTTTTGAATCACTACCACAAGCACCAACTAATTCTTGCAAATGTCCTGTTAGTCCAGTGTATAGTTTGAGGCATGTTGCCACAAAGGCCTGAGATATTTAGACAATGTGTTAGATTATTATATATATCCTAGAAGAGAAGTCTTCCAGGAAGTATCCCTGGGAGTAATTATGCAGGCGTGTATTTTGGGGCCGAAGGTGAAACAGTGATGATAACTGACAGTGTGGGATCATGAGGAAGGAAAACTAAAGTTGTTTGGTACCTGTGGTACTCAAGGGGATATTAGCAGACAAACTAATGACTTTCTAAGCAAGTTTAAGAAATAAATTTAATTTCTGAGTCTCAGTGTTCATCACTAAGGTAGTCTACTTCCTAATGCTACACTATGGCAAGTCTACTCCTAAATATAGTCCCTCAGATTTTAAGAGGTAGGATGGATATCAAAATTACATAAACTTCTTTTTCTTCAGGGCTAAACCTAAAAAAATATTCTGCAGGTTGGGTAAAACCAACATTAGCTAGCTTTTATTTCTTTGAAATATACAGTAATTTTCAGAGCCTGCACATGAATCAATGTTGCTAATTACTTTTAAACAGACCTCTAAGATGTGCTACTATATGTTCTCCACTGCCAAGTGTTACTATATAATTTGTATAAAGCTGTGAAGGCACTCAGGAACTGTAATCATGCTGAGCCATTGGACATAATTACTACTGCCTTTCTGTGTAACGTCATTCATTTTGCCCTAGTTTTAGGGGTCTCCTTGGATTGTTCCTGAAAATAATTTGTATGTTTAAAGCAACTTCAGATTTGTGACAGTGAACTATGCTAATGATTCTTAATGTCTTGTTCAGTGACTCTTTTTTTCTTCTTCTGAGGTTGGCAGACTGTTGTACATTATTAAAAAAAAAAATAAAAAATGGAATATATATATTCCTTTACATTCAGAAGATAGAAAACAAAAAAGCTACACATTTCTGTTCATCTTGGCCTATATTGTGACTAGACTAGTAATAACTTTTTATAATATTTATATATATAGACAGACCAGATCTTGGATTTTTTTGAGTCCCTGAAAATAAGTAAATACTTGTAACTGATAGTTAACAGTTATCTTTTATATTTTCTTCTTGCAGAAGAAAATTCATAATCAGAAGATTTACTGGATTTAGACTAGTCATTGTCAGGCTCTAAAGTTTAATGAAAGAGAAAGAAAAACATGCCAATTGGGTATTTTAAAAACAGATTATATATGAGGGAGAAATTTTTGGAATCCATCCTTGGTAGAAAACTAAATCTTGATATGCATTTTTTTCTGGAGCATTATCTCTTGAACCTGAAACTGTTTATAAGAACAGAGTTGAATTGCCTGATGGTTATCTTCCTCATAAGCATATAGGATTAAAAAAATGAAGAGAACACTGTAAGAATTGGAAGACAGAGTCTGAAGATTGAGACAGCATTTAAAAAAAGCAAACTAGTACTTGTTGATGTACTGATTCCATCAGTTGCCATCTCTCTTTATTAAAATACCTCCATCTTCCAATTCACAATCAAACTATTGTTAAATGCCCTTTCTGACACCAGTTACTTTATAAAGTCTCTTGGGTGAAATTAAGTCCCCTATTTCTTACTGTGTAGACTACAGCTATGTACAAAGTTATTTGGATTTATGCAAGCAATTCAACCAGTTAATGCAAGAAAAGAGTGAGATACAACCTCAGGAGCACATCACATGACTGAGTTCTAGGATAATGATCACATTCCTGACTATCGTTCCCTAGAAAAAGATATTTTTTTTCATGAGACTTCCCTGTATGCAGGACAATGTCTTCTCATAGTTTTGAACTTTGAGGTAACAAAAGGAGCAGAATAAAATTATCTGAGACTAAAAAAGAAATGGAGTCACAGTACTGTCTCATGTAGTCACCTTAGTGAGGAGAAAGCACACATTCAATGTTCAGTAAGGTGAGCAAGCCGAAGCTTTTTGACATATTTAAATTAAAAATGTCCATCCCAGTCTGTTAGACTGTATTCATGTTCTCCTAAGTTATTTTTCCATTTTGAATCATGGAATAATTTTTGAAACAAACATTATTTTGAATAAATTTCAAGAATTATTTTGAAATTATTTTGAAATTATTTTGAAAATTCTTTTCCCAGACCCAAACAGAATAGCATGTTGTGGGCTAATACTGTCAGAATGCTGTGTATTTTGCTAAGGCTGGAGACTGTTTTAGCAGAAAAATTCTTCAAAGGAAAGGAAAATTGATATCTAAGATTTCTAATACTCTATTCTGTAGAAGAAAAATTTTTAAAAAAATTTCTAAAGTAAAAATTAGATGGGTCAACATTCTACCTAGTTTTGGGGTTTGTATGATCTGTAAAATAATCAGCTCATTGAATTCATGTGCTCATTAATATTTTGATGGCATATTATTCTTCATGATTAGTACCTGTACTAATTGCCATAATAAGCCACTTATAATTTTTTCTGTGTGACACTGCCTAGCAAATTCCTACTGGAAATATTTCCTGGTTTCCATTCAGAAATTGATGTAGCAGTCAGCAGCTTATGCAGACAGCTCAGGATTGTTTTCTATTACAATAAAAAGTATTTTCAACAAATAGAAACTTTGAGAGGCATGCTGTAGTTTTCATCAGATGTATTTTCTGATAAGACACAGTGCTGTGGTTTATAAAATTCCATATTTTTAAAGCGGCAACTGTTGTTCATTCATTTATTATTGACATCCTGAAATGCCATAGCAGATAAACATCTTTCACAGTTTTCATTACCATTAGGGTATGCTTCTTCAAATTACTATTAAAAGATAAACATTTTCCAGTGTTTACTGCCCTTCTTTCTGTGTCTTTCTAGACACCAGAAGGTGAAACAAAAATAAAAATTGATCAGATTTCATGCCTTCTTTTTTTCCATAAGTGAGAATTCCTTTCTTGCAGAGAGATCATCTCAAAGTCTCTGGGAGCTAAAAGTGCAATAAATTCCATTCCAAAAATACCAATACCCTCCAAACATCTTCCACATCTAAGTAAGTATTTTAAGTTCTCAAAGAAGTGAGAAGAGAGAAAATTAATTCCATGTTTAGAGACATTTTCCTCATTTTGAAGTAGAGATCACCTTCTTTGAGATTCAATTATTTTGAGGTCTACAGTACTAGAAATATGGTAAACCACAACAGAATTAGCTTTAATTATATTAAGAGTATACTGTCAAAAGCTCTGTCTATTTTATTGAATTCTCTGATACTTCTGAGCTCTTGGTCTGGTTTCCCTAGTTGTTCCCCATTTTTTTAAGGAGTTGGTTTACATTCAAAGCAGGAGAAAAGAAAAAGGTATAGAGCCAAGAATGTATTGTCAGCCTAATAAAAAAAAAAAAAAAGCAAATTAAAAGCAACAGTCCAGCTTCAATGATAGCAATAATTATAGTATAAATCAGTACAGGTAAAAATGTATGTTATTTCTCTTAGAATCTTTAAAAAAACACCCTTTTTTAAAATATTAAATATTTAAATATTTTTTGCTGATACTATACTCACCTTCCCAATGTCCCTGCAGTTTCCTCAGCCAAGTGGTGATGTGCTGTGATGGCGAGTCATTAACATCCCGAGTCCCCTCCTGGGAGAAATGCAGTGTTGCTGGTCAGGGTCCAATCATCCTCAGTCTTTGGATGTGCTTGGGTTCATTTCTGTATTTCCTCACCATCCAGTGAGGAAATCCTTCCTTCTGGCAGCTCCCAGCTGAGTGTGAGAGTGGCCCTGCAGCCTCCCCAGACTCAGCCACAGAGCAGTGTGGTCATTATTTGGGCAGTGTGGTCATTATTTGGGCAGTGTGGTCAGTATCAGGGCAGTGTGGTCAGTATTTGTGCAGTGTGGTCAGTATTTGGGCAGTGTGGTCAGTATTTGTGCAGTGTGGTCAGTATCAGGGCAGTGTGGTCAGTATTTGGGCAGTGTGGTCAGTATTTGTGCAGTGTGGTCAGTATTTGGGCAGTGTGGTCAGTATTTGTGCAGTGTGGTCAGTATTTGGGCAGTGTGGTCAGTATTTGTGCAGTGTGGTCAGTATCAGGGCAGTGTGGTCAGTATTTGGGCAGTGTGGTCAGTATCAGGGCAGTGTGGTCAGTATTTGTGCAGTGTGGTCAGTATTTGGGCAGTGTGGTCAGTATTTGTGCAGTGTGGTCAGTATTTGGGCAGTGTGGTCAGTATTTGTGCAGTGTGGTCAGTATTTGGGCAGTGTGGTCAGTATTTGTGCAGTGTGGTCAGTATTTGTGCAGTGTGGTCAGTATCAGGGCAGTGTGGTCAGTATCAGGGCAGTGTGGTCAGTATTTGGGCAATGTGGTCAGTATTTGGGCAGTGTGGTCAGTATTTGGGCAGTGTGGTCAGTATTTGTGCAGTGTGGTCAGTATCAGGGCAGTGTGGTCAGTATCAGGGCAGTGTGGTCAGTATTTGTGCAGTGTGGTCAGTATTTGTGCAGTGTGGTCAGTATCAGGGCAGTGTGGTCAGTATTTGTGCAGTGTGGTCAGTATTTGGGCAGTGTGGTCAGTATTTGTGCAGTGTGGTCAGTATCAGGGCAGTGTGGTCAGTATTTGTGCAGTGTGGTCAGTATTTGGGCAGTGTGGTCAGTATTTGTGCAGTGTGGTCAGTATTTGGGCAATGTGGTCATTATTTGGGCAGTGTGGTCATTATTTGGGCAGTGTGGTCAGTATCAGGGCAGTGTGGTCAGTATTTGTGCAGTGTGGTCAGTATTTGTGCAGTGTGGTCAGTATCAGGGCAGTGTGGTCAGTATCAGGGCAGTGTGGTCAGTATTTGTGCAGTGTGGTCAGTATCAGGGCAGTGTGGTCAGTATCAGGGCAGTGTGGTCAGTATTTGTGCAGTGTGATCAGTATTTGTGCAGTGTGGTCAGTATTTGTGCAGTGTGGTCAGTATTTGTGCAGTGTGGTCAGTATCAGGGCAGTGTGGTCAGTATCAGGGCAGTGTGGTCAGTATCAGGGCAGTGTGATCAGTATTTGTGCAGTGTGGTCAGTATTTGTGCAGTGTGGTCAGTATTTGGGCAGTGTGGTCAGTATCAGGGCAGTGTGGTCAGTATTTGTGCAGTGTGGTCAGTATTTGTGCAGTGTGGTCAGTATCAGGGCAGTGTGGTCAGTATTTGTGCAGTGTGGTCAGTATTTGGGCAGTGTGGTCAGTATTTGTGCAGTGTGGTCAGTATCAGGGCAGTGTGGTCAGTATTTGTGCAGTGTGGTCAGTATTTGGGCAGTGTGGTCAGTATTTGTGCAGTGTGGTCAGTATTTGGGCAATGTGGTCATTATTTGGGCAGTGTGGTCATTATTTGGGCAGTGTGGTCAGTATCAGGGCAGTGTGGTCAGTATTTGTGCAGTGTGGTCAGTATTTGTGCAGTGTGGTCAGTATCAGGGCAGTGTGGTCAGTATCAGGGCAGTGTGGTCAGTATTTGTGCAGTGTGGTCAGTATCAGGGCAGTGTGGTCAGTATCAGGGCAGTGTGGTCAGTATTTGTGCAGTGTGATCAGTATTTGTGCAGTGTGGTCAGTATTTGTGCAGTGTGGTCAGTATTTGTGCAGTGTGGTCAGTATCAGGGCAGTGTGGTCAGTATCAGGGCAGTGTGGTCAGTATCAGGGCAGTGTGATCAGTATTTGTGCAGTGTGGTCAGTATTTGTGCAGTGTGGTCAGTATTTGGGCAGTGTGGTCAGTATCAGGGCAGTGTGGTCAGTATCAGGGCAGTGTGGTCAGTATTTGTGCAGTGTGGTCAGTATTTGGGCAGTGTGGTCAGTATTTGTGCAGTGTGGTCAGTATCAGGGCAGTGTGGTCAGTATCAGGGCAGTGTGGTCAGTATTTGTGCAGTGTGGTCAGTATTTGGGCAGTGTGGTCAGTATTTGGGCAGTGTGGTCAGTATTTGTGCAGTGTGGTCAGTATCAGGGCAGTGTGGTCAGTATTTGTGCAGTGTGGTCAGTATCAGGGCAGTGTGGTCAGTATTTGTGCACTGTGGTCAGTATCAGGGCAGTGTGGTCAGTATTTAGGCAGTGACACCCTGGCTCTGCTGGACCTTCCCATGGAGGCTCTGCAGAGCTCAGTCTCAGGCCCAGGATACAGCAGGTATTTGGTCCTGAGCGTGGAGCTGGCAAAAGCCCAGCTTTGGCTGAGGTGAGCCTAGGCCAACCCTGAGACTGGCGCTCCTCAGAGCCCTGGTCTAGGAGGGAAAGTCACTGCTACTGGGCTCTACATAGACTTTAGAAAACAGGAACAAAAAAATCTTCCTCTTTCTGATATACATTAGAAATGTATCCTAATGTATTTCAGCTATGAACCCAGCAAAACCAAGCTGTAAATAAAATCTCAAGCATTTCTTTTATATAAGCAGTTACTGAGGTGAAGTAATTTTATGTTGAATTTTCTTTTTGTCACAGAAAAATAAATATTCTCAATCTAGTGAAAATTCTCATAAAATATGTCTTCTTTCCTTAAAGGTGATTGATATGTCAGAGAAACACCAGAGAACTTAGAGTGAAAACTAGTGAGAAAATAATTTGACTTTGGAAGTTATTTTAAAGCAAAAGGAACAACATAAAAAATATGGGAAGCACAAGAAAAGATCACCAGCATGCTCCAACAGTTAGTTTTGTGATTAAATCTATGATATTGGAGCTAAAAAATAAGAAAATCTGTTTCATTATTAAGTTTCATACACTGTCTCACTACTTTCTGCTTTTAAAAAAAAAAAAAATATTTGGAAGAGCAAGCATTACATGTAGTAATTTTTCTGATTTATTTTCTATTTCCCACTTAAAAATTACACCTTTAACACTAATTCTCTAGCACACTCTTTAGTAAATACTTGACAACAACCACCACCACAACTACAAAAGCATTAAGGATTAAAATTTGATTGTTAAGAAGTCTTTAGTAGGTAACATTTTCAGTCTATATTTTTCAGTAGCAAGCTGTCAATATAGTGCTTAATCTTCAAATTCTTGAAACCAGTGGAAAGGCAAGATTATATCTGAATATCTAAAGTATAATCAAGGACTGACCTAAGACCTTTGAAAATCTATTAAAAAATAAGTTAGTAAATACATTAAAAATAAATTTATTTACAGTTATTATACTTACCTGGGCTGAGATTTTCCTTCAATCTTTAAATTTATTGGATAAAAGGTATTAGACAGTCATTCTTGTTTCAAGTGTGTGTTCTCAGTATTTTGTTACAGTTTCCTTCTTTCCCTTTCTGGATCAAAATCAATGATTCCATTCTAGAGTTAAAATTCCCTACTATGAAATTTTTTGATCATTTAAATTTAAATATTTATAAATATTTTCATCTAGTCCTGAGTATATTCAGACACAAAATATTTTATATAAATGGGTTAAATTTAAAGGCTTTTGATGTACCAAATCTTTTGGAAAAAGGAAATTCATTGTGTCATCACAGGACATCTACCATCTCTTTATAGGTGAGTAAAACATGCTGAGGGAGATCTCAGACTGGGATTTAGGGAATATTTTGCTGAAGCCAATCCTGCTATTATTATCTAAATTAAACCACAGAATTAAATTGCCACAGGACGAAAGTCAAAAGTACAAATTAAATCAAAAAGCAATTAGAGATATCTATGGCTTAGAAGTCCTTACAGACCTTTTAAATGCCAAGTTATAAATAGGAATTTTAACTAAGTATATGCCAATACTACAAGCTGTTGGAAGCTGAGAGAGAGTATGCTGGGGAAAAGATTACTCTGTAGGCAACCCATTTTATATTAATTTTCTGACTTGCCACTTGCCACAGTAAGCACAGGGTGCTTGTCTAGGTGGATATTTGTTCTTATTTCATACAACCATTCTTAAAAGTGGCATTTAATTTCTGAAATATTCCATTGTTTCCCAAGTTGCAAAATACTTAATGTATATTCAATAAGATTAGTAACAAAAGTTGTTCCTGCTTGTTCTTTATGTGTTCATGTCATTGAATCTAATGCTTTGGGCAAAATGTTGAATGTGTAACCTTTAACCTAGCTGCCTAAAAAAAAGTGAAAAATAAACAGAGAAGCAGACTCATTCAGGCAAAGCTATATTCATTAATGACCTTGGGAGAAGAAGCCTAAAGAAAAAATGCTTCCATTAAAATTGCCATTTTAAGGAAAAAAATCCATGCTAAATCCATTAGAGAAGGTAACTCAGTTTTGAGAGCTGGAGGTGATTTTAAACTGATGTGTCTGTTGCACCCTTGTTTATAGGACTACAGGGAGTAGAATTCTTAGAAAATAAGAGAATACATTTAAGGCAAATTTGAGGTAAAATAAAAAAAAAAAAAAAAAGAGGAATTAGGAAAGATTTCTCTGTCTTAGAATTTTTCAAAATTATCCTGATTCAGCCATGGAACAAAAAACATGTTTAGAAAATTGGATCAATAGTATGGAGAAGCCAACAAAGGAAGAAGATTGAAACTTAGTTCACCCAGGATATTTACAGATGGCAAAGTGATTAGAAAACATAACTTCAAATTCAAAATTTAGCAAGCTCAACAGTGCTTATCTTTTTGGCTCATATTAAATCAGAAACACACAATCCCCAAAACATTAAAAACAATCCAGTACAACATGAATGTTCAAGCACAAAAAAATAATTCTCAGAGTTTCTTCCTTTCTGCAGCACTTCCAGCTACTGAGGAGTGATTTGACAAAAATATATTTCTCATGAATTGACCATGGGGCTCTGAAGTTTGAAACTAGATGATGGCAACTATGGAACTGTAAATGAAACAAAATGTGTCTGATGAATAACTAAAAAGACAAGCTATAACACAGATGGAAAATTTCACTAAAGGAGTAAAATTATCATTATTCTGGCTATGGGAGGAATGGTGTTTTCAGTTACATTGCTGAATAGGCAAGAGGGAAGTGTATTTGGCTGGGACCAATGTTTACAGTAGAAGGGAGATTGTAGAGACATTATTGTGATTGATTCTCACAATATGCTCCAGTATGCTGGATCAGCTAAAGGCTCATACTTCTGACATCTCAGATTTGTATGCAAGGAAAATATATTTCTGTCCCCTTATATTAACTTAAACATCACTACAAAATATAGCACATTAACAAGAAGTACATTTCTACACAGAAAGAAGTGTTGAGAATTATTCTATAGGAAATTTTATTCCCCTTTTTTTGGCACAGTGTTTGATGTACTCTAATGTACAACGATGTCTGGGGGTGTATTCTACATAAATCAATCGGGTGAAATCTGGTAAAACTGCATTTTCATTGCAGGTCAGAAAAAAGTTTTGCTGCAGAAGCTGTTACAGTCATGACAGAGTGAGGACAGTTGAAATATTTATTGGTCTCTAAATATCCATGTTGAATGTATTTCCATATTGGCCTCAGCAATGCATTCATTATAAGACAACTTGCTGATTCAGACCTTTTCTAAGAAAAAAAAAGTTGTTGTGTGTCCATACCTAATACACTAGTAAACTTCCTTATGTTAATTTAAAACAGTATGGTCATTTTCTATATCTTCCAAAACAGATAAAAAAGTCTAAATTATGTAAGGCTGAATAGGTTAAAATATATTTTCCAGGAAATTTGCTAAGTAGAGAGTTAATTATCATTATATAGTTAACCCAGTGTAAGGAATCTACCTATCTTGATCTGACTTTTTGAAAATAAGATTTGCTTGCTCTGCAGAGAATATTTTTCCACTAATATTTTATATTAATTTTATATATCTTTCTATGAAATTAGAACAGCTTCTTTTCAGCAATTATGAATACAATAGGTTAATATAAAATGTATTTCTCTATGAGTTTATACATTTTTCTTGTGAGGTTTTCCTACTTTCTGAATTATGAAGATATTTTTGACATATATATTTTATATATATTAAATATTTTCATATATTCAAATCAAAATATAAATGGGATAGAATACAAAAATGACATATGATCATGGGTCAATCATAGATATGTATTTTTAAAATTAGCAAATACATTCAGTAATTCATCTCTTTGTATAGTATTTAATTTTTAAACAATTTTCCATTGTAGTTTTATTTTCCTCAAGTGTCATATGATTGATTTAAAAGAAAAAAAAAAGCTAACAAAGAAACCTATCAATCTTTGTCAATTCAGAATTGCTCTTGAAAAGAGCATGTAAGGAAGACAGATATTATTCTGAAAATCTCTACATATCTGAAAGTTGTTTCTAAGTGATGTATTAAACAACCCACCATCAGCCATGGATCAAAATCAAGTAAGAAAAAAAAATACACCATTATTTGGATGAACCTAAAAATTTTATTCAACTGTTTTCTTCTTCAGCAAGAAATATAAAAAAATATTGTTCTTTTCACATTTACCTTCTGGTCCTGTCAATGTTCTGATAGCAATACCTGCACAAAGAGTTTATTAATGAGATATTTATAGACATTTCAAAAATCCCATTAACCTTAAATTTTCTAGAAGTCAATACAGAATTTTGCCGAAACATTAGTGTTTATTAGCCAATGTAGTGTCTATCTCAAAGTGCAGTATCTGGGAAGACAACTTAGAGATAAGAAAACACAGAGTGATGGAAAAATCTAAGGATTTCAGATTGTGTTTCCTACTAAAATTCCTAGAATATATTTAGGCACACAGAATTAGAAGAAAAGTTTCTGAAAACTTTCAGTAAGAGTTGAAATCATGAAGTGATTATGAAGAAGAATGCATGAATCTGAATAATTCCTTTTCTGTTTTATGAATGAAAACCAAAACAAAAAAAAACCCCAAAGAAACAAAAACTAAAAACAAAAAGCGTAAAAGATATTTTAAATCTTTCTAAATGGAGATTGGTCTATTCATACTTCACCTTCCTACAGACACTAAATTCAAAAGTTTTTTATTTTATATTAGAATATCTGTTAAAACAGAACTTCAGGACCAAAATAGTAAGACTAATTGTGGAGACCTTACAGATGCAAAAAGCACTTTATTTAACTGCACAATTTTTATTTGAACTTTGAAATATTTGTTCCAGTTCAAGTATTTAAATACTGAACAATAGTATTTTCTTACTCTGTACTGCACTATTGCTCATTTCTGACAAGATTTGGGTGTGCTCAACTGAATTAAAATTATAGATTAGTATTTGATTTGCACTTTTGAATAAATATATGAAGAAATCAGATAGCCAATTTTCAAAAGTATTTTTTTATCTCAGTCTCGGTTATTGTGCTGGAATAAAAAAGTTATAAAATAAATGTTTGCCAGAAAACTAATTGAAATCAATCTGTACTAGAATCATAGAACAGAGAGATTGAAAAGGATTTCTGAGGGTCATTTTGTCTAGCCTCCTGCTCAAAACAGAGCTAGCTTCAAAGTTAGACCAGGTTACTTGTCCTCCCCAAGGTTAGAGATTTCACAAGCTCTCAGGGCTTGCCATTCCAATAATGAAGATTTTACTTTTATGAAATGCACTTTGTAATTTCCCCTGCTGCATCTTGCACTATTGTCTCTTTTTAATTTGCTGGGCAAAGGACATTAGTCCTCAGTCTATCCATTAGCCTGTTCTCAAAGGTTAGAGAAGTGGCATCAAAGCTTTGTTAACCACTCTGCATTTGTTACCACACCCTGCCCAGTCTGATGAGTGTGTGTGTGTCCATTATGAGTAGCCCTTAGTTTGGTCATTTTTACTGGGGGCCGTACTTTCCTCACCCAAATGTTCCTAACCATGGAGGTCTGTGTTAAGCCTGGAGTGTGCTCAGAGTGTCTGACTGACACTCTGAGCACACTTTGCAATTAAAAATTCTGGTAAACAGCATCCTAAATATCTCTGTATTTTCTATATCCTTTGGCACTAGTTCACCACCTCTCTTGAAAGCAGTAAAATTTATTATTTGATTTCATTTGACTTAATTGGACAATTATTTTATTTGACTTCATTTTTATAAATGACATACCTGTTTATGTCCTTCTTTTTGTTCTTTACACCCTTTTGGCAAGCTTAATTTTTCCTTATATGGCCATGTGATATTTCTCTGTTAATCTTTGGCAAGTTGCAAAACAGAAGAATTAGGGAGCATTATTTCCCTGCAGGAGGAGACATCTGAGTACCATTGTCCCTTGCTGTCTCCACTGCCTCAGACAGGGATTAGACACAAGTTGCCCAGGTAGACAGGCTCCCCAAGAGACTTTGTCAAATCATCTGTTGCCACGTCTGAAGCTTATCTACAAATGAACACATGCAGAGGGAAACTGTTGTCAGAAATCACAAGCCTCCAGTGTCTTTTATAAGCCTCAAGTACCTATTATTGTAAAAGTTCATTCTCCTTCTAGGGAGGAGGAGATGCATTCTCCCTGCTCTTGTGCAATGTAAGGCTCTTACCTCTGCACAGGCCCTGTGAAGGGGGAAACATTTCCTTCCCCTCACATAAACATATGCAGCTCATGAAGCAAGTCACATCCTGAAATCGTTCATTACTTCATTAGGAAATCTGGAACTTCATTAAGAAATCTGCCTGAAAAAAGGATTATTCTCTCTGGGAGTTGCATGTACATTTAACTCATCTCCTTAAAGCACCAAGAGATTTCTAGTGAATTTCTGAATAATAATAAAAAAAAGAGAATCACAGCTTGGATATTTTATTGGCTTTTTTTCTGTTTGTTTTTTTTTTTTTCTATCAGCTTTATGTCCCTGTTTTTTATATTTTTTCTATCAACATTTCACATCATTTTTTTTTTTCAAGATTGATAATTTTATATTTATGTGCAGGAAAATTAAATTATGAGAAAATATGTTAATTATAAAAATTAGTAAAACTATATATTGAAACTTTAGGCTTGTGCCTTATGAAGGTTTTTTGGTTTTGGAAGAATGAATTAAAACTATAATCTAAGCTGTTGCTGTAAAGTAATAGAGACTATTTTTCTGTTCCACTGCAGGTGTGTCCTGATCTCTCAGGAATTTTTCAATTCACTCAGGGAAACAAGGAAAAATTAGCATTATATGCTAATAATTGTAGCCTTCTTTTTTTTTTGAGCAAGAAGCCTTATGAAAATAATTAGAGACAATCTGAGATTTCACTGCTATTAATTTCAAACTCAGATCTTATCTAAAACTTCAGTGCTGAGTTCTAGTATAAATTTAGCTTGTCTGATCACTAAAGAAGTCTGATTTAGTGCACAGTAGTTTTACTACCTATTATATGAGCAAATGATACCTGTTAATGCTAATCACATTCATCACATTTGATACTATTAATCATAGAACTCTTTAAAACTTAGATGCAGGTGATCAATGTTTTGTTCAAACATGCAATGCTGAGTACTTTTAAAATTATCTAAATTGAGGGAATTTTTTTCAAGGACTCAAAACTGCAATGTTGCAGTAATAAAGTATCAATGATAATCATGGTGCATTATAGCAACGTTATATATTGCTCTTCAGCTTTGGAAGCATAGAGCTCATTTTTCTTTTGTGAAACACTGAATTCTACTGACAGGATCTGGATATACTGCAAAAATGTAATTTCTTTAATACTCTCATTCGATGGTAGACAATGCTGAGGTATTGGTTCAGCAATAACCAAGTTTTCTCACTCTCCTCAAACAGCCATGACCTGGAATTATCCTGGAGGTGACACTGAATGTCTTGAAAGAGATGACACACCTTTTACTACACTCAAGCTACTTTACTGCCTATGAAGAGTGATACTATTAAAGTGACCTTTTTCCCTCTGTTTCTTGTAGATAGTGAAAGGGATTAATGTCATTTTGTGCTGTTTTGTGTGACTGTATGCCTGTACTGGGTCAGGGGCAATAAAAAGGCAAGGCAGAAAGACATGAGGAGATGAGCAGTCCCTTCAGGCCAAGCAGGGGTTCTGCTTCTTATTCCAAATAGTACTTTTCTTTTCATTCAGTCAAAATATGAAATGCCTAGAGATTTAGCTGGACCTATCACCTGTCAGATGAGAGGTTTTCTCTGCAAAAAATATTTTAAAAGAACTCCAAACAAACCAAACTTTTTTGTCTGCTGGTCCTTTAAACTAAGATTCTTGTTTGGTATGAACCACATACGCTGTGGTTCAGAAGAGGACTCACTGACCAAAGGCACCTGTTTTTTCTTTTGTGTTTGTTTTGTTGTTGGGTGGGTGATGAAGGTGTTTATTTTGTTTTATTTTTTTATTATTTGTCTACTCTGAGCAAAAGCATCCAGTCACCTCAAAATAATAAAATTCTAGGTT
Source organism: Poecile atricapillus (assembly GCF_030490865.1). Lineage (NCBI taxonomy): Eukaryota > Metazoa > Chordata > Aves > Passeriformes > Paridae > Poecile > Poecile atricapillus. The sequence goes on along the minus strand of NC_081289.1, from coordinate 58,254,972 downwards.
GTTTCATGTGCCACCACTATTAGATTATTAAGCAATAAATAACAACTACTATAGAGTTTGTTCAGGAAAGGGTCAAGCAGACTGCATCCTAATCATCATAGCATGAGTTGACTGAAAAATTTTCCTGAAAAAAATATTTCAGAAAAGGAAAAGTCAGATCTGAATTTCAAATAACAAGTTATTTCTTTGTAATGAAGTAAACCAGAATCTAAAGAAATATAACAAATTATTACTCTCATTTATCCAGGTAGTTGGACAATATATTGCTAGTAAATTCAATATTTTTTTGGAAATAAAAATTTCCAGGTGGCTACAAAGTACACATATTGCTCCCAAATCTGGTAATCTACAGTGGCTCCTACAAATATATCATAAAGCATTTGAGGTTAAGCCTTGGTGCAATCATGGTAAAATGGAATTGTTAAAACATCTGCAACTATGTGGGAACCGATAGGTGGAATTTATACTTGAGAATGTAATAAGAGTTGACAACTATTTGTGACATGACTGTATCATAGATTGCCTGCAGTCTGATAGCGTCACTCTTTCTAGCAGGCAAAGATGTATTTGCTGAAGGTGAAAATGTCATTTAAACAGTTGATACCTTTCAAATAGTCTAAGCTAAATGCCTTGTACAGTTTTTGCCTTTTCAGAATAAATATACACAACTTGAAATTCTGGATAAAGAAATAATGCACCTGTGATTATTAAGTCAAGCCAGAATATACATTTGCAACTACACACATGGCTATCTGTAGAGAAATTTTATTTGTTGTGGCAAAGATTAATAACCAAATATTGCTGTTAGTCTGTGTATAATAATTTGACATCCTGGATACGTGTTTAGTTTATTTATCTTACAAATAGAAGCCATGGAACTGTTTTAAAAACCTCTTTATATTTAGACAGGACCTAAAAAAATCATAACCTTCTTATAATACAACTTGCTCCCACATGAGAGGTAAAGTATATGGTCACGGCTGAGACTGAAAATGAAGTTTGAGCATAAGTCAAGAGTAAAATATTCAGACATAAACTCAAAAGTTATTTTTATTTATATGAGAAATTATATTTAAGAGTGCATAAATTGACTCTTCCATTTGGTGACATGTTTAAGGATTAAAATGAGGTGTTTGTTACCTGCCATATCTTCAGCTTTCAGCCTTGCCGCTATATCATTAGATACTGCATCTTGCATTCATAACGTGCTAAATTAACTAATCAAAACTTCTATTATCTCCTTTTGTCCTTTTCTGAAATCTTACTCTTTTCACTCTTACATTTTTTTCTCTAGACTCCCTCCATACTAACACTTCTTGCTTCATCATTCTGCACTTCCTCATCCTTCTCTTTTTTGCATCTTTTACTCTGCATCATGTTATCTCCAATGTCAGAGCACCACCAAGAGAGGTGTTACTCCTTAAGGGACAGGGAGCCAGAGCTAAGAGTGTGACCTTGCTGGCCAGGACCTGTCCTTCTATCTGTCCATGGCAGCATCTACCTGTCTCTGTAAACCACATAAGATTAAAGGTCTACCACTATGCACAGCTTCTAATTTCTGTTTGCTCTCTGGGCTGCATTGTCTAGACCCAGTCTTGCTGCTTTCAGAAGGGGAGGTCTGTGAGCAGTGGTCATCACACAGTTTGTTATTCCATACACAGTTTTACTGTCTTCCCTACCCCAACTTCAGCCTCTAGTCACTATTCCCCCAGAACTGAGGCTGCTGCCATTCTTCCTTCCCCTCAGCAGGAGATCCCAACCCCTCCTACCCACTGCTTTCTCTCAGTCCCAGTGTGTATCTGTTTCTGTGATGCAAATCAGCAAAGGACTTCTGTTGTCAGAAGTCATAGTTTTCTAGACTCCCACATCTTGTGAATCTCCAACCACTTGACATTCAGCATAGACATGGGACTGAATATATTCTTTTGATGAGGTCCTTTCAATACGGAGCAGAGAGTGGCTGGATTGTTCAGCACTGTGTGGAACAGTAATCTTTGAAGGCTGAATGTTCTCAGTGCTGTGGTCGTACAGAGCAACCTCCCATTCAGCTGTTTTTTTGTGGAAATGAAATCTATCTTATGGAAGAAAGGACTAAGCCCCTTTTCTTCAGGGAACGATTCAAGGTGGTTTGAATCAAAATTCAGTTGATGCCCCAGTCTTTGTGGACTTCTGCAGATCTGTTCCTCACTCCCTTATCTTTTGTTTGCTCAGATTCAGCTGCGGTAATCAGGAACGTAAGAGTTCAGTAAATGTGATGCAGAGATATTGCACATGGCCTTATCTGAAACCTTAGCTATTTCTGTGTCACTGGCAGTGGACTTTCGTGTTCTTAAACAAAGTCTTACTTTTGCATTCTCTTCTAGTCTCAGTCTGTCCCTGACTTCCAAGTGCATTTCCCTCTTTCTTTTGCACTCTCACTCAGAGTGGTTAGTATACCTCATTTAAAAATATGAGCTCTTTGAAAGGATTTGGCTGGTTTTTTCTTCCAAAGGTTTACTCTTCTTGTCCATGTGATAAATGCTTGCATGCACCTTCATGCCCTCAACAGAGACATCCTTGAAATGCAAAGTAGTTACGTGTTATTTAGGTACTGCATTGAATTCCAATATAGTCAATCCATTTTTCACTTACAAGTTTGAGAAGTGTAACTTGCAAGAACTTCAGTTCTATTCTTAGCACTCTTTTCTCTACTGTTGGCATTGTTACTTCTGTCAGCAGAAGAGCAGGGGGAAGCCATTAGTTAATGGCTAAAGCCCTTATGAACAGAACTTGTTTATCCTTTTCCTGTGTTCCCCTGAATGTCGGATAGTATTTCACAACAGTAAAAGTAAATGCAATCAAATATAAATTAGAGAATACACAAATAGAATAACAGATAAATTAGAAAAGTGGAAAAAACCCTGTGTATGTATATTTCCTAAATTAACTACATTGAAATATCACTTAAAGATATTTAAGTATTTATAACTTTTTCTACTTGTAATAAATCGCTATATTAATAACAAGAAGACTAAATAATAAAAAAGCAGTTCATCTTAATTTTTATATATGCTTTGTGTATGTCTAACACTTAATAGGATATAAACCAGAAAAGTGATTAAATTAGCATGTACCATAAATGAAAAAAAAACCAGAAAATAAAAAGATGCAGTGTGTAAGTAGGGTGGAAGTTGTTGCAATGACAGGGAAAGAGCCACCTGGAGGAATAAGATGAAAATGATAAGAGTTTCACAACAGTTATAATAAGACTATAATTATGAATTCTCTAATGTTATTTTTATATAGTTAGCATATCAAAAATCCAGAGTGGTCATATTTCTTATTTAAAAAGTATGGCAAGAGTCCTTTTTTATAGTGCCAGTGTCACAACTTTTCAAAGATCTTTCAGGGCCAAGAGGAAACTTTTTCCCTCTGTTCCTGTATCACATGGGTTTACACAGTTCATAGCAAAGCAGGTCTAGAGGTTTCTCTGCGTTGAGTAGTTCTGTGAGGACTTGATTTATGGATGGAGGGGGGGAAAAAGACATTGTAGCACAAGGACTTCCTGAAGAATGGCAGATTTTCCCAATTGCTACCAAAGTATGATCAGCACTTCATCATCGTGTAGCCCCTACTTCTCAGGATAAGGCTGCCAATCCTGTTTCAGATCCCAGCATGGAGCTGTGAGCAAGTATAGGCTTTACTCATTGACAGTCCCTGCAAACTGTCAAATTTAATAACACAGAAAATGTCAGCCAAATTGTTATACTGAGTTCCATGTGAAGAAGAAATAATAAGCAGTGTTATATAATGTTATTCAATAGTGAATGATTTCTGGTTGTTGCAGCTTTCATTTATGTTCTTATTCTTTTCGACACAGGTGGTGATTCCTGTAGTTAGGTTTGTCTGACATTTTCCATTACAAGTCTGTGTTTGCAGTTCCTTCTAGTTTGGCCAAGCGTCAAGCATATGAGCTGCCTAGGCTTCTTTATTATTTACTTTTTATTATTTTGCAAGCTTCTTCCTGTACCTGGCATGTAGCCACTTGGAAGCTCATCCAGCAATGTGTGGTATCTGAAGTTGTTCTTCCTCTAGTTGAGATGTCCACATCATTAAAAAATAGAAAAGTCAAGGAAAGTTTTTGACTTTGGGATTTCTCTTCCTGAATTGAAAAGCCTCAATTTCACAGGAGGACTCTCATGCTTTCCCTTTGAGAAAGTTCAGTTTAGAGTGATACAGCTGAAACTATTGGACTTCAAGAATTTTATGTTATTGTATTTAATATATGCGCTGCTTAGAAATCATCTTTTTTCTCCACATTATGTAAAAATGTGTTAAGTAAAAATGCTTGTAATTTTATAGGAGTTCTTATTTTATTCTTGTTATAGACAGTGTAAATCAGAAGTAGAAAAATGTAGCAAAGTTTTAAACCTCTTGGTTTGTATTTTCTCAAAGACATCACTGTGGTATTTCCTAGAATCAGGGACCAATACTGATGTCTCTTCTTTGGAAAGCAGACAATGAATATTACAAGCTTTATTCCCACCATTTTAGCTGAACTGCAGCTTCACGGCAGATTTGTTCCTTTACCATTCAAGATTATAAGTCTCTGAGAGGAAATATCTCTGACAGAAAAGGTATTCTCCAGATGTTTCTGCCTTTGGGTCAGAATGAAATTAGGTTGTGTGCCATGCTCTTCACTGCAAGCTATTATTTCTACTAGTTGAGAAATTTCCCTTCTTTTCCCCTTGCTTGAGGAAAAAAAGGAAAAGTACACACACAAAAAGAAATTCAAAACTCCCAAACAAAACTAAATACCAAAACTAAACTAAACTGAAAACCAAACTAAACCAAACAAATCACATAACTCCAAAAAACACAAAACTGACTTTTCTTGAAAGGTATATTTATATATTTTTGTAACTCCTCAATTTGTCTCTAAAGCACATTTTAACATAGATTCTGCAAGCTCATCTCAGATTCATTTTTGCAGTAAAGACTTCCCATATGCTTACCACTCTGCTTTAAGGAAATCTTTGGAGTACACAGGATTTCAGGAGACTGTTTTCTTTCTTTGAGATGGAAAATAATTTTATTTCATAAGAGGTCTAGACACCTTTGCTCATTTGCCAAAGCAAAGAAAAAGAAATATATGTCAGCTCCTCTTTTTAAATACTGTTGAACATTTCTCAAACTATTTGGTATGTCTTATTTATCTTAATATATTATTATATAATAAAATTATATTATAAATAATATATTATTTGCCAATTTCTCTGCAATGCTGTAAGCTGTGTAAGAAAGCTTCTTCTATCAAAGAGAGAAAAGTCAATTTGCTGAATTTCTTGTCTCTATTCAAAATATTATGCTTGAAATAGTAAATTTATGTAACTTATGGCAGATATGCTCTCAGTCATATTCTTACATTTTTATTTACTGCAGGCCTTTTATAGGGACAGCAACAAACTTAATCGAAACCAAATCCATCTCCTTTTCTTCTTTCTGTCTCTCAGATTCTTCTTACTCTCATTTCAACACTTGTGGATCCACAGTGGGTGAAGATGTCTTTAGGGCAGGAATTGGTCATGTGTTCTAAGCTATGTTAGATGTTCATGGTTTATTGCCTCATTTCTAACTCATCTCTTACTCATTGCTCAAAATCCTGCCCAAAGCTTGTCTTGGTACAAAATTTTAAAGAGGCAGAGTGACAGTAACAAAAGCAAAGGAATATTACAAAGAAAAAGTGGCCTGACTTTTTTCCTATTTAATAAAGAAATGTAGCCTGCTAGTGAAGCAGGCCATTTCTTGTTTTCTGCAGGTAATTAATTCTGGCAAGTATTTTGCTATTGTACAGTCTTTCGGCTGTGAAAATACATCTTCATCAAATGTAGTGGGCAGCGGTGTACAATTCCAAACAAAACTTGGTTTTGCAGTTCCATATCGAAACATGTAATTTTCTTTCAGAGCCTGCATGCATTTTATTCCCCTGCCCAGCTTAGAAAATGGAATGTTGATGGGATTGGATCATGCACACTACCTTTCTGCATCTGTCTATTGCAAAAGGCATGAAATGGAATGCGGCGCTCTATCATTGATTTGTTGCCAAAGTAATCTCTTTTATTCAAGTCACAGTCCAAGTGTTTCTCCACCACCACGTTATTTCACAATTTTTCTTCTCCAACACTGACCATGCATTATGAACAAGTCAGATATGTTCATTCAGCTTTGATTTTTATACCTCTTTTAAATCAATACCCCAATGATTGATCTTCTGAAATTTAAGAATCGGTGAGCTGTATAACTCAAACAGCAAAGAAAGTAGGTGGAGGATTTTCAGTCTTAGTTGAAATAAACACCAGGTGCAATATTGTGTTTTTAATGATTCAAAGATATAAATTAAACATGCTGCAATATTGTTTGTTACCATACCTCCTCTCTTTATTTAAATTATACATTGGGCCATTCTCACTTCTCAGTCAGATTAGGGACTAGCAGGCAACAGAGCATATAAACATTTATTTTGAATGTATTTTTCCAGTAAGTCTATTTCAGTTAGAAATGCAGAAATTCTTTTCTTAAGCTGTTTTCTTGACTTGATTGCTTGTATATTTTAGCCCATGGTATCTCAACATACTGGTGGCTACAGCAGAATAAACCAATGCCTTACCAGTCCAACTGTCTAGCAGCAGTTAGCACCAGATGCTACAGAGGAAGATGAAATTATTCCAGTTGAGCAACAGTATAATATGAGAGAAGTGGGCAATTCCTAACCTTGAAAAGTATAAATTAACAGTTTGAGAATTAATAATCTGCATAGACTTCCTCAGCATCTACATGAATGGAAATATTATGTCATTCCTATGGATGTGTTACCTAGTTCATTTGAAGTTGGTGCCAAATATTTGTCACTGTATCTGATTCAAGATAATTTTTTTTTGTTACTTCAATTAGCAGAAGAGAACTAGAAGCACATACCTGGAATTCTACATCTCTTTGTATGTTAATTATATCCACCATAATTTTTCTTACTCTTCTGTAAAGGGAAATACTGCTTCCAGACTGTTTAAAATAATCATGCATAAGTCTCCTGTCAAGAAGAAAAATTCTGCTTGCCTAATGTTCTAATCATAATAGCAATGGGCTAGAAAGCAAACAGATGCATTCTGTTTCTAATATGCTAACTTGAGTTGAATTTAAAAAGTTGAATTAAATAACTGAAATAAGGTATGTGAGGGTACATTATGATTGTATTATTTGGCAGTGTTTGATTATACTCTTTCTTAGTATATTTTTAACTCTGTTATTTCTTTTTTAGCTCAATCTCTATCCCAAAGATTTATGGTTGGATGCAATCTATGCAGTGGTAAACCTTAGAAGTTTAGATATTTTTCCTTAATTTTACACCTAAATTCCTTTTATAATCAGTTGAGAAAAGTGAAATTTATAGATTCATTCTTTTTTTCAAAGATCAAATGTATTAATTGTCTATAAATAGTTCTTGTCTTAAACTCAATCAACTTATAGGTAGAATTACATTTAATTATGGGAATTATTCAACTGATTTTAGTTACAGCATAGTTAGTTGAAAGTAAAAGAAATAAAAACCTAATGGCTTCTGACATATTAAAGGAATGGTTGTTTCTTTTGTGGAGAACAAAGCAGTCCCCTAAAAGTCTGTTAATTTAAAAAGCAAATGAAGAATACCTCAGATTAACAGTGAGTTGTGGAATAACTCATGCATAATAAGGTATTCTTTTTTCTGTAATCTCCAACTAGAAAGAAAACCAGAAATCAACAGCCACAGTACTATGTCAAACCATAGTACTTGTTTTTCATGTGGGCCAAACTTATCCTCTTTCAGACTCAAGATTTCTGTGTATTCATAACCCACAGTTTGCACAAAAAGCTGTAGCTGGAAAAAATTTGACAAAATGTACGGTCTCCACCTCATTGAGATATCTGTGTCTAAGAAGGAGGGAAGGATACCTGGACATAAAGGGAAGAAAACAATGTAGAAGTGTTAGTAAAATCTGGTTTAAGAAGAAAAAATAATAGTTATTTGTCTCCCCCAAATAAATAAATTTCAAGTAGTGGGAAGCTGTTAAAAGAATATGCAGACTGTGTTTACTCCTCCAGGACACTGAAAGGAAACCACATGTTTATCTTCTTGGTAAGGCCTAGCCGGGCTTTTAGAGCTCTGGGTTGTTTTTGGTTTGCTTTTTTCTGTCCACATTGCTGAGTCTTCCTTCTTTACCTCTTATCATATTTCTGTTAGATTTGCTCTGTGCAGAGGATATACTAGATTTGGGGACACTATGAAGGACTTGCATGGAGACATTTGCATTCCGACACATATATACTGGATTCTTCAGGTTGTGTCTACTCTGATGGGAGGACACCCTGCCCAGATGGTCTCAAAATGGGGTCTGTGTAACCTCATATGATGGAAATAAAATTGCTATCTGTACTTTGTCTACAAACTGAGGTGCAATTTAGTACTTGACAGCAGCAATTATTTTTCTGTAATGGAAAACTGATATCTTGATAAAGTTCTGAGAGCTGAAATTCACATCCAATTATGAGACAGTGAGAAAATCCACAACATCTAGTAGTTTTGTCCACAAGTATTCTATACACTGTGTGACTATAATAAACAGATCAATCTGAGATGAAAAAAGCTATTTTTAACCAAAGGGGTTAAAAAAATCCACAAAAAGAGATCTAAATCATATTCAATGTTAATTTTTTAAACAAAATTATAAAGACATTAGATTAAAACATGAATTTAAACTATATGACACAAGAGTTGGCAAGGGTAAAAATCCTTTTCCTATGAGTACAAAAACTCATTTACTCTTTTGCATTTGATAGAAATACTCTCATTAACTATTGTGCTCATATAGATCACAATTGAGAAATTAATAAGGAAATTTTAAAGTCAAAGGGACATTTTTTAAGAAGCATAAATATAAGCCAGAACTAAATACTTACTTGCTTCCTATTTGTGTTCAGAAATATTCATCTGAAACGTGCTCCTGCAAAAAACAATTTTTCCCCCTGAAACGTTTTCTTCAGTAGATTATTCTGTTAAATAATCCTTATGAAATATTTTCTTTCAAAATTATTATTCAGGTGGATTTGTGTGTTGTGATTTACAAACCTTGGAAGGAAAGAAAACTAGACACTCTCTGCAGCTGAAGATCTTGTTAACAGGTATCCCACAGTTTCTATTTAGTCCATTTAATGGCTATACTGCAAGATTAATTCCTTGATTACCAGGTGTTGGCAAAACTTGCTGTATCTGATAATGTGATGAATATTGCATCCTAAAGGCTTGATTCATCATTTTGTCTTCTGAGTGCCATCTGGATGTCCTGTGTCTGAAAAACCTACTGATAGAAAGCCATGTTTTAAAAGTTTTCAAACTTATTAATTTAACTAGTCCTTTACCAGTGAAACACTCTGTGAAACATAGCTTCTATAAAACTCAAGAGAGCCTTCTACACATTTGTTTTTACATCTCTATACCTACACTTAATAATTAGATATTATACTTTGGCACTGTGGGCTTTTTTATATGGTTTTAAATGTTTAAATGTGCTGTGTCAATCTCTGCATAAACATGGGAAGGCACACACAAACTTTCTTGCCCAATTATTTCACCACACAACTTTCTAATACACAGGATTCCTAGAGGCCTCTTCATTATGTTTTATGCAACAGAAATTTCTATGTATAACAAGCTCAAAAATAGAGGAATAAACACCTTTTAGAAAACAATGTGATCACCATTTTATTCATAGCATAAGTAGATGCTGCACCTTTTTTTTATTACTGATGAAAAGAAATTCACCAGGTCACTGCAACAGCTGGAAGACATGTTGAAGAATCTTGTGCTGCAAAAATAAAACCTGCTCTTTGCTAAGCTGGGAGTGTTCCCATCAGTTACCTGAGGCAGCCACCCAGCATGTTTTCTTCCGGAATTTGAATGAAGCCTCAGGATTTCAGGATTTCTTCCTGAGGTGAAAAAATGTTTTACAGGTAGAACATTTTCAATAACAGATACTATTCACCCAATATAATTTAGAAGTGCTGAGATTGCCTGCACCAGCAGCTCCCAACATTTTGACATGCTAGATATCCTGTGAACTCCAGGGAAGGTATGACTGTGAACCAGGTGATTTACAAGGATGAATGCACACATAATTTTGTAGAGTTTAAATATGAGAAGAGACTAGAAGCTGACCTTTTCATTCGCATTCCAGAATTAGGTTTGAGCATCAAAGTGAGAGGTTTGTGTTCAGCAGCAAAGATTTTATAAAGGATCATGATATTTTGAAAACCTGTCTTATTAGCATAAGAATTATTAAAAGCCAGGCACATCTGATCTGTTTTGAGAATGGTACTCCTACTCTGGACTAGGTCTGGATACATACCACCTATTCATTTCATAAGGCACTGCATTTTCTTTGGTAAGGTTTCTGAAAGTCCTGTCCCTATAACCATTTTTGTGGAATTTCTGTGTAAGGGAGATGAGATGCTAAGCTCTGCCTGCAGAAGTGTGGGATGGTTTTGGATAGAAGAGAGTTAATTTTTTTCATAGTAGCTTGTATGACTCTATGATCTTTGATAATAGGAGATCGTATCATTGGATTTCGTCTATATACTGCTTAAGAAGTTGATGATTGTAAACATATTTATGCCAAAAAAAAAAAAAAAAAAGCACTAAATAGGAGAATTTCAATGTCTTTTGTAATGCTGTATGTGCCACTCTTTTACCAAGCACCTGTAGGTCTACCTATAGCTTTTCATCAGTCTAAGTGCCAGTTCCACCCATAAAAAAAGCCTTAGATAGTTTTATATTGTTTTTTTCAATTTTTTTTTATTTTCTTTGAGAAAACTACTAATGGATACTTAATTGTGGCCCTCAGGCAGCTCTGTAGCACTTTTTCCAAGTTTGTTTTAAAAGTTTTTATTTTAAAGATAATGTACCAGGATATCATGGAGAATTTGGGGTTTCTTTCTAGCTTATGCTTTGTTATAATTCCTGCTCCATAAACTCTTATAGGTACGCTGTAATTACTCTTCAGTGGAAGACAAGAACTTATTTAATAATTACGTAGCTGGATGACTTCTTATTATCATTTGTAATTTCCATTGTCTCTGGTAAAGTGGTCCTCTTGAAAGAAGATAATCTGTTAATTGCCTGCATTTAACATGGCTTCTTCATTTGCCAAAATATCACCTCAAAATATAAATTATTGTAAGCATATACAGAGTAAATATTTAAAATCAAGTTTCTTTTCTCATGTCTTTCAGTTTTAATAGATGCCTATGTGTTCTTCTCTCTTTTATTAATTCAAGATCCAGCTGCTTATATGAAGTGATTAAGTTTTTATTTATGATTTTTTCTCATTATTGGAAGAATTGTAACTCTGAAAATTCCATGATCTATTACACCGGAGGATAGTGACACATAATGACACTTAAGGACATCTATATTAATTTTACAATTACAAGTTATTTGGTTAAATACAAAAAGAACTGTGCATAGGCCAGGCTAAAGTCACAGTAGTATAGTATTTAAATTATTTTAAATTATATTAAATTTTATCAATGTAAATGAGCATCTAGAAGGTAGAGTTGTAGCACCAGGTCTGCAAGACATTTCCTGTAGTAACTCAGTGAGCTACTTATTCTCAAAAATATGGATAAAACTATTCACAGTATGTATGTAGAATTTTGCAGCATTAGAACTTGAGTGTGTTACCTTAATTTATCTTTCAACACATCTGTCACACTTAGAATACTCTTTTAGCTTGTAAAATTCTGTTAAAGTTACTAAGCCTCAGCACAGCAGAAAACTTTTATGACTTTTAAAGCAAAATAGTGGCAGCTAGATGACCCTGACTTTATATGATCCAGCTCTCCCAGTTTATCATGGGAGCTACTAACATAAGGCCTGTAGCTTTGATTCTTCATATGAACTGTGTAAATGAGAATGAAAAATATATCAACCCATCTCAAACAACTCTTTATAATTAAGATGATGAATTTACAATCTGCATTTGAATTTGAATTACAATCTTGCAAAAACTAAATTAAAAGATTATATTCTATAAATCACATTGATGATATTTCTGTTTTCAAAAAAACAATGCTTATAGCCTGTGACTTAAAAATTTTAAGCAGGCACATTGAATGAGGTTGTTTGGTTTTGAGAAAAGAAATGAAGTAAAATAGCTATCATCAGTATGGATGAAAAGAAAACAGAATTGTTGCATATAAAATGAATTGAAAAGGAAAAAAAAAAGAAACCAAACTAAAAGCAAATTCCTTTGTAACAAAAATATTTTTTTTTCTTTTTACTTTTTTTAAGCTGGTAGCAGCTTTTTAGCGAGTATTCTGGCCCTGTTTATTGGAAACATTGAAAACATATCAAGACCAGTTTAAAAAATGCCAGATGTATTTTCACTTGATTTCTCAGGTAAGTACACTGGTACACTGTCAAGTAAAAAAAAAAAAAGTGTTCTTACACAGATGTTCAATGATGAGCAGATATTGCAGGTGTGGAAAAAGAAATCAGTCTCTTGTCTTGTAAGCTACTGTAGTTTAGGAAAAGTATAAAAAAGTACAATTCTTTGCATGTTTATGGAGCAGTATGGAATGCTGTCTCCATAGCGGGCCTTTTAATATTAATCTAAAACCTGCAAGTATTTGTGGAAAGCTAAGTAACATATCTCAATGAAGCAAAGAAAATCTCAGACCCATACAAGGATTCTAATAAAGAAGACATTTTGCTTAAACAGACAGAGTTTATTTCATTAAGATATAATGAATAAAACTGAATTCAGAAAGGATGGATTTTAAGTATAAGCAAATATCAGGGGAAAATAATATGTTTTTTACATGTCTTATGTCAAAAGGATGTTTTTGTTAATAAAAAAATTAACATTTATTTGAAACTAAATTTAGAAAATAGCACTTTCTGAAGCAATAGTGACATCTTGACATCAAAGGCAAAAGAAGCTGTGTATTAATTTGGTTTCTGGGGAGATGGTACATTTCTTATTACAGGCATATCATGTGAATAAAAAGCTGACAGGTGGAAAGAGTGAAGTAGAACCTTAAAGGATCATCCTAACTATATTGGCAGCTGCCAGGTAGTTTCATGGATCTGAATCATCTCCTGGAATTATAAGTGGAGAGGTGGCATGCTGTGCACTGAGCCCCCTCTGCAGCATCCTTTTCCTTCCTGGCCCACATCAAGGACTCTCAGCTCACCTGAGAACCTGGATTCTAACGTGACTTTTGTCCCACATCGCCCTGAGCTCTGTGTAGTGCAGCTCAGAGAAACTGCCCCTCTCTGAAAGAGGCAGCTGTTGCTGCTATTCTGAGTAAGAAAAAGGTCTATCAGCAATGGAAGAAGTTGGGAAATGTTTTTTTTCCAGCTAGAAATTTCTCAAAGCACTAATGAGGCCAGTATCTGCTGTTGATCAAAATGGTCCAGGGAAGAATATATCAGTGCACTTCCATTCATTTATCTCTCAACAAGAGAATAATCTGGCCCCAGAAGTCCTCTTTGACCATTCAGAAGCTGTGGCAGTGTTTGGAAGCTGATTAGATAATAATGATAATTGCAGAAAAATGTCCATATGGCCCTTATTAGATCAATTTTGCTGCTAGTAATTATGGTAGCTCCTGCTACAAACCTACCTTGTGTAGTCATACAAACTAATTAAAATGCAATTTCCACATCTGCAAATGTTTTTGCCAATGGCTAAATTAAAATGCAGTTTCTGAGTGTACTACAAGGAATCCTAAAGCTTAGAGAACACGTTACTGAATACCCAGGTTGTATTTCAGGTCTTGACACCACAGGTCTGTGTGTCTTTCAGCAAGTAACCACCACCACACCTGCAAACCCATCTGGAAAAAATAAATATTGAAAGAAAACAATAAAAGCTTAACTAATCTTGGCAAATAACAGACAATATTTTCAAGTATTAATGCTTCAAATGTAGGGGCTTAAAATATTCCAACACCTGGTTTTCAGTAACTGACATCTAATCTTTATTTATTTCAAATTCCAGGAGTTTGGTTTCAAGAAGTATTTATTCTCTGGCTGTGGATTAGCTGGAGCTTGGCACTGCATCTGGAAGACCTATACCACAGAGAAAACCGAGGCACTGAGCAGGAAGCTGGCATGAACTCTGTGATCATAGCCAAAAACTGGACAGAGGGATAAGGACTTTGACATTTTTAATGCCAACCAATAATTTGCAGGGTTCGGAGTGCACATACTACAAGCACAGCAGCTGGAGGAATGAGACTGATATACTTCAGGCCAAAATTAGAGTTGATATATTCAATTCAATCAAGCCGGGACCCTGATGATGTAGCCAGGATCCACAGTAACTATTGTATATCAGGCAAATTTAATATTCCAGTTTTCAGCTAACTTTATACAGGCTCGCAGGATTAAATGCCTGTTATATCCCATAAAAAAGAAGAAGAAACACAGGTAAACTTCAGTTTTTGATTCTTAGAGCTGACAAGCAGGAAAATGCAGCTAATGGATGTATTTTCAAGGTTTTGGATGTCTTCCAATTAAAGTGCAAAATAATAGGTAATGATCTCATCATTATCTGACACTTCTGAAGGCCACTCAACATGAAAAACAGATGCCCAGTTTGTGTATAAACACCACATAGAACCTAAACGGTTTCTTGGGAAAAATAGGACAAGAAAATTCAAAGAAGGTGGTTTGATTTCCTCATAATATTCCTCCCCTATAAGACTCTGGGGGAAAAAAAAGGATGCACATTGACTCCTAATTATGTCCTCCTAAGTGAACCCAGCTGCTAGACCAAATCCCAAAATCTAGCTAATTTTACAGCCTCTGAAAAACCTACCAAGTAAGCAAACAACTGAAAGCCAAGACCCGTTCCCAAATGGATTTGAGGAAATTCACCACTATTCAGTTCTAGATACGTAGTCACTATTTTTTTTTTAACTTTACTATGCTCCTGTCTTTCAAGTTCCCTATTCAGACTGAATATTTTACCCTAATTTCCCACCTGACATTGAGTGAATGAGCATTCAGAGAAAAATTTTCTGTATGTTCCATCTAATAGTTGAATTTTCCTGACATCAGTATCCTCATGTGAAATATACTTCAATTTCTTTCTCTTCCTGAACAGAATGAGAAAGATTTTGTCAAAATAAAGCTGGGTTCTGATTGTCATTGTTCCTTCTTCAAAAGACAAGGTTGAAAGAAATGAGTCATATGATAGATATAGCAACATGATTCCAAACTGAGAATCAACTGGCCCAGTTAATATTATGAATATCAATACTTATATTATCTATAGCAAAATAAGCAGCTAACGTGTTTTAAAATGATGAATTAAAATCTAAGGCCATTTCATCCCAAGTCAATGCTTTTTCTTAAATTAACTTATTGTTTCTCAGCTGTGTTTGAATCTATATTGTAGTTTTTAGTATATATTGAACTTACACATGAGCACATTTGCAAGCTTGTTTTCTTTGTAAAACAAGCAGAAACTAATTTAGCATTAAAGCTATTATATTCTTTCTCACAGTGCTATATGAGCTTGCAGCCTGGTCTCAGTGGTTATAGATCCCAGTTCCTGCAGTGCTGGTGGGTTGAACACTTTCTTTAAGAAAGAAATATTTCCCTTCTGAGGGAAATCACTAGTACTTATTTGACTCAAACACAGTTATTGTTATGTTCTAAACTTCTTTTGGGAATAAATATCCTAGCAGTGCAGCTGCTTGGTTCATTAATATGGACAGCACAAAAAGAGTTCAAGTTGTGCAAGGAACTTCTCAGAAGAACCATAAACTGTTTTGTACTATGTTCCTCCCTACATTTTAGAGCATAGCTTATGGAACAGGTAAGAAAACTACATTGCACTAAATCCTCGTTTCACATTCCCAAGCTTTGAAGCTTCTCCATCCCCTTTGTTCCCTTAATCTCTGAGAATCTGTATGTGCCTCAACTTTATTCCTGTCTTCATAAGCAGAAAGCACAGTAAATTAGCACAGCAAATTCCTTAGAAAATTGCAATCCCACCACTTCCAGCCTGAGAGGGAACCCGTTAAATACATTGTCGAGTGAGTTTGCTGCTGTCTTAGATAAAATAGGCTGATTCAAGAAAGGCAAGAAAAGTATAATGATTTTCTCAAATGTTTTTTCCTCAAATTACAGTGGAAAGGAAAATTAAAACTGTTAAAGGTCATTTCTGATTGCTGTTACCACACTACAGCGTCTTATTGACCTTAGGGAAACTACAGTGCTGGGAATGTACTCGCTGAGCATAAAAAATATTGTTCATCTTAAAAGACTGGAAAAAAATTGCTTTATTACAAACTTCATGTTCATATCTCTTCATGGTTAATTTCTTTAATGTGAGAAGCCAAATATCAAATTTTATTGGTTGTACAGCAGTTTCAGAATACCAGGATTAAACAGCATATGGGATCCATATCCTCCTGAAATATATCTTCCCTTCTAGCCAAATATTTTATTTTTATATATGCCTTTGGTAAATTTTCTCTTGTATTGTTTTTTTTTTTTTTCTGGTACAAGAGGAAAAAGAAAAAAAAAAGAGGGAAGTTTTCCGATTTTCATGTTGTTTCCTGACATTAAAAAATACATGAAAAGATATAAATAACAGTAATTTCTGTGTAAAGTAATGCAGTTTCTGAAGGAAAGTGCACACGTTAGTTTGCCTTCTGGGTTTTTTATGCATTAGTTTTTGATACGCTTAAGTAAGTTTAAGAAGTTTTTCAAGTAGAATAATGTCAGAATTTCCTTATAGTAGACGTATGAATCCAATTCTGTTTACAGACTATATCTCCTATACATTCTCCTGGTGTCTTCATTTATATGATGATCTGCTGATGCCCAATTGATTCATAAGTATCTTGGTCCAAATTCTTTTCAAAGAGAACTCAAAATAGTAATGTAAAAACTGATCATGTTATTTAATAAGGACATTTTAAAGTAATTTTTCCTATAGCTTTCCATCAAAAACTGTGTGGTTTGGTTTTAATTTTTATTCTGAAGATTAAATATTTGGGTTGACACTCACATATTTTGATTTTGTCAACAGCACAATTTATCTTTGTAAGACTGAGCAGAAATTATGTTGATATTTCTATCTGCACGTAATAGATCTGTGACCTTTTTCACTTACAGTTTGCCCATTAATTTATCATTCTGCAAACAATTTCTAACACTGTAAACCTCTGAGCAGCTTCAAAATATCTCATGAAGGAATCAGTTTTCTATGAACCACCTATCTTCTTTATATAACTTTTCTTAAAAGTAGAAAAATAAAACTTTCAATAATGGACTGTACCAAGTATATACCAAGCTGACTAAAAGTTTTGAATTTGCCTTGATTGGACAAAAGTAGGATGACCTGATGTTACATAGGGGATATTCAGGGCAGGCTGCATAGTTTCTGCAGTGTGAAACAGAGTTGTCACCTTTCCCTGGAACAAAGGATTATGCAGAAAATCCTAGTGAGAATGGCCAGGAGAGTGACACTTAGCTACTTTCCAATTATCTTGTTCCTGATTGACATCTACTTCAGAAATGCTGTATAGACGGCTTTCATGGATTCCCTGCCTTTAGAACACTCTCTACTTCTCATCCTGCAAATTTGCTTCTCAGTGTTCCTTCTTTGGTTTGGTTTTCCTTCCAGTCCCTAATGCAGTGTCTGGAATTGTGTTGGCAAAGGCACTCACAAGCAAAGCCTCATAGATTTTGCAGAGTTTGTAGGGGCTGGGCAGCACACCTCCTTGAAGTCCTGAAGTCCATAAGGTCCTGAGCATAACTCGGCTGATAACTGGGGACATACTGGGGTACTACTAAAGTAATTGTCAGAATTCTCTCTAGTTTCAAGGACATAAAATTTCCTTTATGATTTGTCTCAGAGGACCACCTGGTGGTAAGCAGTCCACTTCAATGAGAGAACAAAATAAGGTCAGGAAGTTATGACTTAGCAATGATTGTAATGTTAAAAAATTGAATAAGAACTTAAAATCTGCTTCCAAAATAAAACTTACCTTTTGCTGTTGTTTGCTTGAGTATGGTAGATAAGGTCTGTACCAACGATGTCTCATACCAGCCCAAGTAATACCTGTAAATGTCATAGTTCAGAGTATTTAATTCAGAATATCTCTTCAGAAAATATCTTTGCCTTTTGTTGATAAAAAATATCTTTAGAGTGGACAGGAATGGACAAACAGGAGATAGGAAAGAGAAAATCTTTTTCACTGTCATCTAGATATATTAACCTTGAAAAACACTTTCAAAAATATTTTTGTAAGCTGCAAAATTTTGCTGAGTGCTATTTTTTCATCCTAAGAAAGGGCAGACAGAGCAAAGAAGAAATTCATAGAACATCTGGCAAAGGCCACAACTGGAATATGTTTCTATATGAGCATTACTTGTGGTCTTCATATATACATAATGGACAAATATGCAAACTATTTGAAAATAAAATATTTATTTCACAATAAGTATTTTTTCATATTTTATAGTGGAAGACTGACAAAGAGGACTGTGAACGTGCTCAATTGACTTGTGTAGGAAAGGACACACATCATTCTAATCACTGTTTAGTCCTGTGTGTCAGACAAATAGAACATATGTGTTTAGATAACACAGGCTTGTGACAGATTTAGAGACACCCTCTTGTGCTTGAGATTCCTGCCCTGATGCACAAAAGACCAGAACACAGTGGTGTTCTGTAGTGGTGTGGGTCTCTGACAGGCAAAAGGAGCAGGTCACTCTCTAGCATGGACTGAGTCCCTGTGTCCCCACTTGAGCACCTCTGCCTGAGTGCTGCTGGCAGGATCATCTCATTGGTGATGTAATGAAAATAAATTCTGGTTTTTGCATTTCAGCTGTGGTTTTGTGATTATTTCTGAGTCCTGCCTGTGCTAGCACACACAGGTACATGCATTTAAAAAAATCTCCTTTCTTGAAAGCGCTCTTTTAGAAAGCAAGTGGTAAAGAAAAACATATGAGTGGCAGAGAGAAAAAAAGCCTTGTTGATTGTTTCCTTCCAAATTTCCCTTAAACCATAACAGTTGTGAAAACATATTAAATGAAATAACAAAACAAATAACAACAACAACAAAAATGTTGCATGGAAAGAAATAAGCTTGGCAGTATTGACTTACTGTCTTATATATCTCAATGTCAGGTACAATTTCCTGGATATACTGTGTTCTACGGATGTAAGGAAGATCACAATCACATCCCAAAGTCTTGCATCCCTGAAAGCTCTGCTGTCAGTGATCAGCAATGGTAACTCACCTGCATCTCTTTTTAGGAGAGCTTTTTATAACAGTGTTGTGAGCAGGTTTCGGGGCTTTTTAAGGCTTTCCAGCATGAAGATAAAGTCAGCTATCTTTTGCCGTCCCAGATTCCCGCTGCAAGACTAGACTAGAAAGGTTTGCAGGGAGACCTATTAATTTCACAGCTTTGGCTTTGTCTGCTGGTGTTAATTTTAAGACCAGATCTCATTCCTAGGAAAAGTATCTTCTATAGATTTACAAGTGCTTACATTAGGGATCTACATTAGAAACACAGAATAAGGGCCTCTGCCACTACCAACACATTTTTTTCCTCCCAGAAGATGCTTGACCAATGGGACTTTTGCCCCATTATTTTGGCTCTCTAGTGAGATTTAGAAGGATTATATTTTCCAGTAATTGTGTGTATGAGATTTCTTTTTGCCTAACTCAGCCAGGAGCCAGACAGGGGCTGTATGGGCTACTTAAGAAACACTAGAAGCTAAATATGACACCTAGGATTACTAGTTTTGGAGGAGAATGCATTTAAAATAATAAAACATGATCCTTAAAAATAATTGTTGTCTGGAAAATACAACAAATAATAAGCTTTACAGTTTATAGAAGGACTTTCTCCAGGAGTGTTAATGTTCAACTAAATCTTAATTGTGATATTAAATGTTAGTTTGTGACAACCAAGTAAGGCATGAATAATATAGCACATTCTTTTAAGGACATATTCACTATCAAAATAATACAGAAATTTGTAAAATTAATCACAACCCTTCTTCAAACTTATTGTTACATGAATATAGAAGTCATTATAAAATGCTAGCAAATCTGATCAGTTAAATGGAGATTTTATATGTTTAATAATTGCATTCATTTCTTAACTATATCTAACAGAAAAAAGCAAACAAACAGGAAAATGTTTTAAAAAATCAGAAAACCAAACAACCAAAAATCCCTAAACAGTGTGAAAACAGAAAAAAATATGACTGCAAAGGAAAGATATAGACAGCAATAGACATATATACCCAGGTTTCTGTAGTTAATGTCATGGTTCGAGTTTGATTTTTTTAAAGCACATATAGTGAGGGTTGTTGTGGGACTTTACATCAGGGCTTACATATGTAAAACCCACATACAGATTTCAATAACCATTCACAGCTTCAGCTGTGACTTGAAAAATAACATTATAATGTGAATTGCAATAAATTGGAGCCATGATAAGGGAAGTGCCTATAAATAGTAAGGTAATGTGCCAGGAAGGGGTGACAGTATATGAACATATGAAAATTATTTAAAGAAAAATAAATTGTGTTTTGATTTATTTTTTTAAATCCATAGCCAAGATTCAGTAACAAATTGCAATATTATGTCTCAGTCTGGAATTGACTTTTGTTAACTTTTGCAACACCAAGGACTGTTGGTGGTGCCGCCTTCCAGCATGCTGTTCTCCTTTGGAATCCATCCCTATCTGATATCTGTAAGTGAAACTAGTGAATTTCTCCTACTGTGTCAATTTACATCAGCCACAGATCTGATAGCAGTTCTAGCATGGACATACTGTACGAGTTTGCAAGGAGACAATTCCCCTGCCTTCTTATCTCTGTTTACCCATGGTATCAAGCTGAGTCTGAACCTGACTACTTTTAAACTGTGAAATTCTGTGGTTTCCATTCTCTGTGGCATCCATAATGAGCCATAAGTGACTCACCTGATTCCCTTTCCTATTAGAATTCAAGATCAAGAAGGAGAAGTAATTTCCATATGATCACACACAGTCTCACAGCAGAGTGACACACAGCTCTAGCAGGGAAGTAACGAGAAGGTTTCATCAGAAGAGTAGGGCCTGATAAGGTCATTAGCTACCAATATTAGTGAATTTTACAAGAGAACTGCCATTAGAACTGAGAATTAATCGCAGCTGTCGTTCTAAGAACCTGTGAGATTTTCTGAATGATTTTATACAATCATTTTGTTTTTCCAGTAATCTTTGCAAATGTTTTTCCTTGATCTAGCAAATAAAATTAATTAGAATATGACAACTCAGTGCTGCCAAGGTTGAGAAAGATCACAGAGATTCAGAAGAGAATGCATCATAGCTGTCATGTAAAAAAAAGTTCCGAATTGAGTTTATAATTCAAATTAAATGCAAGCTTGATCCAAAGTCTCACTTTGGAAATCTGTGATTTATAATGAAATCTGGACTTTTGATTGAAGTCTGCTTGCAGATATTTTGCATGACTTTGCTTCTACTATAATTGATTCTGAATAATATTTCTGAGGGGGAAAAAAAAGGAAAACCAATAAAATGTTAAGTCAGATTTTCTTCTATTCTCTTTCGTTTAAAATCTCCTTCAACCCATTAATATAATTACAGAATTGTTTATGTTGGAAAAGTCCTCTCAAGATCATCAGCAGCAACCTTCCTGCTCAGACAGGGTTAGCTAGAACAAGTTGTGAAGGACTACATCCAGCTGGATTTTGAATATCTCCAAAGCGATACATTCAGATACCTATGTATATATAAACAGTTATAGTATACCTTTTATATCTATATGTATATAGTATATGCAGTGATAAAGATCTCTATATCACTAAGTATGTAGAAAATACCTTCTGTTCTTCCTTTTGTGCAAATGATTTGGAACTGTTTTGAGTTAACAAGATTCACCCAAAATGCAGAAACATATAAGAATGAACTTTGAATCATGTCTAATTTTCTCACATATATCTTGACTTGAAGGGTGTTATATAATTTTACTGCCTAAAGTCTTCCAGTCTTCAGAATTTGGTTTCTTAATACTGGCATGCATTTATACTAGACATAAAGAATTATGAAACAGCTTTTATAGAGTTTTACATAAATCCGGGTATTTTCAGCATTTGTGTCTGGCTATGCCATTGATGTCCAGCACTTTGGCCAATCATCCTTGTACCACTGCAGAGAGATGGGGCATCACAGCCATTTTTTGCTACTTTCTGACTATATTCATAGAGCTTGTAGATACCTGCCCTAACCACACTGGGACGGGCAGGTGCCTGGTCAGTGCTGGCTCGACTTGCTATAGTCAGAGCTGTGTGAACCAGCCACTGCCTCATGTGGCACGTGCTGCCTGTCACCTGGCTGGACTGAGCACAGCTATCCCAGGAATCTCTGGACCAAGCTGCATTGCACTCTGAAGCAAGGCCCTCTCCCACACAGCTGCAGTGTGTGAGCTGTGTGATACACACTGCTCTGTTATCCCTAACAGATCCCCCCGCCTCCCTTTTGAAGACATCTCATTTATGCAACTGTGAAAACTCCTGTGCAGGTGGCACATAAAAAATCCTCCCAGACACATGCCATTGATTGCATTGTTGTTTTGTGTAGGACCAATTGAATGCTTAATATTACACCAGCATTTCTTCCAATTTAGTGTTACACTGTTTTTCTTCCATTATGTTTAACACTGCAAAAAAATTCAATCCGAATTACCATAACAATTTTGCTCTAACAGTGAGTACTGTTTTATTAGAATAAAATAAATTTCTCATTCTTTTCATTCAGTACTGGCAATCAGTAGGATTCATCTGACAAAACATAAGCATCTATAATATAGATTTATGTTTTTCAAATAACTATCTAGCTCTCTTCCACAGATGGTAGGGAGACACAGGCTCTTCTGAGGAGCAATCTATTTTATCCTAAAACAGATACCTATAAATAAATCAGATAAGCTACATCCTGAGAGTACCTCTTTTTCTCCACTGACTAAAAGCTCAAAAGGAGACAACCACATTGCAGATGCCTAGTCAGAAGAGATTAATCACATCATTTCTCTCCACAGCTTTCCCATGTCTTTTTTGCCAGTACTCCTTCCTCAAAGGAGCACAACTCTCCTTTACTTGTGCAGTACGACCAGTAAAGAAACAGATGCAACAAGCATTACAAATGAAACAATTTATAGCAAATCTCAGTACCTAAACCTTAGGAAAATGTTCTAAACAGATATTTGAAATTCCTTCCTTAATACTGCAGTGTTCACAGTGGCTTTGATATTCATTATACTCCCTAAACACCATACACATCATTGAATAACTGAATATTTAACATGGAACATACATGAGATCAGTGCCAGACCCACAAATTCCTCTTCTATTTCTGACTGGCACAATAACTACAGCTAGGTTCTAGAGTCCTGAACAAGGAATCTTTTTAATTATGACATTGACTCAAACATTTTTCTGTTTTAATAAACAGAAGTAATTTTTTTTTTTTTCATTTTACAATGCACTTCATCACATGAACAGTTGTCTTGGTTCTAGAAGACAGGTGTCTGCTAGGGAGAGCAGGAGCCTCCCTTGGGATGAAAGAATGTAGACCCCCTCCCTCCGAATTATTATAATTTTGAAATCAAGGGGTTTTCAGGCAGAGATCTGGGGATAGGAATAACAGTTCTTTACTAGTATAACCAGGTAAACAAACAAACAATAACTACAGCAATAACAAGAAAACAGAACCAGGGACCCCGGGACAGCTTTCTCGGCTGAGACGGGATGGAGGAGAGGCTTTGTTTTCACAAACCCCTCGGGCAGTCAGTCCCGGTGCTCCTGCAGGGCTCTGAGGAAACAGTCAGCTGGGACAGCAGGGACGAGCTGCGATCCTGGGCTGGTGGATGAGGTGGATCAGCAGCTCCACGGCGATGCCTGGCAGGACAGCGGGTGCGAGGCCACCAACCAAGAGGGGAGAAGGAGAAAAAGCAGCTCCGCGACCCAGCGCACGAACGTCCTTCTTCCCCGAAGCCGAGGAAAAAGCCAGCTAAAAACTGTCCCCACCCTCCTTTTTCTGCCCCCTTCCCCGCCACCCTGGGCCCGGCTACTCTTTGTCCTTTGTGAGCACCCTTAAGTACCGGTAGTTAGGTTTCCCAGCACATAATGGGTAAAAATTCCCACCTAACCCTCAACAACAGTTTCTCAAGAAAATTGTACTCATAAATGTCCCTTATTATATGGACAGACAAATGAAAAAAACAATAATAAGTAATGACCTTCGGTAGAGGCTTGTTAACACAACATTCTCTTTCTTATTGTAATGATTGTACCTTCTAATTAAGGGGCATTTCATCTCCTAAACACTTGAAAAAAATCTGTATGCGGCCTGAAATATAAGTACCTAAATTTCAGTACTCAGTGCATATTTGAAGCAGAAGAACTATTCCTCTATAGACAATGTCATGATATTTTTAATATGTCTATAAAACCTGAAATATGTATCTGACTCTCCAAATAAGTAAAATAATAGACCCATCAGAAAAAACAGCCTCTTTCAGGAACGAATGTATTTTTATTTTATGAGTTTTATAAGGATGTAAGTAACAGACCAACATACAAAGATTATTTCTTACAGCGTAATAGCTGTGTTTGATAACCAAGAAGTCGTCCATGAGAAATCATCGCAGCTACAACTTTAACAGAGATAGAAAGAAAGCAAACACTGTATAGATCCTTCTGACATTTTCAAAGTATGGTTGCCTCATGTTTGGAATGATAAACATCTAGGTGTATGATTTGTGTTGTAATGTTTTTGAAGTAAAGCTTTTGAATCTGTGTGCCAAAGATACTGCATTGACCTATGTCATGTCTAATACTGATTAAAGGTTGTACAAATAGACTCTGAATCCAACAGCAAGATATGTATTGACATTTTCTAATGTGGATAGCAGTGCTGCCAGCTCTGGCTGTTACATCTCACAAATGGAAGAAAGGTCAGTGCCAGAGGGCTGTTTCACCTTCGCATGCAGTGGCACAAGTGACGCAGCAGCCGACACCTCGGGATGACTCAGCCCTGAACCAGACCCTTGCACGCCTCTAAACTGAACTTGCCTGTGTGGAACACCAATTACAGATGTAAAACTGGGCTCATGATAGTCAGCTGAAAATCACACAGAACTTTCTACAAGTATATTAGGGAAGTGATGTGAATAAAGGAACCATAGAGAAGCACGTGCATCCTCTGCTCTAGGGGAATATCCGGAACAGTGAAATGTATTTGCTTACCACAGCACCTCTTTTTACCTATGTGCAAATCCTAAAGGATTCAATATGCTTACTGGCTTGTGACAGAACTTCCTTATAGGTTATATTTTATTCTGACAAGAGAAGGAGAACACAGCATGTGTGCAATCCCCATCCATGGACACAAGAAGACTGACTTTGTGATTATTCCATGGGGGAATCTTCTTACCACCTTTACTCATATGCAATGAGGCATATGAAATACTAATTTACAGCTACATCATAAATCCCTTGTTGGCATCACTGATAATTGTTCACACATGTTCAACCCTGACAGTAATCCTTTGTTTAGATTACCCATATGGTTACTACAACAAAATAAGAACTTTAAAAGGACAATAATTTTCATATCTTCAAATTTTGTAAACTCTTTATTTTTAGGATTAAAATTAATTGTATATAGCCTCAGTCTTAACATAATCCTATATTTCTGGATGCAGGAAAACTTAATTGGTATACTTTGAATTTAGGAGAGAGTGAAAAGAATGTTTAGCAATTTCCAGCATTATAGATTCACCTGGCTATGTTTACGTGCAACAAAGAATTTTTTACATAAACTAGACTTCTTATTTATTAATAAAGTCTACAGAACCTGTTGTGTTTTTCACGTTCTCTGTTGACTGTTGAAGTTTTTTCAGGTCTACCTTTCATTTTTTCCAAATTTCCAGTAACTTCAACTATGTAAATTACAAATATTGATATGTTATTTGTCCTATCCTCTGTTAATGTCTTCAAGTATGTATATTTGAATTTAGCCTGGTGGGAAGCTGACCTTAATTAAGGCATCTAGGTTCTAATGTAGCACAGTAATATCTTCAGTATAAACAGAATTAGAAAATAAACACCAAGATGGCAATACAATCATAAGTTTCTGGGAATTGATAAAATCTCTATTTTCCACTTCTCCTTCATTAAATACCACTTCTCATACTTCTGCTGATATCCTCAAGCACCTGTGGAGGTTAAAGGATGCTCTACAAAGTTACAATGCTGTACAGATCGATGGATCATGTGTTTTTCCCTGCTTCTTCTCCTATACCTCTAGTCTTCTTCTATAATAATCAATAAAATTATACCAAAAGCAGAAAAGAGAAAGTAGAAATGGTGTCATAATAATTTCTTCCGTGCATTATGTCTTTATGCGTACACTCCTAAGCCTTCTCTTTTTGCTATTGTGGGAAGAGTAAATCTGTATTTGACTTCAGACCTTTCTGAAAATTGAGCTGACCTGAAATCATAGGTAGGTAAAGCACAATAATAATAGAAGTTGAAAATCAATACACTCCTTTAGAGGGTCATGCTGAAGTCATTTTTGTTTCAATGATAAAATGATACTTGGATTTTGTAAGATTTCTTTCTATTGCCAATTAACTTCACAGTATCCTTGTGTCACACTTGAAAAAGATCCTGATAGTGACTTTTAAAATCTGAGACAACATAGCAGTTAGCAAATAACTTTCTAATATCAAAGTATACTGCATAACTGTGCATATTTTATGCATTTATGCCCAGCTGTAACACACTAAGAATAAAAAACTGAGTTAGAAGAATAATGTATGCATTATAATACATGTTGTTTACTTTTAATACTTTTTGGTGACTTCTGCATGTGAATATTTTGGAATAGCTTGCTGAAGAGAATATTTGGAAAATAAAACATATTCTCGAGTAAAACCACAACTAGTTAAAAATACCCCCAGAAAAAGGGAGTGCTATCCTCACTCTGTGTCACTTCTGAGTAAACAAGGAAGAGGAGTCTGGCAATGTCTCGTTCTTAAATACCTATCAAGCCTCTACCTCTGTCAAACACCTCCACAGACTCACTGAAGTTTTCTAGCATGATACAAACACCTAGGATTTCCACTCAGTCAATCTTCATAACTTCTGGGCTTTACAAAAACTTTCAGTCTCCTCAATTTCAATGTTATGGACAGAAATACTGAAGTGGTTGTGGACTATAAAGATGTGTTCTTTTCTGTTTTCAAGAGCCCAAAAGCTTTGAAATATTTCTTACTGCTGCACATAACACAGCTCTCTTATTGTTTTCGTCCCCTTCTAAATATGCAGAGATCATAATTCAGTAAATTTTCCCATTTATTCAATATGTCTAAATTTATATTTAATAGAGTTATAAATACAAGTGAGATTAGGCACGTGTGTCTTGTTCTATCAAGAGCAAAGGGGATTTGGGGTTTTTTATTGATGTTCAAGATTATTTTCTTTGGTGTTTGCTGCTTAGGTCCAAAGTAAAAATTACACTGAAACCAAAGTATATCATACCATTCAAAAAATTAGTACTATGATTAAGATGAACCAGGAATAAAATCTGGCTTTTAGGATGATTAATTAATACAGAGATTTAGCCTAGAAAAGTGACCAATAAGAATTATTTACTTTGTCATTCTTGGATTTCCCACTAAGGGGCCAAAGTGAAGTAAATCAGTAAAAAATATCCACAACGACAAATTGAAGCATGTATTTTTCCTAATTTAGTTTTCAGCAATTCACCTGTGAAATTGCGAGATAATAATCAAAGTAAGAATCAAGATTCTTTAGCTTGGTTTCAGCAACCAGATTAGCATTACTCATAGGTATTTTATACAAAATTTTAATACTATCATTCTTGCCTTCATTAACCATCATGCTTCATTAAGCAGAAACAGATAATTCTAAACCAACAACTTTTGGTCTTTTTTCTACCACCATTAATTTCCTGTGGTTTGAATTGACAGCAGAATTTGTAACTGATGATGAAAGGGAATATCTTGCATTTTTGGTGTCATAAACTCTAGCTTTGCACAGTAGTAGTACTTGAAAATATACACTTTTTAAGCCTTCATTTGATGGAAGATATGTTATCTTCAAATTTATTTTGTCTATGCTAATAATTACTTCAGAACTGTGCTTGATTAAACCAGAAAAACTAGACCCAAATCCCACATTCTACTGTCATTTTTTTCCAATCACATTCTTCATCTCTGTATGCAGTAAGGACTTAAATAACCCTAGAGAAATATCAGCAATGAAAAGAAATGAATGAGAGTCAAGCAGAAATGGTTTTGAAAGGACTCTGTAATACAGAGTAGTGCAACAGCTTTGGTAAAATTATATGGTTTAGGTTTCTGGGGATTGTGTGGGTTTTGGGGGGTTTTGTTGTTGTTGCTTGATTTGGTGTGGTTTGGTTCAGTTTGTTTTGGATTCATTTGGCTTCATTTGGTTTCATTTGGTTTTTGTTCTCAGTAGGGAACTGTCAAAACTGCTTCAATTTTTCCCTAGGACTGTGTAATTTTGAGACTATCACAAGCTGAATAAGCTGCAATTCTCAGCACACAGTGTACCTGCTTTCAAAAAGACTGGGTTTTTGCATGTTAGGGTTGATAATTCTTCATTGTCTCCAAACACTGAACTTCAATCAAATTGATGTGCTTCGCCTCACCTCTGAAAAGGTCTCAACATTTTCTACCAATGTTATAAGTGTTACTCTAATATCTGAGGGAAACCAGTTTCACAAAAGCCATACAAAAGCCAGTGTGAGTTTTAAATCTTTTTTTGACCTTTCTCAGTCTTTTCTTCCATGACTTCTAACAGCTAAATTTTTTTCCCATTTTTTTGTTTTAGGATATGATAGAAATTTTATTTCCTACATGCAGTACATGTTTAATGGTACCTATAGTCACAAATAAGAAATCTTTTAGTAAATCAGTCTTGCATTATATAAAACTTTTTCCTATTATCTAAGCTGAATCTTCAGTCAGTGCTACATAGATTTCTATTTCATAAAAGAAAAATAAATAAATCCATTATTTTAACATTTAAATGTTCAGACAAATATTGAGTCTACCATCCATATATTGAAAATACAGGTTAATATGTTCTGTGTTTACTTGCCTTCATGGAATTGTTTTATTGAATCAAAATCTCATAAGCCATTTGATATGTATCACACTATATAATGGTTTTTATTGTTCTGTAACTTATTGTCAATATGAAATTCAAATGTCAGGTCTATGAACTTGGAGAAGTAGTCAGCTGTAAAAGCCATTACTCCTAATCTTATCTGAACAGGGGAAAAATATAGTTTACTTTCTCATCTTGACTTACAGGGAAACTATGAATTTGTTCTGCCCACACACTTGTCCACAATATTAGAGTAAAAATATATTTGTGTCCTTATATTCGGTTTCATAAAAAACAGAACCTCCTCATTCATAACTTGTATTCAGCCTCTTAACTGCTCATTTTAACAGTAAAAGTGCATTTGACATTTTTTAAATCAGGTGAATTCATTATGTCTCTCTCATTCAGATTATAAAATATGAATTAATTTTTTTGAGTAGTGCTTAACTTGGGGCATCATAAGACATTAATATTTTTGACATTTCTTCATGACAAGCTGCTAAGAGCAAGTGATTTTATTTCATATTCCAAAAGGATTGTTTATTTAGTACAGGGGAAAAGGTGCTTCAGAAATGTCACTAAAGTCAAAATATGAAAGCTGTGAAGTTGCATAGGTGATGCCTTGGGCATAAATTCAGCTTTGTTGTCAATGGTTATATAAACAAGAAGCATCTTGGGTTCACTGTCAAACCACACACAAATTAATAGAACAGGCAATTAGTGAACTATCACTTTACTTTTAAAGAAAGTCTTTTGATGTGGATGATACCAAGCTTCAGTAAACATGGGAGCAACTCTGATGTTTGCATAAACTAAGTCCTCAAAGCAAAACTGTAGTCTGGCAGCTGATCTTGAGGTCATTTGCCTGATTTCTCCACCCTTTGTGATGGTTTCTATAAATATGGTTACAAAAGGAAAAGAAAATACAGATTCTGAGCTAATCATTGCCAGTTACAAAGATGAAGTACAGCTGTCTAAAACTTAAAAAAAGTCAAAATATTAACACTGCCTCTTTCAAATATGTGTGTTCAAAATGACATTGATTCCCCTGCAAGAGCTGGGCACACTTTTCTGCCTCTTAGCCCTTCTTCCAAGTGAAGTAATGGTATTTTCACAAGCAATAAAGACCTTAAAAGAACCTCTTCAAAATTCATGAGTAAGACACCAAAGCAACTGTTTCAATATTAAATGTAATATTGGTATAGACTGGCCAGGTTAGTAAGTCCCAAAGAATTAGATCTATTGTCCTAACTACATAATAGTATCCCATATTGTCCATGCCACATGACATAAATCAATAACCTGTGGCAAATGTAGCTACAGAGTATGTCATCCATGAAAACAAGAGATTTCTCTGTGAAAGTCGAGCCCATCATAAAAGGGTGTTTAAGAAAAATTAGGACAAGATGACATCTATAATGAATTATTACTTGTATTTTCTAGCAGATAAAAGGTCACAGAAATCTGTTTTGTCTGAGGCAAAATGGTTATCTATTTTTTCAAGTGAATGGTAGCCCATTTGTACATTGCTATAAAATATTGAAATAATAAGAAAAAACTTATGTTTTCCCTTTACATGCCTTAAATGCACATCAATTTTCATCAAACATGTGAACCAGAAATTATTACATTTACAACAAAAGGACAGTTTGTGGGACAGGCAGATATAGATAGAAAATATCATTGGGTTTTGAGGAATTGCTGGATTGAACAGCAATTTTGCTTTTCTGTCACAGATGGCAGAATGGGGAAGCACCTTCTCTATCTAATTTTCAGGAAATTTGAAAATGACATTTGAAAAATATCTGATTTTTTTTTTTTTTTAATGGGAAACCCAAAAACTTCATGTATCCTAAAAGATCCATGTAACATAATGCAGTTGCCACAATTACAATAGGAATATGTCACACTCTAAATTACTTTAAATCACCAAAGGGTAGTAGTTCTGAAATAAAAATACCAGAATCCTGTTCCAAATAAAACTTGACTTTTCATTTACATTAAAAGAAAACCATCATAATCTTCTACAATTCTTAAGCTTCTTTCATCTGATTGAATCTAACCAATAAGTTTTAGTTACTTGTCTTCTCCCTAAATTTACTACTGGTGGAAGACATTCTTCTATACTTTTCATGTTGAGTACTATTAAAAGAAAGAATGAAGTGTATTTTATGAATCTGGATGAGCAGTATTCATCTTTCAGACTGTCAGCTTGAACAATGGAAAATCAGGGCTTTTCCATTTTGACAGCTGCAAAGAAAGCTCTGGAGATTATGCACATTCACTAAATAACCAATATTTCAATGGTAAGAACAGTAGTAATTTTTTATTTTTTTGTCCAAATGAGGATTAGGTGTAAATATTGAAGAAAAATCCGTCTTATTGTTCATTTGCCCAAAGCCTGAAAGCTAGACTGAAGCTGTATAATGACTGGTATTATACCCAAAACTGATGTGTAATGTTTTGGTCATATTTAAAAACTGTCCATAGAAGCTTTGTCAAGATAATGAAGCTGAATGGGAAATATCATGGAATTTTTTATTCTTTGCCAGCTGATGAAACAGTGTTTAAGATAATTAAGAGCTTGAACTCAGATATAAACTAAGAACAGAGAATCACAGAATCACAGAATCACAGAACCTCAGAATCACAGAATGGTTTATGTTGGAAGGGATCTTAAAATTCTTCTAGTTCAAATCTCCCTGCCATGGGCAGGAACACATTTAACTAGACAAGGTTCCTCAGAATCCCATCTAACCTGGCTTTGAACTGTGACATGGGTTGGGTATCAAGATCTCTGGGCAATCCATTCCACTGTCTCACCATCCTCACAGTCAAGAATGTCTACCTAATATCCAATCTAAATTTAAACTCTGATTATAACTTGAAATTTATAAACTGGAATTTGTATATAAATTTAATCTTAACCATGTCTCTTTTGCACTAATTGCATACCTATAGTAATGCAATTGCATGTGTCTTTTAAATATCACTTAGCATGCATTGTGGTGAAATGCTTGTGTAATTTTCTTTCAATAGCTAAGATGAATTTCAGAATTCATCTTAGGTGAAAAATGTAAAGTTCCTAGTTTTTTCTTTGAAGTAATAATTGAAATGAGGGTAATGTTTCCCTGAATGTTATTATGTAGTGTATTTTTTAAATAAAAAATAAATGTTAAATTAACCAGCAGAAACTAATTATATTGTACTTCACAGAGACCCAAAATATTACGCTTTTAGTGAAAGGACAGAGAGGTGGAAGTACTATCAGTAATTATTCAGTTCTAAAATTATATAGATGTCAATCTTTTTCTCTCACTCAAAAAAACCAGCCATGATTAAAGAAATGTACTAGAGCTTCCAATGACAGTCTGATTTCACCCATGGGCATCCCAATGTTTGACCCTCAGGTGGAACAGCAAAAAGGCCATCAGGAAAACCACCTGGAAGGGAGCACCATGTTCAAGGCACCTAGAAAGGGCCTCTATATCACAGTTCCACACCTAGAACAAGATATCTCCCTAAACCACAAATTTGGAAATGATGATTCAAGTATAAGACCCACTCCTTATTTTTCTAATGTACTTAGGTTTACACTGTGGTCTAGAAAATTCCATACTCCCCATGCAGAATTGAGCCATGATTCTTCTTTGTTTATTGCCCTAATCCTAGCCAATTATTTGCAAGGCAGATAAAACTTTCAGAGCTGAGACACAAAATCTTTGCCTAAATGAAAGCTTTGATCACAGATCACCTGCAGTTTTGTGGGAATCTCTAATCATAAGTGTGTACAGTGTTGAAGAGTGCTCCTTTCTTAATCTGTTCTATCAAATATGCTAATTTTGTGACTATTAAGTAATTTGGAGAAGTCATATAAATACTAAGGTCATTGAGCAACTCAGATCTCAGCACACCTCTGCAGCATGTTGTTATGGAAGTTTCTTAAAAACTGTAGAAAATATTAAAATATTTAATCCCTTTAAATAATTATACAGAATCTGTGAAAAATAAATGATTGTGCCATAATGTGTTAAATACAGCAGAATTATTTTTATAGTTGTGTTATGCTTTTATATCATACAATATTAATTACTTGACGTATTTTTCATACTCCTATGGGAAGACATTGCTCTCAAACTTCAAAGATAGCTACTGCTTTTGAACCTGCTATATTTTCTTTCAAAACTTGAAATTGTATAAACTATGTCCATGACCCCAAAGGCTGTTGATGTACTAGATCCATTTGTACCTTTCTCACAAAGAACAAAATTCCCTCGCCAGCCCTAGGAAAAATTACCTTCATATATAGCAAATTAGGATCTTGGATCCAGCTTTATCAGAATAACAATTGAGATTCCTGTCAATTATCCCCTAACATAGGCTCCAGTATTACTCTGATAGCTCCAAAGTAATTTTCACTGTAGAAATGTACTTAAATCCCAAAAAATTACTTTTAAAGAAACTACAGCTGTTCCATTTTTCTTCTAGAACAACTTTTTCTTCGTATATCTATTGTCATTTTACAGAAATAATCTTAGGAGCGTAACATATGTTGTTCTTATTAATTTCTCTCTTCCATCTTTGCCTTTCCTTGATAACAATCCATTAATTTTTACATATACTGTAAACTGTTGAGGTTTGGAATACATATAGTTTATGCAGCTGTCATTGAAGATTAACTTCATTTTGTTGTATTTAAATATTTTTTGAAATCAGAACCCAAACAGCATTAAAATGTATATTTGATCAAAGAATTCCCTTTCATAAGATCAAACATTCTTGGGCTCAGTTTAAACTACTTGAAGATATTTCAATTTGATGAACTAAGAATTTTTTGTTTTATTAAAGCTAAAAAGAAAAAAAAAAAAAAAGCAGAGGTATTTCAAAATCTCAAATAATCAGCAAGAAAGTAAAAGCCTTGTTAATATGTACTACAATGGATTGAAGTACAAAAACAAGTGGAAAGTACAAGCCTGCAATTTCGCTGTAAATAAAGAAAAACAATATCTAGTTTCTGAGGCTTTGAGAAAAACCTTTTTTAAAAATCTGTATTTTGGGTAAAGAAAATTCAGAAAGTGCAACAGAGTGATTTTTCTAAACTGATCTTGCTTGAATTAATTCGGGCATCTGAATATACAAAGAGAAGCTCATCTAAACATTTAAACTATAGGATAAGCATTTTGCTTCATATTTTGTATTCTTGCAATGGAAATAACATTCCATACATGAACTGTATTTTCCTACATTCACAATTCTGTGTTCATATTCTAAATGTATAAGTAGTTCAATAAAACCCCAGTGGATGATCCATGCTCTTAAAGGCAAACTTCTGAGCAATGTAGTTATTGTGATTCAGTTGGCAAACACAAAAGAATTTGTTGTAGAGTCATGTCTCTATGAAGTTTCATTTAAGTAACAGAAAAATGACATGAAATACACATCTTGTTCCACAAAAAATATATCTTGGGTGGTATCATGAAGAACCACTACTTAAATAAAATGAAATTATAAACTACATATTTTATTAAAATATACTAAATAGCAGAATATAGTAAATAAAAATATATCTAAAAACTACAGGCCCAGACCACAGAAGTACTTCATCATGGATATGTCTTATTAATCAAAATGTTTAACTAACTGCTTAATTTGATCTAATATTGGATTGGTCTAAGGACTACAGTACACAAGTTAAATACATAATTATGTCTTCTGCAATAGTATATTAAATATCTGTTTATCTACTTTATGAAGAGATAAATAGTTTTATTTAAATTTTAATAGCTTTTACATAATTGTCTCTCCAGGAAAGCTCCATTATATGCAACATTTGAGTAGAATGTTTCTTATTCGATATATATATGAAGACAATCTTCCTGATCCCTTAGACAAATAAACTTGGCCCCTGACTCTCTGGCAAAGAGTTCTTTGAATCAAGAATTTCATTGAATTCATGACTGAATGATGGCAGGGAATTGACATCTGCACTCTGCTCCACTGAACTTCTTATGTGAGGAATCAAACCCATCACACCTTTCCACTGAACAACAATTTACTGAATTGTTTTGAAGAGAATTGTATTTCATATCACATTGATGAGGACTTTCCTTTAGATAAAATTCACAAAAATCTTCATGGTATTATGAGACAGCTGCATTCAATAGACGAGAGTCCTTATGAGTCTTATCAGTTTATGTTTTAACACTAATGAGTTTGAGCTATCTCCCTGTTGATGTTACTAAGGGAGACTGTGAGAGAGCTGAAAGGAATCTTATTTTAAAAAGTAATTTAATAAGGAACTTGAGAAACTGGGGAAGGTGTATTAGACTGACAAAGAGAATCTGTTCCAGACAGAAAAAACACCATCCAGATAAGTTTAAATGAAACCAGATGGTGTGGCAAGGAAAGGGAGGAAGAAAAAGGAGGGCAGGGCAGCCAAGTAGGGTCATGACTGGTCTTTCTAGGACCATAAAATAAAGACTAAATGATAAAATGAAAGGAAAAGTTAACTGTTCTAAGTATAATTTCAAACATATTTGCTACTTCTTTGCAATGTATTGCACATTTCCATGCCACTTTGTTGTACTGTTTGAGTCATATTGTTTCATCTTAGGTAAAAGAAAACCTCTGAATACTGAACTACTGTGGCTCTTTGTAACCTTGACACTCATTTCCTCTCACATGAAGATATCAGAAACATTTGACTTTACAATAAATTTTACCGAGATTGGAAAATGAAGGCAAGCACTTTGTCAGAACAGACCTCTCGCTGGATGTTACAAGCATAATTTAAATGTAGTTTTTTCCATGTAATAAATAGTTTCAATCTTATAAAAATAATAATTTTCAAACCGCATTATAGAAAACTACTGTGACTTGTTATAAACTAATTCATATTGAGTAGTTCTTGTATATGTGTTGAACAAATGCTTGTTCTTTACTGTGTACCACTCCTCTCTTTTCAAGAATTGATTGAAAATTTGTTTGATATTGATATTTTTATCAATGACAGTCACCACCCATTGCTCCAGATCAAGCCACACTGACACAGCTAAACACAGATAAAATAGTCAAAGATGAGAGTGATTAAATTATTTGACTGTACAAGAGACTAATGAAAGCTAGCAGCAGCTTGTTTGGAGTTTCTCAATTTTCAGAAACTGCAAAGGTGCCTCTGTCTTTGCAACACTGTTTTACTAATTTTTACTATTTCTTATAATATACAGAAATGAAAACAGTAAAGTTACCAGAATAGAATTTGTCCATACAGTGCACAGTTAATTCATAGACCTCCACTGCTCATCATGTCGTAGACATATAAATAGAAATTATAAAAAACCCCAAATTCATGTTGAAAACCACCACACCTTCTCAAGTCACCATTATGCATGATGGAGCCCTGCCTTCCTGATGGCTGAGCACCTATCTGCCCATGGGAGGCAGTGAATTAATTCCTTATTTTCCTTTGTTTGTGTGTCCAGCCTTCGCTTTACCTATTAAACTGTCTTTATCCAAAACTTCAAGTTTTCTCACTTTTACTCTTCCAGTTCTTTCCTTGATCTCACTGGTGAGAGAGGCTGAAGGGGCTTTGTTCCTGTCTGAGGTTAAACCGTGACCTTTGGTTCAGTTCATATTTGTTAACAAAGATTTCATGTATTCTGGAGCATCACTGGATTTTTTCGTAAGAATAGAAGGATTTTTTTTTTTTTTTTAAACCAGTGTGTTCTTATTATGAGACATAGCTCTATTTGTTAAAATTTGTCAAGATTACTGTGTAATCTATGTAATTTACGACAGAACACAACTGGAAACATGACAGGATGATAGATGTGGAAGTTATGGTGAAAAAAGGTATCCATTTAGCTCCTTTGTCAGACAATTTATAGGTGGTTTCTTTTGTTTGCAAAGTAACAGAATCATAAATGGTGAACAGAAAAAGTTATTCCACTTTCCTTGAACCTTGCTCAGTAAAAAAGTATAGTGCATTCCATAGTGCTTTCCCAATCTATTTCAAAATAACACTGTGTCAGGCAACAAGAGATTGTTTGATGTACCATGGCTGTGCCTTTAACATAGATGGGAAGGTGCATGGCCCTCACTCAGCAGAGAAATTGCCAA
The DNA here is from genome assembly GCF_030490865.1 of Poecile atricapillus. NCBI lineage: Eukaryota > Metazoa > Chordata > Aves > Passeriformes > Paridae > Poecile > Poecile atricapillus. Next base: position 58,217,577 of record NC_081289.1, on the reverse strand, counting down.
TTGCATTACTTTACTCATAATTTTGCAAATGTGGAAACAATTATGTCAATCGACACCTCAATTATGACTGATGGCAGTAGATGGGAAATGGCAATCTACTCTGGATTTTTAAAAAGGCTTCAATTATTATCTGTGTTACTGCCTCACCGGGGCAGGAACACCTAAATATCATCTGACTCATTTTGGCAACTCACTGAACATCTATTTGCTCACCAGAACATACGTCTTAATATTTTGAACCTCTTTTGCACACACAGCCACACACAAAAGTATTTGAGGGCTATACAGTCATCTCTCTCTCTCTAATTAGTGCTACATTTCTAATAGGCTTGTCTGGCAGGAACTTTTGTTCTGATTTTTTCTGTTAAAATCATAACCAAGCTTTGCAACATTTCTCATTAAAGGTAAAAAAGAGTTTTGAGATCAGGTTTTTAAATTTTTGCTCCATTCTCAGAAAGAATTCATAGAGAATTTGAAAAAAATTACAGAACAAAGCAATTAATTATAAATAGTTTTTCTAGCTCAAAAATCTAATTAAGCATTTCATTATTAAAAAACACTGGGGAAAAAACTGAAGGTAGTAAGCATTATAGTCAATAAAATCTGTAAGACTGAGACATAGGGATATTTTCACTGAAGATCTATGAAATATATTTTCAGAGAATATAATAGCTAGCTTTCATATGTCTCAGCCAAAATTTTCCCATTAATAATGACTGTCTGAAAGAGCTAAATGGAAGCTATAAGCTGCCAGGGAAAAACTATATAGAAAAAGTCCTCTTAAATTAGGCATTGAATAATTATGGCCAAGGAGGAATTAGAGCAATTTCCTGGCTTGTGGACTTAAGTAAGAATACATTGAACTACCAATACAAATTTCATTTAGACTAAATCTTGTAATGTCATTTAAAATATTACATGATTTAGAAGATGTTTTGAATTTTCATTTAGTAATAGATATATAATGGATTTATATTTTAACATCATATACACAAGGAAGTCCCTGTATAATCAATAGGAGTTTTATACTACAATATTACTATATCACTTAAATCCAATCATTTGATTAACTTAACCGTAAAGATGAGTCATAAAATTACTAAATGAGTACAGTGTTGTCTGTTCATTAACTGCCCCCCACAAACAGCAGGGATTTTTAAAGATGACTTCCACTAAACATAATCAAGTTCAGCTTTGTTAAAACAGGACAAAAGTCAAAAAAGCCTAGGAAGTAATTAATTAGGAACAATTCTATTAGATTCTGTGGTATACATTGTAAGGACATCTATATTTGAGGGTTTATTGGTTCTAGGAATGACCAGCTCCCAGAGAATAGTCAGTGCTCAACACTTTCAAAACAAATACTATTAATGATTCTAAATGCAAAGTAGCTGCCTCATTTTCTCCTCATGTTTTCAAAGGCAGCAATAACTATGTTTTTTTGGAAGTTTTGGTTTTTTTTTTATGTGACAGACACACTGACACCCAAGAATTGTGAATATACACAATATACTGCATCAATTACTTTCCATATTGCATCTTAAAAATTTACCTAGAGCAGAGGATGAGATAAAGCAGCTTTCTTGCTCTTTCAAGAAAACAGTAATTTGGCAACTCCATTTTGTCTTTCACGTTTTAGACTGCAATTAATTCTTGGGAAGGAATCAACTTTAGCATTCTTTTCCTCCTCCAAAACTCCAAAGTGTTTATGTTCTTTTGATATGGTTTTCTCACACCCAGCAACTAAGCCCCACACAGCTGCTCACTCATTCCCCCACAACTGGGATGAGGGAGAGAATTGGAAGGGTAAAAGCTAGAAAAAATTGAGGGTAAGGATAAAAACAGTTTCGTAGAAAAAGTAAAAGTCACAAAGAAGCAAAGCAAAACAAGGAATTCATTCACTATTTCCCACCACTGCCATGGACAGGCAGATGTGTTCAGCCATTTCCAGGAGAGCAGGGCTCCAACATACATGAGAGTGACTTGGGAAGACAGACACCGTCACTCCAAATGTCCCTTCCTCTTTCTTCCCATTTTATTTACTGAGTATGATGACATATGGTCTGTAATTTCCCTCTGGTCAGTTTGGGTTAACTGTCCCTCTGTCTCCTCCCAGCCTCTACACACACACACAACTTCTTCACCAGTGTGTCAGTGCAAAAAGTAGAAAAGGCCTTGGCTCTGTGTAAGCCCTGCTCTGCAATCATAAAAATGTCTCTATGTTATCAACTCTGTGTTCAGCACAAATTTAAAACACAGACCCATACCAGCCATTGGGAAGAAAGATAATTCTAACCCAGCCAAAACCACCACATCTTTCCAGTTCTGCCTCTATAATATTACATCTTAAATGCAGTTATTCTTGACTAACAATTCCACAATTCTTTAGTTATCTGAGTGCCCTTTCACCCCTGTGGTTATCTGCTGTACACCAAAACTGACCTGTGTCTCACCTGAGATTTCTTGACATGTTGTTTTCAAAAACATGTTTTTAGTGCAATGAATTGTTTGGCACTTACATTGGACTTTTGGGACGATATCTACACATAATAACTATTTGTTCACTGTCTTATTTCCACGTAAATTTGTGTTGTGTAGGGGGAAAACGGCATGATTTATTCTCACATCAAAGATAGCACTAGCCAACAAAAGAAGTTTAGGAAGAAATAGAATGCTGTCAAGGTTTAGGTAAGATAAAATAGATATTTTCTAGCTCAAAAAGACCTCATATCAGCAATTCTCTCATCCACACAGGGTTTTTAGAAATATATATTGCCAAGTCTTACTTAACTACTTAACTTTATGATAAAAAGCTAGGTAGTTAAAATCCTGTGTAATCTCCCACATGGGGAATTTTTTGCTAGACTTATTCTTTATAACTCCCTGATAAGAGTGTATGTTACAAAGGTGTCTATAATCTACTTGCCCTAATCCTTTAGAGAGTTGTTGAGAGCAGGAGCTTAATCATCACTAAGAGTCATCCTTTGAATAAGTTTTTCTTTTTTACCCTCATAAAGTCTAAAGGTAGCCTTGTTGTGTCCCTTTTACCATTAGTGAAAATGCAATGAGGATTTGGACACGCATTTTAATATTAAAACTATGGAATCTGAAAGAAATAAAAAAATAGCCTTCTGGATTTTGTATATGAAGGCAAAGAGTTTGATGATGCCACCAAAGAAAAAGTAATCATCAAAGAATTTTCTCAGAATTTTGCCCTTCTCTTCACTACCCACCAGAAAAAAAAAGCTTTCTGATAAGCCAATAGTTTAGAAAATGAACTCCAAGTAGGTCTGGAGAGGAGACAATCATCTGGTACAGAGCTTTAAAATATCCAGGCAGCAATATCATTTGTAATGCAATCTGGTGATTGTCTCTTCACTATGCCTAGTGTCTTCCAGACCCTGATATAAACTGTGAGTGGCATAATAAAAAATAGGTTTACAGTTACCTTAACTTACATCCTTTTGTCTGATGTCATTGTTTGTGAGTAGGACTGATTAAAAAGAAAAAAAAAAAAAAAATGTCCTGAGTTTGATTTCTATGCTCATGTTTACAAGAATTGAGCTCTGCAGTTCACAAGAAAATGTTAAAAGGACTTAGTAAACAAATCAGCACCAGTTAATAGATAATAATGAGCTGAAGTTTTCTTCACTTCAGAAATCATAACTAGTGAAGTAAATTTTAAAAATTCTTCATTTTGTGACTGAACAACTTGCAATACTTTATTCATTACTCTATCAGTCTCTAGCTACTGTGGGAACCTATGCTTAGTGGAAAACTATAGCAGAAATTCATTCTCACAAAATATTCTTTTTGTCTCTATAGGCATTTTTTGCTTTATTGTAATAGATGTACAACAATTCACTGTCATCTGAGTTCCCTTAAGGTTACCTTGCAAATGGTACACCTGCGCAAAATCATCAAAAATCTAAACAAGTCAGGAGGGCTTTGATTGTGTCAGACGAGTTGTAGTGATTAGCAATCCTGTTCTATCCTGATGGACAGGGATTTTGTATTAATAACTCATTTTTTCATCACATTCTGTCTACAACAATCCAATACAACTCTCACAGAGCTGGCAACCTCTAGAAACTTCTACAACCTGTTGTCTTCATAATAGAGATGACAACAAACCCAGCAAACACAGTGTCTGTTCTTCCACATTCAACAAGGACATTGAGTCCATTGAAAAATCCCTGCTCGTATCTTTAATGGCATATGCTCATACATAAAAGAATAAAATCCCAAACACCTCAACATTTGTCTGATAAATTTGCAATTCCATTCAAAGGATCTTTCTTTTGAAAATACACAATTCTTCAAGAGATGGAAGTCTTCACTACAAAATGCAACCAGAGAAAAGTTAATTTCATCCTTGTTTATTTTAAATAGAATAACCAATTTCAATAGGCAATCTTCAAAGCGAAAGAAGAATACATATGGAAGTCTTGTGAATCTGAGCAGCAAGACATTGTACTTAAACAATGTGTTAGCTCCCACATGGGTCACAATTTTACACATATTTGGAAATACTGAGTGTCTTATCACCTTCCTTTGTGTAACTAACTGTCTTTAATCTGGTCTGTATTGCATGGGCCAGAGCTGATCTATCACTTTGGCCTGCGCCAGGAGTGGGTCACACCCCAGGAGCAGGATGACCCGAGGTGTGACTGGAGCACTTGCTCTACAGCTTTTTGGCTGTCAGTCTGTGCTCTGAGGAGACAAGGACGAGAGGGAGGTCTTTTGCATGGGATAATAGAGGATTTATTGCTCTGGGGAATCTAGGGGGCAAAAGACAGAAAATGAGAGTGTGCAACAGCTGAAATAGGGAGGCTGTTCAAAGGGAGGGTACAAAGCATCAGCTAATCAGAGATATCCTGGGGAGGGTAAAAGGCAGGGTTCACAAAATCATCCTCCAGTGAGGGAGGTAGAGGGGGAAGGTTGGGTCACATGGACTAATCAAGCGTTGAAGTTTAAGGGATTTCCCAAGTGGAATTCCAAGCATGCAGTGGGCCTAAGACAGATTGACAGGAGACTCAGGGTAGATTGACAATGTGGGCTGGGAGGATCTCATTTGGACCAAACCATCAACCTGGGCAATAACAGAATATATCATTAACAAGAAACACACTGCAACAGGACTGTAACATATGTCCTTTAGAAAGACCTAGATAAAACTCTGGATTAATAAGATACATCAGCGAAAGTTTCAGATATTATCTAGATACTCTGAAATACAAAACAAAGAAATAAAATAATCACTGAATGATCTCAATCATAATAAAAGTGGTTATGTAAAAAAAATGAGAATTTAACAGCCTGATAAGCCTAACTTCTGGATTGTTCAAACTTGTTCATGGCAAACATTCATATTTTTTACAAAGTCTTCACACTGTTTAGTTTTTTTAAGATGAGCTAGTTGAGCAATTGGTTTTAAAATCCCTTTGAATACATGTAATGAATTCAACAGCTGTCAGAAAAAAAACCCATACACTTATTCTAAAACATGAAGGATCATTACTTTCAGTAATTAAGAGGAGATTCCTCCAGGATAAAACTGTATCCTGTTGTTTTTACTAATCAGAATTAAAGAGAGTATGAGTCTCTAATTTACCACAGATACTTTATTAAGCTTAAGCATAAACAAATATTTTAACTTAGATTATAATTACCCTTTTGCTCATGCATATTGTATTTCTTTTGAGTGATGCTTCTCTACTGTTAAGATTTATCTGTTCCAGACCTACTCCTTTTGCTTGTATTAACACCTCTAAAAAAGTAGTTTCTGATGTGTTCAGCATTAACACTACAGGGTACAAACAAAAATGCCTGTTTCCCTGAGTTCAGAACCAATGGTTGCTCTCAGTAGCTTCATGACTTTTCTGTCAAAATAAAAAAGAGCTATCTTAGTCTCTAATGAGTAAAAGCTTCAATTCTATCAGCCTTTGATTCAGAAAACATCCTTACCAGTACTTAGATTTCTTAAAGTAATTCTAGTGAAGCAAATAGAGACACAACATTAAATATAGGTATTGAAGGGAGCAAGTTTCAGGCCAGGAGTTTCAGTAAAGGAGAAGAAACATCATTCTTTTATGCTCAGAACTGAAAGGTATACCATATTAATCAGAAACCCTGAAACAACATAGTCCAGCTATCAGAAATTAATTAATGACTTCACTGAAAAATAATCAAAATCACCAAAATTTATAGTCCACACACTGGATCTATGGTCAGTATCCATTACATTTACACTGTAAAAAGCTTTGATTTTTTCTGTAATGTTAGCAAAGTCTTGCATGTATCATATAACTTAAATGTAATAGAAATCAGAACTTTGTCCAAGTCAGAGATACTAATTTTCTAGATATTTAGACATTTCTAAGGAAGCTATTAAAATATAAAAACTGTCCCCTAAAAAATAGAGTATGCAATTTTTAGAAACCTATTTAAAATTATTTTGTAAATTTATTTAAAATATGTATAAAATGAAGCAAAACACACACAATTGCTGAAAATAAATGTTTGGAAAGTGCTTCATAATGTTAGTTTGAATGTCTCATATGTGTCCTTATATTCATAGTAAAAGATTGAAATATATTTCACTGAAACTCCAAAGCCATGGCTGGATGGGAAAGGAATCTTAAAAAGCTATTGATGACTTCATATTCTACTGTTTAAGATGAGACCATAATTTTAAGTATTCATATTTATTGTCTGTTAATTGTTTGCTCCTCTTTTATATGTTGGTGAAAATTTAGTTTCATTTGAAAATATGGCATTCATTAAATTCATTTAATTGAACCACATTATTTTAATTAAAAATGCATTAAATAATTCTTCTATCATAGAATTTCTCTCAGCATTAAATCATCATAGATTTCTAAAGAACTGAAAGGAAAATATACAGTGTTGAAAGGGAGGGAATTCAAAACAGTGTTACTGGCTGCCAGAAACTTCATGTATGTGATTAAAAAGCAGTGGAAGGTTTAAAAGCCTAGTTGACTGCTTAAGGTCACTGAACATTGAAAAAAGGAAGGAGATATGCTAAGTGAAAAAAAGAAAATGAACTAAAAGTTACCTGCCTTCAAGACAATTTACTGCAATCCCAATATAATCAGGAGTGTCCTTGAAGACTTAGCATTTCTTTTGACTAAAGAAAATACAATTTTACAAAATGGATCAAACTAACCCAAAGATTTCTACAAGTGTCACCACTGTGATAATTTAATAACTCCTCTGAGAGTGCTGTTCTAACTTGTTTTACTTCTTGTACTTTTTAACCTTTGGTAGTTATAGAGAATTTTAAAAACACTAAGACTTCCTTGAAGCAGGAGGATGAAACACTCCCTTCTCCTCCATTGCTCTATTAGTCTCCTTTCTTCTTCCCCCAAATTATATAATTTAAAAAGTGTCTCATAAACAAATCAATTTATCTGACACTGTGATCCTCTCTAGTGCATTTCTTCAGATCATCCAGATAATGGAAAAGATGTCTCATCCCTTCAGGATCTCACCAAAACTCTGCTTGAAGAATATAGATGGTGTGAGATTAAACTAGGCTGTAGAGAGAGATACTTCTTCTACCCCTATCCAGCTCATAAAATCCTATGACAAATTGACCACTGATGGTCTCCACATTAACTCTTTGAACTCTCACCATTCTAGGAAGGTGGAAATCATATTTTGACATCCTTACCAACAGAATACAATGTAGAGCATATAGCAGCACTCACATAAATCATTCACAAGGTTACACCTTTCCATCAAAGTAATACCCTGCCTTCTGCATCATAGTCCCTGAGCTACCATCTGTGAGCCTTTAGTGAAATGTGCAAAAAGCTGGGAGATTGAAACTCCTATTTTCTCTTGAGAGTCTCTGCTGAGCTTAAGCAGCTCCAGGACTCATAACTTGTACTTTCTGTCAAAAGAAGAAATTATGTTTTTGCTTCTTTTTGCTGATGACATTTTTTCCCCTGTTTTTTTTTCCCCCAAAGAGGACTGAACCAGGGAAGCCTATTACAATCGTTAAAAAACAGAACTTGCAAATAAATCCATTGAAGAGAATAGAGCCAAGTGGAGTTTGCACCTTTTTCGTTCTTGTTTAGTTTAAAGATAAATGAGTAGCAGAAGCACCGCCATAATATTCAAATATAGTTTTAAAAAATCATTCCTATTATGACAATAAAGCATTTGAAGATCCTGTTTAAGTATTTTCCAGCTTATAGATGTCAATTTTGATAGCCAAACCTGTAAACTTGGCTGAAATGGTTAGTTTATAGCCATGAAAGAGAATAAAAAAATACCCAGGTTTTCTTAACTTATCAATTGTTGTGGAAATACCAAACACATTATCTTTTTGGAAAATGTTATCATTTATGTGCATTTATTTGAAAAGTTCTTATTGGGTTTCTTGTAGGAGTTTTATTGCTTTGGCTTTCTTTCTTCACAGTGCCTGTGTTATTTCTCTGGCTTATTATGAAATTAGATTTTTTGCACTTTTCCATCTGTTCATTTGAAATTTCTCATTCCCTCTCACCCATTAGATCAAATTCCAGGCTTTCAAAATTTAAAGGGCCCCAGGACTGCTTTTGACTAACTGTAAAACCTCCTACTAAATTTCAAAGATCAGCTAACTGCAAAATAGATACAGATATAGATTAGCTATAGAGATAGATAGATAGATAGATAGATAGATAGATAGATAGATAGATAGATAGATAGATAGATAGATAGATAGATAGATAGATAGATGATAGAAAGATAGATAGATAGATAGATAGATAGATAGATAGATAGATAGATAGATAAGTATTTTTAGGTGTATATTGACTTTTGTAATAATGTAATAATTTCACTGTCCATGAAACACCACAACTATTCTTAAAAAATATTTCTTTGAAGATATGCAATTTGAACATGAATGGGCAAACACCATGTGAAAGTCTTGCAAAAGAGAGCTGAAATCCATTTTTGGTTAATGTTTCCCTACTGAAAAGATTATGGGGAGGCTTGCCTTTTAAAATCAACTTGTTTTGCTGAAACTTTTGGATGCATTACTTCATTGATATCATCCATTCCTATGCAATTATTCATACAAGAAAAATATCCATCACTGTGATGCTCAAAGGATGCAACTGAGACTGAACACACATTTGTTTGCAATGGAACCACCATCATTCGTGTTGAATGAAGTTCAGCAAAATTTCAAAATCTTCTGCAGTGCAGCTAATATGGGGAAAATAAGAGGATTTTAATAAAACAGTTTAATCTGGTACATTTCAGTGGCTTTGGCATGCAGCTTTCTAAAATTGTGGAGTTATAATAAAAGTACTTTGCAGACAGAGCTCTAGTCCTTGTGAGCTGTTGGGATAGAAACAGAGATGGGTGCAGCCAGAATTCTACTGATCTCTTCTTAAGCAATTTAAGATATTATCTTAGCTATGGTAAAGGGCAAACATTAGGTTATCGAACTAAAATCCAGCTTTTTGTCTCAGGTAAAAACTTGCTTACTGACAGAAATGGGTCTTGGTCATGGGCAGATTGAAATGAGGGAGAACAAATTCACAAAGCAGCATAACACCAGAGACATTAAAAAACATATACAAAGAGATTTTATTTTTTTCTTTAACTAAAGGGAAGAAATAAATTTTGAAATGGTCAGATTGAAATGTATGAATTATTAAAATAACACCTTTTGAATTTTTTTTTCTCTTGCTTCTTTCTTTTTACAGACAAACTTTGATATCTTGTGGGAGTTGGTGCAACTCCAAATCTGTACACCAAATTATTTCTTTCTTTAATCTAGTGAAATCTGGGCATTCAAGGAGGGTCAGGACAGCTCTAATGAGTTATCCAGAACAAAGTTGTATCCTTACTGTATATCTGACAATTTTTGCCAAGTCCCAGATGCTGTGGCAGCAGTGATTTATTCAGTACAGTCAAACATGTAGGACAAAGAAGAGGTCCGTCAGCCAAAAACTCTAGAACGAATGAATTATTGAAAGGAAGCCTAGGGACAGCCCACTGGAATATAGAGACATTGATTTTATTCAAAATTCTCATAAGTCAAATTCCCCCAAAATAAGTCAAATAATGTAAGCTTGCAAGATCTTTGATTTCTCCGTGTCAGTCATTTACATATTTCGGGTATGACCCTTGTAGCCAAGCATACCGCTGTGCTCATTCATCACTGAGTTATCTCTGGATTACACATTATATTTTTCATGCTTTTAGCTATTCTCCTTGAATATCTGTAAAATGAACCTGCAGGAATTGTACAGAATATTGTAGTGACTGGTACATTAGGTTGCTCTGGAGATATGAACTGTGGCAGACAGACAAAATTTGTTCTAATGTACTCTTTTGAAGGGACTATTCAATAAGTTAGAGTGATCTGGAAGGTTTTGCTGGTTTCTTTACTTGTAGTAAAAAAAGTCCACATTATAATTTGGAGGCAAAATTCTGCATATTAGTAGAGTTTACTCAAAAAAGGCTAATGTTTCAATATGACATTACTGTGATATTCTTCTCCACCTCACTCCCACCCCCCCACCCAACAGCCCCCACTTTGTTTCAGGAACAGATATCTTTAAGAGACAAAATGTAAATACCAACTGTATGTATTTTTCCTCGGGATAACTGATTTAGCTTTCAAGCAAACAAAATATGAGAGTCTACACGCCTTGAAAATGTCAAGATCATTTTCCTTTCAATGTTTGTATAGATGCCATTGCCAGAATGCTTCAAATTCTGGGTATTTCCATACTCAAACACTGTCAGACCAATGAAAAATCATTCTAAATATGTCCTTGAAGCCATCAAACAACATTATTCTTCTATGTTGATGACTAAGAAAACTAGAGTGCACAATAGAATTCAATAAAACAACCATGATCATTATGTCAGAAAGAAGTTTGCTCTGACTGGTACAGAGCTACTGAAGTGATGGATGCATGAGAAGCACGAGATAATTGATAACCAGAGGTGTGGGATGCTGCTTTTCAAACTGAGCAGAAAACTCCATTTAATATCTATTCAATCATAAAAAATTGTAGAACCCCTGAGGTGTCAAAAATATGCTAATACACACATTCTAGTTTGTACTTGCATCATGGTTCTGCAAGCAGAGAGGCTCCTGTACTGTGATCTGCTTCCTATTGCCAAAAAAAGCATTTCAATGGACGAAAGAAGGAATAGCACATCCTCTTTTGTGGGATAAGATTTTCTCATCTGTCTCTTCAGCAGTAAATACGTTTTGTTTTGTCTTTTTTTATACTGTTGTGAAATATGTGGATTTAGGCAATTAATTGTGCTCACGGTGATGGAAAAAGGAGCTTTATTGATCTCAGTTCCACTTTGTGAATTCTAGTGAGTACAAAATGCTGAACATAACTACCTAGGCACTTACACTGTCATTCTCTCCACACCTGGGACTCTAGCCAGGCTTCTAACATAGAAACTAACACTTTATTCTTGCAATTTTCACTATAAAGATTTATTATTCTCCATTGTCTTGAAGCCAATATATTCATTTATATTTCTGTAAATAAATATGAAATGCAACCATTTGGTGGTTCAAGAACATACCACAATAAAACAAATACAATAACCAAAGTAGTAAAATATCTTCACTTTCATCTGAAGTTTAAGAGTAAAGATTAAACTAAAGTATACTAGCACCTAAATTGTATTTGTGTAAACATTTTTTTTTTAATCAAAATCTAGTATATTATGTAGAAAACATTATATTAAACATGGAGATTCTTCTCACTTGTTCTAATGGGTTTTGAACAAGATTCAAAATAATTAAGCATGATGAAACTTCTACAAAGGAGATGATTAGTTAAGTAAGTTATAGATGCATTGAACATGTTTTTTGCTTTCCCATTTTTCTTTTTGAGGTTTCCAGTTTTAGAATTCTCAAGGTGTGAGTTTACAAAAGAAACTGAAAAAATATATTGTGGAAAGACTGTGCCAATTACATTACCAGTATCTTTAAAGCCACAGTATTATAATACACAACATTGCAATTAAACTTGGATTGCAAAAAATACAATCTGTTTATGTTTTAAGTGCTTTGGTTATAGTGATTATGATGAAATTATTTTTTGACTTCCGTAAGGTAAAGTTTTGTGATTTAAATGTACCAAAGTGAATCATAAGCAGTTTCCAATATATTTTTGAAATGCCAATAAGAATTTTATTTTACTTTAGGATGTGATTAGGTATTTGCAGGCTGAGCCTGATTATTTCGCAGAAAAAGCAATAGCAAAATTTCACTTTTAGAAAGCTTTGTATACTCTGATACACTGCTGAATTAAATATAATAAAATAGTAGTAAGTACCTATACATTAATAATTTCCAATATCAGCCTAACTGAAGAAAATTTTATAGTCTTTTAAAAGTCATTATAAAGAAATTTTGTAGGCTACTTTAATAGCAGTGGTAGTAGCAGCAGCAGCAGTAGTAGTAGTGGCAGTAGTAGTAGTGTTTATCAGGCTCATAGCCTAACAATTATGAAGGTCTTATTAAAATTTATACTTTACAGAAAATAATCTAATGTAAATCGTAAATTCTTTCAGTGGATAAATATCCCCATGTGACACTGTATATAATCATAATTAGTATATATGAACTCATAGGATGGCAAAAAGTTGTGAGAAGCTGGGTTTTAAAAGATGAGTTAAGATTCAAGGATCCAGGATGGACTGAATTTTCTTCTTAGAGCCATTGTAAAATGTTCATTTCTGAGCCAGAAGCCAGCTCCTGTAAGCAGCTCAGGAGTGTCTGCAGTCTCTCACAGCAGGTGCGTTCGGCAATTGTTGCTGAGCAGTCATCCTCAGGACCAGGCACTGCACTCTGACAGCCAATGTTAGTGACTTGTAAAACAGATTTTTGAATGGGAGGATATAGGAATCAACAGCTTCTGCTAAAGAAATTTTAACTGGGATTTTTATGGAGACTTTTAAGTGTTTAAAAGGATTCTACAAAAACTTCTAGACAATTAGCTTACAATGTTCATCTTCTTTATATAATATTGAAATCAAGATTACATATAAAAAATATATGATTTAGAAATCAATCAGTTTGTTGTCAAGGTTAATTGCAGAAGGAATAAATTTGCATATAGAATTTGAGAGGTAAAAAGAAACCCTACTGAACACATTTGAATTCAGAATTTTTTGTTCCCTGTTAAAAATATCACAATTTTGTAACTTATTTTCAAGAATATAATTTTAGATGTCTTTTTTTCCACGTTTGTTTGTTTGTTTGTTCCATATTTATTGTACTATTGGAATTTTTTTTTCTTTTACTCTCCATCACAGTAAAGAACAGTATTTCAATTCTAGCATAACGTGATTTTTAAAATAATTAGAAAAGTTGAGTATCATTCTTAAAAACATATTGAAAACAAATACACCAATTGTATCATCTTACTATTTACATAGTTATTATACCTTTTGAAGCAATACAGGTTAGAATATAATTGTTTAAGTAAATGTTCTTTGTTATCCTCTTCCAGCAAACTTCTCATTTTTCCATACATGTCTTTGATGTCTTAAAGATGTCATCACTTACTATTTACCACCTGAAAGCTGTGCAATTTTGTTAATTTCAGTGTAATAAGAAAACAGCAGATTCTCATCTGAAATCTCTGATGTCTGCAATAGTAATCTGAATATCGAATAACCTCCCAGACCTACTCTGTGCTTTGATGTTTCTTTAGTGTTTGAACACTACACACCAGATTTTGAAAAAACTTTTTCATGTACATGTCTTTTTAAAACATGACCTTACAGTCCCGTAACTAGGTACTGATTTGCAGACAAAAGGCATTGTCACTTACCCTCTCAGATCACAAAGCCTCAAGGAAAAATTGATTGTGATTTCTTTATATATTGTCATGGAAATACACCACAAGACAGAGCATATCTTGTGAGTCAGGTTGCATCAAGAACTGCTTTCAAAGCAACTAGGACTGAAAACATTATGCCCTGAGCTAACTATTAAATGTAATGTTCATACATTTGCTCTCAAGTGTAATGATTCTTTCATGATGTCTGATATTGTTTTCCTGAAAGCCAAACAGCAGTATAATCATACCTCATCTTTCCTCAGAAACCTAACTGCTGAGCATCCATCATTTCTGAAGATAGAAGACCTGGTTCTAATAAAATGCTTTAAATATTTGAAGACTAGTTTTTGTAGAGCTAATGTTACAGTGTGTTCTTTTTGAAGTCAATATTTTTGAGCAGCAGGCACAGTATCACAAACCAGAAAAACTTTGAGTTGCTATGGTTAATGAAATCATTCTGTCATTGAACCATAAGCTGACTGAATGCAACCTCTTGGTTCGTTCTCTCCAGTAAATTAAAACATGTTGATTTTAAGCCATGCTCACAGTTATCTTGTTTGATAACAAGGATTTGGTCTAGGGAAGACTGAGAGGGGATATTAATGCACGTAAATATCACAAAAGCAGGTGCCAAAAGGATGGTGCCAGATTCTTTTTGGTGCAACCCAGTCACAGGATAAGTAGTAATGTCCATAAACTGAAATATAAGAAGTTTTTCCTCAACACAAGACAGAACTTCTTTACATTGCAGGTGACAGAGAACTCTGTCACCTGCACAGGATGTTGTGAAGTCTCCATCTATGGAGACATTACAAATCCACCTGGATGTGTGTTGGGTAGGTAGAATTAGAAAAAAATTATAAATATGACTCCTTGGCCAGAAAGGCTAAGGAAGAAATACAAATGAAGGCATGGTTTTAATAATTCAAAGAAACCGGTCTGGTATGCCGGAACACATTTTGTCCCCCAGTAAAACTAAGCTGAGACCCCTCTTCCCAGCCCTATAAGAAAAGGTCTGAAGGACTCTGAGATAACTAAAAATATGCAAAAGCAGCGATTTCTATAGGTCACACACAAATGTTACTGTATTGGTATACTTAGAAAGATTGGTTAGTGAAGGAATAGAATATTCAAATGTATAGGTTATATAAGTAATTGTAAAGGAGAGCTCGCTCTTTGTTTCTCTTGCCTCGCTCTTTCTATGCTCTTGCTTCACTCTTGCTATGCTCTTGCTGCTCTTTTTCCTGCTCTTCTTCTGCCTCTCTTTCCCGGCTCTCTCACTTCTGTTCTGTTCCTCTCTTTCTTAGCTATCTTAAGTCCTGAACTCATATATTCATATTTTATCCCCTTTTGTATTGTTCCCTCCGAGCCTGCTTTGAGGTCTATCTGCTGGCTCATAGCAGGCTCTCTCTCTCTCCCTCCCTCCCATGCCCTGAAATAAACTACTAACATCTAACTCGACTATAGAGGTCTCTGCCGTGTCTCGGACCGTCCACACCCCAAAGCGTCTCTTACAGATGTGTTCCTGTGTAACCTGCGCCAGGTGACCCTCCCTTGGCAGAGGGTTGGACTGGATGATCTTCAGAGGACCTTTCCAACCCTAACAGCTCTGTGATTCCATGATTTGGGGTTATTTATATGATGTCAATTTGCTCCATAATTAGGAAAAAGGGGTGGACAGCTAAAAACAATTACTTGTGGAAATTTATTGATATACTGCAATCAGACCACCTTGGATTTCTATCCTTGTTCTTGTTTGTTACTGAATTAATTTTCTTCACAGCAAGCCAAAATTAATAAACTATTTCAGGTTTTTTTAAAATCTGAGACTTAAGAGATGTTAAATTTTAGAAGTATTTCCTGGATAGACAAATTACTGATGTCTTGGTGGACATAAAAGGACACTGTAGGGGCAGAATGATAGACATCTATATTCCTAAGATAAACACACTGAGGCTGGACTTCGAGCATGATGGGAAATGAAAAACAGATTAACTATGAAAGAAATTGTGTGAAGAAATAATTGTTTAATTATTGATAAAGAAAATTAACTAATGCTCAAGAATGGATTTGGAAGGCAAATCTCTAGTGAAGAGAACTGGTAGCATGGATTTAAAATAATAGTCATCACTTCACTGAAGACCCTGGTTATGAAGCAGCAGATAATAGAATATTTCAAAGTCATGATGGTGGATTATGAATTTTATTCAAATATATATATAAAACAAAATGCCATCTGTTATGGAGTGAAAGAAAACATGGGATCCGATTCCTGATGATCAGAAAGTTGCCTGCTCTTTGTTCTGATTATTTTTAAGACTGCAAAATAAAATCAGATATATTCTACAGAAATGTTGTCCATAACCATAATCTCTCTTTTTTGTTAGCAATGCATCTTGGCTATTAGACTATAAAGAATAAACCACTAGTTCTGCTTTATTAAGTTCTTCTCATTAATTGTTTGCAGAGTAACGTATTTTTGGGAAGGATGCACAAATTGCACAAAACCTGACTATAGTAGTTCCAGATATTTTCTGAGCATTCTGCAGGAGAGGTAGTCATCTTTTGTTCCAAGAAGGAAGCAAATGTAGTTTGTTCCTTTCTGTAGTTTTATATGAAAGCTTACATCTTCTTTTCCCACAAATGTTCTGAATTAAAGAATGAACTTTTTTTCTAAAGGGTAGCTTAAGTTTGTAGATGTAAAAGAAGTTTTACTCTTTGAATCCCAAACATCAGTTTGCAGCCACATGTGAGGTCCAAAAACTGGGAAACAAGATTTTAGCCATACTTCTCTTCTTGTACCATGACGATTTTAGGCATTTCTATCTGCAGGATTCAGGATGTTGTGAACTGAGTTTTATATATCTTCTTCTACCCATCCAGTGTAAATAAACATAAATAGGCAACTGAATTTTGTTTTCTACACTTTCCTCACATACCATCTTCTTTCTGTTTTTTTAATTGTAGTTTCTACATTACCCTTTAGGCTCAGCCTTGAGCCATGTGTAATTTTAATTCATTAGGAAAATAATTCAGTTTTACAAAAATTTTTGTTGAAATATGCTAACATTTTCAATAGGTGACCTTTCAGATCTCAATAACACTTGATGTCATAATTTAAAAAAACACCTTTAACTGTTAACAGAGTTCGTGTACTCTTTCCCATAAATTAAACACAGTTTAATTTAAACACCATTTCCTGTCAGAAAACACTGACACGATTTTTTTTTTTTCATTCAAGGCTTCTAATATGTTCAATTTAAATTAATTTCTTTTACTGTCATATACATAATGGAAGCTCATTACAAAAGTTTAACTTTCTCTCTATATTCACATTTTATATTTGTATATTTGTTGTAAGTCATATATTTGTTGTGGGAGTACAATGACAATAAATATTTTAAAAATGAGTGTAAACTTGCTTTTAATCACATACTGTGTTTTGATTACATGGAAAATATATTGGAAGGGAAAGAATGGTCTGTCGCTCTATTAAGGAACGGCTGGGAAGAGACGACACAGACTCTCATGGAGTCAGAGCAGGAGAATTTCTCTAGTTTATTGTTTCAGCTCTGTTTTATAGACTGATACGTAGAAAGTACAGAAAGGAAACTCTTATTGGTTAGTAAATCACTACATCACCATCATTGGTCAGTGGGGCTCACCACCCCCCTGACTTTCTCCTGCAAAGAAAACAAGGGACAGACAAACAGCACCTGGCACGGCTGTTTACTGTCTCTGAGGATTGTTTTTAAATCCTCCCATGAATTTCTCAGGCTAGCTCTCAGGCCTGCAGTTTCACAGGCACTTTGCTGCCTGCTTCAGAGCTAGCATCCATAATGGTCATGCCTATCTCAGTTTGTTTGCACAGCTGTAAATTCTATACAAATTCTATTTTATATTTCTAATGTGTCTACTTTCATTTTCTGTAGTTTCTTTATGGTAGATATGTAATAATTACAAACAACTCTGCTTTCCAATTTTTCTTCATCACAGTTTCATTTATCTTCTTGGAAACCAGATTCCTAGTATACAGACTTCCCTCCTTTCTCTGGTAGTCATTAACTATTCTGATATCAGACTGTGAGGAAAGGCAATGCAATGGAAGCTCCTGTGTTCATTTTTCTCATTGCTGTACCTGAGCACTCTCAAGAAGATTAAGCAATGCATCTGTGTACCTGTCATATATAATCCATGCTCTCATTCTCTGCCCAAGGAGAGGAATTCTGTATGTAGCAGAGTGGTTCTTCTGACTCCAGAAATCTGCTGGAAATCTGTTAAGAGAATTTTTTGGCAGGACACTATTTGCTCATTCCTCTAGGACAATCATCAGATTCATTCCCTCAAAATAATGACCACTACAACCCCTCCCCCATCTTCTCCGGCTATTCTCTTTGTCTTTTGTTGCTTTTCTGCTCTGACAACAATGAATGCCAAGATAAATAGCTTAATATGCAAATAGAAAATACTGATTATTTCATTTTCAGTAAACCAGTACATGTGGTTTCTAGCAAATGCATTAGAACATTTCATTCTGATCAAAATTTGGCAAAAAAAAGGTAAAACTGCTTCTCTATGTAAATGCTTATATACTATCACATCACAAGATGTTTCCAAACTCCCTTTTTCATATCAATCAAAAAGAAAATAAAATCCAAAACCATAATTTCATATAAAACCAGTGTTTTGACAATATGCTGAAAATAAAACATAATCAGAATAAAAAATTAATTAGAAATCCAATTCTATTGTATTGCCTAGATTTGCAACATTTCCCTGAGAAAGAAGAGCTGAGAAGATAAATCAACTTGTCTTGATTTCTTTTGAGTGCAATCTACATTTTATTGTATTTTATACTTATTCCATAGAAGAAAGTTAAGGTTTACTGCACAAAGGAGATACAACTGTTTGACAAGATTTTCTGGGCTCTGATTTGAGATTTTCTTTACTTTCCTGATTTTATTGAAGATTCTTGAGAGGCTCTCAGGAATCCTCTGAGGAATCTGGAGGTATCACTGCTCCCAGGTAAGGATAGCCACAGCAGCCCTAACATCTGACAACCTTTGTAGCAGCCTCTAGTAGTATTTAAGAAGATCCCAGCTGTCCTTGATCACAAAATGCTTGAAGTTTTTGCTTCTTCTAACCCTTGATCAGGGAAAATCAGGCACCTTTAGCATAGCTAACAGGTTTGTGATCTGTTTGTACATCAGTTTGGGAAAAAAAGAAAATTACAAATGTGGGCAGTTAGCAGGTCTGCTCAGATTGGTTTTTGCATCGTCATGAATGGCAGTGATGTAGCACAGAGCAGCTTCTGGTAGTTGTTAGAACTGTCCCTGCAGTTTTGGTGCCCTTGACCCAGGGGTGCTTAGGAAGAGGGAGCAGCTCTGCAACAAGACTGAAGTTGTGAGGGTATGCTGTCAAATGAAGCAGCTGAGCTGTGCCGATTGAGTCTGAAATCCAGAAGCGAACAAAAAACAGTCAATTATGGCAGAGAGTGCCTTCTTGCTGCAGAGGATGAAGGTTCCTGTCTGTTTTCCTGACCTGTCATCTAGGGAGGTTTCCCACTTAGCAAAGAGAATTCAGAGTGAAAGGAAGATGATGATCCAAAAGCAAATAAGAAAGTGGTGAACAGGGGCTGTGTGAACAGAAAGGTTCTAAAAATTGACAAGGCAGGGCTCAAGTGGGATTGCCTCAAGCATATTCATGTCAGTCTTAGATTAGGACCAAGAACACCCATGTTGATCAGTAATTCTTGTACCAGTCTTAATTAACTGAATGTAATTATTTCAAATACTTACTGAGTGTACCTTTGTCACTTCAAGAGCCTGTACATAATATATCCTATTTTCTCATGAGAAAGCGTCAGTATTTTCTCCATTTTTCTTAAACATACCTCACAATGCATGTCATGGGAGTAGTTTATTGTGATTTTCAAGTGATTAATTCTTTGCAAAAATTGCCTTTACTTAAGTTGATAACTTTAAGAAATTAGCAAGACAAGTTGTTTTTCAGAGAGAAATCTGCAAACATTGTTAGTGTGAGGAAGTTAGAAACTGGCTAGCAGTTTGATCTCTTGACTTGGTACATCCAAAAGTAAACCTATTTTCCCCATAATTTTGAATACACTAAAATGTTGTCATGTAAAGGGTTGATCCTTTGATGAAAATTCATTCTTGATTTGATTGGACTAGTTGGACAGTACAATGATAGCAGCTGGAATGTAGATTACATTGAGATTACATTAGAGATGGAGATTAATCATTAGAGATTACAGCAGATGGACGTAAAAACAATAATAATAATAATAGTAGCAATAATCCAAAAGTTCCATTTTGGCCCTTGGTGAAAGCCTAGTGAAAACATTCATAGAGGGTGTACAGTCACAGTAGAAAGTAAAATTTAATGCCAGATCTTTCATCACCTACTAAAATCCCACCAGACTTAAATGTCTGCTTGTGTGTATTTTCAGTCTTCACTTGTTATTGAGAAACAGAAAACAGCATTTGATATCAAGACATGGGATAAAATTTCACCTTATAAAAGATGCATTTATTCAATATATACAGTACAACAGCTATTCAGTTTTTATTTAGCCAAGTTTCCGAATACTCTTATTCAAAAAAAACTGTTTAAAGGAGAAAGTTCAAAAGCATAGTTAGCCATCCTCAGTATCTTCAAATTACTTCTCTGCTAATTTAAACATTAATTGCTATGGGGCTACTGCTGATCACTGATGATTAAAATATTTCACATAAAAACCTTTTTCAACCTTTCACTCACTGGGAAAAAGCTTTGGAATTGTTTAGGATTTTTGTCTGGAGCTTAACTAACAAAGAAGTACAGTTCCTTTTTCGGAAACTAAATTAGTTTCTGAAGCATAATTTCTTCATAATTACCTACAGTGAAAGATTCATATTTGAAGCCTTACTGCCTCCTTTTACCAGTATATAGTATGTCAAAATGACGGATCTGTCACAGTCTGAACCCTAGGACAACAGGGACACCATTGCCTCCAAGTGGAGGAAAGAAGGAAATGTGCTAAAGGAGTGTGTTCTAGTTTAGCAAAGCCAGTGACCAAAATGTCTAAGCCTGGATACAGTCACATTGAAAACTCCTCTTTCTCTTCTTTGATGAGGCCTTAATAAACCACATCACATTGTTTCACCTTAAGCAAATGGTCAAATCCATTGGCTAAGCCCCTCTACAGTAATAGCAATTTTTTATTAAGATACATTTTCAGTTTAGGAATCACCTTCAAGAAATCAGGTCTTTTTTCTAAAAAAAAAGGTTTAAAAATTCTTCTGAGTTCTTTTGTGACAGTATACAGGGGGAAAATATGGGTGTGGCTTAAAGTGGTTCAAAGTTTTCCTTATTAAAACTTTGTCTAATGTTGAATCATTATTTTTCCACTTGTGTCTCAAGTAAGAAAATTTCAAGGTGAAAATTTTCTAGAAAAGTCCATTAGTAAAATGAACAGTAAAAGTTCACTACATAACAGCATGAGAATGTGTTCTATTGCAAGTTCAGTGAATGTTCTCTTTTAGGAGTTTTCAGGTACCATGACAACACCATTTCCATCTAGCAGGGATGAGCTTCCTTGGAATGCTGACAAAAGCCATAGTTTCTTACACAGTTAAACCCCGGTAAATTACTTCACTGTGAGGTGCTGAGGCACTCAAACAGGTTGCCCTGTGAATACTCGATCCCTGGAAGTGTTCAAGGTCAAGGTAGATGGGACCTTGAGTCTTTCAATAGACATTTTTCAATGTCTATTGAAAAATGTCCCTGTGCATGGAGTTGACAAACTTTAAAAGTTCCTTCCAACTAAAACCATTCTATGATGTTATGATTTTCTCTTGAATTGTTTCCATAGATATCAATAAAACTACATTTGGAATATGTGAAAATATAATTTAAAAAAATATTTCTAAATTTGAGCCTCATAAATTTTGATGTGATGTTAAAATAAAGCAGCAGTTTTAAGGCAAATTGGTCCAAAAAAAATTGATGATAAACTATCTGAATATCATTATATCTAACAATTTTTTTCACATAGTCTTTACCAGAGTTTATGCTTTGATCTCAATAAAAAAATCCTGAGGCAGTGAAGTGTTAACTTCAATCACTATTGAAGATTTTACTTCAGGAATCTGAAAATGGATTGTTTGTAGAGTATATGTTAATATTTCAGGAGTCTTGCATAAATAAGAAATTTATTAATCAATTAATTATAAATCAGGGATTAATTAAAGGCAGTAAAATCAAGTATTTCTCTCAGTATTTGAGAGAAAACTATATGATATATTAAGAAAAGTTATGTGCCTCTTCTTCCTATCCAGAAAATTTTCTCAGAACCCTTATAAAGACCGCCATGAAAATAGCGTGGGAGGACAAAGATGAGAAAACCCAGACCAACTTAAGAATATTTTGCTTGGATATCAGCTTTTTTTCCTTTATATTTATCTGGCTTGAAAAGGTGTTCTCTACATACAGTCATAATACAAATTTCCATAAAATTATTAATATTTTATCAAGGGTGTGGAAGTGACAAGGAAGATGTCTATATCTATATTTTACAGTAAGCTAATGCTAAACTCTGCTTTTCACTTCATTTCTATATTAATACAAACATAAAATTCATGCAATGAACAAAAATCCAGGGCAGATAGATGAATTTTCTACCCTGGAAACACCATTTATTTCACATGTGAACTGACCTCAGCTGAACTTATGTAATTTAGGATCACATCAGAGATGAGAAGAAACTCAAGAAAACATTTTGTGGCTGGTTGGGACGTGGGGGTGGAATGGGGTGGAAGCTGTTTCTGGATGTTAAGCAAAGCCAAATGTTATCCTTTCCACAATATTAAGTATAAAATAAGTATTATGACTTTGGAATACCTTTTGTCAATGTGTTTCTGGTCCCCCTTATTCAATTTAATTAGACTAAGATAGTTAAAAATCTACTAATGATTTTGACAACCCTGGCTTTGGAAGGTCCCATTCAAGACTGTATTTAATTGATCGTTCACAAAGATGACTGTGGTTTTTTTCAAATCAGACCACTCAGGTGCTTCCAGATGGGTCCCAGCATGTTGTACAATCAAAATCACTACTCACATTCTCAAAATCATGGTTAGAGGTGCCTAGACCTCATTAAGAGCGTGTTTATTATTCAGAAACAGACACCTCATTGCAATAGGTAATGTGAGTCCAACAGGTTCTTTCAGTAGTGCAGACTACTCTCAGAACAGCAGCAGCAGCAGCAGAAAAGCACTCTGCCCTTGGTGGCTGCATCTTACAAAGTCATGGCAGATGAAAACTAGCAAAATGAATTCGTGTCTGATGGGTTGTTTTTGCCACGACAGCTGTGCTTTGAAGGTGGGCAAGCCAAGGAAGTTAAGTTTGGCTCACGCAGAGTGTTTGGCTCTGAATCAGCTCTGTGCCCATACATCTGAATGAGCCAAGATAGTAGGAATATTTTGGCATTACCTTCTGGCTGTCACAGTGACCTTATATATCACTTCACGCACTCTCCCTTTTGTATGTGTATAATCAGTTCCAATGGATCGACTAATGTTTTGGCATGAGTTTGCCTTGGCTCTGGCTTCAGATTTTCTGGCCTGCTCATACAAGTTCCATCCAGCATGCCTATAAAATTCATTAACATATATTTAAGAATAACTAATATACATTTTTATGTTCTAGAAAATGGGAAAAAGGATGAGGGATAAATCTGAAGAAAAGATGTTGAAAATAATATAACCAAAGAAATTACCATAGAACTTCTATTCTGTTCAATGTTTCAAAAAATGTCAACATAACACTTGAAATATCTCTAGTTGCTCAGCTGAGCTATTATGTATGTGAAATGTACAGGGCTCTATCTGTATTTATACACATGTAGGGTGTATGTATGACTGTCAAATTATTATGTAAGAATGAGGGGAAAATTGTCATCTAGGAAAAACTGCAGTATAATAGTTTTATTTGCCAGCACTGGAAGAAGTTGTTTCAATGTGATATTATTGGTCTCAGAAATTGTAGGCTATAGTTTTAGAACATGATCTGTTGCATAAACTATGTATTTTCACAGAGTAGTGCCATCAATAACATTTTAAATTAGTCTGGTGATTAACTTTTTGAATTTTATACATATGTAAGTGTTGTGGTTTAACTCCAGCTGGCAACTAAGTACAGCACAGCTGCTTGCTCACCACCATCCCCTCCATGGTGAGATGGGGAGGAGAATGAGAAAGGTAAAACCTGTGCATTGAGATAAGAACAGTTTAATAATTGAAATAAAATAGAAGGAAGAAGGAAGAAGGAAGAAAGAAGGAAGAAAGAAGGAAGAAGGAAGAAGGAAGAAGGAAGAAGGAAGAAGGAAGAAGGAAGAAGGAAGAGGAAAAAGAGGAAGAAGAAGAGGAAGAGGAAGAGGAAAAAGAGGAAGAAGAAGAAGAAGAAGAAGAAGAAGAAGAAGAAGAAGAAGAAGAAGAAGAAGAGGAAGAAGAAGAAGAAGAAAAAGAAAAAGAAAAAGAAAAAGAAAAAGAAAAAGAAAAAGAAAAAGAAAAAGAAAAAGAAAAAGAAAAAGAAAAAGAAAAAGAAAAAGAAAAAGAAAAAGAAAAAGAAAAAGAAAAAGAAAAAGAAAAAGAAAAAGAAAAAGAAAAAGAAAAAGAAAAAGAAAAAGAAAAAGAAAAAGAAAAAGAAAAAGAAAAAGAAAAAGAAAAAGAAAAAGGAGATAATAATAAAAAAAAATAGAAATAACACCCAAAAGAAACAAGTTATACAAAATAAAATTGTTCACCACTCAATGACAACGCCCAGCCCATACCCCAGCAATGAGTGGTGTCTCTTCAGCCAAGTCCCCCAGTATAGATTCCACTGGACAGTTTGAATCAGTTGTCTTGGCCCTGCTGCCTCCCTGCTTCTTGTACACCTGATCACTGACTGATGGTCAGAACTTCTTAGCACCAACTAAACTATCAAAGTGTTATCAAGATTATTCTTGTACTAAATCGAAAATACAACACTGTACATGCTACTAGGAGTAAAATTAACTCTATCCCAAAGGAAACATGGACAATACAGCATTGATTAGACTAGCATAGTAAATGAGTCCCAAGGTTTATGCCATTATTTGTACTGGTATAAACTGGTTAATATTCCTAATTATTTTTAGATCTCTGCAGAACGTCTGTTATCTGAGATTGATTTTTTTGTAGATAAGATTTGAATTGACACAACAAAGCAGGAAGAAAAATTCTTAAAAACTGGTGTTTTTGAAATTACTTCACCTCTTTTCATTGTAGTAGAAGTTATTAACCACAGTGAAGAAATGGACTTCACTGGATTAAACACAACACATAAATATATATAATGTCTTTATTCCAAATAAACCCATCTGAATAAGGACAAGTAACCCATTATCCCTCAGAAAATTGTATATTTGCTACATTTGTTATTTCACCCGAAGTCCTTAAAGAAGAATATGATTAATTGAAAACTAAATAGGTACCCTCATGAAGAGCTATTATTTCAAAAAATTCTTCTTCTATTACATGTTAGAAATTATTTTTCATGTTGATGATGGGAAAATAATAGTAATAAAGAAAATAATCATAAAGAAGCTTAATTGTGTTAATGTGCTTTCTGTCTTAACCGAGGCTTGGAGGAAACATCTCTTGAGTTCAAATTCTGGGTCCATTTAGTGTCGCTTCACTCTGCTGAATTGTGATGAGGATATACACAGCAGGGGTTATATTGAGGTCACCAATTGATTTCATTTAGGATAATTCACTGTCAAATAGTGGCAACCTATACTGTGACCTTGAGATGGACTGAAACCAGTAAGCCAATGGCTAAGGAGAAAAATAAAATAAAGAACCTGTCCTTTCTCACTCTCCTGAGAGAAAAAGAATGGAAATAATTTAAACGAAAATAAAAGATCTCACTTTTTGAATAACTTAGAATCCTGAGAATGAGCTTTCATTGTTTCAACTGGGATAGCTTATCAGCCTCTTTGACTCAGGTTCGTCTGGCTAGTTCAGTACAGTTCAAGCAGAGAAAAAGACATCTCCATAGTGGAATTAAGACCTTAGATACCTAAGCCAGTTGCTGAAACTGAGAAAAGATGACTCAAAGTCTAAATTAATGTTCTATGTATTATTAAAAAAAAAAATTAAAAACTATTTGCAGAACTTATTTGGGATTTATGACTTTCTTTTGAATTAACTTGTGTCTCAATTTGAGATAAATTAATAATCTATTAATTCTGTTCACCAAACATTTATCCATTTTATGCACTGAATATAGATTGCTGTACAAATGCATCAACATTTTTTAAATTTAAAAGGGAAAAAACAGAAAATGGCTTTTCAGTTTTAAAATCTCCATTTATTGAATTTTCAATTTCTCATGCAAAAAAAAAGAATAAATTCCATTTTGAAACAATGGAAGTGAGAAACAGGGTTTTTTTTTCCTGCAACTTCTATTCCTAAATCATAAAAAATGGTGGACTTCTTGCTCCAGGCAAGGTTTTCCAGCCTGGATGGCCATAGTTACAGCCTGGTAGTTGAGTCTGATGTGGTTCCCTGTGTATTTATGGAAGGACAGAAAGCTGCTTGCTGCTTAACAAGGTTATATTGGATGGTGAAAGCCTGAGCACTATGAAAATTGTATGGCAAAAGTGGTGAAGACTCTACAAGAGCTGGCTGGAAGGAAGATAGTTTTCTCCCTAATCACCTGTATGGTACTGTGTTTATTCCTTGTGACTAAGGTAGTGTGGGTGACACACCCGTGTGTTTGGTGTGATGCCTGTTTCTCACTATAGCCCTTGGGAGATGGGCAACAGGCTGGGAGAGGACACAGCTGGGACAGCTTTCCCCAGCTGACCAAGGGGACACACTGACACACTGTATCCTGTGATGTGCCCCACAGTAAAACCTTAGGGAAAGGAGGGCAGAAAAAGCGTGAGCAATTCTTGTTTATGGAGTTTGTCTCCCAAGTAACCATTACACATGCTTTCCAGAAAGTGGCTAAACATCCGCCTGCTGACAGGAGGTAGTGAATAAAGGACTTATTTTGCTTTGCTTGCATGCAGAGCTTTGTTTCACTTATTACATTGTCTTTATCTTGATCCCAGAATTTTTCTCACGTTTGCCCTCCCTGGTCCTACCGGCAGGGGAATGAATTAATAGCTTTGTAGGGCCTAGCTACTGGCCATTTTTCTCCAGCACCTTTCTGCCTTAACTATTTTGGTCTTGTAGGCTCATGATTTAGGTTACAGGCTGAGATTGGCCTCAGAAAATTTTCATAATGTGAAGATTTTACATGTCTTTTAACCTAATCACCTAGGTTATTCTTTGTAATCAATGAAGAGAGACAAGCACTTTGAAAAACTGATTTATCCACTCATTAAATAGGTACATAACACATAGATAGAAAGAAAGGTACTTTGCATTTTGAAGGTGTCTCTTTTCGTTGACCAGGGAGAGAATGTAATGGAGACCTAAACTGGGGTATGCTTGTAGTGTGTAACCTAGAGGACATGGACCCAAGAGTGAGTGTATACTAAGGTTCAGTTCCTTCAAAAGATTTAGACCCCAGTTATCTTCATATCAGTGAAGTCAAGAAAGTACTTCAACACTTCCAGGGATTCAGGTCAAAGCCATTTTTATCTATTTCCATGGTTAATAGACAATTCTTTGACCAAAGGTTCATCTTTGCTGACAGCATACAAATACATTCACATGACTTCCTAAGACCGAGCACTTAAGAAGTTTTAAGCATTTGTTCATTTCTGTTTAGTATATGGGATTCTAAACTTATGAAAATATAGATCTGAGTTACATGAAGTGAATCTTTTTGCTTTCTTTAAACTTTGTCTTTTAAACAAATTTTGTCCTCCACAAAAAAAAAAAAACAAAAAACCAAAAACTAAAAAGGATTTGTGTAATTTTACTGTAATATGCTTATATATATACAGAAAATTTTATGCTACTTAAAATTGTACAGTGGCATACACTGCAAAGCAGAATACCTAATGCAAAATAAAGTCTAATGGATTGAGCAGAAAGATTAACAACTCAAGATGAAACAAAAGGGTGTTGGAAATTCAGTCAAAATAAATGAGTGTCTAAATTGGTTGGTAAAAAAACATTAGGAAAAATTCTCATTCTGAAAAATTAAGGATAAGGAGAGAATTCTAAAACTCAGTCTCCCTGAACTCATCAGGAAAGCTTACTCTTCCTTTCACTGATGAGACAGAATTTTGTCAGCACACCAAAATCAAGTGTGAATTCTATAATGGTGTAAATTTTCCATTGGTAAATTGATTGTGTTGCATGTGATTTTGTGATGATTAGTAACTAATGGGTAAAAGAAATAGGACTTAGTAGGCAAAAGAAAATTAAGAAAGAACGTTTAAAAGGATACAGCAAGCTTTTGAGATGTTTTAAATAAATTTAATAATATATACAAACTTCCCAAGTGCTTCCATGGAAAATTTATGAAATTTTAAAACACAAGGTATGGACAAATGCCTATTTTTGAGGTACAAGAATAAATGGAAAATTATTGACATTTCAGTTTTATTTCAGTTTGTCACATTAACTAAACTAATTCTAAGATTAGGACCATAAGAAAACATGTAGAAAAATAAAGGTCAGCATCAATTTTCTGTGAATATTTACATCATAGCAATTTAATTTATCTTTAAGATAAAAATTGAGGAAAAATAATGAAGATGCAGAAATTGTACGTGTAATTTGACCTAGGAAGAGTTATTTTGCTCTGATTAATTTTCCATTATATTCTGTTAATGTAAACATGGATATCTTCAAATACATCCTGTGGCCAAAAGAAATAATTACTGCATTCTTCATGCTCAGCCACTAACCTTAGAATGAAGCTGGGAAGATGGAACAGATACTAAGCAAAGATTTCTGATGGCAAAAGGACTTGACATTGAAATAAGTTTGCAGCAGCTGCAGAACATCTGCTGCCTGGCTTTAGCATTTTTGTTAGGAAGGAGATATACTGGTAAACTAAAGAAGGCCACAGATGGATAAGATCACAATGTTATGATCTTGTGAGCTGCACTTTTCTGTCAGTTACAAACAGAACATCCTAATTTTATTTATCTTTATGAAGAAATCTATTGTGTAGGATACTATGGCCCTGTGAAAATAACAAATAAAAAGATTGCTATAAAAGCACCTTTATTAACTATGTCAGGAATGTCTGTCCATCCATCTAATGCTATGAATAATAAATTCATAAATCATGTAAAAGAAAATTAAAATTATGGAAATGCTCTGCAGAATTTTTAAGGACAGAAAGCTCACAAACTACCTTTCCACAGGAGATATTAGTAGAACTAGTATACACATTTTTCAAAGTGAAAAGGTAGCAAACAGTAATTTCAGTGGTAGCATAAAGTGATTCTTCAGTGATTCATCAGTCAAACCTCAAATCAATAAAATGTTACTCTATAAGCCTGCTGCAGATCTGGCCATTTTTATTATAGTATAATAATAAATTAATAATATGTCTGGAAATTTAAGGCTAAGGAAAGAAATATTGTCATTAAATATCTATGAATAATCCATCGCTTCTTGTCTTTTTTCTTTTTCTATTAGCAGATGTGGACTTGTGGAATTTAGAAAAGCAGACAAAAACTGCCTCAGAGGAGAAAGGCAATGGGTAATAGGAAAGTAATTCAGAGGCATAGGAGATGAATATTTGGAAGCAATGATTTTTCTATAACTACACTAAACTATTTCCGTAGTGGAGAAAAATATGTATTAATGTAGTGATATGTTTTTTTATGCAATACAAAAATGTACTTGATATTTTAGCATGTTTTTAAAATTATGGATTTCACAGTGTACTCTTGAATTCAGAGTACACTGCCTGCTGGAGCTTTATCTAAATTTTGCTTATATCAGTGAAAAAACTGCCTTTGGCATGAGTGAAGACAATAGCTTTACTGAAAGTTGGTTAGATTTACTATTGACTTCTCTAATTTGTAAGAAGGGATACAACTGTTAGATGCTGCACTACGTGTCTCATATTACACTGGACTCATATGAAAGGCATTTCAAGTTTCCTTCAAATTCAAAGGTTTTTATTTTAGATAGTTCCCAAAAATTTTCACCATCATCAGAATGTTCAAGTCCTTCCATACCACAATTACCCTAAAATAAACTAAATCTACAGAAAAAATTAGTTAATATAGTAAAAATTTTACATCTACTTGATTCCCAGTGTGCATAAGAAATTTTTCCTATAAGCTTTCTTGTTTTTTTATGCAAAACCAAAGAGATTTATGTAAATTGCATGTACTTTAAGACCTGAAAAAATTTTCTGTGAATAGTCTCTGATTTGATACATGAGATTCCTAATTTCCATATGAATTTGTTTTGCACCTCTATTGTAAAAATAAAAGTTATATTTGCACATTGTCTGTATATCAGCGAAGCAATTCAGCTCTTATTATGAAACAAGGTATATGTTTCCTGGAGTCTTAAACATGAATTACCTGTCTTGCAAATTTCCTAATTAGTTTGACCAATTTTCTTTCTGTCTCCAGGTAATATGAACCAGTGATCTGAATCTGATGTTGTTAACAAAATGGAGTGCTAAACAAATGTTTTAGGTCACAGTCTGTTTATAGCAGCAGAAAGAGTGCCTTATTTGTTCCCTAATTAATATATTTTGATTTATTAATTTATCAGAAGAAGAAAAAAAAAAAAAAAAGAAGAGAAAAAGAAAGGATTCTTAGACCTTCATAATGTTTCACATCTGTTTCAAAGTACCCTTTGATGCAGCTGTCAGCTTTCAAGGGATTGTTAATTTTAAATGCAAGATTCCAGCATCAGGAAAAAAGGCATTTCTACAGTGTGATTCACAATTCTGTCTATCTACATTCATGTATTATACCACAATTTTTAATCCCACAATTTTAGTTCACCCATGGTAATTTATATTTATTTTAGTCTGAAAAAATTTGATTTTTAAAAAATATCAGGTTAATACAGCTTGAATTTATTAATCCATTCAGTCATATTTTGAAATACAGTGCATGGCTTTGCATCTGTAGTGTATTTCTTATTCAGTAGTGGAAAATTACCGTAATAGAATCACTGACTGTAATGCAGAAGTAACCTGTGAAAGTTTTATTGTGAGTGTTTTTGTGGTATTAAGAAACTAATGCAAAATACTTGTCAGGATGAAATTCATTCTACCTTTAATTTTAGCAGTGAAAAAATTAATTTCTGAGATACCTTCAGTAATCAATTTATGCAAATCAGTCAAAATTTACCCCCAGCTGAAAATCCAGACTGTGTCTTCAGCGATGTTTCAAGTAGTAAAATTTTAGGGAAATTGCCCCAGTTGTCTCTGTTCCTTGGAGTCATTGGTTCAGGGGAGGGTAAAAGTTCAGACAGGAACATAACTGGCACGAAACAGGAGGGCTTTTCTGTACTGCAATAGCCATGCCTGGCAATAAAATGGGAGAGGGATGTTCCAAAGTAGGCATTGCTCAGAGATTGTCTGGGCATAGGTCTGCTTCTGGGAGTGGTGAGTGGTGTTAAGTTCTTTTTTCCCCATGTATTAAGCTGTCTTCTTCTTGATCCATGAGGCTTTCTCATCTTTTTTCTTTCTGATTCCCTCAGTCAACCCTCTAGGGAAGTGAATGAGCAAATGGGATGGGGTCAATCCACCCCACAGGGGAAAGGTACGTTTGTATCAAAATGTAAGCTCCAATGCAATCATGGTTGTCATATTCAATTCCACTTCTCAATTTTATATTTAAATAATTTAATTATTTGATTACTTAATCAATTATTAAATATTATTAAATAATTCATAGAAGTTTGTTAGTCTCAGTATAACTATTACGTTGATTATCTTTTTACATGCTTAAATGACATATTATATGCATAAATCATGATGTTTTAGGAATAAAATGTGTTCAGTCATTAATCCCACAGATGATTATATATCTATGCAGAAAAAACTGTGTTCATCTATTACATTCCTGAAAGATTTTATGTTGTCATAACGTATGTAAGATCTTCTAATATTAGTCATATGAAGATTTAGTTAAGGATTTGAAATTGATTTGCACATTTTTAGAGTCTGACTCATTTTTTTCCACTTACTGCAGGGTCCATCTTTGAGTCAATAACCATTTCCATTGTGAGAGTATCCACTATAAAGAAGATAAATGTAACATTATTTGGATTTATTTGTAAATGGAAATATTAAGATTTAAAATGAATCTTCATACATGGGCACATGTTTCTGTGATTTCATGGAAGACTATTACAAGCAACTTTGAGAAAAACTTTGATGCTGCCACAAGCATGTTCAGGGACAGTCTCACCCCATGAAAGTAATTTAAAGTGTGGTCAAGAGGAGGCCATGAATAGTGTATATTAAAGCTTTGCATTTTCACCTCCCTAGGATGAGAGGAGATTTTTCTTCATTGCTGTGAAGCAGATGGCTGCTGCTGACAGGGACAGCATTAGGAATCACAGAAAGATCCAGAAATAATGCCTTTTTCAAACATTGCCTGTAAGGAAATTCTAAAACTATTCATAGTGCACTATGTGTTCTGAGAATGCAACATGCAAAGCATTTGCACCTTGGCTTCTCATGAAAAATAGGTCTGCACATCTCTCAGCCAATTTCAGTGAAATTGTGTAGAAGAGTCTCAATTCCAGTAAAATGCATGAACAGAGAGGACAAGACCTGTAAGTAGCCTGCATTTTTTTGCTTAAAAAAATACAGAATGAGTTCATGACAAAAAATGTTACAGAAACTTGTTTGATAGGAAATATCATTCTTTCCTTCTTTGTAAAGCATTGTTAGACATAGGGTAGCAGAAAAGAAAGATATCACCCTTTAGTTCCTTCCTTTTCTAGTTCACATGCAGAGAAAAAATGAGGAGATAAATTCTGAAGCATTTGCATTCTCATATCTCCCTCTTGGCTTTCTCCATGAGAAAAGAAGTGGGATTAAAAGGATATTTATAAAGATAAACAAGCAAACAAAAAATAGTTTTCCTTATTAAAAGGATGTTTAATTGCCCCAAAGAGAAACATCTATTACATTTAATCTGATAATAGAAATAAGGGACAAAAAAACTTAATTAATCAGAGTAATTGAACACAAAATTGAAAGCAGTATCCATTAACTAGGAAAGAAAAATGACAACATAGGAAAGTGCTGTATGCATTATTAATTGTTTTAGCAGATTCTATTAGAACAACTGGATTAAAAGGTCCTTTGAAGATGTCTTCATAAGCTCCTTTTTTCAGTAATCATAAATCAATTATAAAATATTATTATGTAAAACACTTGACATACTTAATTTAAAGTGTAAAAATTATTTTACTTTGTTCAAATCCCTCCTCCCAAGATTCTATTTAACTGTTTCTAAAATTTCTTTTTTCATACTGCTCCTTGAAAAAAAAATTTACCATCTTCAGATAATTGTTTTCCAACACTTATACTTTCAAATAGAGAACAGATTGTGCAGAACATTTCATTCTCACTACAACTGTCACAAAAAAAGTCTTCAGGGTGGTTATTTGACATTTTAAAAAGTTATAGCTATCAAAAACTAACCTTTTTGAAATTGAGTATGGAATGTACTATGATGTTTGAACATATGCATATGATTGAAATCTTTTATAACAGATACTAAACAATAGTGCTATTTGAGTATCAAACTTGTCATGAATTATCATACTATCAGGGAAAACCGGGGATGTTTGTTTTAACATAGATGGGTAAAATGGCAAAAAATGGAAATTATTTGATCAAAGCTAGACAACAGGTACTATAGCACCAGGACTAGAATCTGTCTGTGAAGTTTTCATATTTCCAGATCTCTGTTCCTTACAGCAGATCGTTTCATTTTTAACTCTGCCCTTCTTTTGTGCCATTGCAATATTTCATCCCACAGTCTTATTGTGTGAAGCTCCCATGGAGGGCATAAAGAGCAGCACTTTAGCTTTAAAGAAAAGAAAACCAACAAAATTTAACAGGGGATTCTTAAAAGAAATAACCAAATTCTGAGGAATTTAGAACTACAAATATAGAACTTCCATTTCAAAACATGCCAGTAGCTGGTATTTTCTTCCAAGCCAAAATGAGAAAGATATAAGACTGTTGGTAAATCTTGTTCACTCTACAAACCACAAGTATTATTTATTTTAATTGTGATCATAATTTCATCACTTCTTTTTCTCATGAAGATATTAGGATATTGAAAATATCCTAAGCCTTATCCTGTGAGAGCAATTCTCATTGTGGTTCTTTGTGTTAGATATTTGTCTGTTCATAGCCTGGAGTTTCCAGGCCGGGGGATGCAGTTTCCCCAATGGTTAAGCAGCAGCTCACCTGTGATTACATGACACACATTTAATGCTCCCCAAAGCACAGAGTCAGAATAGATTTGATTTCACAATAAACAATTTGCAAAGCTGAAAATTTCATCAGCAACTCCTAATTCAACCTGTTTGCCTTAGCTTGCTGAAAATGAAAATAGTCATTTCACTAACACTGAACTTCACTCAGGAGAGGACGTGTTTCTCACTGTGTGTGTGGCAGTGATGTACTTTCAACAGCACACAACACTTGACAAAGGCAAGGAAGTGGCAACAGCCAACACAACAATGTGCTGCCTGCCAGAATCTAATGGAGAGGCCTCTGGAAAAGCCCAGTGACACATCTATCCTTGCCTTCTGGTTCACTGGTTATGTTTTTACTCCACAAATCTGGAGAGACAGTAGAGATTTTGGAATCCTGTTAGAAAAAATTATTACCTTTTTGTTCATATTTCAAGTACAAATCCTTTGGAAGGGCACACTAACACACATGCATATATGAAGATTAGTTGTTTGTACAGGAATTTATGGGTGAATGTATGGGTAACTGGAAGGACAACAGCGATGTACCTGAGGATACACTTGGAACTGCTGGCATTAGACCACAGCTGAATAGCAGATATTAGAATAGTATAATAGATTTTAGAATAGCACTTTCAGTTAGCATATAAACATTATGTTAGAGCAAAGAAATATTGATATCAGTGATGTCAATGTAACAAATAGATATTAATAACATGCAGTAACTACAGTATAATTTCTGTACCTGTAATATGTATGGATAGATATATATCTGAAATTGATCAGTAGATCATTTTTTCAGTGACTGATCTATTCAGTGTCACTCCAGAAAGGATGTTTCTCAGATTAGTTTGTGGTAACAAAATATTAGCTGTTATCAGGAAACCACAGCTTGAAGTCTAACAAAGAAAATCATGATCTTGAAACAGAGATGCTGACAGTGTGAGTAAAGATCATGATGTAGGCCTTGGAAGCATGATACTGGTCAGCCCAAGGCCAGAAAAACGTGTCACAAATGTTCAGTTGCTATTCACTGAAGGCATGAAGCCTTATTAACTGTCAATAAAACAATTGTTTGGAGGAAAACAAAGAAGCAAAGAATGAATATGCAGTATATGTAAAACATTACATATATAATAAAACTCAACAGTACGTGAAAATGGGGATCTTCAAATAAAGACGAAGTAAGTAGACAGTCAGCAAACATCTAAACAGAGTTTGAAGTACACTGAAGAGCAAGAAGGAAGAAATCTTCAATCAATAAAAGATGTTTATTGCCAAATGAGCCAGGATTTTGACAAGTCACTACACTTGCATACTTTCTTCCTGGGGAAGACTAGTGCCTTTGACCTTAGCATGCTGGGCAGGCTTCAGGGGTGAGCCTAACACCAGGGAAGAGGGTTGATGCTAAAGTGTTTGTCTTTACCAGTTTCAATTCTGTCATTATAAGTTGTTATAGTAATTAATTGTGACTGAGTTAATAATATCTCCTTCACTTTAATTAATCTAACAATAAATCCTTAGTTCTGTATATAAGGTGTATTCCTTAACCCACATAAATTACATGCAGTCTTTGCTCTTGTACCCTGCCCTTGAGCTCATTTGTAATTTAGATGCAGC
Source organism: Poecile atricapillus (assembly GCF_030490865.1). NCBI lineage: Eukaryota > Metazoa > Chordata > Aves > Passeriformes > Paridae > Poecile > Poecile atricapillus. Next base: position 58,181,681 of record NC_081289.1, on the reverse strand, counting down.
ACAGCAATGCCAAAATAGCAGAATGTCTGAAAGTACACACAATTTGATTCACATTTTAGCATTTATTCTGAGTATTCTTGCTTTAACTTATTTAAATCCATCCCTTGAAAAATAATTTTCAATTCCCTAACTGAATTATTCTATAGTAGTCTCATTAACTATAAATGTAATTTCCATACCTACCACATATTTATTTCCCAATATTGAATTTTGTAAAAGCTTGATGTGACATTCTTTGGTTCACATTATCATGCAGACATTTTTAACATCCTTCATATATGCTGTCAGGTTGGGAAGCTTAGCTGTGGCTTGTGATCATTTCATCCATACAAATAAAGCATTGGTTTTACAGCATGTATTTTAACATTATGAATTTCAGAAACTCAGTCAGGGACTAACTCAGGAGATAATCAGACTCATTTAAGGCTATTCAAAATTTATAGGAAGAAATAAGGATTCCATTTAAACATCACTCATCACAAAATACCTAATATACTGTATTGATAGTAAAATTTTAAAAACTGAGAAATTTAGCCAAAAAATAGGACTTTTAGATATTTATAACATTATTTTTGAATTTCCAAATCATCCTACAGGTGAATGCTGATGCATGCTGATAGCTTGGCATAGTTACTGTAAATTAAAAATCACTGACAATTGTACACCAATATAAAAAAAAGTCTGGTAAATCAGCACAGCTCTGTAGAGGTCATTTCACATGCTGATTTCTATGTGTGATGTCAATGACTATCTCCTGTTCCGAGTACTGGCTACATTTTGGGTGTAGGAAAAGCAGTCCATTTCTAAAAATAACTGGTGAGGGTAGTCTCATCAAAAACAAAATACAAAAAGTAGATAAAGAAATAAAATCACACTATGAAACTGAAAGAAAATGAAACCTTGGAGAGGACAACAACACCCACCTAGCTACAACCTCTTTTCAGGGAGTTGCAGAAAGTGATAAGGTCTTTTCTGCACCTCCTGCTCTCCAGGCTGAGCAACCCCAGATCCCTCAGCTGCTCTTCATCAGACTTGTGCTCCAGTTCCTTCACTAGTTTGATTTCCTTTTTTTTGACACAATATGTTTTATTTGGGAATTTTTGCAAGAAAAGAAAGACATAGATTCACAGAATTCATAGATTCACTTGCCATCTATCTTGAGTTTTGTAATTCTATCTTCCCCAAATCCTTCTATAAATCCTGGTCATTCACTTTGAATAGATGCCTAAAAATGAGCTGCACCCAGGACTAGGCTTCTAGCTAAGATATCTCTCAGATGTGTGCCTGAATATCAACAGCAGCCTGTAGTTGCGCTAAAGTTTAGTAATCTTCTTATTAACTTGTACAAAATTAAACATCTCCAGAAAAGAATGTTTTGGGCCTCTCTGTAGTTTGGTTTGAGTCAAAATGAAGGACAAACATAAGAACAGAGTAGTGATGCTTTGTGCCACCATCCCATCCTGAGCAGCAATTCTGCCAATGCAACCATAGATTATGCATAAGCCATGTTAGCTGTTGCCTTTTCTCCACATCCCTATCTTCATAACTTCTAAGCAGCATGAAATGTGAGTGTTTAGCACTCAGTGTCAAAGAGGGGCTGAGACATCTGTTTGTTCAAATCAAAATTACATTATATTTGCAGGAAAATGTGCACACACTGGCTGCACAAACAGATATTCATTTGAGATGAATACAAAGGAAGAAATTAGCAGCACACTCTTTTCCATAGCATTCTTTTAAAGACTGAACTGCTAGGATGACGGAAGAGAGGACAACAATGAGAAATTCACAGATTACAGGAAGCAGGCTGTGCACAGTTCTATAGAAAATCAGAGCTATAATTTACAGTTTAAGCACCTAACTCTTTCTTTTGTCTGTGTCAACTGAATGACACACACACAAATGTGTTCTGGTTCATATTTTTTCATATAAATGTGGGGGTTTTTTGATCTATATGGTGATCTACATCACTGTTGAGTGGCTCAGGCCTCTCCTGGTTTCATTATGTAAGAAAGGCAGACTGAATCCCTAGTTTGCAAATTACTGATTGAAATATTAAACTAATAGTCTGATTTCATTATGCAGACTTGACACAAATGAGATCAATGTCATGGACTAAATTAACAAGTGAATAACTTAAAAGGGATAATAGGTGCTTCCATCACCCCCAAACCACATGAGATTAAAACAAACACCAGGTTTTATATCTGTTTTTCTCCCTGTTCTTAGATAGTCCAATCTGAGGAAACTAACATGTGGGACTGTTTTTTAATGGTAGAGGGCAGACAGACACCCATCAAGATTCCAGTTTTGCAGAGGTAAATTTCAGCTGCAGTCCCTCTCTTAAAATTACATACTAGGACTTACTTTGCCTTACTGAAAAACTTAAAGAAGGAAATAATTCTCCATTCCTTTGGGATCTACCATCAGATTTGTGTTTGTTCACAGATGGCTTCACCAAATAAACAGAAATGCAGCCATACAGCACATATGTGTCACAACCCATTGGGACTGGTGGAGGGGTAGGAACTGGGACCACAGATATGCTCTACCTGAAGAATGTAACACAGAAAACAGAGAGCACTAGGAAAAGCTTCATAGAATTTCCCAAATCCTTAGTGTAAGAGACCCACACACGTTTTATATTTACTACTGGATAGATATCCAGGCTCTGCACACCTGACAAACACATCACTAACTTTTGGGTGAAATGTGGAGAATAAAGTTAGTTGTCTCACTCTGGTTCTAATAATTCTAATTTATTTTTTTTTTCCAAGTTGAAGAGCTGATTTTCTTTAATGAATGTCTTTGAACAGGTATAGGTCTTTCCACATTAATTTGACTTTAATTCCACAATCCAAATATAAAATCAAGTGTTCAGTATGTTAAGGCTAGTATTAAGCCTTGTGTATCTATCTAAAATAAGAGACAGCAAATGAATACAGCATTCCAGAGAGGAAATGCAAGGTCTCTTTTGAAGATGTGATTTATAATTCATTTCTGCAGTATCATTCTTTCTATCTCTTCAGATATTTCAGATTTTAAAGAGGCTATCATACCTTAACAGTAGCTATTTCCTTCTTAAAAATAAAAATAAAAATAAAAAATGCAAGGATACAATTAGATTAAACAGAAAAACATGATTTAAAAGTTCTTGTTTCTGTTTAATTTCGCACGGTGTTACAGAAGTTACGTGCAGGAGCCTCCCCAGGAGCCGAGCCCAGCCAAAGAGCTCTGCTGCCATCTCTAGGCAGCCCGGGCAGGACGGGCTGAGGCTCCCACTCCTGGCAGGAGCCGATTAACCCACCAGGTCCACTTCGGTCCTGATGCCACCGAGCAATCTGCGCGCAGGTTACGATGGCGAGCAGCACATTTAGTGCTTTCAGTGTTACTGGGCTGCCTGGGTAATCCTCAAAATGACAAATCGCTGTCTGCACGATTAATTTTCTTTCTGTCAAGTCGAGAAAGATGAGAGATTTTGGGGACATCGTACAACGTGTCAAGGAAATGCCAGCTGTCCCCATAACATCTCAGTGCTAACAATGGAGGGAGATTGATGATTCGTACACAGTGCTGTTTTTCATAACTTTAACAAATCTGAATTCCTCAGCAGATAAAGTAATGGAATCTGTCAGTCAGCAGGAAAATACTCAGAGAAGCAAGGAATATTTAAATAATCAATACTGTAGCACTTGAAGGTGGTTGCAATAAACCAAAGGAACTTAAATTTTATCACAATAAAAGAGATAGTCCTTTTTCTCATTCCTCATGATGGCTGTACTAAAGACAATCACAGAGACAAATTCTTAAAGGAATAAAGATGTGTTTTTCTTTCACAAAAGGAAGTAATTCTTCTTGGCAGGTGTTATGATTTGATATATATTATTTATATAGTAATATGATATATTGATATATATGTGCCACATATTTAAAGCAATGAAAAACTCTCAGAGAATTGAGCAACACCCTTCAATTAGATATGCTGACAATAATGACTGACACTTACACGAATTGCACGGATACTCCTTCAACATTTCTAAAGGCTTATATGCATCACAATGCAGACTGAGCCCTGATGGTTTAGGATTACTTTCTAAACCTGGGAAAGGTCTTCCAGGTTATGAAATAATAACAGTATCTCCCATGCTTCACCTTATAAACTCACCAAGGTACTCTTTGATAGAAATCTCAAGAGAAATCAATGAGCTCTATCAACAAATATATCTAAAAAAGGAGCAGTACTGTATTAAAAAAGAAAGTGTGGTGCCTCAGACAGAGCAGACTATGGTTCTCTTGTCTCTAGGGAACTACTCAAAGATTACTGCGGTTTCTGGCTTATAGCATGGCAGGACTGGAAGTGCCCTCACAGTACTCCCCTTGAACCTCCCAGAAAAGGTGATTTTATTTTTTTTTTTTTTATACATTATATATATTGTTCCAGGATTTGCAGACTCCTATGCATAGCTTAGATTTCTCTGAAAATGTATTTGTTTTTACCAAAATTTGCTTACAGAAAGCACATGCTATTTTTCTAAGTGATATATTTTCTGTACTTTATTGATTCCCCCATATTGTGAAGAAGTTTTATACAGAGTGCTTTTTGATGTAATCTTTTTTGGATTTCAGTAAAACTTTCAATACTGTCTTTTACAGAATCCTTCTGGACAAAATGTCCAGCCACAGCTGAACAAATACATCATGGAATGTGTGAGCAACTGGCTCGTGGGTGAGGCACAAAGGGTTACAGTGAATGGGGTGACATCAGATGATGACCTGTCATTAGTGGGGTTCTGCAGGGCTCCATGCTTGTCCTGTGCTCTTCAACTTTTTGGCACAAAGTTTTGGGCACGGCAATGGAAAAAAAGTCATGAAGCTATTAGAGAGTACACAAAGGAGAGCCATGAGAATGGGAAAAGGCCTTGAGGGGAAGCTGAGGGCACTTGGTCTGTTCAACCTGGAGTACAGGAGGCTGAGGGGAGACCTCACTGCAGTTACATCTTCCTCATGAGGGGAAGAGGAGTGGCAGGCACTGATCTCAGCTCTGTGGTGACCAATGACAGGACTCAAGGGAATGGCCTGAAGTTGTGTCAGGGAGGTTAAGGCTGGGTATCAGGTAAATGTTCTTCACTCAGAGGGTGGCTGGGCACTGGAACAGGCTCCCTAGGGAAGTGGTCACAGCACCAACCAGCCAGAGTTCAAGGGTTTGGGCAATGTTCTCAGACACATGGTGTGACTCTTGGCGATGGTGCTGTGCAGGGCCAGGACCTGAACTTGATGATCCTGGTGGATTCCTTCTAACTCAGCATAATCTGTAATTCTGCAATTCTCTCATTCCTTTCTCTCTCACTCATTTCCTTTACTCTTATTCTTTGCTATAATGAATCTGAATTAGAGTTTTATTCAGGGCTCAGTTAGTAAATGAAACATAAACTGAGCATGTTCTTTTGACTTGTGTGTGTTCTGAAAGTAGTGTACTATGTTTCATCCTCACACATTCTGAACATCTTCCATACAGTAAATGCCACACAAAATTGTAGACTTCAGTATTGAAAAGAACTAGTCCTATCACAAAAAATGCTTGTCTTCACACCTTTCCACAGGAAGCACATTGTCTCAGAATGATGGGAATTATTAAAGAGAGATGCTGAGAAAATAGTATTTTCCCTCTGAGCTACACACTGAAAAGTTCAGATGCCCCAGAAAATAAAGTGGCCCAGCTCTCCTCAAGAGAAAAGGAGGAAGAAAATGCAAGTAGTCCTCTATTCTGTACAATGGTGACATATTATTTTGGATTTCAATAAATATTTCCAAATCAAGAGTTCTTTAATTATCAGCTTCTGGGTGTTACAAAAGGAAAGAGGTGTGCCTCATGTACATTCAGTCTAATTACTAGGTGGCTTTTTATTTTTATGGAAGAAACAGGAGTCATGAGGAATACATAAAGAAGGCAAATCTTTGGAAGCAGATAAACTTTGAAGACACCAGCTACAGAAAACATATTCATACTGTTGATGTTTTTAAACACTTCATCTGGGATTTGCTTCAGGGTTATGATATTTGAGATTAGGTGTTAGTTTGTAGGTAGTTACATGTGTACTATGGGTTTTAACATTGTGGTTACATTTAATACAAGACTGGGTTACCTTGTTTCATTCTTTTTCAAATATTTTAGTTTTTCTTTTGTCTTTTAGCTCACTTTAATTCATCATTATTTTTCTTCTTTTATCACTTTATTTTCTTTTTTTTTTTCTTTATATTACTTGTGTTTTTAGACTACTTTAGACTACTTGTCTTCTCTCTTACATTATCAACCAGGTGTCATTCTTCCCATTTCAAATCCCAGCATACCCTATTATATTAAGTCCTTCATTGCACATCAAATCATGTGTGTAATGAAGCCAGGAATACACAAAGAAGAGTTAACTCTCCTTTTCATTAATTTTAAGCAAAAATTCAGATTAACAGGATATTGATAGATTTCTTCATATATTTTGCTTTTTTACTCTATCCATGCTTCTTCTCTGCATAGGGATTCCATCATTTAGTCTTCTTTTTATTTTCATGTCCATCATTGTCACTCAAAAGTTGTTTCTAAAGATTAGAAAAAAGGCATTTTGCTAAATTATTTCCATGGGAACAATATGCAGCCATAAAACCATATAAAACTAACATATTCCCTGGATGTATCAGAAAAGCAGGGTTTGAATCCCACATTTCTTCTTTCTCACTCACAGAGAAAGCTAGAAGTCAATATTCTCAAACTCAGGACAGGCAGGCACAGAAAAATCAGAAAAAAATCAGCTGGAAAACATGCAGTAAAGATTGAAACCTTTTGCTGTAGCAGTACCAGGCTTAAACTCAACAGATAGAAGCAACTCTTAAGTCCATCTTTTCCCTGCTGCAGTCGCCCGAGCTACAAACCAGGACCAACTTGTCTGACCTGATAAGATCTGACAAGATCGCAATTTCTTGTGGAATAGCTTCAGGATACCATTTTTTGTTGTTGCTGTATTTGCAAAGACTTGGAGAATGGCATAAGACCAATAGGAAACAAAATCCATTTCCTCTACTTAATGCTGCGGACCTGTAGAGCTGGTTTTAATGGCAGAATTAAATTCAACTTACTATAATATTCAAAAGATAGATAAAAATACCTGATATTCTAACTGTGCAGCTGTTGGTATATTTGGTTCACTAGATTTTCTGATGGAATACAGAAGCATATCTTGAGAGAAGCAAAAAGAAAAGGACTGATTTACATCACATGAGAATCTCAATGTCTGCCTCTAACTATGAAATCTTCCCTTAATGCCTTCATGAATCATTCCATGATGTATAAAAAGAGTTCACAACCTGTAATTAACTGGCAACTGTTCCTTTGAAGAGAATGCACTGCTTAAATGCAAATAATTATTTTATTTCACTTTTTTTTCACATGATTTTCCAACTGAAAATTAAGATTTGGATTAATTTGTCCTAATTTTAGATATGCTGTTTGGGCATATGATTCCTGTAGCATCTTAACTCACATACCTTTTGCACATAATTTTTTATTTGTATATAGTATATGCAATTAGAGTAATGTCTTCTCCTGGCTTTTAGTTTTTAATTTCCTTTGGAAAAATAATGAACAACCAACTGATTATTTCTACACCATGTTTTTTTCCACATGGTAATAGTGGACACTGGTAGGTCTCATATATTCACTAACCTTGACACTGCTCTAAAACTTAGTCCAGAGCAGATAACCACTTACAGAATGATCTCCTTTGTATCACCAGCCATGAAAAAAAATATTCAGGAATCATCTAGCAAACCTGATGACTTCTGTTAAACCTAAAAATTTCAAATTTAAGAACAAAATGTATCCCAGATCTAGGGAAAAAAATCACAGCATCATCAAAAAATTTGATTGGAAAGAACTTCTGGGCTCATAAGTATGATAACCTGCTCAATAGAGGGCTAGTTTCAAAAATTCAGACAAATTAAGGAAATCTCTATTAAGATTCCACAGTATCTCTGTTCTTGTGTTGAAACAGTCTCAAGAAAATGTATTTTCTTCATACACTGTTAGAATTTCTCTATTACAGGTGGTAACTATTGTCTTTTTTTTTAATCATAAAACAGTTTGTTTTGGAATGGGACCTTGAAGATCATCTAGTTCCAACCCCCTTCAGGGGAATTGTTCCTGTAGGGACACCTTCAACTAGACGAGGTTGTTCTGAGCCACGTCTAATCTGGCCTTGAACATCTCTGGGGATGGGGCATCCATAACTACACTGGACAACTTGTTCCAGCTCCTCATCACCCTCACAGTAAGGAATTTTTTCCTAATATCTCATCTAAATCTACTCTTTCAATTTGAACTCATTCCCCTTTTTCCTGTCACTACATGCTCTTTTAAATAGTCTTGCCTCATCTTTCCTTCAAGTTCCCTTCCGATACCAGAAGGCTGCAATTAGGTCACTCTGAAGGCTTCTGTTCTCTAGACTGAACAAATCCAATTCTTTCAGCATTTCCTTATAGAAGAGGTGCCCCATCCCTTTGATCAGCTTCCTGATGGCTTTCTCTGGACTCAGTCCAGCAGGTCAGTGTCCTTCCTGTGTTGGGGACCCCAGAGCTGGATGCAGCACTGCAGGTGGGGTGTCACCAGAGCAGAAGGACAGAATCATTTCCCTCTCCCTGCTGGCCACACTGTCACACTGCTTTAGGTACAGCCCAGGACACACTTGGCTTTCTGTGCTGCAAGTGCACATTGCTGGTTGTGTCCAGTCTCTCATCCACCAGTACCCCAAGTCCTCCTCGGACCTTAAAATCTGTTCATCCTCCAGCCTGTATTGGTACAGGGGATTGCTCCAACCCAGGTGCAGGACCTTGTGCTTGGTCTTGATAAACCATGTCAGATCCCTATGTATCCACTTTAGCCTGTCTCTGTCCCTCTGGACAGCATCCCATCATTTAGGATGTGTCAACAGCACTCCTCAGCTTTGTTGTTGTGAACTTTCAAGACTAGTCTGCCAACATCCAATTTTTAACAACAGATACCTGGAGATTATTAGACTCTACATTTCTTCTTGTGCTAAACAAACCATATTCCTTAAGTACACCTTGTATGCCTTCTGTTCCATTTCCCAGACATCCTGGTGGCACTTTGACAGTCACCTCTTTTTGCTGATATTTCTGTTTCAAAAGTGAACCATTCTTGATGCAAAGCTGCACAGGGGACACAATAGCTTCCCTCAACCTGCTAGTGATACTTTTGATGCTGTAGCTGGTTAGGATTCACCATCACAAAGAAACACAATGTTGAACCATGTTCAATTTCTTGCTCACACAACACCCAGGTTCTGTCTCTGCAGAGACGTTGCTCAGTCAGGAAAATTTCATGCAGTCATTCTCCTCCAAGCTCAGGATTTTACTGAACTCCCTAAGCAATTCCTAATGGAACAACTCCTCCTTCATGTTAACATCCCTCTGTAAGGCAACAATTTGGTGTAGCTCACAGACTTGCTAAGGGTACATTCTTTCCCAAGGTCCAGAGCCTAGAAGAAAATATTAAACAATATTAATGTCAATATTTATCCCTGAGGAAAATAATTTTGGACAAAACTCATAGTTTTGATCAAATTGTGAGGGCACATTTCTACCCAGCTAATATAGAATCAGAGAATCATGGAATTAGCTGAGTTGAAAGGGATGCACTGCAGATAATCTCAGGAGTTTTTGAGAAAGGTTAAGTCTTTTTCCTGTACAATTGCTATAGTCTATGAAGACATCTTAAAAAAAGTAGAGTAATACAGATAATTAGAAACAAGCTGTTGATGCTTATTTTCACCAGAGACAGGTTAGGAATGTAGGAATTCTACTTGCTTAATTATATGAAACACGACTTTAAGAAGAGTTCTGGAACTTTTGGAAATATTTTATTTGGCTTATCCGAATTATTTTCATCATGCTCACAAGGAGTATGCTGGGAACTGGGTATAACTCATACCTACAGTGCTAAAGAAGAATTACTTGATAAACACTAATCTCTAATCCTTTTGCTGTTAACAGGGTCAAGTTACTCACACAGCCCAAAGTAGATGTCTTTTAGATTTTATCAGCCTGATTTTTTTTTTTTTCCCTGGCATGGTGAACAATGCAAAGTTGCACCAGTATTACAGAATGTAAGTTGCACATATTTCATTATATAACATGACATGTCTTTGTGACAGGGTATGGCTTGCCAAAACAGGAGCGCTAACTGAAAATTGTTTTGTTCACACAGTACCAAAAATGTAATTCATAAAAATAACATTTAGTAGAAACAGGCAGAAGAATGCCTCTGAATTTGACTGAGATGCATCAAGACTATGACTAGCACAGTCCTGAAATGTCCATTAAAAGACTCGTTTTTGTGTTACTTTCTTGACAGTAAGCATGCATAGTACAGTGAAAAAGGCATGTCTGTGTGTGTGCATCTTTACGTGTACATATGTCTATGATTGATTTCTTAAGATCTTACCTTCAAATTTAGTAGAGAATGCTCCAGCACTGCCTAAAATTTAGAAGCTCTATGTTGCTAAATCTTCCAGGATCAACTCCTTTATTTACAAATTCCCCTAAATATAGAAGTTACTTTACATCTGTCTTTATAACAGCTTACCTCTTCTCTGAAACTGTTCTGATTTGTATCCTTTGTCCTTGATATTTAGTGTTTCCTTGACTTCCCTACTCAAGAATGGAAAGATATATTTCAGGCAAAGGAGGTAGCATCCCTTTGAAACAAAGTATATTGTGCTTCTGATCAGATAAAATTGTGTGCTCTTTTGAATGCTGGCGAAAGTTAAACAAATGCACAATACTGGAATAGGTTTCTGCCTGAAGGTCAGAGTCAGCATTTAATCTTGCTGATCTACCAGCCACTCCTCCCCTTCCCAGGCTCAGAGCCTGATGTGGGCCTTCCCTCCAGAGCACCCATACCCAAAACTATAGCAACACGCTGAAGGAAATCATACTGTTATCCAACAGAGGTCTGGGGCAACTGAATGCAGAAAGTAGTCCCTAGGAAGTGATTGAAGGTGGCAAAATGGAAAAAAGTTGTGAAGCAGCACGCTGTTGCTCCTCAGAATAATCACACGTCCTTTGCCATCCTATTTGCAGATTTTTTCCAAATACTGCCTATTCATTTGTTATTTTAAATTGTCTTATACTACAATGTTGTGGTTTTCAGGAATTGAATTTCTTGTGTGAGTCTGGATCTATTAATCTTGCTGCTTGTGCTCTGTTAACTGTTGTCAAGATTCTTCATTGTATTACAACTAAAAATTATTGAGATCCTAACACACACATACAGACACACACACACACACACATATACATTAATGATACAGGAAAAAGGTATCAAAATCTTTAATCACAAGTAGTAATCTTAGGTGAACTAGTGAGAGAATGAGTCTTTAGACTTTTGTTTATATTTACTATAAATTTCACATCCTCATAACAGTTATGATTGTTATTAAAAAAAAAAAAAATTGGGATTAAGCATCTTGAAACCAACAGAGTTAAACCTGATGAAAATTTCTATGAGAAGCTAAGGTTGCTGAAATTCACAGTTTATTTCATCTGAAGCAAAGTCTATAAGGGAACATTCATCTGTATGGAGACCATGTGAAAACAAGATGTATAAGAGCCTGCACAACTAGAGGTTAATGAGAAAACCATTAATTTCAACAGGACAAAAATTGGGTTTTATAGGCAGTGTGATACTCAATCAAAATAAAATATCTGGGCTGCTACACAATCATGTCATTAATACACATCCTTGTTCCTGATAGTAGCTTCCAGCAGTTTCAATAGACTAAATTCTAACTTTTCAAAGAAGAATTAGATCCATAAAAAGAGGTACATGAACTATACCTTGCCACATAATCTGGCCTAAGTAGTTAGCAAAGGAAGACATAGAAAAATCATGTATTTCCAGTTTGGTTCCGTTTTTCATTTCAGAGACAGTACAACTGTTGTATAGAGACCCGTTCTCTCTCATTCAGATTTTTCTTCAACAAATGTTAATATATCTCTACACTGAGTACTCAGATAATGTGGAATTTATCTATGGGAGGTAAGTTTAAAATATTAACAGTGTTAATATAGGGAGTTGTTAAATATGGAATGAAATGTGTAAGTTCTAAAACAGACTCAATTTCAAGACATAAGGACAAATATTTGCAGTTTGAGAGTACCTATAAAAGAGTAAAACATATGAATAGTTACCACTTAAAGTACATCAGAAGTTCTACACAGTAATTGTTAGTTGATTTATACCACTTGCTTCCATTTTGGAAATATTTTGGAAATATTCCATTTTGGATATCCAGCCCAGGATTCATTGACTTTCTTGGCACAGGGACTCTCTGCTGGTTCGTAGACAGCTTGTTGTCCACCAGGACTCCGAGGTCCTTCACTGCAGAGCTGCTTTGCATGAGGTCATTCCTCAGAAAAAAAAATTAGTAGTAGTAGTAGTAGTAGTAGTAGCAGTAGTAGTAGTAGTAGTAGTAGTAGTAGTAGTAGTAGTAGTAGTAGTAATAATAATAGTAATAGTAATAGTAATAGTAGTAGTAATAGTAATAATAAATCCCTGATTCAGATTGGAAGTATTTTGAGGGTATGTCTGGGGAAGTAACATGGTGAAGATCCCCGTATCCCTAAATCCTGGCCATTGTAATAGAGAGGCTACAGGCCAGGACAGTAAGGTTAAGTATTTGTGGGCTTTCTTATGCTCTTAAGTAATGAGAATAGTGAATAAATCAAAGTAGACCTGGGATATAGCCCTTTGCACATTCATATGCAGAAATATATGCAGCCAAATTTGCCTGGGTGTCAACATTAAGAATCAGAATATCAACAAGCCTCTGATGTATGGATATGAAAAGTATGAAGTGAGGTCAGATTTTAAAAATATGAAGACATGTTCTGGGAAGACAACTTCTGTGAAATAATGAAGTGCTAGGAGTACCGGAGGTAGCCCCTTCATGGGGGGAAATAACTAAACAAATAATCTTTTAATGTGAATGCATTTAAAATCCAGCATTGAACTGACACCAGTAGAAGGGATATGAAATTGTAATGTTTTGCTTCCCACAAAGCCATGGGAATTTGCTACCACCTTGGAGTCATAATGCAATAAATAAACACTCCTGGTTCAGTTGGGGTCTACCTCACAGAAGAGCTGTGGAAATCTAAAGCACTCTTCACTCCAGTTTTAAGATGTCACACAATCCTCCCAGTGGTGGTAAAAACATAATAATGTGGTGATATATTTCCTCCCAGATAATTTGTATCTATTGGAAAAGTAACATATATCTAATCAGATATGCAGTGGGGAATGGAAGTGAAACAGACTTTAATCTATTCACAGTTCATTGACTCTCTGAATGAAATTCAGGTGTGTGGTCTCATTTGTGAAAAACAGAGGAAAAGCCTTGAAAATCTTATTATTAAAATTATTTTACTTCTTTAAGAAGGCTAATTGTGTATTCAAAACACTAGGTTTTAGCTTTCTTTAAAACAAAGCAAAAACAGTATTTTGGTTTAATCACATAAGTAATAAACGCAGTTTTATTATAGTCTACCAAAAAAATAGTAGAAGAGGTTGCTATATTTTTACCACACTCGCCTGCAATGAACACAGTGACATATGGACTGGGATGTTTTTCTCTTGAACTACAGCCAATTTAATTAGAAAAAACATAAGGGGAAATATTGGCAAATTAAAAGAAAAGGGGGGAAAAAAGGAAAAATAGAGAGAAATACACACTTGCAGAAGTTCAAAAAATGCTTTGACTCCATTCCTACAAGTCACCCATTTAGAAGCTGAAAGTGCATTCATGTCTTGTGCATGCTGTCTCCTATTGAAATGGAGAAGGGGGCTGAGCAATTACCACTGAAATCAACTGTAGCTGACTTCAAGCTGTGTTTTCCTACTATTAAGACTTGCTTTGCAGATAAGGTGTAGGAAATACTGGTAATCTCTGTAACCTCACTCCTCATGAAAATCCTACAAGATTTGCTGAAGCATGCTGCTTGATTAATGCAGAACTGAATAACCTTTCTGAAACATTCACATTTAAATGAAAAAAAGAAGCAAAGAGAGGCGATGGTATGCGTCAGGACTTCAACCCAGATTTAAAATCTTTGCTAAGGATTTTCTGTGTGACCTTAGGGCTTGCAGTAATTGTCCATATGCCTGCTATTATCTTATAGTAAAGAGTAGAATCTTCTCTTCCCAAGTATCTCAGAACAGCTCATACTTTCCATGCATCATCTGACTTAACATAAATCGACAATACATCTTATCCTGTTTATAAATCTATACTCCAGTATGTCACCCTAGCTTTTCCAAAACCCTGCTGAGCTGCCTATTAACTCCACAGGAGTCTACATTTCCAGCAGCTGATGTGTGAAGACCTAAAAAGACTTGTGGCTACCAAGACATGGGAAGTGCTAATTTACACCTACTGAGCTTCCAGCAAGTCTTTCGGGAGATGTATGCTTCACAAAAAGTGTTTAGGCCTGTAAATGATCTGAGAGCATGCTTACACTACTAAATCAAACACTGCCAAATCAAATGCTGCAAAAGACAAACCTTTTTGAGACTGACTGCTGTCAGTATCCCTTTATTTCTAGCTACTAGAGGAAGAAAATTCATTCAGAAAATGTAGGGATTGTTATCTAAACATGTCTCTGTCAAGTTTGTAGTAATTATGCAGATTTTTACTAGTCACCAGGATAATCCATATTCTGTGATGAGGCTTGTTATCCTGTTGATACCTCTTCATCTTGCAAACAATCTAATTAGATGACAATTCTATTTCCTTCTCTATAGGATACAGTCAATGGGAACCTCGAGTCTGCAATGCACTTATTTGACCTGATTCACTGTTCCAGGGATAACAATATTATTTCATTCCACAGCACTGCTCCTGCAGTGGATCACGTTACACAGCACCAGAGGTAGCACCAGGACCCACTCTCCAGGAGAGGACAAAAGGCAGGGATGAATGAGACAGTGAATCTTAGAGAAATGTGGGATAGAACTTTAGGGAAATTTGACTTTGATGGGAAGTAATTGGGGCTGAAGCTAATGAGCTGGCTTGGGAGGACTCAGTACACAAGAGAAAGTGCAAAGCAATACATAGTACTGTACTTGAAACTGCAGATTTAATGGCATTAAATCATAACAATTCAACACACTGAAATGTTGCATTCTTAGCTGTTAACTGAGAGTAGGAATGTAACAAGACACGGTGATATAGCTAATTTCCATTCATAACTTGGGAGAAGACAGGTGGCTTTCATCCCCCAGTGAGACAAGTATGGGAAAACTGGATGTTACAGTTTCTGTGTTTTTAATCCCATGCTAATAATTGAACATATCTGAAAACAAAACCCTCAAAGCAAAAAAATCTGATTATTTTTGTACCTGATTCACTTTGTATACTTTCAGCTTCTTTTTTTTTCTCCTGATTTTCTTCTGGTTGGTTAATATAGTTCCCTATTCCACTCACCGAATCTTATTTTTAGTGACAAGACCTGAGGAAAACAGAGATACTTAATACCTTCTTTGCCTCAGACTTTAATAGTAAGTCCAGTTGTTCTGTGTGTCCACAGCCTGGTCTAAAGACAGGAGAGTGAAGCCTCCATGGGAAGAATGGTCAATCTGCTACCCTGCTTAGATGCACACAAGTCTATGGGGCTGGATGTGATCCACCCAAGGATACTCAGGGAGCTGCTGAAAGTGCCGCCCAAGCCCCTTTCCATAATTTATCATTGATGGTAGGAAAGATTTCTTCACAGAAACAGCACTGGTACAGGCTGCTCAGGTAAATCCCTGGAGGTATTTAAAAGACATATAAATATGGCACTGTGGGAAGTAGTTGCGTGGTAGACTTGGTTAACATTTGGACTCAATGATCTTATAGGTCTTTTCTACATTAAATCATTCTAAGATCTATAAATATCACTCTTCAAAGTGGGTTGTGGTTTAACCCCAGGCAGCAACCAAGTATCATGCAAGTACCATTCACTCTTCCACCAGCTGAATCAGGGAGAAAACTGGAAGCATAAAAGCTAGAAAATTTGTATGTCCAGATAGAGAGCTTCTTAGGAAAAGCAAAAGCCACACATGCAAACAAAGCAAAAGGAAGTCCATTCACTGCTTTCCATGAGCAGACAGGTGTTCAGCCATTGCCAGAAAAGCAGGGGCCCATCACACACTACATTTACTTGGGAACACAAGCACCATCACACCATCACACTGTTTCCCTCTTTCTCCTACTTCCTCCCACTTTATTAAATGGGGTTTATTAAATCCCAGCCAAAACCAGCACAAAGTGTCAAATGGAGTGAGCTCTTATAAATTTATAGGTGCAGACTATGTATTTGAGTATTTATCTTTGTGGATGTTTCCAAATTCAAGTTCATTTAAATTCTCAATTATAATTCAACTCCTTAATTCCTATGTATTTCAATATAAATTAATACCGCAAAGATCCTTAGGACATTTATGTGACAAGACAGGTCCTTCTAGGTTGCTTCAGAAGGAGGTAATACCATTAATAAGTAACACCATCAGTCATCTGATGCAATTGAAATTAATCAAAGGAATCAAAATACAGAAAATAAACATGAAAAAATCAGTGAGCCACTGTCTCATGGAATTCCTGGAGTCACCGTGATGAAGCATGACTTCTAGTGAGGTATATGCTCCACAGACTGAGTGCTCAATAGTGATAATTCTTCAAGCAAGAAAAGAATTAATTATCCTGCATTCCAGGTGAGTGCTTTGCAGTAACTTAAAAGCTATCATTTTGCCTCTTTTCTTGAAAGTGGTATATAAATCCTTTTTCACATTGGAGATTAGTCTATATCTTGATGTTAAGACACAGAAAATAAAAGAGTGGCTGTGAAGGGCACTGAATCCAGTTTTTCCATACTGTAAGAATTCTGACTTGGGGGCTTGTAAGCAGAGGGAAGAACACAGCATTGGTTTTTTCCTATCTGTGTTTTTACTGAAAGCAGTTGCATTTGCTTTGCTTCATAAAGACCAAGCCATCTGGTAGGTATGATGGGATGCATGGGGTCCCTCAGGGGAAGCAGATGAAGGAATGCATAGTTTGTGAATCTTGATAGGACATATATAATACAGCTCTAAAGCCTCTCAGCTTTGATGAGATGAGACAAGTTTCAGGTCCTACTCAGACTTAGAAATTGAGGCAAATAGGGAATAGTAATAATGAAAAATTAGTTGAGTGGCTAATATCTAAATGGCTTTAGATATTATGGAATGCTCAGTCTGTGGGGTCTTTATGGATTGCAATGGATAAGGATAGAGGAATCAGATATTAACTCATCAGAGGCATGTGAACAGCAAACTTTAAACAAGAATATAATAGTAAAAAAATTCAAGAAGAGATAGAGGTTTGAATAAGATAAATGTAAAATATGTTTATGGTTTGTATCATTGGATCAATAGTATAAAACAAATGTTGGAAACATACATCTGTAAAGATAAGTATGTATGCCTTTGAAGGTACTGATATTAGAGTAGCTCCTAAAAAAAGTGGTTTTAAATGCTATTGCAGTGCATACATGATAGAATTAAGTTCATAAAATTTAGCTTGTGCTATTCATTTAATTAAAGACAGGTTTTCTTATTATTCAATTTTTTGAGAAGTAATTGATTTGATTTGAATAAAAAAAATACAGGTAATAGTAATTTCTTTAAAAAATATTATCCTTCTGTTCCTAAACATTTCATATACTTTTCAAAAATGAACACTATTTTTACTTTCATTGGGTTTCATTGGGGTTTTTTATTGTCGTCTTTCTATATAGGAAATTTTTGTAAAATTAGATTTATAAGTCTGAATAAAATTATAGGTTTAGCATTAGGAGTGTACAGGGTACTGCAGCATTAGTGCTGCAGCATTAGTTCCTAGACAGATCATGTTAAAAATCTAGATTTCCAAAACAAAAGAAAGGATTTAAATATTAAAAAGTAATGATGATACATAGTATTTGCCATTATATTCATAATACTTTTTGTGATTTTTCTTTCTATGAATTTTCCTATTTTAAATATATATTTTTTTATCTTTATGTAGATATAAAATATATATTTAGTACATAGAATTAATTTTGGTAACTAAAAATGTTTTTGCTGTTGTAAGCACATCTTCTCTGCATAAGGAGTGGGTTTATATTAAATTCTAGGCAGTTATTCTGGTCACAGTTGCATGCCTGATTTATTAGGGAAAATCCCCTATCCTATTGTTTAATTTTTGTTATGGTCCTTTTCACCCAGTGGGAGCCTGTTTAGGTTGGGTCTTCTTGTTGTGTTGCCCCTGAGACAAAAGCTCCTATTTCCAGGCAGTGTTCGTCCTTCTAAGCAGCCATAGTGCAGTCAGAACCCTGCCTTTCACACCCCCCACTGTTATAACTCATCAATCATATCAGTTGAATATCAAGGTTAGTGTTCACTACCTAGGGCTGCTGTCTCTAGTACCAGACCTCTCTGCTTCTAGACCACATTTTCATTCTCAGAACGGTTACCTATTAACTAGAACAAGATGTTACACTATACAACAGCTCAAAGATAAACAATGTCTTTCAAACAAACAAAAAACTAAATATAATTTAAGTGTCAGTGACATGACTGCTAGACAATAGTTATCATAGCCAAAGCAAGCTAAAATCAGCTTCAACCAAAATAAGCCAAGGCAAAGTGTTGGATCCTGCCTTGCAAGGTCAAGGAAAAGGCCTTTCCTTCGTAATGTCAGGGCCAGATAAAGTGGGCTAAAGAAGCAATAGCTTGATTTGCATTCTTTGAGCAAATTCTTCCTGTAACAGCAAATAAATAAGAAACTCAGTTATTACTGCTTGCTTTACCTACCAGCCACTGGAGGAAAAGATCAGGTTCAAGAACATCTGTAGAACCTGGAGGTACACAGGTCCATGGGACCTGATGAGATACATTGTAGGATTGAACGCACCTTCTGCAAGTTTGCAAACAGCACCAATCTGTGTGTGATGCAGTCGGCATGCTGGGTGCAAATGATGCCATCCAGAGGGACCTTGACAGGCTTCAGAGGTGGATTTATGTGAATGTTATCAAATTTGACAAGCACTCTAATTGAGTTTAGGATTACCCTGACCCAGGGCACTTGCACTTGTCCTGGGCTGCAAGTGCACATTGCAGAGGATGGATTGAGAGCAGCCCTGAGGAAAAGCACTTGGGGATGATGGTTGGCCAGAAGCTCACCATGACCCAACAGTGTGCACTTGAAGGCCAGAAAACCAAATGTATCTGAGCTGCATCAAACCAGCAGGTCAAGGGAGGAGATTCTTCCTCCTCTACTCTGGTCTCATGAGACCACACCTGGAGTGATGCATACAGCTTTGCAGCCCCCAGCATAAAAAGGACATAGACCTGCTGAAAAAAGTCCAGAGGACATAAAGATGATCAGAGGACTGGAGCACCTCTCCTAGGAAGGTGGACTAAGAGAGTTAGGACTTTTTTCCTGGAAAAGAGAAGGCTCTAGGGAGACTATATCAGCCTTCTGGTACCTGCAGGAGAGTTACAAGAAGGCTGGAGAGGGACATTTTACAAAGGCAGGTAGTGATAGGACAAGAGAGAATGGCTTTTAACTGAAAGAGGGAAGGTTTAGATCAAATACAAAGAAGTTTTTTCTGTAAGGGTGCTGAGGCACTGCAACAGGTTGCACAAAGTTGAGGCTTCTCCCTAGAACTGTTCAAGGCCAGGCTCAATGGTCTTGAGCAGCCTGGTGTAGTGGAAGGTGTCTGCCCATTGCAAAGTAGCTGGAACCAAATGACTTTTAAAATCCCTTCTAACTCATACCATTCTATGATTTTATGATTCTGAGCATTTTTAATTGTTTAAACATTTAATATTAAATGTGTTTAATTGTTTAAGCCTATATATGCTAAGTACCCTTAAAAATTATTAATAACATTTAGACCTCCATTCCTAAATTTGGAATTAAAAATACATATGAACAAATAGATACATGTACTCACACGGAGAATTTTCACATAGTTCTGGAGGTAAAAAATATTAATTTGGAACTTTCAGGCCTTACATATTTCTGACTATATTCAGTGACATATATGAACACATGAATAGCCTCATTGTATGTACAGTTCCATTAACTCTGCCATTTATAGAATATGCTCAAGTGATCTTTTGACACTTCCCACAAAGTGGAGAATCAAGTGTAAATTTCTGAACTAAAACTTACTCTAAAAGTTATATAAGTTATCTGTAAATATGATGAATGATAGCAAAAGTACCACCTCTTTTATATCTATTTACGTTTTTTTAATTCCAGAAGAGTTTACTATTATGCTTATTACTATTATGCTTATTACTATTATGCTTATTACTCTCTATTTTCCATATTTCCTTAGAATACAAACAGTTCTTTGATAGAAAAATATGAAAGAGGAATAATAATTTGATGACTTAACTGGAAATACATAAGAAAAAACTTAGAGTGTTGAGTTAGCACTATGCTCAGCAGAGATTAAAAGGTAAAGGATGTTTCACAGCAAGAAATATTCTGCTGTGTATCTGAAAGGTTACAAATGTGATTAACTGTGGCAGGTCTCATGTGCTCCACTCATTAATCTCACACCTGGTAATGCATTAGGGATGGCAGGAGTAAACATGATGAAAAAGTGGCATTTCATAATGCCGTACGACATTAAGACAAGAAAATTAAACTGGGGTTTGGAACCTTTGAAAAGGGATTATTAGTATTACTATTAGTATTAGTTGTTTATACTGCTGTTGTTATTAGTATTAGTATTGTGATGATGATGACGATGATGATGATGATGATGATGATGATGATGATGATGATGATGATCGTGATGATGATCGTGATGATGATGATGATTACAAAATCCTGCAGCTAGGTTTAGATTCAAAGTCATCAATATTTATGAATATTTAGGACAAAATCCGCAAAAGTATTTCTAATGGCATCTTGCTGGTTACTGGTATCCATATGTACCCAACATATGTGCTCTGGAAAAAGATCACTTACTAGACATCGTGGCATATGTCACCTTGGCAAGGAGGGCACTGCTTACAAAACTCTTTAAATACAATCTCTCTCATTTGTGCACTAAGCATTATTTAGGTGAAATGCTATAAAATAAAGCAAAAAATAGGTAAATATACCACATCCTACATAAGATTTTACCAAGTATGCACTTATAATGCAACATAATTTTAACAGAATTCTACTTCATTTTGACCTGAGTAGGAATTTGCTGACTCTAGGTATATTTCCAGAGTCCCAATAAACACAGTGATTCTTCACTGTCTAGGAGGCAAAGGGGTTATATTGATATCAAACACCACACATACACACACAACCCGCCCCATCAGATAGCTTTTTTACGGAATACTGCTGCACCATCTGGGATGTTTGAAATAAACCATGTATTGTTGTAAAAGTGAAGAGATAATTGCACAGTAGAATTTTCTAAAAAGATGTTTTCCTTCATTGTTTTAAAAAGATTACAACTTTCACTTTTATTGTTTCAGATTTACATCACGTCTTTGCTCTATGCTTTCTTCTTTTCACCTAGGGCATGTCCTTCTCCTCCTCTTACCTCTTTAATCTCAGTTCACTACAGTTTTATCTTTAAGCAATTCCTTCTCCATACTGTGGTGTCTTGTTTTTTCTGGTCATTAGCCATCTTTCTCTCTCTGTAGTAATAAATGGACAGTACCAGTATAGCATTAATATCTTAAGCATTGCTCAAATATTTAAGAGAATAGTGTTATTAACATATCAATTTCTTCTTGGATGAAAGATTGATGGCATATTTAATGATAAGAAAGAAAGGCTCTCTTATTTCTAAAGAAATATTTCACTAGACCACTTGGTCTCCCGCAGTTTTGAGCTGTTTCACTTAAAGCCATGGTTTACCTTGGCTGCCACACCTAGACAGGATCTCACTTGCAGTGAGCTTACACCATCAGTGTTGGCATCCTGACAAATATGTGTGGTTTCACTGTATCTACAAAGACAAATAAACTACATACATAGATTTCAAGTATTATAAAACCCCTTGCAATAATTCTTCTTGTCAAAGATAATTAGAAAACAGCCTTGGTGAGAGGGGTGCTTGTCTTTTTCAGGTATATTTAAGCTATTACCAAACAGCTAGCAAAAAGCGCATCTAACTTTCCATTTGTGATTTCTTCTTTATTTATGTAGATTAGTCTTGTCTGTTGTGTAGTGAAAACAATGTAATTTCCTTAATAGTCTTAATAAATGCATCGATCATTTGTATTTTCTCAAACTTTGCTCTACTGTTATCTCCTGTACCTGAGAAATGCCTGAAGTGTCTAGGGATGGCATAACCTAAATCAGAAGACAAGATTATGATTGGCAATAGAAACAAGCCAATTTCCACACTAATAAACAGTTACTGCTATGTATGTAAAAAAAAAAAAAAGTACTCTTTTCAGTTTCTGTCATCAATATTTAAAAAAATAAATATGAAAAAGGCAAATTATAAGGCCAATCATTATTACTGGAATAAGTTATGACTTGAACACAATGATTATGTATTTACATGTTCAAGGTGATTACAGCAAAAGTTAAGCCATAACTTGGAGTTGTCAAATTCAAAAGCAATCCTTGAAAAATAATGGTGGTTATGTCTGGTTAAACTGCTTGGAAAAAAATAATTTAAAAACCCAACTGTTTTCTCTTTTAAAATATTTTATAAATTAATGTATTCAAAACTGCTAAAATAAAGAGTATGTTTCCCTAATGTTCCCTTACAGAAAAAGCTTTAGAAAATTCAGTCATAAAAAATGTTTAGCACCCCTAACACACTTATTACTCACTACAGTGGACAAATAAGAAAATTCTAAATGTTTAATAGTGGAAAAGATATAATCAAACAGTTAGTGGATGATATGTTACTTAAATTCTGCAATTACAAGGTATTAAAACAACAATTGTTTCATTCTAAAGAGAGAAATTTACATGTATCCTTTAAAATTAAAATAATTTTTTACATCTCCACTACCCTGTATTCAGATCTGAATCTAAAATAAAAAAGAGAAATTGTAGTCAGGTAGAAAAATAACATATATGCCTAAAAAATAGGTCTAAACTATTGTGGATATAGACGATTGCCAATAAAATGAATCTTCAGCTAAGTTTTCACTTTTAGGCAAATTTTTACCAGCAAAAAGTTAATCTATATTATTTTTCCATTAAGAAATACTTACATTTCTGACATTATCTGTATTGCTTTCTTTTTCTTCTATACTTAAATCCTAAGATAAAGGTAATATAATGTAATAATTAATGATTGTTCATAAATTATTTCAAGAAGTAGATTTTAATTTTTTTCCTTTCAACTGCACAAAACCTTTTCAAGCCACTCAACACGAGATAAACCCTAATGATCTTTTGTTGTTAATGTCTTATCACACAAAGCTATCAAAAAAGTATATTAATTGCTTATTTTAACTTAAATAAGTTAAATATTCTCAAAAAATGTAACAAAATCCTACAGAAGCACAGTGTTTTCTTCAGAATGACAAAAGATTTATGAAGATAAAGGTCAGTAAGTACTGTGTAGACTTCATACTCATTCACTCTCTGCCTCATTAAGAAATGTAAAACCTATCAGTTTCTGTCTTCTTGAAAGAATTAAGGATATAATCCACAATCCCAAAAAAGTACTGACTACTTCCAGCCTCTGGCTATGCAGTAGGACCATCATGAGGAAAAGAACAGCTCACCCTAGCCAGTTTCTATGTAAAGGTGCAAAAATGTAACCATAAAGCACAATCATGAGTAGAACTACATGGAAGTCCTGAGCTGCATTGTGATTGGGTAAATTCTGTATTTCCCCATCTGTATTTACCTCTCCAAAAATTTATTTTGGGTAGAAGATTTCAGTGCTCAGAAAGGCTCGAGAAATTTCTTTATTTATTCTTCCTACGGGTACAATTGAGTGATAGCAACTTTTTCCAATATTTGGTGCACATCCTTAGAACATAAGGACAATCAAGTGATGACAAAATGACTGTAAGGTTTAAACTCTATGTGTTTGCTTTCTTTTGTTGCAATTTTTTTCCTTACCATCACCTCTTCCCCCATAAAGGTCATATTATTTATCATTGCAGGGTTTTATCTCTGAAAACTACTTAACACTGGAGAAGAGAAATGGAGGATTTATTGGGTTTTAATATATGCTTGTGCATTTACTGTGCTCTCAATGTTTTAGTTATAGGAAAATAAGAATGCTAAATAACCAATATGTAATGTCCTATTAACCAGCTTTATGATATTTCTTTGCTTGTTCTGTTCCTAAAATCTAGATTATGTTTAGAGGCTTCTAATAGTAAGATCACATCTGTTTTCAGTTCAGTTTTTTTATCTTTTTTGTGTTGTAATTTTCTTTGTATTTTTGGGATTGAGTGTTTTTTTTGTTTCTTTCCCATTTAAATTTCTGTAATGTTGTTAAGCCATTGTAATATTTTTCTTCTGATCATTACAAATTACGAGTCCCCATTACACAGAAATGGAAGGGTTGCACAATCTAATTTCCTACTTGCAAAAAAAAATTCCCCTCATGAATTGTTTATTTTCTTCCTGACAATCTTGGTGACATGTGCTCTTTGTGGAAACCTATTTGTGGATTTATTAATAATTTACAAGATTTTCTTCACCGGAACGGGCATTCCTAGTGTCACTGCTACAAGTGAAAAAAGTTGCCCCCTGCTAAAAAAAAAAAAGGGTTCTTTAATGGCAGCTGTTTTATTGTTGGTGATACATCCTGTGTCTGTCCTGTAGACTTTTCCAGTGCAGTTTTTTGCTAACTGTGATGAGATAGCATTGGATCACACCTTGTGCATTTTGCATTTTTCACTTTGCACATGCCACCATCAGGATGAACAAAGCAGAGAGAATACCAAACCTTTTGAGAAGTGCCTGGTTACATTGTGCTTTGCTGTTTTCCATGGTTTTCTCGCTTCAAGATTTTTATACAATTTTGAATTATTACTCTTTTTGAAAGAGGCAAGAATAATGAAACTCCTGTCACACTGACCTTCAGATATTTTTCCTGAGACAAAAAATAAAACCTAGTTGTCTACCACTAAGTACACAAATAGTTCTAAACTTTGAGAAAAGTAGGAATTAGGATACAAACAGAATAACAAATTTCAGCATACATAGTTGAGAAAGGCAAAAGATAGATATAGTCTAAAGAGCCCAAAGTAAAAAATGTGAATTTAAATTATCAGCTGTGCTTTGATAAAGTAATTCTTGGCTCAGATAATGTAGAAATGTATCGAAGTGAAGCGCTGAATCTCACTGAAGGAAAATGTTGTATTAAGAAGCACGAGTGAAAGAGAAGGACTGCCCTGTAATTTCATGGCAGTGATGCTACAGGTCTAAAAATTACTTGATCAAAAGTGGAACTTGGATGTCCCATCAAGGTTCAGGATTTCACTGATCTAGGCTGCATAGCCAAAAGATGACAGGAACAAGTCGCCTGATAAAGGGACCTTATAATTAGAGAGAATTTCATTCACTTTCCTAAACAAGGACATGCATATATATTTGTGAACCTGTAGGATATCTGAAATACCCACAAAAGTGTGGAGAGCCAAAAGAGTTTCTGGAGATACAAGGCCTCCTGGCAAAGGCCAGTTTCAAACGTTAGTCAATACTTGTACGTAGAAAAGTGAACTAAAATTTAAGCAATGTCCCATGGGAAGTGTGAACAACACAAGACAACAGTGAGAAAATGGCAATCAAAACTGGAGCCACACAGGCACAGCATCACAGTTGTCTCATGCCTAGATTTACTATGACATGCATGAATTTTAACAGGGAGGCTATCACAAGAGGATAGAAAGTAGCAGAAATAATTAGGTGTACTGTAGTTCATGCAGTTGCCACTTTGCAGCTTTTATGACAAAACTGCACAGAAGAGTTATTAAAGTATACAGTTCCTTGGAATAGGCTACATCCCACACATCCAAAATTTTGCCTTTTTTGGAATTTGTCACTTCAGTTAGAAGCATACTAGAATTCCATAATTCAGAAAGTCTATTGGAATATCAACAAAATATATGAGAAGTGGGGAGAACCACTCTGTATGCAGTCTGAAGAATTCTCTAGAGCTTATAAATTGTTCTTTGCAGAGAATGCAGTGTGAACATGCAGATACCAGTATTCCACATTTTGATTCACAGTCTGGATACAGAAATACAGATCTGGAAAAGTTGAGAATTGATACCTTTGGTCTGATCATGTCTAATTTTCACTGATAGGACAACACTTTATTACATAATCAATGACTGATGTAGTCTCGATCTCCTGTGCAACCAGCAGGTAACAAGAGCACTTACCAGAAAATTAGAATGTTGAGGTGCTTGAACTCCCAAAACAACATGAAAACCAATCCTTGTAACACAACATTTGGAGATGAAATTAACTTAGTGTAGAGATGATGGACCTCTTTGAAATATAAATTAGCTGGAATACAGGTGTTCCTCTTCCTAATGCCCTAAAAGCACTAAACATCATTCCTAAAAAATTTGCTCACTGAATCATTTTGAAGCTGTTTCTAGTGGGGAAAGGAAGAAATCTGTGCTCTGCTGCCTTATTATAATTGCAAAGAAAATTTGCATCCAATACTAAGGAAATTATTAGTATGTCCTCTGGAAAATTAAAGCTGAAATCCTCAGCCGAAAGAATAGAATTTTCCTAGTGGTGGTAAACCTAATCCACTCTGTCTCTATGCTTCCCTTCTCTCCCCAGTTCCAGCCCTTTTTCTGCCCTTTCACCCTTAGGAAAAATGACAGCTGAACTATAAACATGTCCTCTGTCAACAGTCTAGATATGTAAAAGTTGGACATCAGACCAGTGTGCATAACAGAAACAGCCTCGAGGCATTCAAAGCTGACAGGGAAGCCCTGTGCCAATGTTCCCTTCTGTTCAACATCTCTGTGACCATCTTTAAAAACTCAGCTGCTGTTGATCTTTCGGCATCAGAACAATGATAATTTTTCCTGTCCAAAGGACCCTGATGATAATTTAATTTGGTGGATTCCACGCAATTATATATAGATAACTTTTCATCTAGATGGTCATCTTGATGTGTCTACTGCTCGTCTGCTGTACTCCCCTCTTGTTTGTCCTCCCACCAACTCCCAGATCGAAATAGGAACAAAAGTCTGGGCTGCTCCTCAGGGCATGCGCTTATTTACCCCCTGGGATTTATAACAAATACATAGAAGTACACTTTGAAAGAATAAAGAGCAAAGTTGAATTCCCAGATTCTCAGCTAGTGCGTATTCAAAGTCACACAAACAACTTTTGCATATGGAATGTGAAACACTCAACAGAGCTCCTAGCTGCATTATCATGCATGCAGAGCCTTTCATAGTCAAATCCTTCTAAGCCCCACTGCACATGCCTATCACGATATTGAATGTGCAAGCAGGGTACAAATGCTTGTAATGTTCATGTTCCCACAGTACTTAGGGAATTTTAATGAATACATGTATAATTCATTTAGAAGGAGATAACTGGCATGTGGCATACCAGGAACTGTGACCTGTTCCATTGATGTTAATGATAGCAGCCTCAGCCAACTGCAGTGATGAACCTCCTTGAACCTTACGGTAGCTCATATATTTTCCTCTTGCTATAAATGTTTTATTTTACCTGATACAGTAATGAAATTGTCAAGATAATGAACAGAGTAATCATTTCACACAAATGGCTAACTTTAATTAAAAATCACAGTGTTGACTGCTAAAATATGGGGGTAACAGGCCATTGATCAGATTACAGATCACTGATAATTGAGATGTGGCTATAGACGCAGAGACCTGTGAACTCCACCTTACCGAAGGACATAATGTGTGCTGTCAGTAAGAAGTAGTCTCAACACATCATTAGCCCATATATATGTAATTCTTTATTCAGCTGTTAAATCTGCAAGGACAAATATTACCTGTTAGACCACCTCCAAAGTTACAGTTTGAATTAATGACACAACTGCCAAGGTAAGGAACGTCAATGTCCTGAGAATGTGTTTTCCAGGAGAAAAGTGAGACTACTTGTTCTGGAAGGTGTTCCTGAGGAGCATTCAGAGGGAAACTGAAGTTTGCCTTTCTGAAGAATGCCTCAAACCTCTACTCTTCTGAATGTACTTATCAATTTCATGTCTAGCTATATTCTATTCTATAATTTTCATCATAATCACAAGGTTATAAACTCATCCCACATCATAACAAGAAAGCTGGATATTACTTTTAAAAAGTTTGGGGCTTTTCAATTAGAATAACCACTGTTTCTCATTCTCTACTTCTTTTAGAAGGAATATAGAAAAATAGAAATAATGAAATTTGGCTTGCAAAAGAAAATTGTGAAGGTGATAGTGGAAGATCTGACAGGGTCCAGAAAATTTTCAGCTGTGGATGTATGATGTCTGGTCATTGTGGACTTGACGTGAAATGCCAAGGTCTTATGAGAGTCATCCCAATACTGTCTTCTTTAAACTTTCTTCTTTTGTCTTCTACTGGCAAAAAAATCACACCCTTTCCTCTCAAGTGCCTTTGCTACTTTTTTGTTAGATAATAACAAATTTGTATGGTTTGTATGTAATATTACTTTTGAAAGGCATATAGCTTTTCACAGCAAATGTATCGGAGCTCTCTTCTTTGTACCAGTTGCCAGTTTACTGTCTGATAAAAATCATTATTTGAAATTTCCATGTAAAACTTTACATTATATTATGTTTTAGAAAAAATTATTTGAAGGATGGATGTTTGAATCAGCATAAAATGTTTATGGAACTCATCTCAAGTCATGTGGCAAACCATACCTCTCTCTACTATGATCCCATGGATACCTTGGTTTGTTGTTAATAAAGATTTAAAAATTATGAAAGGTACCCCTCTTACCTAATGGCAACCTCTTAGGGTTAGGGTTGATGGTATATACAGAAGTACTCATTTAAGTTCTAAATAAAGCATTTGTTACTCAAACCTTTGTTTCTCAGTTGTGGCATTACAGTTAAAAGCAGGATGAGTACATCCTTCTTTTTTTAGAAATTTATTGAAATAGTTCTTTGTCTTTTTTTATGTTGAAGGTTGATTCTTTATAACCAAAATTTATCATAAAGAAAATTCAATATCCATCAGCACAAGCAGAAAGTTGGAGGAAGAATTCTTATTGGACGCTTTTGTTAGCATTCAGGAACACATAATCACAGAATGATTATACGAATGTGCTTTGTTGAAGAGCTCTGGGTGTCAGGGGTACACCTACCCAAATCTGACCCAACTTGGTTTTGAGCTGAACATGTTTTATACTCTATCGTTATACAACTTACATATTAATTATTAAACTTACATTGTTCTATTGTATACATTGATTTTACCCAAGCATGGATTTCTCATGATCCCCCTCAAACCCCTAACATAGTTTCTCATGATTCTTTAAACAATAATTATATCTAATCACATCTAACAATTGTATCATTTATCATATACTGACTACACAGGTGCAGTTTCACATGATCTTAGCAAGCACAAGGCCTAACATTTCCCAGGGTCTACTTTTAACACATTTCCCAGGGCTTACCAAGCCTAACTTTCTTTCTAACTCCACAAATTTTCTATGACTTTTAAAATCTTTTACTATCACTTCCAGTCAGACCTATTTTGAAAGTAGAGGCTTTCAATCAGTTTTGAGCCATATTTTTTTCTGGAATTACAATTTAAAGACTGTATGACAATTCTACCATGAAAGTCACTAGAACTTAGCTCTTCAGAGGAGTTTGATATTTGGGAAGAAAAAGGAGGAAGTACTACAGGACCAAGTTTTAACATATTGCATTGTAGCACAAAGCAGTAATTAAAGGTTTTGCACATTCATATTACAGAACACTGCTGCAGATGTCTACTCTAGAATAATCAATGTGGACCTTGGATAGGATCATTCCAGGTACTGACAGGGTATAGTCAGACCCAAAAACAAGTATATTTATACATCATTTCTCTTGGCCTGTATTTCTGAAGGATGGTCTCTATTGTTTTCCCAAGATACAGCCCTCCTAACATTTAAATCTGCCCGTCTAACAGATTTGTTATTCCTTTCAGAATTTATACCAGGAGTTCAGGAGACAACACACTGTTTATTTCATATAATCATAGATAACAGGCAAATATGGAAACTGGACAGTACTGAACAAGTTGTTCTACTAAGACCCATCGATGCCCTTCAGAGAGAGATGGCAGTAGCACTTTTGCACTGCCCATGCTCCTACAGAGCAGAAATAAATGGTGACAACAGTAATGATGAGTAAATCTCAATGGTTGACCTCCTTTAAAGCTGCATCTCATATTCTTACAAAGTGAAAAAAGTCCTAAAAGGGTAAGGAAACATAAAAGTGACTTCATGTGCTCAATAAGCTAACAAGGTGTATAGCTACAAGAACATTCTGCTTATATGGCCATGGACAAGAATTTTTGGAATATGAATATATCCTTGACAGCTGCAATGACACAAATTCACTTAGCTACCCTGACAGTGTAACAACATTCAGTCATTATCTGTAAAGATCTATCTGAACAAATGACCTAAGGATAAAAAATTCTGTATCTATTACTTATAAAAATATTCTGGCTACTTTTTTGTTTAGTTGGGTTGTTTGTTTTTTATAAAGTAGTTTTAGTTAAGCAAATAAAGGCTTAAACATATTTCAGATAGGTAAATACATAAATATTGAATCAAGACGTGCAATTTCAGGAGGACTATCTCTGATAGAAAATCAACATTTCCTTACCTATGAGTTTAAATAAACTGGACTATGAGAGTTGAATTTCAACTAATGTCATGCTTAGTCCACATGGTATGTAAAATACAGTGGAAGCACAGCATGACACCAAAAAGCTAGGAAGGTAGTGCCTTGTGAGGTCTAATAATAGAATTTGTGCTAGTTTCAGTATGATTGAGAGTATTCAGCAATTATAAAGTGTATCTTAACATCCATTACTTTATATATGACTATCAATAATAAAAGTTATTCTATATGTAGCCATTTATATCCTCAAAAAAGCAGGTCGTGTTTGTTTTTTTAAAAAAAATACCTCTCCCTCCTTGAAATGAACTATGATATTAATACTATGCATAATAACATTATATAAATTCATTTTTTGAATTTTATGAGTACATAATAAATGTTATTAATTAAACTTTAAAAATTCAAACCCTAATAACTCATAAAAGCAAACCAATTCACTTTAAGTGGTAAAACTGAAACCTGCTTACAGAGGAAAACTGGATAGGAGCAAAGACAAAACACTAAATTATGCCTTTAAGAAGAGACTTTCAGAGATGTCTGTCACATATTGACATGCATGTGTATTCACTTTCTCCCTTGGGCAGTGTGACCAAGTAAGCTTCCTTCTTCTAAGTACATTACCATCATCAACTTTGCTAACACAAAGAAATTCTGCTGAGTCTCCCTCTAAATGAGAATGCTAGTTTGTCTCTTCTAAGAATTCTGAGATTCTTATATATATTTATATATATATAAATGTATATAGTTTGAAGGGGAGAACTTATTTTCAGAAAAAGAAGTTTATAATATTATTAATTCTAATAATAAATAATATTATTTTTTCTAATGCTTTTCATGGTACTGTTAGAAGTATGACTTGAGAGCATTTCTTTATCATAGTCCATTAAATATATATATTCCCTTTCACAAGAATGAAACAGTAAGTTAATTTTCTTTATATAGAAAATCTTCATGACAAAATATTCCCATAATTTCCCAAAATAAAAAGCAGGTAACTTCTCCCCTTTAGCTTCTTTACTCTCACAGGAAATTCTCAGGTTGCAAAAATATCCATTATATTATTTCTTTTAATGTGATTTTTCCTTTAGTATAGTGCAGGTAGTATAGTATGATAGGTACTTTTGAATATGGGGAACATCAACTATGACAGCATTTATTAAATGTTCAAGAACAACTTGTGTCTAAAACTGACCTGTCAGCTGTCATATGATGCAAAGAAAAGAAAGGAAACCTAGAGTACATGTTAATATTAGCCATCTATATTTTACAAAGCCACTAATTAAATAGGTGGAATTATTTATGCTCCGGTCTTGTTCTTGATAACACAGATGTTTTTCCATGCTCTTTTAAACTCTTCATGTCACATTTTTAAGTAACACTAGCCTGCCAATAAAGATTATATGATTTTCAGTTCACATGGATCTTAATTTACCAAACAATCAAACTGTATAATCTTCATTGACTTCTGCTCTGTTTCCATCTCACTGTAAGCCAAAGTCAGTTGTTCAACACTGTTAGTTTCCAAGCACTATAAAGTCTAGCAGGCTGTCAAAATCATGCTGTCATTGTATTGGGAAAAAGACTGCAAGTAGGCATGGGAAGGGGGTAATTTTAAATGATTCCTGTCAACTGCTTTTAACAAAAGAAAACCATATATTTTCATATCTACCCCACTCAGGCTTCCATGGTTTTCCCATGTTAGTGGAGCCACCGTATCCATTTCTAGTGGATTTTCATGCACTTGGAGTTGACAGGAACATGAAACTGACTCTTCTGGTTTAGAAGTTATGTACTCATAATGAAAAAGACTCAATTACCAAGGTTGTGATTCTAAATTCTGCAGCCCCTCTGAATAGCGAGTGAACTGCATTGTGGTCTGTGGTTTCAGCTAGAACACTGAATTGGAATATCATTCCTAAACCAAGACACTGTTCCACTGTGGGCAATCATGGGATCAAGGGACACAGCCTGATTCATCATGGTCTTCACCATGGGCTGCAGCGACCACATTCTGCTCCAGAGCCTGGTCCACCTCCTCCCTGGGCTTCTTCACTGAGCTGGGTGTCTGCAGGGCTGGTTCTCTCATTTTCTCACTCTTTTCTTGTCTGGATGCAATTACTTCTGCATAATAATTTTCTCTTTCCTTCTTAATTATGTTATCCCAGAGGCACTACCACCATTCCTGACGGGCTTGACCCTGGCCAGCACCAAGTTCATCTTGGAGCCAGGTGGCATTGGACAAAAGGAAACTTCTGGCAGCATCTCAGAGAAGCCACCCTTATAGATCCCTTGTACCACAACCTTGACACACAAACCAAATGCAATTTTAAATATTTTTTAATCAAGCACTACTTAATTATACTTATGATTAAAAAGAGTAATAATTTTTCCTAAATAAGTTTAGAGTTCACCATCCATGCATGGCACATGATGGAAAGACTATACCCAAATTTTAAAACAAACAAAAATAAAAAGCCAAAGAAACCAAACAAAAACAAACAAACAAACAAAACTACCCAAAGACAAGACCATAGTTCTTTCTGTCTTATATCACACCCAGAAGGTGTCAACTGATGACTTACATTTGTGTTTCTGTCAGATCCATCACTGAAGGACATCAGTGCTACTCATTCAGCCCTGGACCTTCTGATAAGACAGACTGATTCCTTCAGGCACTGGAAATATTTCTCTCATTTAATAGTTTTGAAATTATTTATCACAAGATATAAAGCTACTAAAAATTAATAACATTGGTATTTTTTTCATTAGGGGGGAATATTTAGATCTGGTACAAGTGCATCTGCTTTGGGTCAGATACATAACCAGAGAAAGAAATTAAAAGATTAATATTTTCTCCAGCTAATGATCTGATCTACCACATACAAAGCTATTCTTTGTCAACAGTCTAGATTAATTTCATTATAGCTGTTGTATTGTAGAAAGGCTAAAAGATTGGAAAAGGAGATGTGTCCCCTTTGTGTAACAGTGTAATTAACATTGGTAAGCTTCATGCATTTCTAGATTCTCTTTT
Source organism: Poecile atricapillus (assembly GCF_030490865.1). Classification (NCBI taxonomy): domain Eukaryota; kingdom Metazoa; phylum Chordata; class Aves; order Passeriformes; family Paridae; genus Poecile; species Poecile atricapillus. The sequence goes on along the minus strand of NC_081289.1, from coordinate 58,147,717 downwards.
TTCTATAATAAGAATATTTTACAAACAATGTTTTTGAAGATTTGTGCTTTGTGATGTGTTTATTTCAGATTCTTTGTTGGTTTGATTGAAAACAAGCTATTTGAAAATTGGGGGTTCCATCTGAAATCAAAATATTATGCACAAGGTTTTTTTCTTATTAGTACAAGTAGCATGGCATGAGAACCAATTTGAAATGCCTTAGAGGGTATTTTCAGTTATAATGTCAGTGTACTGCTGACAAAATACCTCAAAATCTATCCATCCATTAATCAATCAATTGACACTTGTTTTTCTGCAAAAAACTTCCAATTTTATGCTAATTTTGACAAAAATTGAGTGTTCCCATAAAAAAAAAAACATTAAAAAGAAAATTTTAAAATAAATTTTCATTTTAATAATTTTAATCTGCATTTTCTGTCAGAAAAAAAAATTAAAAAAAGGAAGAATAGAGCATAAAGGTGGCAAAAAGGATTTTAGGGGTTTTTACTGGCAGCCCTAGTAATTGTGTTCTTAAGGATGTTTGTCCAAGCATTTCAACCCAACATGTGATAAAGATAAGGAACATTCACTGGAAAAGTTGATTCAACACAGCCTTGAGAACAAGCAGAAAGGAATATTTCAAAGCAGCTCAAATTTGTCCCAAACAACAGGACTTGAATTTGTTTACAGTAACTAAAAATGACCAACTACTCATTGATCCTGGATATTTCTAATGAATGAAAGAAAAACTCTTTTGTAAAAGTGCAATACCAATACAGATTAGTAAAGCCTCACCCCTAAGACTTATTAAATTTTGTAAATTATTAATATAAAGCTATTGCACTACTGTGGAAGAAAAAAATATTTCAGATGTGGCAGTAGAGTAAGAGTTTCTAACTACAGAATAAAAATGTTACCAGCAGTGACTTAAGACAGGTCTATCCCTGTGAATATGATCTCAGAAGATTCTTGTCATTATCACCCCTCTACTAAAGTGCCTTTTTCAGGGACTCTGTGATTGCAGTTGCCATTCCCAGATACAGAGCAGCCAGCTGAATAGAGTTTGGAGATAATCATTGGGTTAGGAAAATGTCATATGCATCTTTAAAGTTCAGCCATAATTCTAATTTCATAACAACACAGCAGCAAAGAACACTGTACTTGAATGGGCTGTTACAGACATTCTAGAAAGAAAAATTGCTAATTCTTATAAAATCCAGTTGTTTGAAGGATATATTAGAAATGGACAAATGGTTTAAAAAAGATATTTAATGTATTAGAAGTCTCCAGATTTTGTAATTATTTCTCTGGAATAAAGAGAGTAAAACAGGCCAAAGAAGCAGTAAATAAATTTAGGTGTAGAAGCTGCTGTGGCCAGAAAAAAAAAAATTCCTCACTAAAGGATTACATATCACAACACAATTTCAAAAGATTACTATGGTGTCTATGAGAAGAAAAGATAAATTGCATTAAGATAACATTTTCAAGAGTGCCTCAGGGAATATTCAGAATGGCTTACTTATCTTGGAGACTAATTTCCCTGAACTCCATGTGTAGACAGTCTGTGAGAGTGATCTCTCCAGAAGGAAATTCAGACTGGCTAAGTAGGCTCTTCCTCTGAAACACATCTAGTTGGGAGTCCAGAGCAATGCAGAAACAGTCATAAGCACAAAGATTTTTTTTCAGCCAAACGTGCTCTTCCACAAAAAAAAAACAAAACAAAAAACAAACAAACAAACAAAAAAATTTTGTATTTAATGATAAGAAAACTTTTTTTTCTGAACTTATCTCATTTCAAATCTATTTTTGCTTTGATTAAAAAAAGAAATAATTAATTTATTTTAGCATGTCCAGAGGGTTCTTTCTTTTGGGAGAGTCAAAGAAATAGCAAAGTATTAACATAACTTTTAATTCTTAAATTGGTACAACATTTTAGAGAGACAAACATGCTAACACTTTCATATTTTTGTTACTGGCTAAGTACCACAGTGTAGATAAAAGCGGGAGGGAATTTTTGCAAAACCAAAAGTTTATTAAATATCAGCTGAGGTGTATGAAAAAAGAAACTTTCTTTATGATTAAACTTTGTTCCTTCTTTGATATTTTCCAGTACACTATCAACCATGATGTAATTTGAATCATGAGGAACTTTTATTACCACTTTTAATGGTGAAGAAGTTAACATGTCAACATATTTTAAGTTTAAAATTTGTATTATATGTTGGTACAAAGTGACAGTGAGGAGAAAGTTTTATCTGGATAAATAAAAAAAATGACAGTAATACCTTCCTCCCTAAAACAGTGAAGTAGTTTAAGTGGATTTGAGAGATACAGAGTACTTCAATATTAATGGGACCCCAGCTGGTCAGAAAGTTCTCAAAAATTTACTCTGTCCATCCTTGTTATAGTGTTTATGCTCTGATTTTGATAGATGTGTATGTACTATATGGATATATTCATCAAGCACATACCATCATAAAATGGATATTCCAAATACATAACATTAAAATAGATAAAAAATAAATAGTGTTAAAATTCTCAGAACTGCTGTTGGTGAATCGGTTTCCTTCTTTTGTCCAAAAATATTTATTTATTTTATATACTACTGATATCCATGATGATCAATAAATACCAGAATCAAAATTATTATATACATCAAAATTGTACCACAATATAATTGGAATATTCCATAATTTGCTGCAGATATTATTAACTCAGGAGACCCAGGGGTCTATAGGATGTATTAAAAAGCTGAATCAGACACAAGACTGTGCTGAAGCACTTCTATGACAGCACTCTGATGTGGTTTCCATTGAACACCTAAGGGTTAACCATATCAGTCTTGTTCTCATAAAAGTCATTATCCACAGAAAGCAGAACTGTGAACACAGTGTCAATTTAGAAGTCATTTTCACACAATGTCATTTGCTTAGAAGTCATTTGTTTCCAGTGGAATCACTCATTATATGAAGGTAAAGGCAGAGCTATCAGTATCTCCTTATTAGGTCAAATACTCTGCGGAAAGAAGAATTTAAAGTCTAAGATTAAGTACCCCACAAGATTAGATTAAGATTAAGATTAAGAAATTCCCCACATTTTTATGTGGTTGCCTTCTGTAAATAGGGTCAAAACTGTTCTGCTATGTACTTAAGTATATGAAAGATTATATGGAAAAAAATGTGGAGGAATTTCTGTCGCTATTGTTTGGCCTGTATATTTATATTCCAACAATGTAACACCTTAGAAAAAACCTGTATTCCCAGAGTTAAAGAAACTTTTATTTACTTTATTTCTATAATTTTGTGTGGTGCTTCTAAATTTACCTTGACAGTATAACCTCTATAACTAAATTCATAATTATTCAAAGTAAAACAGCAAAAATATTATGAAGGTTGTTTTCAAAAGGCGTTACGACATTTCCAAGGTTCCAAGATGACAACATCTGTGTTACAGGAATCACACAGTAAAATCCTAAGTACTGATCACAGTTTAGAGACAACTGTGTTACAGAATATGAAGATTAAAAAATGTCAAACTCCCAGAAACAGAAAGAGTAAAAGATGCAGAAGGGAATATTCATGTGTTCATATATCATATTTCTGCAACAGGAAAAAGGAAGTAAAGGTTACCAAAAATTTTACTTAGTCTCATTAAGTATGAGAAATACAAAAAGAAAGGAAGTCTATTTGAACTATGCAAATGGAGCGAGTGAAGGAAGAGAATTTAAAACATTGGTCCAGCATTTAATCTATTTTAAAAGAAAACAATCAACAGTCACAAACCAGAAACTATTTTGTATCTAACAAGGAGTTGAGTAGAGAAAATTGCAAAATTATTGACTGGTCTGATAAATAAAATAATATTAATTAACTTTATTCTAAAAATGTTAAAAATCTGTGACATCTGTCCTGATTTTAATCTCAGCTGAAATAAAATAAACTTAAGCCAAATAAATTTATTTGGGAAATAATACAGCTAGATAAAGTAATATTTGTCTTGCTCTATTTTTTTTAATTCATTTTTTTAAATATTCTAGAAAAATAGTTATATGTCAATACTGTAAAAAATTATTCCTGTGAAGGAGGTAATATTAAAATTTTGTCCACAGCATTGTGGTTATCCACTAAGAATATGGGATAGCTTAATTAATTCCTTTCTTTGTGTAGGTTTTAATTTATCCCTTCAAGTATAATGATCTCTGAAGGCATAAAGATTAAGAGGTCCAAGCAAAACATCCAGGAAAATTGAAATTATATCAGCAGGCCATGCAAGGGTTTACATTCTTTGTTGTAATCCCTTAGTCCGCTTGGTTTCAGAAATAAACCAATAACTGGAAGAAAAAGTGTAGCAATGACCTTCTGTCCCCTTGTTTAATGATTTTTGGGTCCTATTAGAACCATTTCATATTGTTTAAGATTGAGCCAATGATCATGAAAATGTTAATGCATAAAAATAAATGCAACAAGATTTCCAATGAGAATTGGATAATGATAATGATAATTCCGGAGATATGCAAAACCGCTTGTGACTTTCCCATCTATTAACAACTACATTTAATTTCCTTTCATTTTACAAAGATTCAGCAGCCCTGTTTTCCTTCCAAGTCAAAAGGAACATTTTGAATCAAACATTAACTCCAGATTTTCATTTTGGAGAGGTATCTTCACCCAGACAAACACAAATTGTAGCTGACATAATTTTTTGAAACTCATCATGAATTTCAAAGACTAAGTTATTTGTACAGTTTTCTATTAAGGTCGGTTGATTTCCATTCATTTTATGTTAATAAAGTTTGAATTACTTATTCTAAGCCACTCCCAATTTATGATCCTCAGAGGAAGTGGTAAAAAGCCCATTGCTCATCATTTTAAACATGTACAGTGGTCTCTGTGTGGCTTTAAAATGCTGGCTGTTTTATAGTGCTATCCATTGCATATTCCTGCATCATTAGTAGGAAAGGTCAAGCAATATTTACTTATATTAGACAGGAACCTCATGAAACTATCACCGTGAAACTATTCCTGAGACTACTAAACTGATACTTGTGCAATACTGGTCAATTCACTGTTCAATGGAAGCACAAACACCACTGCAGAGCTCCAGCTCAACTCCTGTCCTCACATGCAGATGCTTTATAAAGAAAAGCTAGTTTCATCAAACAAGAAAAGTCTTCTTCATGGAGACAATATTATAAATTCAAGAAAGAATTCATGTGTTCCAGAGACATGAAATGCAGCAGCTTTGTCCTTAATATTAATGGCTTATATATAATTAGCTCTTTGCTTTCTATGCAGAGATACTATAATTTTCAGGTCTTTGTTTTATTTGATAATCATGAGCCCAGAGTACAAATTCAATTGTCATGAGATATTTAATCTCTCAGAGGTGAAATATCTTTATGCAAACAATTTCCTTGTAGATAAAAAGATGTTATAATAATATATTTTTATGATAATATCATTATAATAGCATTAAAATAAATTTTAAAAAACAATAGAGGCAGAGATTCAAGTAATTCCCTTCTGTTGCATACCAAAAATTCAAAAAGAAAATGTCTGGATGTTACTTTGGTTAACCTGCTTTAGATGATCCTCCTTGAGCAGGGAGGTTGGACCAGATGACCTCCAGACATCCTTTCCAACCTCAACCATTCTATGAAAGCATCATCCAGAAAAGATAATTCCCATCAGAAAATGCAAAAAGAAAGAATCTTTTTCTTAACAATATTTTTAAGTGGATAGAATATTGATTAAAAATACAGCAGCTGACTATCTCTAAAAATACACCTGCAATTGAAGGAAAAAATACCTGGCCATATAACATCTTTTAATGTCTGTGTCTTGCCATTCAGTAGAATCACCCATATTTTTCCTGGGAGTACCCAGAAAATCAACTGATGGAAGCCAATGTCCTTAAAGTTTCTTCAGTTCCTCAATGATATTAATATCTGAATGTAGAATGAAAAGAATAGACAGCAAAAATACATGTCAGCAGTTTGAATGGCTTTATATGTGCCTACTTTCAGAAAAGCTTAAACTTCCCTGACTGTTCTACATGGGGACACCCCTTGACTACATCCTTGATGAGGCTGACTCACTGTTTACTCACTTGGGGAGCCTCCTAGGAAATGTCAAACTGCTTCACCATGAGCTTTGTCCACTGCAGCTCCAAAAACTAGTCAGCACATAACGTTTTCTTAGAACACACTGCAGAAGCTCATGTCTGAGACCCAGGAGAAGAATATTTGGCTATCCTTAAGGTATACCTTTAATGAATCCAGCTTAATGATCCTCTCCTAAGTCAGGAAAAAGCCATTTTTATTGTATTACAAAATTGAGATATAAAATAATAATAACAGAAGAGGCAAAGTAGCTCTCACTGAAACACACTAGATACCTTGTTTGTCCTACTGATAATAAATGCTTACAGTCAAAAAGTATTTCCAGATCCCAGAAAGACAAAGGTGTAAATATTTATAGCAAGACACAATTACCCTGATAAAATGCCTTGCTTTACATCAAAAATACTGAAAGTACACCTAATGACAAGAAAGACAAAACAAGCAGATTTCCCTTTGCTCCAACAGCCATTATCAATACATGTTTTCAGGCTCATTGCCATTAATACAGCATAGGCAGGTAAAAAGTTCTGCCAAAGCAAAAGAAATAGATGATCAAATGTTGAATAATTTGTCAATGTGTAAGTTACTGATGCCCTGCAGCTCTGGTAAATAATATAAATTTAAGAAAAAAAAAAAATCTTTTCATGATGGAGGTCATAAATAAAAATATTCCTTCTTCAAAACGTCAGTCTTCTTTTGAATTTTTGCAGTCCCCGGGAGCATAATTAAGAAACATTCTCTGCATTATTCAAAAAGCCTTTTTTAAGCTACAGGAAAATCTGACTTAATATTTTAAATATACAGCTTCAGTTAAGTTGCATGATGATAGCATGGAGCCAGGCAAAATAAATGGGTTGTGTCTTTTCTCTTCCTTGTTATGACTGTAAAACTTGCATGTCTGGAAAGAAAAAAGTACTTGCTCTGATTTTAGCAGCTGAGAGTAGGCACTGCCAACAAGGTAGAAAGCTGAATGGCAGAACGCAGCACGTCACATTTCGTATTTAAACCTTTAGATTTCAAGAATTCTGACGAAAAGTGAGACATTCTCTTTTTTTTTTTTTCTTACTGTAAACCATAAAACTGAGGTTTAAAAAAATTTTAAAAGGTGAAACTAAATTAAACAAAATTACAGCTGAGATTCATTATAAACTCCAATAATTATTTTCAGTTTTGGATCCCTCTTCCCTCCTTCATTGTTCTCAGAGACACACCTCCATTCATTTTTAAAATGGAAGTTAAAAATAAATTGCCCAGATTAAAGGCATAGCAGAAATACATTTATATATATATATAATATATATTTGTATATATAATATATATATTTGTATATATATAATATATAGTATATAAAAAGTCTTAAGCCTATCATTATGATTAATAAATTTAAAACACAAATCAGGGATTTAAAAAATCCCAAGAAGTCCTAAACTATGAACTAATGCAGTGACACTCTACAAAAGGACAGGGAATAAAATGGTGAAGATCACAATTTTGCTTGCAGAGCTGGTTCCATATATCTCAAAAGCCTAAAAGGATTTCAGAGGATTATCTTTGCCTAGATTGCTGTCACTCCTATTAATCAGTCTTTATTGATTGCTTAGTCTTTTTGTCTCCTCAAGTTCAACAAAAAGTCTATAATATACTGCCCTTGAACACATAGATAAATCTATTTGAATCATATGGAGACTGGAAGTATATGAATATATGATTTTTTATGACTCACATAACTATGAGCTCTGGAGGAGTTTACAAGTATTTTTAGCATATTATCTCGATATATGCATCAAATATCAGCCATCCATTATGTATCAACAAGTGGAAGAATTTGTAAGTGTTCTACTCCAGATATATGTAACAGGAATCCATGTTTAAATTATTAAAATGAAAGTCAAAAACTAAAACAAGACATGTGGTAGCTGTTCAGAAAATAAATTACTTTTCATAACTGCTTTGTGTACTGATGCAGTTTCTCTTGACATTTGAATCTTACCAGCAGAACTCACTTAAGATAAGGAAAAAAAAAAATAATATGCAAAAAGTTAGAATTGGACTTCATGTTGTAGTTGTTCAGTTTTCTGTATAAACATTGCTTTATATTTTATTTGCTCAATATGCACAAAAATGTTTGCAGAAATTTATTTTGTGCAGAACCAAGTGTGTTTGGGGGACTTCTATGAATGCATATAAATAGTGGTACTTTTGATAGCTTGGTTGATTATAAAATATTGTGGAACTACAATAACCTGTTACAAAGTTCAGATATAATTTACAATTAAATACTTGGATTTGTAAATTATCTGTCTTTTTAATAAAATAATTTTTGGAATAATTTTGATTAGGAAGAAAATTCATATGTTTTTACCTGCTTGTAAGAAACTCCACATCTTCATCAGTTCCTCAAAAGTATTTTGAGTTTCCTTGTTGACCACCTAATCTTAAAGGTTGACAAAAAAATTGGTCACACGGTGTTACATTATGACCCTAAAGAGATCATCCAAAGTATGCCATGTTAATGAGAATTTTCCATTCTTAACAGAGAAGAGTAAGTATCTTCGTAAATTATTCCTCTGATTTCATCTTTTCCTATTTTAGAAAATGATGATTCACCCTCAGGAGGTGCTTACTTCTCTACAGGAATCTCCAGGTTGATCTCTAAACTTATGTTTAAATGGAGGAAAGAGAAATTCTGGTCATGACATGCCTTATTTTGTTCAAGGAACTTCTGTGTTTTTTCTTCTCTTTCAATCTCCTAGAAACACAGAAACACTTTGCAGCAGCTCTCAGTCATAAGGATGGGATGCAGTCAGCTGAAACTGCTATCTTGTTCCTTCATAATTGGGCTTCTGTAAATTTATTCAGCAAAGCTCTCACAAAATTAGAAAGGTTTTGTAAAAGAAAGGATGAGTCTTGATGAATAAACTCAATTAGAAAAAACACACGACTGAAGTTATCTTCCAAAAATTAAAGCTCCATTTGATGGATAAGAAGCTTCAGAAAATCAGGCTGATAAGGGCAGCTGAGGGTGATTAAAAATTCCAGACTGGACATCTTAAATTTATGGTAGATTACCAATGATAGAACTTAAATAAAACTCTCAAAGTTATGAAGCCAATGACAAAGTTTAAGTGCAGAAGGTTATGATGAAACAAGTTACGATCCATATGCTCCTAGTGGTAGATGGCATTTTAATGTTATTGCTTAATGATACGTTTAATTTCATTTTATGTTGTTTCTCATAAAAGGGAGGAAATGGCAGTAGAAAAAATGGCTGGTTTCAACTTTTATATACTTCATGTACGCACGTCCTGAAAGCAAAACACTACTATACCAAAAGAAATTGTCTTCAAAAGTAATAAAATATATGCTCCACAGGAGTCTTACTGAGCTTTAACAATTCTTTAAGGGAACCCAGTGGCTCATAACATTTTTAAAATAACATGTTTGCATAAAAATTACAGCCTAAAATAAGGGCACGGATGACTAAGAACTTCCCTGTATACGTTCTTATTAAAAGGTAAGTTTAGGTATTTCAAGATTGATAGTACATATTTTCATAATGGGAACGAGAACTTGCAGATATAATACCTACTTATGTTACTTACAGTTAAAAAAACTATCATGACCAGATCACTGAAGCATATTTTAGCACATAAGTGATGTATATTCCTTTAAAGAATTTGTTCTCTACTTATCACACATGCTCAAACAGAAAATATGGTTTGTAAGTCAGCCATCAGAAATGTTTTCTTCACTTTCTAGGACCTTGTACCAATTCTTTAAATGAAGGAGGAGAGGGATACAGAGAACATTAAAATGCAACATCTAATTAATCAAAGAACTGATTCTAGAAGTTTCAGGAAATAACATTTTTTGTCAAGCTGGAGCAAAAACATTGGTAAGCTGTAAACTGTCAAAATGTGAGGGAAGGTAAATGTAAATACAAAACATGGATATACTCAACAAAAACAGGAAAATTTTTTTGTATGTGGATGAAAGAATGAAAAGAAGTATGGAAATTCCCTCTCCCCTGCTGGTTATCACAAATCAAATTACCAAGTGAAGGATTTGATAGTGTATTTCTGCTACTACTTCTATAACCAGGTTCGTTCCACTACATAGCTCTTTTCGTAAAGGGCAAAACTGGAATAATTCAGCAATTACTTTCCTGTCAAACTGCCCTCTGGTAGTGAGGTGGTTTTGGGAAGAAAATGTCACTCATGCTGTTGATGTGGAAAGCCTAGGAAAGTCACAGACTGAAGGCACTGAAGACAAATCATGGAAAGTATAAGAAAGAAAAAAATATTTCCTTATTCATTTTGTAATATTTTATTTTATGTAATATTTTATTTAAATTAAAATATTTAAATTTATAATGGCATGAAATTTTAAGAATTCATCATTGTATATCCTATCTTTTGTTTACATTTTATCTTTTCATTACTTTGATGTACAGCACAGAAGACTATGACAACTGAAACTTCACAACTATGAGAATATATTATAAATAAATAGTCCAATATAAGCAAAAATCTGTACTCTGAATGTTGACACAATCTTCTAATATTGCAGCTAGAAAGATACTTAAGAAACTGCAGATATGATGGTTCTTTTCAGCCTTTCCCAGCGATATACTTTTTATTTTGGTTTTATCTGCCTCGGCCCACCTGACTCCTTTTGTGTGATCCCATTTGCTGAAATAAATATCACACATTTTTATAGAAACTGTTTACTGGCAAAGGAAATAACTTTTATTTCAAGGGAGAGAACTTATTCATTGTGAAGAAAAACAAAACTGTTTTTCTCTGCAATACAGGGTATGGAGATTGGAATGAATATGTATGCAAGTGCCTTTCTATAGGAAACATTGTAAAGATAATTGAAGTAATATCCCTAACTAAATGGATCATAATGAATATGCTCTGAAAATAAAAAATAAAGTTCTCATTTTACAGGTGCTTTTAATTTCAAGTTACAGATGACATACAGAGTCAGTCAAGGACAGATGCCCACAGAACCAAAAATCATTGTGCCTGCCCTGCCAGGCTAGTGTTAAATTTCACAGGATGACTCAGTGAACTTGAAATGTCATGCCAGATTCTAGTAAGAAAACTATGCAAGGCTTTACAATTTATCACTGGCATCTTAAATTAATTCTGGGACTAATTAGAAAGCTTGCAGACAACCTAGAATCCAAGTGCTATCTGTTCCTATTGACTTTTTGAAATAGAAAATGAGGGCTCAGAACTAAGAACGTGTCATACCACAGTCTTTAGTTCTTGTCATTGTCAACTAAAAGCAGAAGACAGTAATGTGGGAGAGAACTCACATTTTATAATTTTCACTATTGTAGAATATGAAGGCAGACTTTGTTTGGGGTTTACTTTTTAGAATTAATCTTCTTAAAATAAAATAGAAACGGGGAATAAGGCGGGTGTAAATAATTAAGAGATTTTTTTCAAACATTTTGACAAAATTTGAGTGAAATGAAATGAAATAGAAACAATCACAATCTAATCTGGGTTATAACGAAACCATCTCTATGCTCAAATCAATTTTGCAATCATTAATAACTAATTAGCTGAATTAAACATATTGGCTTTTTTTGTATTTGACTGCATGCTGTGATCCTTACATTTTGTGATTGTGAGGGGTTATTACTTCCTAATAATGAGGTATAAGTTTTAAATCCTGAAAAGCAACCTAACCTGCCAGTTCTCTTTGTCAGAAGTTATGAGCTTTCCTCATATTGGTGGAGAATATAGTAGAGAAGTCTTTCAGTAAAAAAGTCCAAAAGCCAATGTTAACATCACCTGTACGCATTTACTTACCTGACAGATATTAGTGGGATTTTTGAATGTAGATAAGCTTTTCAAATAGTGATGTTTAAATCCTACACCTTCTGGCTTGTTTTTGCTGCTGGTCAGTGATCTGCTTTTCAGAAATGCCATGCATCCAGGAGTTTCATCAGCAGATGATGGAAACTCATGATCACAACTCCACGTATACAAAGATAGAAATCTAACTTTAAATTCATAATTTATAAAAATCTAAACTTTTCATAATTAAATAAGATTCTGATGTTTTTTGATGTAGAAATTGTTGATGTTTTTGACAGCCACAATCCCTTGTGGGCACTGATCACTACAACCAGAGCAGGGTTATGTCTAAGTAAAATCTTGCAGCTGTGCTGAACTAAGCTGAGATTGAAAAGCAAGAGAACTGAAACAGGACTATTTGGAGGAATACACCAAAGTGCTTACAACTGACATCAAATGGAGCCATTAACATTCTGGATTATGCACTTTCAATTGATTTTTTTCATCCTAAGAGGTTCTTTTCAGTGTTTTTGTGAGAACAATGCTATGATATGTTCAGGTATTCATTTTCAGGCTTTCAAGTTATTAAACTACAAATAGTCCATCCTCTTTATCTAAAAAAAATTACAAGAAACACAACCAGTAAATGCATCACCTGTACCTGTGTCTAAGTAACCATGGGGAAAAAAAAAAATCTTTGTGTGTCTCTGTCAAATCACTTTAAAATTTCAAGCTGAAATTGTTGTTCCATTCACAAGGAAACAAGAAGGACAATTACTGGAAAAAACCGCAGGCACTGATATTATTGCTCATGGAATGTACTGTTCAAAAGAATTTATTTTTTTTTTCTTTTCTCTTTTATTCCTCTTGGCTGGACTACAATTCTGATATATACTAAAATAGCCATCAAGGTGGCTTAAGGAAAGTGGAAAAAAAAGTTTTAAAACTTTATTAGGTCATTGTGTTCATTCCTTAGGTTTCATTCTTAAAAGTGTAGCGTGCAGTCATTCTCCTCCCACACTTTTCATTTACAGGGAAGATTGACTTTTCTCTAGTAATAATACTAGGATAACCACAAAGAATTTAATAAAACATTTCATCATTTTATGTAATTCTAACAACTTTGAAAGTGTGTTTCATTATCACAGATAATGACTGGCATTTTTTTGTCTGTTTGTTTGTTTGTTTGTTTGTTTGTTTCTGGGGGGGGGTTTGAGCTTTTTTGTAAGATGACACTTTGGTTAAAAACACCTCCTCAGACTAGTATTTCAGACACCTTGCTTGATTGGCAAAGAAATTAAGGAGAAGAGGAGATGCAGCTATTTAATACCTAAAAACATCCAGTTAGATCCAAGGCCCAGCTGCAAAATCAGATCTTGCTCCCACTAAACATAGTTTGATGGAGAGACTACTATCACACATATTACTTTTCTCTTTGAAACCAGGTAGATGTGAAAAATAACCCTAAATTTAATGAGAGTAGGATCTTGTTCAGTATCAGAGGTTCCTTCTATAGCATGCTTTTGGCAAGAGTAAAGAATGTGTCACACCATCCTGTGTCTGGGTCCGCTAATGCTCTGTTTTCAGAGTACTGAAAATGTAGATACTGGTTGATGTTGTTATATTACAGGCACCCTAGCTCCAAGCCATATTCAAAGACATGGATTCGATAACATCTTTTATTTCAGAAGCTACAGACTGCTGCTGTGTTTTCCCACACACTTGAAGTCCTCAGCAAGAACCCACAGGACAGACAAATAGATCCAGACAGAGCAGATATTTATCTCTGGTATACAATGGTGAGTTAGATGTCAAGGCCCAGTCATTTATGAGCTCCAGAAACAGTAGTTCAAGGGCAAGCAAGTGATCCTAAGAAATGTGAGTGTGAAAAGTATACCTGGTAAATCCCTGCAAAAAACTGAGCATGGAACTGAGTCCTGCAGCCTGGTTCTCATAACCTGGTACTAATAAAATAATCAGTGGTTGGATGTACTGACATGTAGAACCAAAGTAGAGACCTCTGGTGTCAATACCTTTTTTCTGTCAAATAGTGTCACAGCTAATGGTGACTTCAGTGTTGTGGGAAAGGATTTGCAAGTCTACATTTCACATGGTTCTAGTAAAATGAGGTATTGGTAAAAAGTAGATATTTGGAGCTTTGCCTGTAGGGATGGCTTTGACACTTAGCTGAATGTCTTTTAAGAATTACTGTTCTGTTTGGAGTGTGTTTTTCCAGCAAATGTCCTCATTATCCCATTAGCACATTTTGATTTGTTTTGTGGACAGCCTTGGAGTGTGAAGAACTTAAGGAGTGCATCCAGAACACAAACAGGAGTTAAGGCCATTGGCCTGAAGTAAGATCACAAGCATACATGAACACATAAATATAATGTGTTTATGAGTTGCTCAGTAGTGACCAGTTTGCTCTGTGGATCTGCTGGTGTTGCACAGCACTGCTTGCAAATGTAGACATCTGTTGTGTCCTGGCAAGCAAGGACCCGAAACAAAGGAGGGCGCCTTCCAGTTTTGAAATTCCATACAACCTCAGCAGATGACAGAAACTTTCTACTTCTTCATTCATTAAACAACTTGAAAGAATATGTTATAGGAAACACAGAAAACTGAAGCGTCACCTAACTTTAACACTGCAATTTTATTTTTGTCATTTTGTCTCTATGTTGTTTTTTTGTGAAATTATAGAAAACTTTTATGTGAAAACTCTATAGTTATGCTCTTGTTCATCCTTCAGTATCATTTCTGTAAAACACTCTTTTGTTAAGGAGACAGAAGCGAGAGAGTGGAACAAATTAATTGAAATGGTTGAGACATAAGAGAGGTTTCCCCTCCCTTCATGTTTAATAACTAGACCTAACATTTTGTTGGTCCTCTTGCTTGTTATTGTGAACTAAAAAGGTAAATCAGTGTACTCCTCCCAGAGAAATGGGAGAAATTCCTGCTGTTAGAGAATGGATACTCATAAAGCACCCGCTGACTGACTGCTGATCGTGTGCTGTTGTAGAACTACGCAGAGATGCAATCACATGCAAAAGTTCACACAATAAGTTGTTTGGTTTTTTTACATGCAAGTAAACATGCTATGTATGTAACTTTAGCTAACAGATACTTATTCTATTAATTACTATTTGGTACTAGTTGCTTTCTGCTTAAAACATTAATGTGATAGATTTTTAGGAAAACCTGTAATATCAGCATTAGTATTGATTACAATCATTAATACCTTCTCTGTTGCCATTGTATCAAGAAGAGAATACATTAAGTAAACTGAGACAATAGGGTTGCAAAACCAAAGCATGTATTGTGTGATTTGAATATATCATAAAATCAGAAATGTGTCTGAATTATAAAGTATAAATCCAAATCTGAACATTCTCCCTCTTAGGAAAATTTTCAAGTTATTTTGCACTGTGACACATGTTCATAAGACACTTTTTACTAAGACTGAATCATCTCATTTTTCTGGGGACATTGTTCTTAAGGCTTTAGAGGTTGCTAGCAGATTTGCTAGCATATATATCCCTTCATAGACTAAAGTGAAATAGCTAAAGAATCCTTCTGATCTTTGATCAGAGGAGTAACACCAGACATGGACATCAATTAGACCTCTCGTAGACCTAGACTTCAGTCCTAAGAATAGGATTATTAGTTAAGAAGATTGTTAGAGTGTTGACATACCAAATGTGGATTCTGTGTTGCTATTCAAGGTGATAGTTGTCTTTCTTGTATTACCCAAATTATTGATTTGTTTGCCTATCTTGATATGGTGTGTCTGGTCTAATGGAAAGAAAGTGATGTTTACATAAATTATATACAGGAGGAAGTTCTATGTTGACCCATTCTATTTATTTGAGTTGAAGGCAAAGGCTAAAGTTTAATAAATTAGAACTGAATATTTTGACAGAGACTCATACACCTATACTTGGAGATGTACAAGCAAAGTAGAAACTATTTCATAACTGATTATAAAAGCTTAGTAAGCAATTCAAGGAGAAACAACAGGGATTGGTACAACTGGTTTTTCCCACCTTGTAGTTGGGTGAAAATTAAAAAAAACTCAGAAATATGGATAACTCTGGTATTATAAATACTATACTGCTGAAGGTATCAGACGTTTTTCATGTTATTGTTCAGCTGCATCAAATTCTAACCTACACTGTAGGTCACTATAGGCACACAGTGAAAGCACAATTCTTTCCCTTTGGATGTTCAGCCCTTGGGCTACTGAAATGTAGAGGTTCAGGAGAATGAGCAGCAGTAAGATTCTTCAGAAATTCTTCAGGTCTTGCATTGCAAGAACCCTCTAATAAATAAGGCCTTCTAGTGCCAGTGCTTCACACTGATAACATCTTTATCCATTTCATTTTCAGGATCCTTACAGTCCAACGTAGAAAGATTATGGTAAGACAGACACTTTTTAATATGAAAGTTATTTTATTTGTTTGGTTTTCTGCAGTGTTCCATGTATTATTTTTATATTCAGTGATACTTAAGAAGCTAGTGGCCATTAGTAGAATATTTTCATACATATCTGTGGCAGATCCTTCATAGACAACCTAGCCCCTCACTTCTCTGAGATTTTTTTCTTCCTTTGCAATCCTGCAAAGACATGACACAACTGATTGCAAAAACAATAAAAATAAACTTTTTGTATAATAATCAACTCTGGTTCAGCACACAGTCTTATCCACCCCACAACCACACTGAGAGCTGTAACACGACAGATGAAAAAGCAACAAGAATGAGAAATTCAGGTTCAGGAAGCAGTATCTGCATGAGCTGCCATTTCTTCCAAAAGCAGTAACATGGCCTAAGGGTAGTTATCTATATCCCTCAAGCACAGTATTCTTGAGATTCATTCAAATGAAAGCACCAACAGAATGGCTGCAGCTGGAGGAAGAGATACTCAGACTGTCATCAAGGTCCCAGCAAGCAGCGAAAAATGACAGCAGAAAGGACACAAACCAAAAAGACATTTGCTTCCTGAGTTGCAAGTTTCACTGCCAAATCTGTAAAAGAGGTTTTATGAGAGTTTGCTTGCAGAGACAGAAGGAACTCCAGAGTCAGAACACAAGGGAGAGGTACCAAGGCTTCCTCAGGGTCATAGAGGAAACTCCAAACAGAATCTGTTTGAAGATATGAGAGTCACCACTGCTCTAGATGTGTGAATTTCACAGATGCTAGACAGAGGATGCCTGTTTAAAGAGTTTCTCTAAATTTTCCATATAGCCCCTAGAGAAATGTGACATTGTGAAAGATAAAAAGCAATTTTAAGTTTTCTATGTATTGAGATAAAGCATGCCTGCATTCTCACCTACCAGGCCTGACAAATGAAAGTGATATGTAAGGAGAGTGGAAGATCTTCTTCTGGAGCACAAAGCAAAGGGGAAGATGCATTTTTTCCCCCATTTTCCCCAAACACTTATGGTCACACCTAAATGCCTGCATAGAGAAGGACAGCATCATTTTCCAAAAATAATGTAGGGTATACCATTATGCCATGGCATTCTTTGCCATCTGCCATGGACCCCAAACTCCCTTCCTTTGACAGAGGTAGAAGTAGAGCCAGTGAAGCCAGTCAGTGCACAAGCACATAGCTACTGACTGTGGGAGAAGGACGCTTAACATTTGTGTTCAGGCAGGCACAAATATGCATGTACAATAAAAATTGAGGGCAAAAGAGCTAAGGTGAAACTTTCTTTCTTTCTCTCTCTCTCTCTTTCTTTCTATGACCATTGGATGCATTATACAGTATTCAAAAATCTGCAGGATCTGGAAACTCATAGAACACAAGAAATTACTGTGCAACTTTTGTGACAGATGATCCTTCTTTAACTAGTTGAGCCATAAACTTTTGAAAGGGTCCCATAGAACATTCTGCAGAACTTTCAGGCTATGGTGCAAAAGTTGCTACATTAATGTTGTGGATTTTAGTAGGAAAATAAAAAAAAAAGTGCAAATGCAACATGCCTTGGTTTGCATGTTATACCTTTTTTTGTTAAATTTTCACAAGTTTTAAACAGAAGGTATCAGCAGTGAAGGTGGTGTTCTACCTCCTTTTACCTAACGGTACGTCATATTGTAAATTATGAGCCATAATGTTAGAGCATCAAAATGTCCTGGTTTTCAGTGTGATATGAAAGATGCTGAGTTGCAAAACCTCTGGGTCATTCCAAGATATATACACACAACAGATAAGACTTCAATTTAGATAAACTGGGTAGTAGTCAGTAAAATTATTTGCAGGAATTCAGAGTTTTAAAATGTAATCATCATAATCAATTTGTAAATAATTTTCTCCATAACTGACACAGCCTTGATGAAATTGCAATGTGATTTTATTGATCTTCATATAGAATGGCTTAGAGAGTTTACCTATGGCTGATTATCAAAATAAAAATTAGTGTGGGAGATTTTCTCCCACAGAATAATTTTCTGCTGGTTATACAGTAAGGGGAAGTTCACTTAAACCATGTGCCTTTAAGAAAATCTACAATTAATGACTCACACTAAAATGTTCAATCTTTAATCACATATACCACTGAATATTTCCCAAACATTCAGAATTTCCTTATACTTAACAAAAGAAATGTAAAGTAACTGATTACCCTGTGGTGAAGCTTCTGAAGAAAAAAACAATTTTCCCATTATCAGAAGTGTCAGCTCTGGTGACACCTGAGAGAATTATTTTTGCACAGGCCAAATGGTATAGAGTCTATTTGGATCCCTAATAAATTAAAACCAACAGACCACCACATACTAACTCAGACATACAAAGCTATTGTCAGTGTTTGTATAGCTTTTTCTGCTATCCCTTTTCAGCATTTCTTGGATTTATAAAAGTTTAGGAAGCATTTTTTTAGCATGATACCTCTAAAATATGGTACAAAAGAGAACTCACATTTTTTAAAGACTTCCTAAAGCCATAGAAATGTAGGGCTTTGTAGATTTGACTTTAAAAGAACAATTAAGTCTGCCATACTTAGGAAGTTCACTTTTTTTGTTGTTTTATTTAGAAATTGTTCATACACACCCAATACAAGTAATAAAACATTATCCTGGCAGATTTGATGTGCATTTGGATTACCTGGGAATTGCTCATATGCATTAAAAATTTGGCATGCCCTAGGAGCATCATTTATCTTCCCAGACAGGTAGCGGTATAATGACCATCTTGTCTGCCTTCAGATTTCAACTGACTTTAACACACACACAATCAAAATGTGAAGTTTTATTTCAATTTATTTAGCTCATGATTATGTGTGAGAGACAAAGCATCAGTGGAAAGTATTTTCTACAGCATACAACAAGGAGGGATAATCTTTACTAATTTTTAATTTGCACCTCCAAGTTCTTCCACAGAAATGAGCTGTACATTTGTCAAGACAATTATTGCTGCAGAGGATGCACTTAGAAATTTGACTAAAATATACGTATGAGTGGTAAGAGAAGAAAACTCGCTCTCTCCCTTTTTAGAGAAGTATGGCAACATACAGGAAACAAAACACCCCTTTTCGGCCTTTTTACTGGCTCAAATTTTGTTATATATGCAAACATAAAACCTTAAAAGGAAGGTCTCTGCAAAGTTAAAATTCATCTGGTAACAATTAAGATATAGATTCCAACTCAGTTCTTCTAGGTGGACTCCATTTTTTTTCCCAACTTTATGTCAATGCTGTTCAGCCAATCTCCCCTACAAGGAATTATTCCCAGTCTTCTTATAATAATGAGCCACCTGAAAAGCAAGTCTGCAAAATCCAAAGTTGATTAATTCAGTTTCCTACCTGATTAACTGTCCCATCTCCCCTGACTGATTACAAAGGGAGCCTATAGCAACAGAAAAGTTATTGTTCCCCAGCTAGATGAGTCTTACAAACTATTCTATGACAACTGTCATTGAAAAACAATCACTTACAAGGTGACAACCAAAGGAAATTCAAAGCCTTGAATTATATACTAAATAATTAAATGCCAGCTGCAAATTCCAGATATGGAGCAGTGACTGTACACTACCTTATATCCATCCAGAATCCCTTGGAGAAATATACCTGTACCTGCACTGTACACATAAGAGGTCCAGAGCCTTTGGCCTGTGTAGCATTTAGTGTGTGTGTGTGAACTGTACAAAGTGTGAACAGTAAAACTGACACTACTGAGAGTTCCCACAGACAAAGGAAAGTCATCTAGTAACTCCCAGAAGCTCCTCCTAGGCTATTTGATGCCCTGAAATACAGATAAATAAAAGGGTGTACTCACAATTCACTGTATAAGCTAATAAAAAATAAAAATAAAAATATAGAAGCTGAGAAATCCAGATGTATGGTCATATTTGTCTGTGACTAGGAAAAACATGAACTTGAACTTTATGTTGTATACCACAAAAATTGTAGCAGATGTTTTGTCAGAAATAAAGGATGTTTAAAATCCTTAGAATTTTTTACAAAAAGCGTCCCCAGTGCCCAAGAGGGACACTTGGCAAAAATGCCAAGACCATTCCCTAGAACGTATTTACATTGGCAACAAATTACCAGACAACAGCACTGGAGTATGCTTCCAGAGTTAATGCAAATTGCAGCTCAGTGGACACAGCTGTCAAGTGGGGGTGGAGGGGAAAGGGCTCTCATCTCCTCCGAGAAATTATCACTTACCCAACAGAAAAAAAATGACCATGACCAGGACATTCTGATGATTTCTGTGTTCCTTTACACCACCCCAAAAATGAACTAATCAGAACTTTTCAACATTTTCCATTAAACTATAGCTAAACTCCTATACTAAAATGCTACATTGCTTGTGCTGATTAAAAAAAATAGTCAAACTATCTTATGCCAGATCAAGTCAGATTAATGTTAATCTCTGTACTTGACTGTAGAGTCATTTCCAGTGGGAATTTTATGTGAATTCCTACTCAAATGGGGTAGATTTTATCTAAAAGTTTCATTATAACTGTATATAGCCACTACTTTTCTATTATTATTAATAATATTACTGTTTCTATTATTACATTTTAATAAAAGAACAGATAACCTATCTTTCTGTTAGTTACATGGTAGAAATAAAATTTAGCTACTTTTTCGTAAGTGCAAGAGCGTAAGTCATTCATTTATAGTGCTTTGGCAATAAGTAACAGTTAAAAGGCTCTTTGAGTTAATAAGGCTGGATTCTACTGCTGTTTCAAGTGTAGCCTCAGGCAAATCATTTCACCTCTCCAAGCCTTTCAATTTCCACCCAGAAAGAGGGGCTGTTAATACTTATCTGCCTCAGAGGTGGTATTAGGCTTAATTCCTTACTGTTTATAAAAGAGCTGATAAACATCTAGTTTCCCAGATACACTCTCCATTATCACTAATGGATTAGATCCCATCCGAGACACTATATGAGTTCAAGTTCTTTATGACATTCTCATTTAACTGGAGCTAAACAACTGTGACTCTCAACTGCAAAATATCAGCTAAGACTTTCTTTTTCATTTTTAGCCTGCAAAAAATATTATAAACTTTCAATGGATGTCTCTCAAGAAAATGTTGTTCCTAACAAATAATTCACTATTTTTTTCTACACGCTGATTTTTACAAACAAATAGCTCTTATATCTTCACTTTTATGAAGTTTTATATCATTATTCATAGTATGAACCATGTCAAACAGAGTAAATGAAAGATATATTGTTGTGTCTACAATACAGGCTGTCATCTTGACAAGAGGAGATAATGGTACAAAAAGAATTTATTGAGGTGAAACTGTAGCACACAAATTAATCTCCTGTTTCCCCAAAATATACAAATATTATATCAGTGCTTAGCAATTCTTAGAGACAATGCCCTGCATGAATTAATTTCTAATTGTCATGTGATGTCATGACATCAAAATGAAGGAGTGGGATTCAACCACCCCATAAAGAACTAGAGACATGTGATTTATCCACATGTGCAGGACTCAAAATGAAAAGGAAATGTGTGTGTGTGGTTTCAAGCACAGTAGGAAAGAGCATAGTATTGGACTTAGAAGCTAGCAGAAGCATCAGATTTCCTTCAAAGGAGAGAAATCATGATGAATTTGAGGGAATTTAAGCCTTTGAGAGGAATACTCTATGACAGCAAGGAGCCAACAGCCATAGAAAACAGAATTTAACAGAGGATGTTGAGGTCTAATCAACTCACAAACTTCTAGACAGCTGTCTGTGTTCCCTGGCCTCTGAGCAAATGCTTCCCAGCAAATGGGTCCTCCAGTACCACTGCACCACAGCAGCTCCAGGGAGGCTCTGAGTTCAGCCACAGGCTAGCAAAACCACAAGATCAGTAAGATTCAACATTCTTCTTTGAGGAGCAAGCTTTCTGGTTCTTGCTTAGCTCAAAATTTTGTAGGATCTATGATAAAGTAAGTTCTGTCAGTATGGATAAAATCTTCTTGCCTGAGAGACAATAGGAAAAATGTTTCCATCTTGCTACAAGTGGATACAATAGCTTGGGAGTCACCTTTGTCTGCTGTGCTTGCAGATCCTCAGAGGGCTGATAGTGAGTTGCTACAAACATGTGGAAATATCTATCTCAGAATTTATATATAAAGATTTAGCCATTGGATTTAGGCAGAAGTCCTCTTCCCCCTTTGCAAAGAAGATTGCTGTGGAGCCAAGAGATAGTGAATAGATTTTGTTGATATAAGAATTCACTGCAGATAAATGTTAGTCTACTGAATAACTTCATGCCTGGATCATGAGAGAGAGAAGGCAAATGTATTTTAAAGGCATTTTTGGGGCACTTCCAAATGGGAATTTACTAAAAAAATGTGCATTTTACTAAAAATATGTGCATTTTACTAAAAAATGAAACAACTATGAACACTCAGACAGCCTTGTCCAAACCTGTTCAAACATCATCAGCTACACAGCAAACACCTCTAAATGTCCAGATAAAGTTATAGATATTTATCAGGAGTGGACCCAGGCTCTCCTCATCAGCACTCAAAGTAATTTTCTACTTTATGAACGCTCAAGAATGTCCTGAGCTATGGCCAGAACACATTAGCAACCCTGTGCCCACTGTACTGGTTAAATGACAGACACACTCTCACAAATTGCCTCCAGATATTCAACAAAAGAATGGTGGGGGTAGAAAATCAGCAGGATCTGGACATACTCTGCATGTAGCCTCTGCTAAAGGGACTGCTTCACTGAGGTATAATCACATATTTAATATGTATTGTTCAGTTCATTCTTGTTTAAAGTACTCAGGTTTTTTAAACTGAACAAACTATTTTTCTATACTTTTCCTTCCTTCATTGTAAGAGGATATATCTGTCTTCCTCTTCTTGATCTACTACCAGAAATCATGGCAGAACTATATAGGCTTGAGTAATTCAATCTGGGACCTCACTTTACTCTGGGTAGCAAGGGTTAATTGGACTGTGGTTTCCAGATGACTGAAACACCATCTGGTCTCTGATCCAGTCCTGGACCTGTCAGGTACGTTTGGATCACCATGACCTCTTGTAAACAGGACAACAGCAAGGAGTAATTGCTAAAGAATAATGCAGGTTAACTCTAACTCTGAAGTAAAGGCCTACTCATAAGACAGCCTTACTGGATTTAATTTTCATTTTTTTTGTGCATGGTTCACTGAGACTAATCTGCCTACTATGAAGGATGTGTATCTCAGAGAAGGAAGACGTCAGTCAGAATCCATAGTTTCTTTTTTTTCCTGAAATCTACTACACTCAAATTCTCATTATGAGAAAAAAAGGATCATCTAGTAGATACAAAGGCAAATGTAAAATCTGTGGCCTTACACTAGGAATTGCAAAATTACCATCATCATTGGAAAGCCATGTCTCTGAAATGCACAGATGTGGTTTTCCACATTCTTTTCCCAGACTTTTGATTATAAGACTCAGCATTGCATTATGTGTTCATGCCAAAGAGGAATAAATTAATGTTAGCTTAACCCTGGAAAGACAATATAAAGGAGCAACTGGTTTCTTGCTCTCCTCTTTATCCCACACAAAGTTGATAACAGTACGCTGTCTCAGCTGAACTTATGTGTAAATTGAAGGAAAAAATCCATAAATAAAAAATCTTCCACTTCATAACTTTTTATTATTATTATTATTAATTACTTGTATCCTGTTCAGGGAATGTTGTCAGATTATTCAGGAATACAAAAAGGAAGATTAAGATCCACTTTGAATTGAACGTGTCAAAGGATATCTAGGACAAGAAGAGCTTCTTCAGATACATCAATAAAAGGAAGACAGGGAAAAGGCAGGCCTACTGCTGAGTGAGGGAGCTACGTTTCATGATTGAGGAGCAAGTTCATTCACACTTTTTTTGGTATGGAATAAAGAATTATTTTTTTAAATGGATAAATTCAGCACGGAAGATGTGTGAGTCCTTTTGAATCCTATCTGGTTTTAATGTTTTCCAGAGTGGACATAATCTGAGTTATAACAAATACTAATCTCAGAGTTCAAAGCAGTCTCATGAAGAAAGAAGCTGCAGTGCCACTTCAGATAAAGACCCCTGACCAAGCCTGGCACAGAGGCAGCCTTCCAGCTCTGGACTCCAGAGATTGCTTGGGATCATTCCCCATCCAAACATCATGTAGGTATATACAATACCTACAGCAGTTAACTCCTGCTCTGAGATTTAATTTTCCTCATTAAGTAGTCCAACCTGTGGATGGGCCAACAGTGCCAAGTGCTAGAGTACTGAAACTCAGACAAATGGCACAGAGTTGTTTTTAAGCTATTCTCTGGTCTTTGCATTCTCTTTGGTTTTGCTCTACTGTACCTGCTCTTAGTCAAGCACAATGATGATGCATTGAATCTAGTCTGGTTTATTTATACCTGAAAAGATGCAGCTAGCTTTTGAAAAAGTTTAAAATTTTCATCAAGGAAGACTGAATCCATCAAGCACTCTGTTTCCCATCTGCTAAATGCATTCTCATGAAGATAGCAAAAAACATCCCCATTGTATACTTATAATGCATTTCCTTATCACAAAGAAGCAAAGTTTTACACTGACTTAGTCTTCCTTTTTAATTTTTTTCTCAGAGCAAGGACTCTGATTTCCATTCCAATCACATTTTCTATTTAATGAAAAATATTTTCACAATGTTCCAACTAATAACTGATTAAACTAGCATCAGAAACATAATTTTTTGTTTATTAGTTTCTTTCCTGACATCCAATGACTTTGCAGACATAAGGTACTCTACCTTCTTTTGAAATGACATTATTCATGAGTATGCACTTCTGCTTCTAATTTAAATACCCAAGACTCCTAATTTTTTTTTTTTTTTTTTTTTTTGTTTCAAATGGCTTCTGTATTACAGTTTGTTTTGGGGGCATTTTTCATATCAGTACAGTGAGATTAACATTTACATTTGTCATGAACTTCTGAAGAGAGAACAGGAACACGGTGTTGATAGCAGTTTTCAATTTCCATCATATCAGCCTCAGAGCTCCTGCTGACACTATAACACTAACTCAAATATTAACATAAAATATTAAAAATACTATATGGATGCTGGTTGTGAATACTTGCTGAGAATGCTGAAGAGGCATTTTGATCACAATAAATATTTAGAATATTGTATGAAATGTCATGAGTATTAGCTGGAAAATAGAGCTTTCAACAGACCATTGAAGTTGTGGCAAAGCCTTCCACTTAGAGAAAACAGATTAGAAGGCAGCAATAGTTTTCACTTAAATGGCCTGATTCTTCCCTGCAGTGAACTTTGCATAGAAATTCATATCTTGCCAGTAAGGCTGACTTATTACAATGGGAAGATTCTCAAAGACATAAACTGTCACATGACACGGTGAAGGAGAACCCAACAGAAAGACTTTGCAAGGATGGTTTTGTGATTAAGGTGTTAGAACAAGACTTGCACTAAATACCATGTTGTTTCTGAACACAGACAAGTCTCTTAGGCTTAAATCCTGGTCTCGCTGAATTTTAAAGGAAAACTTCTTTTTATATGTGATGAAAAAAATGGTCTTTAAAACACAACTCATTTTACATGTGTTGACATAGCATGGGTCAATGAGAAGATTATTAAAAGATGCACATTTTTTAAATTAGTCTGTAAAAGAGGCAGTTTGAGGAGGAGTTATTCTTGCTTCAGTGTTGTTTTTCTCTGTTTTAATTTACAGATCTCCTTGTCATAATGAGAAAAACCAAACAAACCCCAAAAATTACTTCCTCACCATACTCTTGTAAGCATAAAATCCAAGGTTATCATGGGGCACTATCCATGTGGTAGAAACCCCAGCTGTACCTATGACAGCTGACTCTTTACAACACAGGTGTACACAGATTTGTAAGTATGGTGATGTAAACTTGCACTGAAAAGGTTACAGGTTACCTCAGCCACGCTTCAAAACCTTGTCAATGCCTATCATAGATGGAAAGTTGATGCCAACTTGACTTACTTCTGGAAAATTGAGATAAAGTAAAACACAAAAGGTCTGGCTGGCTGATGCAATGAGTCCAGAATAAAAACACTCCTGAATTATGGAAATGCCTGTTCTACTATGCCAGCTATCTTTTATAAGCTTGAAACCCAGACTCTGAACTAAGGAGTTTATCAGTTTATAAATCTATTCAAAAACCCTACTCTGCAGTTCAGAAGTAAAAGTTAGGCTGCAATCCTGCTCTTCTTTCCATTCTGTGAATGCTATTGCCTGGCAAATGTGCTGGTTTTGACTGCAGTAGAGATAGTTTTCCTCACAAATGTTAGTATGGGTTATGTTTTAGGTTTGTGCTGAAAATAGTGTTAATAACATAGAGGTGCTTCTGTTATTGCTGAAGACTGTTTACACAGAGCCAAGCATTTCCTGCTCTGCACCCCACCAGTGAGAAGGCTGGGGGGGCACCAGGAGTGGGAGGGGACACAGCTGGGACATCTGACCCCAAATGATCCAAGACCATATGGCAGCATATAAAGCTCAACAGTGTTATGGGCAGCATATAAAGCTCAACAGTGTTATGGGCAGAATGGGAGCTTCAGACAAACTTTATGAGAGAGGGTAAACCCCTCCTGTTACCAGAAACCAAAATTTTAAGGATAAACAAGATCCCCTAACACAGTCTTTCTAATGTTGTAACACAAGTAAGGTGCTACCATATTTTTGGCCAAGGTGTGTGTGCGGCTGGAAAGGTTCCAGCTGCCACACAGACACTGATACAAAACTTTTTCACTTATTTATAAACTTTTAGCAAAAAAATTAATTTTCAAGTTACATAATCTTAAATAACATAATCCTCTTCATTAACTAGTATTCTATTCTCTATTGGTTATTGATCTCACTCTTGATGCTAATTTGATCCACATTCTTTAGTCCTCTTGTTATCTTTTTCTCAGATATGAGGCTCCAGCTTTCCAGGCCTTAATCTCCTCTGTATCTTCTGGTTTCTCCAACAACCTTGAAGGGTCATAAATTTAAGATCCCAAATTTACAATTTTCACATGCCTTTGGCTTTGTTTATTGAAGCTTGTCAGAGTTAGTTTTAACAAACTTACGGTTTTGATCATTTAATGATCAAAGTAACAAAGAGAGTCCATGAAGAAACTTAATAATGTGCTGGCTAAAAGTGGGCACTGCTTTCATTTTATTAAAGCAACTAACTAAAAACTAGTTAGGAAAATTATATAATTTCCAATATTCCCATTAAGTCACAAGATACGAAAAGGACACATTTGCTTTCTAAACTTCTCAACGACTTTGTCAACTGTTTATATCTAAAGGACTATACAAGCATAATTGAACCTGTACACAACTTGGTCTTGCACAATTAAGAATGGCAAACCAGATATATTTATATAAATATGTATGATTTATAAGGATAATGATTAGACAAAAATATTTTAATCAGAAGTATTTACTACACAGCATAGGAGCTGTAACTATTATAGTGAACTATTTTGAAACACTATCAAAGCAATTATATTAAAGCAATTGTATTACAGCTAGCAAAACAATTATTAACTAGACATGAAAATGTCCATGGGCTAATCTTTCTCTTAGCTTCCAGGTAAGAGGAGTTATCATGAGGGATGACCATGCTCAAGGGACAAATCTCCTTACAAGAGATACACTTCAAGAAGGCTTATGTCAGAAGACCCTGACTTTAAAATTTGGGACTGGACTTTCATAGTTCAGTGTAGTCAGTCATAGTGTTAGTCATATGACCCCAGGCCAGCTGTGTCAGCTCAGCAACTTTGGATAAGTTATCAATAGTATCACTTGTTTGTTCCTTTATGCAGATATTGTAACAAGGTCAGGATGTTTCACTTTGGGACTTATGAGTCAGACTGGTTTCAGAATTATTCAGCACAAAAAGCAGCATGATGTCCACTTCTTTAATTTCATTTAATGATGATGGCTTTACCTATTGTAACTATCCTACCTAACTGTCTTTATTTCAACTTACAACCTTTCTCACCTTTACTCTTCTGATCCTCTACCTCATCCCACTGGGGGAGAGTGAGTAAGCAGTTCTGTGGGGAAAATTCCCAGTTGGGGTTAAATCGTGACAGTTTAGGCTGGCATTTCATCTATTTGGGAATATTCTAGCATTTCACACATATATATGTATATGTTCTTTCAAACCCTTCAAGGCTTAGATATCACTTTGAATTCCCTTATATTAATATATACATATATATAAATACCATGGTTGGCTTGCAGGTAAAAATTTGTCCTCATTAATACAGCTTGCTGAGCCCCACGCTGGTGTGAGTCAAGGATGCACCTGCTTCTGCATGAGCCTGGGTATACTGATCAGACTCACACCTGAGGCACTGGTGTCTTTGGACACATGTTGGCTAGAGGCTGCTCTAGACAACAGCTTCTGCAGAAATTTATGTTTCTACTACAGCAGGGTTCAAATAATTGAGAACGACAACTTCTTGAAGACGAAGAATGCACCCACAAGCAGGCATACCCCATGTGAGAATGCGGGGCAAACGTAAGAAAACACAAGCACCTCTCCTTCACTGTACGGATTCTCCAGCAGCCATCTTCCAAGCAGGAGACTATCATTACCTTAGCAGAGATTTTGGTGGAACAAACCTATTAACCTTATTTAAATACAGCATTATTTTATTATTATTAGTGTTATTCAAGCTTCAGCTTATTCTAGAAGCATAAAATATCTCAAAAGCATTTTGTTAATTTATGTTTAAACTAAGAGGTCTCTTGCCCATTAGCAAAGAAATTGAGATCTATCAAGTGAGAAATAGCCATAACACCCATTAATAATAACATGAGTTCAGTGCATAAAAACACAGAACAAAACCTTTCTGTACACCTTTGGAAGTATTTTTTTCTATATTAAGTGCAAAGCTTCTAAAACAATAGGCATACCTCACACCAGCTCTCACAATACAAAATAGTTGCATTAATATAATAATGATTTTATTTTAAAAAGTGCATCTAAGCTGACAAACACTGAGCTGTGGCTCAGTGATAAACCCTGGGAAATAGGGTTTATAATGGAAACGCTGACAGATTTCCTGCCCTTACAGCGCTATCCTTATCTATTGCATTCCACATTAAGTGCACATATCACCTGATAAATACATAGCATGTTAAATCTGATAAAACTTTTACTGAATCAAATAGACAAGGAGTTGAACATGATAAACAAGCTCCTGTATCTGATCCATCAGTTTCAGAAATAGATAAGTAAACAACTAAAATTGATACAGTACATCACTGTCAGGTGATTAAGGTCACCCATTGGGAATTGCCATTCTCTGACTAAAAAACTATTGTTGAAAAATCTGTCCAGAAGCTTTTATTTACCTATTTTTAATTGGGTCCACAAGTCTTTAACTAAAACTGATTAATGTAACAACACTCCTATACAACAGTACTCAAAAGAATGTGCAGCTACCTGCTTTAATCTCATTGTCAGTATAAACACTCCCCTAATACAGAAAGGTGTACTTATTTTAGTTTATAAGTATGCACTAAGTATTTTTTCAAGAATGATGCAGAAGGTGAAATCTTGTGTGATCAGGAACATATTTGGCCAAGAGAAAAATGGAGTAAAAATTATTTGATTACATTTTTGACAGTAGGAACCTCAAGAATATTTTCCTGCTGGAAAAAAGCATTTTTAGCAGGTCAGTTTTGCAGAAGTGTGAAAAGCTGCAGTGAGAAAAGAACAGAACAGCAGGCTACAGAAGATGTGTTTTCAAGCATGATCCAGAAAGGTGAGTAGATTAGCTTCTGCAAGAAAGAAGTGTGCTGATTAGGTGCCATGTGAGGCTGAACTGTTGGCTGCAGGAGTTAATATTTTATGGGAACCTTCTAAACCTGTTCAACATGTAACTGGTTTCATGTATTCCTCTGCTCTCAATTTTTTCTAAATGTATTTCTCAAGTGCATTTGAATGAGCCACTGACTTTAGCTAGTAGCAGGATCAAATTAGAATGCTCTGCCTAGCTGTACATATAATTTCTGCAAACCAGCTTGTACTTTAAATACCTATAGTCTATCCATATATTTTTCATACATCACAATCATGATCTTTCCTGTTCATTGGTGTTCAGAGCCAGTAAATTGTCATTTTGTTGTATGTTAATCAGATAGTAAGACATCCAGGATCTTGTCTTTGACTCTGGTCAGTGACTAGTCCCCAGAGGAAGGTACAAAACCCCTCAGCATCAAACATTACAGATGGAGCTAACCACGGTGAAGTGGATGCCAACTAATTCCCTAATAGATATACTTTCATAATTCTATTTTGATCATTATCTAATCTAATAACAGTCTTATTGAGTGTCACTAAACTATCACCGCAATTGTCTTGGCAAAGTGAGAGAAAATAAGAAAAAACATTTTTTATCAATGGTTCTTTTTCTGTATGTATGTATATGCTTTTAAATTTTTATGAAGTCCTTCAGGAAAAAATGTTGTCTGACTTCTACACATTAAATATCTTCTCTTCCATTTGCATTTCTCTGATTCTGTTTTCTTCATAAATTTTCAAATTCAAAGTCAGTCTCTGTTACCTGTAATGTCTAATGCATTTTTTCATGTAGTTTCATGGTAATAAAAAATTACAAAGGAAGGCAATTTTCATATACATATTATGATGATTCATTTTAATAGAGAGGGGAGGGGAGGGGAGGGGAGGGGAGGGGAGGGGAGGGGAGGGGAGGGGAGGGGAGGGGAGGGGAGGGGAGGGGAGGGGAGGGGAGGGGAGGGGAGGGGAGGGGAGGGGAGGGGAGGGGAGGGGAGGGGAGGGGAGGGGAGGGGAGGGGAGGGGAGGGGAGGGGAGGGGAGGGGAGGGGAGGGGAGGGGAGGGGAGGGGAGGGGAGGGGAGGGGAGGGGAGGGGAGGGGAGGGGAGGGGAGGGGAGGGGGACTGGGAAAATTGAAAAAAAAAGTAAATGGATGCAAAAAGTGGATGCAAAAATGGATGCACAAACTAGTAAAAGCTATAAGAAAATGGAAAAGAAAATTTCATCCCTGATATACTTACACCAAGATTTTTACATTCCACCTTTAAAGAGACAAATCCTCCATATAAATAGAGGGCAGCATACACATGCTATATTTTAGCACATGAAAATTTATCGTGGTTCCTTCCCCAGGGAACCTATTTCAAAATGTTCAATGCCTGGCTTGTGCTGTGCATATATAGATCTTAGATGCATGAGCATGCTTTTATGTCCATGTATGATTTGTATGTGCATAGATAAATAAAAATGTGTACTTATTTGCACACACACACACACACACACACACACACACACACACACATACATATATATATACATGGCACCATACTGCATGCTAGAAATCACTGTGTGTTGGAAGATTGAAGCTATTCCTGTGCTGAAGTTCGTCATGTCTGTCTCCACCAGACGTCTGTCACTTACAGTGGTCTACTTTATGCCAGACCTGGTCACCTGGCTGGCCTCTAGGAAGGATCCTCAGGGACTGGGGCTCCTGGATCTGGCAGTATTTGGCATCTTTGACTTAGCCCATGCATCCAGACAATGCCCCAGTCACTTCTGCCCTTAGTGCCTCAGCAGCTCGAGTGGTGCTCTCTCTCTGGGAGTTTTGGGATGGCCAGGCCAAATCTCTTCAGGTGCAGCTGCATTCACACTTCAGTCAGGCTTATTCCACTTATGCTGCCTGACAAATGAACATTATCCTTCATTTGGAAAGGAGACCTGGAAGGAAAAATAAGTCTTTCCTGAGATGTCACATTGCAGTGTTAGACACTGGTGGGACATACCAACAGGTACAGCTGAGAAGAAATGTAGGCAGGACGAGTCCCATCAGCTGTAAATACACAGGTGTAGGAACAGCCCCTCATATCTGAGAGTGAAATAGGTCAATGGCCACAACTATTTATGAAACATTTTCAAAATTTTACATGTCTGCTGGGACTTCCATATTTTTTTGTCTCAGTGTCCATAAGTAGCTAAAGTCAATCCAACAGATAGAGCTGGTCTAATTGGAGTCACAATACGGTGCTAAACAGAGAAAAACAAGCCTCTTTCTTGAAATACTAATTTTTCTTATTGACAATGAAAACATTTTTAAATAGTATTTGAGAAGAAAAGTCAATAATAAAGCAGATGTTTGGTACATAAATGTAAAGAACCCCAGAATTTACAAACAGTCAAACATCCTTCTTTACCACAGGTCTCACTGCATGAGCAGGGGCACCCACAATGGTTTCATTCTTGTGAATGAAATGCAACACCTACTGCTTTAAGACAGCCATCTATTAGAAAGGAAAATAGGAAATATTAGGCTAGACTTCTTGGTGAATTTTTGTAATTAAAATTACATTACATGAGAACAGTACGCATTACATGAGAACAGTATAACTAGATTGATGTCATTTTAATGAAAGCTTCTAGTGTTATTTTACTGTGAAATAATTCTGGATTTCCCTGCCTCTGAATGCTGAATTCAAAGGAAGAAAAATACTGTTGATGGAACTAAATGAGAGATGAGATAATTTTAAATACTAAGTGAACTGAGAGAGACACATTGTTTTTAAAATCTAGTTTTAATCTGTATTATTACCACAGACCTATTACAGTCAATCATGTCATTGTGCTGCCATATAGACACACTAAATCCATACACTATATTCCTTGTGATCTTTTTTAGATGATTGCTTATGTATAATAATTGCTTTTCAGACACAAAATAATTCATACGATATTTTTTCCTTATGTTTAGCGAACATTACTGAGTCTGAATTACAGGCATCTGAAAATAGAAAGATAATGACAAGATAGTATTAGGAGCAATGAGATAATATCATAGTAATTAAATCAGTTATACTCTTCACTGTATTTCACAACAAAGTCATGTTGATCTATTTAATCTATATATTTTTTCCTTTGTTTTTCAGTTTGTTGTTTATAATGCAGTAAGTCTAAATGGTGATCTAAGGCTGAATGTGCTATGCAGAAAATTTTGTCAGGGCTGGAAGTCCATGGTCGATCTCCTGTTAACCCTTGGGCAGCTTTACACTGGCCTTTACCTGCCCAGATGTTTCCAGGATAAGCAGCTGTGTTCTGGTGTACTGGTTACAGAAACCATTTGCACTTTCACTGCCACCAATGAGAAAACAGAAAGTATGGTACCTGCATGTGCATCTATCTAATAATGACATCAAAACACATAGAGGAGATGAGGGGAGAGGAAGGAAAGACACAAATATTTACATGGGAAATATTTAAGAATGCAGGTAAAAAGAATACAAAATGTGGTAAATACAACAGCTTTGAAGGCTAGAAATGTCTGTGCATCACTCAGATAAGCATTGCAATGCAGACTCTGTAAAAAACTTGACATTCAGGGGGACTTACCATCATATTTCCATCTTTCTCTACACAGATGGTAGAGGAAAAGCTTTTCATTAGCTTACAGAGGATCTGAATGAGAAGTTGCTTAAATTATCCAAAAATTGGACAGAGAGGAAAAGGACAACTTAGATTGGAGAGACTTGTCTTCCAGTTCAAAATCATCAGCTAAAAATTCCTCTGGCACTATGTCCTTAGGCTGAGTCAGTCACCCATATCAGTCATCTGAATTCCTAAGCTGGCTCTCCTGTTTGCCCTTTGTTTCCAGAACCAGTCTGCAGCAATTCCTGATGCTGGCAGCAGTTGCTGTTACATGTGTTTTCAGCTCACCTCTGAAACAAATCTTTCTAATGAGATATCTGGACTGTGATAACAAAAAATACAAGCCACTGTTTTGGCTGTTTTAAACAAACAAGTGAAAACAAAGAAAAAATCCACCAAAACATACGAACAAACAAAAATCCAAACCCAACTCTTCATAGCTCAAGGAGACTTTAACTTTTATTGCCTGCTTTCCAGGCAGTTGTCAAATTACTGTTATGGAATCCTTTGAGAGCACAGTAGGGGACAAAAGAGTTGTGATCGGTTTTAGGCAGACCTAGAGGCTAGATGGTATCCAAAAGTACACACCCAGTATAGACATATTTTTGGTAAATCTGTTTGGTAGATCTGCAGCATCTGCATGGTGATTTTGAATTGACACTTGAAAACTTTGTGTGGCTCAGCCCTGACAAGCCAAGAGAGAGTTTTGAAGATATACAAATCCTACTGACCTTATAACAGAGGAGGAATTAGATTCACTGAGAACTTCAATGTGACAACACTGAACTATTTTTGTTCCATTTATTTGAGTGTTTGACAATTTTTTTTTAATTTAATTAACCTCTATTTAATATTTAGTGATGCTTGAGCTTTGCTATTCTTCCAAATTGGCAGAGTATCTGTATCTTTGACTTGGCTGGATAATATTTTTGCTTGCTTGGCCCTCATATACTCTTCTTTTTTTTCCCAAGCACAACCCTGCAGTGCTGCCAGAATATCATCATAATAGTGAAATAAGTAAGAAAGTAAATTTATCTTATTCAAAAGGCTTTCAGTTAGTACAAAAGTATCTCAAACCATTAAAAATATTTCTCTTCCTTTTGTAAAAATAGTAAATAGTGTGCAACAGTGTTAGTCAACTGTCTTTTTCCAGTGCTATCTTTTAAATGGTACTCAGTTTAAATATCAATGTGAGAAAAAAAGTCCTCTTGTAACTGAAAATATGTTGAAAATATATTTGAAAAACATAATACAGCAAGGGTTACTCCATGTGAAATATGATTTCCTGGTGCTTGAGAACAGATAGCTCTCCCTTTTGTTGGAGCAACCAGCCTGAGTTTGAGCCATGCAGCAGCACCCCAAGGAAGCAATGAGTGATAGCAGACGGAGACTCCCTGCTGCAAGGTGCCAAGGCTTCCAGCTACCACTTGGATCTGCTGCTTAGGGAGGTTTCCTGCTTGCCAGGGACCCAGCTCTGGGACTTTGTGGAGGGGCTTCCAAGGTTTGTCCAGTCCTGCTCACAAACTGATGTGCTGCCATTTAGAGGGATCTCACCAGAACTTCATGAAGACCTACAAAGAGACAGGTAATCCACTTGACCAATAATGAACCCATGCACTAGGACATGCTAGGGGATGACCAGAAGCTGCTTTGGAGAAAAGAACCTGGCAGTCTTGGCAGGGAACAGGTCCAAGAGGAATCAGCAGCACGGCACCCTTGGAGCAATTCCTGGTCTGCCTTTTACTGACCATTGCTGGGAGGTCAAAGGATGTGATCATTCTCTGCTCAGTGCTGGAGAGACTCCTGGGCTTCCAAGGGAACAAAACCAGTATGGATATACTGTTTCAGCAAAGAGCAATGAAAACCATAAAAGGATTGGAGCATGCAAGGAGAGGGTGATAGGGCTGGGACTGTTGGGCCTGGAAAAGGAAAGCACAGAGGGAATCCTATCAATAAGAGTTCCTGATGGGGAGAATAAGGAAGACAGATCCAAACTCTCATCAGTATCAATCTGTGAAAGGACAAGGGGCAACAGGCACAAACTGAAATGCAGAAAATCTCACTTAGACATCATAAGAGAAAACTTCTTCATGGTGTATCTGAGCACACAATATGGGAATAGCTGCTCAGAGTGGTTGTGCAACTTTGATCCTGATATATTCAATATCCAAATGGGCACAATCACAAGCTGTGTGGTCTAGCTGACTGACTTGAGCAAGGAGGCTGGACTAAACTCAGTGCTTTTGTGACTCTGTAATTATATTTCAATATGTTTGCTTTTATGAGTTTAGCTGGTATGACCTTTTGTGGAGTTTGTTATTCTAATAAATCATTAGCATTTTATAATACTTGAGCTAAATTACAGTAAAGGTATTTCAGTTATAGCCTTACAGTGAAATGTGCAGTATTTAACATTGCCACAGTGACAGACTTTCTTGGAATACCTTGCAAAGGGCAGCTTTTATTGATGATCACAGGCATGACTTAGACTTCACTGCACCTAGCAGATATGCAATAAAATATTGTTATTAACTGACAAAGTTTCACAGAGAAAAAGCTCTTTTAGAGCAAATTTTCACAAGGCTAATGACTACCTGTTACAAAGCACAGTGACGCAGACTCCCCAGGCAGGTGCAAAAGAGAGCTCCTTTATTGCAAAAAACAGGCCTTTTATAGCAATTATGCCATTATCAGTTACGTTCCATTTAAGCACAACAAATGTAGTTCAAACCATCACCACAAACCACAATGTGAGCACGTAATGGTTATATAATTTATTTTCCTACCTCTAATTCAGCTTTCCCAAAGTCCTTTTCTACCTAGCCTAAGGCCTGGGCCATGACTTAACAAGGGTAAAAAAAGCCCTTATTTTGTAAGGTTTTACCTATCCTCAACATCTACCTGTATTTGAAAAATGTAAACCAGAATTTATTTAAGATTCTTACATTTGGTTGCTGACTGAAAACTGAAATTTCCAATGTTATTTCATTTAAGTAGCGACAGCATTGAAAGATCAGGTGTTAGATTCTAGGTTTCTCATCCACATAAGGAATCCTATTGGGAAGTTCAGGTATTATTTACATACTGTTCAAAAGTCCCTTGGACACTTAAGGCTTGACCCCAAAGGGGACTGGAGATGAAATTTCCTTTTGTTAACCATCACAATACAATGAATGCAGAAAAGAGTTTAAAATTACTTTAAAAGCAAAAGAAGAGAAGAAGGGAAGGCACTTCGCTAATTTTTACTTGTTTCAACTTGTTCTCCACATGGATAAGATACAGCTACTAGTATGTCATCCATTTCATGGAATAGTAGCAAAACATCAGTCCCAGTATGATCCATTAGTCAGCAGTTAGTTAGCATGTCCTTCATTCTTCACATCCTTTAGCTACTGGTTTTGCCCTTTATTCAGCTGACTTGTGCTTAAATTTTGTAGCTAATTTGTGCATAATTTTGTGTGATGTATTTGACATTCACTCATTAAAAATCCCAAAAAAATCTCAAGAAGAACTTTAAAAGTTTATCATTTGTTCCTTGAATAGGATTTCCTCCACTTAATTCAGCCTTGAAAGTTGTCTGCCAGTCTGTTCTCAAAAACTTCCAATAATGATAATTCCACAGTCTTTCTTAGATGGTCCTTTTCTGTGATTTATGGTTGAAAATCTTTTCCTAATACATAATCTAAATTTCCTTTGCTCTAATTTAAGACCATTACTTCTTGTTCTATCCAAGGCTGAGACAGAGAACAGATTATTCCTTTCCTCTTTGTTACTACATTCTGCATATCAAAGTGTGCTATTTTATATCCCTTCCAGTCATTTTTTTCTTCAAATCCTATTTTTTCTTCAGAGGTCGTGTTTTCAAGAACACTGCTCATTCTTCTTGCTCTTTTCTGCAATTTCTCTTATAAGTACCATTTTACAGTAATACAGTGTTAAGATGATAAATTTTAAAAGTTGAAATCCTTTCAATTTGGAGACCTGACATTGTGTGAATGCCCAGTTTCACATTATTCTAGTTTCATAAGAAAATTTCAGGGGCAGAGTGTATAATAAATTTCAAAATAGCTTTAAACTTTATGAAGTCACTTCTGTTTTTAGCTGCAATGGTTTAAAGTATTGCCTATCCCAGTTGTCAATACTTCAGCCACTCAAGTTGTCAATCCATATCTGAGCTGTAGAGTTAGCCTTGATCTACCAGCCTGTGAACAAAGCTGTTGAAATATGACTGTAGATTCTCCCCTGTCAGCTTTTTCAGTGATGGCTGCAGCCTTCAGCAAGGGGCAGAATAAGCAGCTAGAGGCTGCAATGCCTTACATACCCAGCTTTGCTTCAGAATGAGCCTCAGAGGCCCTTAAGAAAGTGTTTCTTGAAGTACTTCAAAAGATTACCTTTGCCAGGGTGTTTGTCTCCTCCCTGAGGCCTTCACTTCAGAGTGAAGTGACTTTCAATTTTGGCCACCAGCTATGATTATCTGTCAAATCTGGCCCAGAAAATTCATTACTCAGGAGTTATTATTAGTAATGGAAATATGGCTGCCCAGACCATGTTACAGCAGCCCCCCTCTGGAAGGAGAGAGCGTGAACTTGGGGTGCAACTGTTATGAGGATCTGAGCTACAGAAACACGGGGGCACCCTTGCTCCAAAACAAGAAAACCTGCAATTCCCTTGCAAAGGGAAATAAATAATAAAATAAAAAAATAAAATAAATAAATTTGTAAGAAAGAGGAAGGGAAATGTTTGTTTGATGCATGGGATGCATAGGACTAGTAAAGATATAAAAATATTTTTAACAAAATTGCTCACTGACATTATTTAAAACTTCATTGTTGTTGTTATTATCAGTATACAAACAATTTAACAAAAAGGCTCAGGCCTCAAAAAAAGGTGAAATCTTTCCATCCATCTCTATTTTTCCCTGTTCTCTTATCACCTTGTACTCAAATGTTTTCTGGTCAGGTATTTTGCTCTGTATAGCTAATAACTGAGGTCATTAGATAGTTGGATATATATACCATTCACCTTCTCTTTTGGTGCTTTTTTTTCATTATTTGCTTTAATTTTACATAAAAGCTTTTATGCCCTGTCATGGGGTGACTTTACCTTTAAGATAGCTTTGGGAGCTAAGGAAGTTAAAGCTGCTGGTGGCTGATGGGAGTCTTTCCTCCTGACCAATTATCAGTCATTTCTAAGAATTGACAGCAGTTTTGACCATTGAAAAGTGAGATCAACTTGTGAACCCTACCTTAAGATGTAAAGTCAGAGCTCTCTTGTTCTCTTTGTTTCCTGGCTGTGAAAGGTAACAGAGCTCCGGCTGGCCTCCCGTTCCCTGCCCAGGCCATGCGGCCGGGTGGGGGCCGGGCTGGGCCCAGCGGCTCCCGGCCAGGAGATGGAGCCTGCGGGGCTTGCCCCGGGCTCTGGCCGGGCCAGGCCGGTCCCTGGCTCAGCTGCAGATTTTGCTGTGACTGAATTCACCAGAGACTGCCGAGTAAAGAAAGGAAAAAGCTCTTGACCTGTGTAGGGCTGAGACAGCGACCACACTGTCCAGAGCAGCCATGAAGAATCTTCCATCACAGACAGTTCCAGCCGCTGCTCCGGCAGAGATCACAGAACCATCTACAAAAACCTGGACAAGATTTTAACTCTTTCATTACCCAGATGAGACTTGCAGATTAATCCTTTTATCCAGAGAGAGAAAAAGAGAGTAATCAACATGTAAATAGACTTTATAAACTATCAGAGACAGTAAAGAAAAGAATTAAGCTTCAGAAAAGGTAGAGAATAAGGAGATGCTTTATAAGCTGAAATATTTTTCTGTTAAAGCTATGGAGATGGACAATAGTGTCCTGAAATTTATGACAGAGTATATAGGGAGGAATGGAGTGTTCAAAGTGTGGATTTTGAGCAAAAGGTGGAGTAATTGTGATACAGTGAGGTGCTGGAACAGAAGGAGAGAAGTAATAGTTGAAGATTTGGGGCCATTTTAGAGGCAAAGAGAAAACTTCTGTTTCCAGGGAAGCTCACAGAGACACATGAAGAGAACTTTTGTCTTTGAATAACTCATCCTTAAAATGACATCCCTAGACTCATTGACCCATACACACCTCAGAGTGATGTGAAATGGGAGGAGTGAACTGATGACAGATTTCCGGGCAGCTGGCATCAGAAAAATAGAAAGCTATAACAGAAGTAGCTTTCTTGTGAGAAACTCCATAGATTAGCAGAAGAAGACTTCTGTTTCTCTACAAAGACTGATGAAAAGACTCTAGCAGGAATTGGGACTGTTTTAAACACCAAAGTTCCAAAGTTTTTTTGTCTCTGTGTTGTCATGTGAACAAGGGAATGGTGGGTAGTGGGGGATAAAAGGGTTTTCTGGAAGTTTATTCTGGTGTTCTTATTCTTGTAGTTTTGTTAATAAACTTTATTTCCTTTTAAGTTTTAAGGCTGTTTTGCTCTTGTTCTAATCCATATCTCACAGCAAGAAATAAGTAATTTTTTTAGTTACTGCTTTAAAACCATGACATGCCCCATGAAAGACCTTGAGCTCACAGCTGAAGACACTTTTTCCTTAGATGTCTCCAAGTGTGTTGGATATCTAAGTTTCCACTGTATTAAAAAGGGATATGATCAATAAATTCTTCTTGTAGACTGAATTCACATGAATCCTCAACCAATTAATTCACAGTCATTACTAAAGATTTCTTTTCTAGGAGTGCAATGATTCTTGATGTATCATGTTTGACAAAGGAATTGTGATTTTTCAGTCACAATATTCAGATACTATTCAGTATCTGAATAAATCCTTTTGATATTTGCCTCCATCTAGAACAAGTATAAGATTTTGGTTCTTTTTGCTGCATCTTAAACTCACTGATATCTCCATTTCCACTCATTTCTGTCTCATAAGCAAGGTAGAACAACCCTTATGTCTTATTTCTGTACACTTTTCAGTAGTCTGTATATGCATAAGTTTTCTTGGGGTTTTTTCATGGACATCAATTTGCATGTCTTCCAGCTTATTTTAATTTTGGACTTTTTCTGGTTTGTACCTCTTATTTTAAGAGTAAATTAGGGCAGATGCCTTATTCTGAACTTGACCTGCTGTTTAATTTGATACAGTCCATTAACATGGGGAAACACTGAAAGATGTGATTGCTTAGTTAAATTTACTTTCCCTAAAAGAGGAATTTACAGCTAGCATTTGCTCTGCAGTTACCTCAGCTTTGTTTAAAATACAGTATTTCCCTTTCATGAAAGAAAATTCAACATTTGCCTTTTGCTAGTATTGTTTAGTAGTGTATCAGAGCAGTATTTATTTACATGAATACTGTAATTTACATATTCTTTTTTTGCCTATCCAATTCACCTTCATGCTGAATTAATGTATTTTTATATTAAGCATTTTCTTTACTGCACCCCATTTCATTGCTTTCAGCCTAGATCATAGACTGCACTTAGTCTTATCTTCCAAAGAGTTTGCAACAATGACCTGATTGAATCATCTTTGGGGTGGATTTAAGAAGTCAATTCAATTACTAAAAAGGAAATTTTAAAAAAATGTATTGTTTAAAACACTATGTGGATATATGCACAAGGGTCTTATTCTTAGAGCTGTCTCTTGATCATTACTCAAACAAACCTCCTTTGACACTAAGACATATTTTCTGTCTTCAAGCGAAAGAACTGTTATTCCAGCATGATACTATCTCTTGAAATGATTTCATCAGATACTGCTAGAAAGAATTGAGGTACCACTATGAACAAGAGCAGCATGGAAAAAAAAATCTTCAGTATGTTGTTATAATTAAATCTTGTTTTCTCTTCATCAGCAATATTAAAACTCTAGCTCTTTCAAGGATGTGTGTATATATATACATATATACAAATATAATGAAAAGGCATACATAAATCCTTTGGTCCTTTTGCTATAGGATCTACTTACTGAATGAAGTCTAGGCACAAATACCTTACAGAGAGGGGAAAGATGGAGATGAAAGTAGACTTTTTTCAGTGACAGTGAGAGAAGAAGCAGCAGTGAGCACAAGCTGAAATGATAAATGGAAAGGTAAAGGTATTTCCTGTGAGAGTGGTCAAACACTGGAATAAGCTGCCCAAGGAGCCTAGAGAGTTGACAGCTTTGTATATTCAGTACCCAACTGAACAAAGTCCTTGGCAATATGCTCTTGGTGACGCTGGTCTGTGTAGGAGGGTGGGATTAGATGATATCTTGATGTGCCTTCCAGCTTCAGCCATTCTGTGATTTGTATATTCCATGAATACACAACACTCAGGCATGTAATTAATTTTTGACATTACATTATGGGACTTGAGTGAAATGAAGCATGACACATACACGGGGCTTCTTTCAGGGATTTCATCTTCTTTTGTGCTCAGTAATCACTTCTTCAATCCTCAAAATATGTTGGTCAGAGAAGAACCACATAAGGTTCTACAATTCCTTCCACACTTTTTAATAATTAATATTGAATTATAGATATCTGGACATAGGTCTTTCATGTCCTCTTAATGTTATCTCTTAGTGGAGAAGTACTATGTTTCTTTGTGTTTGTTTCACTCAGACCATTCAGTTCCCTGGTTTGCTACCTGATTTGCAAATACTAATTTTTAATAGTGACCACTATATCTGTGAACAAGTAGCAACAATTCTCTGTGACAGATTCTGCTCTTTGAAGACCTGTGAGGACATATGGGCTTTCAAGCATTGCATGAACAGACTGATTCCAAATCCCTGAAATCAGACAGGAAGTAAAATGAAAATGGCAACAGAAGTCAAATACAATTTCTGCTTTCTGAGCTTCAGGTACAACAACTAAAAAGAAAGACAATTTTAAGAAAGCAAGTTGTTAGCAAAAAGAACATTTAAAATAATTACAGTAAAATATGGCATTATATTTATTCACCAGTATGCACCATTGGCATTAAATTGCCATGAGACCAGTGTAAGTCATTATGATCATGAATTTATGAACATTTAACACAATTGGTGTGTGTGTGGTCCATGATTTTGAAGTTGATAAAATAATTTTGTTATTGCTGTCTCTACATCTTATTTGTCATACATTGAATGGAGAAATGTCATAGAAGACATTGATTTTTTTTTTTTCCCTTCTCAGTGCTCTTTCATCTCTCAAAAAAATGCTTTCTACATAAAATTTCATGCAAAGTAGTACTATACTCAGACAGAAGATAGCACATTTATTTCTACTGATTCTGCTCATAGGCAGTCCTAGGCTTGACTGTTGTTCATTGCCATTACTGGGGATCTGACACTACACACACACTACAAAAAAAAATGAACCTTTAAAGTCATTAAACTGGCATCCTCCACTTGGGAACTATTTCTTCTATTATTGAAATTATGTGAAATAACAGTTTTTTCTTGCTGTCTAAAAGTGATTTGAAAATGGTGAGTAATCAAACAAAATTATCTGAGATTGCACAGCTGCATTCTAAAATGTCTCAACAGAGCAGATATATTTTCAGCAGTAAGCACTTTTCATGGAGTTTGGAAGCCGTAATATGTTTTCAGACCAAAATAATCCAAGTATAGACTGAAGAATGCAGTTTTTCTGAGGGTAATGTACAAGTTATTCTATCAGGAAAACCAATGGGAAATTGTTTTACAGACAATATAACAGGGATGAAGAAAAAAATCAAATTCCTTTGTTCTATGATCACCCAAATTTGAATAAGTGAAGGAGTCATAAATCTAGCTTTCTGTGATAGCTCTTCTTAAATAAAGGAAGCTGTTTCTTGTCTGAACATCTTCATTTCACCTCAGTTTACAAAACTTGAAAACCACCTTTTTACAGAGTCTCTGATGCTAGTCAAGTAGAAGACAATGAATGTCTGTCATAAGTGAGCTAGGGGATACATATTGTTTGATATTAAAAGCGAATTTGGGACTTTCGTCATCAAATCATGTGTATAAAAATTCATTCTCTTTATTCTGCATCTTTTACTCCATAGCTTCATTCTCCTGAAGATGTTCTGTGGGAATCTGTGGTTGATGAAGTCTTGCCTTTCCCTGAAGGATCTCTACTGGTATTTTATTTTCCACAGATTTTTGGGTTTTTTTCACATTCAGAACATAGAAACCTGTTAAACCAATGGGAAACATTATTTTCAATCTTGAAGGGTCTTGCAAATTTGATAAGGTTGTAAGTAATATTTAGTTTCTCCTAAATTCCAGAGCAGAACCTACCTCTACACCAACAGGATATGAAGCTAAACTCTTGGCTGAATAATGATGCATTTCTGAAATGGAAT
Organism: Poecile atricapillus; assembly: GCF_030490865.1. NCBI lineage: Eukaryota > Metazoa > Chordata > Aves > Passeriformes > Paridae > Poecile > Poecile atricapillus. The sequence goes on along the minus strand of NC_081289.1, from coordinate 58,103,609 downwards.
TCCCTTTTTTTCTGACCACATTCTAGAAGTGATCATATCACTATGTGAGTAAAAGCAAAAGAATCCCCATTACACAACTGAAAGCCTCTAAATGAAGTATCTATTAAAGGTGTCTGAAATCACATACTTTAATAACTTGATATGGCAATTAAGTGCATTGTGCTTTGCATTTTCAGGTAGAATTGTAACTTATTTTTTCTGAGAAAGAAAAAAGAGTAAAGGAAAGGAGTAAAAAAAGCCAGTATTACAACAAAATTGATTTGTTAAAGAACACACATGATAATTAAGGTATGGATTACAATTATAAGGCAGAAAAACAAAAATATTTTGACATTTCAATGTACTATTGTATTACATAACAAAATAACGTTGCAGCAAAGAAAACTGGACACTAATTCTGCATCCTCATGTGAAAGGAAATGTACATCTGCAAGACAAAATTTCAGCCACCAGAAGATAGAGATTACAACCTACAATACTCACCTCTTTTGACATGATTGTCACTGTAGGTATCCCAAATTGGCACAATTCCAGGACCCAGAGCTTTGGAAATCCCTATGATGCACAATACTCCACTGGTGGCCAGGAATGCTTTTCATGAGTAATAATGTATCTTTTATCATCAAAGTTTTTCCAAGGGCGACCTAAGTAAAGATTTTCCAGGTTATTTTCAACTTAATAAGTGTGAATGGGAATGGTGCACATGTCAGCACTGAGCTAACCACCAGAGCATATTGTCAAACAAAGTGTAAACTGGAACCAGAATATTCTGGTCCTACACAGTGGCCCTGTTCAGAATGGAGAGCACTCATGAGTTCAAAAGCACAGGTGAGGTCTATGTTCCAGGCACCTGTTTGCCTATTGAACCCAGCAGATTTGACTTAGACATCTAGTTTTCCAAAGGAAGTATGTGAAAACATGGTCACGTGAAAAATGGGTTTATGTCAACAAATATATTGAGCAGGACCTGAAAGGATTTTAGGGGGCATATTAACTAAATTTTAAGTCTTCATCATCTCCCAAGTATAGGAATCTTCTTCATCTCCTGAATATAAGATGAGGAGCCACCCTCATCCTATCCATAGTCCACAGCCATGCTTTGTCACCTGGCACCTGCATCTGTCTTTAGCATTCAAGGAAGTAAACAGTTTTCTTCTTTTCTTACTCTAGTGTGAGATGCTATAAATTAGCGAGTAAACAATGACAAAAAATTGTCACATCTCAGCTCAGCCATACACACCACTGTGTGCAGCTTTTTGAAGATCAGCATACTGGGCACAAAGTCTCTCCAATTCTTTTCTGAGCCTGAGTTTTGCTGCTCTTACAAGTTCATATTTTGTTCTACAGTCATATTCCTGCTGACTTCAATGGGAACAGTGAATGTTCAGATCTGTTGATTTTCACATGTGCTGAGAGTAATGTTTCTCATCATACTTCCTACATAACAGAGATCCTGCAAAAAATGACTCAAAGATATTTTAAGTGTAAAACATTTAGTTATATACATCTCTGACAAAATATCCCATTAAAGTGTATAAACTACGTATAAGTAGAGGAACTAGACATGATGCATTATATCCTCTCTTATGTATTCCTTGAGTATTTCTCAAATTTGTTTATGACTAGAAATATTATTCAGGCAGAGTAATAACAGAGGGCTGGGGTTTTTTTTTTGCTTACAACATCATTCAACCATATATCCTGCATAAATAGTTTTTTTTTAAAGTATTCCTGTGTCAGAATTTTTATTTTTGGAAGGACCTTACTTCTGACCTTGAAAATACCAGCCTGTGTTTCAGAGAAAGTCAATCATCTATATTGCTAAGTATTATTTCCCATCTTGACACACTGACTACCTTAGGGATGAAAGGCTCTGATGTATTATTCATTTCAGGGATAAAAATATTGCTTAAACCCTCAGCTGCCCCCTCACAATCACTGTCTTGTACTACATATGTTTTTGTGGGACCCTTTTCTTTTGTAGGAATTACATGCTTGTTTTTATATAATTTAACTTGCTGTATTTAACATAAATCCTTGTCAGAAATTCCACATCCTGTGGAATTACATTTGGGAACACCTTATTGCTGAACTGAAAATGGACTGACCAAGATAACAAGCCTTCTTTAAATGTCTCATGAGTATGTTACTACAAAGCAGAAAGAATTTTTCACCCATGCCATTGTCAGTACTGCGTAAAAAAACCCTCCATCCAAAATGGGAGTTATTTAACCTCTACATATTTATTTTCTGTGCCAATATATTATATGGGTACACAAATGATGAATTAGAAGGGTTTTATGGCAAAATAAAGTGGAAGGCTGCCCCAAAAAAATAATTTGTCTTTATCTGAGCACACTGCTATGGTGAAAATTTGATTTCAAAACCTAGTAAAATTATTTTTAGTTTATTAATTATTTAACACAACATATCTGCTCCAGAATTAGTTGTTCTTGCTCTGGTTATGGCAGATTATTTACATGAGTTAACAACAGGCATGCTTGCAGTGCCTAGCCCAGTTTGTTCCTTCAGTAAAGTTCTCCCAGCATAATATTTCACTTAACATTTAAAAATTTGTTTTCTGTCCTCTGCAATTTTTCTCTAAATATCCTCTATTAGAGGGTTTATCTATATTAATTTTTAATAGCTTTATACTATGGATTACCTTAATGCACAGCCATAACTCTTTAAGGACACTTATGATGTGTATACCCAACCCATGCTTGTTGGTGACTCCAGGTGTGGCTCTAGAAAGACTAAATTTTTTTTTTTTTTGACTGATTAATATTTTATAAGATGTTAGTTTTAGTTTTCCCACTGAATATTAAGAAAAGGTTTCCATGAGCAAAACCACTTTATATATTGTCAAAAAAATCCAAAGATTCTAACATGAAGAAGATAACTTTATTATCATTTAACTTGAGGGCTGCAAGAGGAGAAATACTCTGCAATTTTGTCATCTTGTGTAAGCTTTCAATATCAGAATGTCAGAAGCTGCTTTTCAGTAAATTCCCAATGGTTGGTAGGAAGATTCTTATTAAATTAGATGGTATTGGATAAGGCTATTTATCTTCATTTAAATGAGGAGATATATAATTAAAATATGCTTAGCAAAAGTAATAATAAAATTAGTTTATATGTGAAAATAAGAAATAGGGAGAATCAAGGAAACATAAATCAAAATACTGTTGTATACCACTGTATAGCTGCTGTGTTCCAGCTGTTTAACTGTGTACCACTTAACAATGATCTCTCGGTGGAGTTCATCTCACCTAACTACGTGTGACTAAAATTTGGCAGGTGGGTTAAACTGGTCATGTAGACTTCCTGCATAATCAAGGCAAAGAGAAATGTGCTTTCCCACCTGTGCTAGACATATGTTTTAAGACAGGTAATCTCTTAAGGGTTCTTATTCCTCCCAACAGAAGAAACTGAACCTGCTAATGTAAATGAAGGATTCAATTTTACCTGCTTAATATCAGTAGAGTTAATACACATGATTTTGTCTCAGTTGTAGATATGCTGTATTATTCAATAAGGAATATGATAGTCTAGATAAAGTCTTTCTATTTCCTAATGCTTTGCTTTTGCATTTATAGCACCAGCTGTTGGCATTTTTTGTTTTATTTATTTATGGAATCCTCAACCTAATCTATATGAATAGTAGTTCTTTCATCTGTCTAATGAATTTTGTTTCTTGTACAAAACAAGAAGCTGTAGTATTTATAGAAATTTCATGAAAATATTCAATTTAGCCTAATAATCATTATTTTAATTAGTCTTCAGAAGATTCACCTTAAATTCACTTACTGAGCATCAAAATGGGGCATACAATTAAGTGTGTTCTTATGTGAACTTGTAAGAGGAACTCATGTAATTAAAAGATTATTACGATCAGACTTTGGACTTAATGGTAGAAGAGCTTTTCTCTCCTGCACTTGTTACTTCTCAGAGAAATTTTGGAAAGGCAAAATGAACAAGAATTGCAGGGTTGTTTTTTTTTTTTTCATTTCAATGGGGGGGGGGGGGGGGAGGAGGGGGTTGGGCAGGAAGGGTGAAGCAAACAGTATTAATTACCTAAACCTGGCATATAAACTATGGTCTTTTGGGAAACAAGTTAGAGAATTATTTTACTGGGGAGTGAGAGGGTAGGACAAAACTGGCTGCAATAAACTCTCTTGCTATTTCAAAACACAAAGGTTGAAGATTATATAGAATAAGATTAATTTCTTACATAAAGAAGATTTTCTAATCTTAAAGTAGTGCAGAAGAGATTTAGTTCTCACATCATTAAATTTAAGCATCTGCTGAGAACAAATTAAAGTAAATTTGCTATTGCATAAAAGGATGGGCAACTGTAATGGCAGAAAAATCAATAATGCCCTGCAATTTATGTAAAAATGGTATTCTTTGTATTTAATGACTAATCATTAAACAAGAAATTTAAAATAAGACTAATACAATTGCTCTAGTAAAACATGATTTATAAGTAGGAAAGGCTGCACAAACAACTACTTTAGCTAAATAGCTTTCTCACATTGTAAAATATTCTTTTTTTGGAGAGGTGACAGTAAAATCCTCAGTGGAATGCACTGTTTTCAGATTTTGCTTTGCTTACATCCCTTGCTTTTGGCTGTGCATATAAAGTCAGTCTTACTGTAAACCTTATGTTGAAGAAGAATAACAAAACAGTACCCTGCAGTTTAGAAACAGCAATTCCATCTATATAAAGAGTATGATGAAAGGTGGGTGTCAGGGTAAAACCTACCAGGATTTAAACTAATGGCTAATTTTCTTATTTCCACAACACAAGTAATGGTTTTACCACTCGGAAAAATTTTACCACTGCAGATATTAATTCCAATAGAAGGTGCATTCATACCTCTGAAAGAAGAATTTAATGCCAACATTGAAGTGGAAATAATTTAGAAATGACTGTAGATCATAGCAGTATAAAACTCTAGTCCTTGTGTTTAAGTAATACATATCAGTCATTTCTTTCATCTTCAGTTCAAGATTAGAGGCATAAAAGAAAAAGCAAGCACAAAGAGTTCCTCAGACTTTTGCTGAAATCATGTTGACCACCTACAGCCACAGAAACCTTCCACTGCAAACATTAATGGATGGAATTTAATGGACCCTGAAGGAAGTGCAGACTAGTGGGTGGGAAGGTTCTGTTCACTTTTTATCTTGATATACACACAAGGAATCATACCCAGAGATTGTTATGGGGATTGCAGTCATTGACAGTGTTAACATAGTTTTATTTCAAATATTAGATTTTATACATTAGAAAAATGAAATTTTGTTATTTTGTGGTTTATTTTAATTTCAGAATAAAAAGATCAGATAATACATGTACATAATTTATATATATTTTCCTCCAGAAAAACTACTACAGTCTTTCAGAAATTTGCTTGACATAAATGAAACAACAATTTTTATTTTAAAAAATGCCTTACATTTAGCTATCTGCATTTTAATTAATGGTTTCAAACCACAAAAAAATAAAATCCATTGCTAAATGTTCTCATGAAGTGTTTTCTGTGGCAGCAGGCATCTAATACATTGTTTATTCTGATTTCTCTTCATTTCAACCAGTGTCAGAACAATACCAATACAAGAAAATAAAAATATTGTATTAATAGCTATAAAAATAGAGGAAAAAAAATTATCAGAATTATCTTTGCACACTTACACAACTGTAAATATTCACTGATTACTTTAAAGCTTTTTTAATGCGACTAAATTCAAAATTTCATCCAGAGGGAAGAAAAGAAATCAAAACTGTAAAATAAATATTATTTTAAGATTAGATAATTTTCAATAGCTACCAGGGAAAATTATTTACTAGAAAATTACTGCTAATTTGAAAAGAAACAGCAAATGCTAATTCCTGCTTATGTAAAACCCATATGGTATTTGGAAAATAGATTTTATAACAGTAGTTGAGATTATACTGCTCTGAAGCCATATAAGAATCAGAACAAAATTCTTGCATATTTACACCTTTTTCATAGCAAAACATAAGAATATACTGTATTTTTGAAAATGTAAATTACAGTAATTTTTTTTCTAGTATCTTTGTATCTTTAGCATTTGAAAGGAGACAAGCTCCCTAGAAATGCTATGGATAAGGCATATTATAAAAACCTTGTAGCTACTGAGAGAAATACATCCATCCTTTATGTAGAGGGATGGAAGAAGAGAGAACTCTGAAACTGATCTGCTGGTAGGCAGAGACAGACTCTGTCCATGGTGCTCAGAGGTAGGACCAGAGGCCATGGGCACAACCTGAAACACAGGAGGGTCCATCTGAACACTGAATTTTTATCCCTGTTTTCCAGGGAGGTGGTGAGGTCTCTGTCCTTGGAGATACTCAAAACTCACAACTCCCTGCCAGCCTCAGCCACTCAGTGTTTCTGTCAGTCTGTGGTTCTGTGAGTGCTGTCTCCCAACATATGTGAAAGTGCCCTGAAATTATTCTCTGTATTTCAGTGGGTGCCTCCAACACTGGCAGATGGCAATAGTTCACAGAGACTGTACAAAGCCAAAAACTGGTCTTAATTTTGCAAACTTTAAAGAAAAGTAAGATGGGATAAAAACCTACAAGTTAAGAATGTAGAAGGGTTTTGCATGAAAGGTTAGATTCATTGCATTCATTCATTGCACGTCCTAATCTGCCTGAAAATTTGGATGATCTGAGGAAAGCAGAAATTAGTTGTAGAGGTTCCTGAGTTTCTAAGGTGAAGAAAGAAGATGTAATGCGTCATTATATTTTCTTTTCCCCAACAAATTTAAAAACAGCCTAGATGACTAATTTAAATTTGGAACCTGGTACTACTCAAATAAAATTTTGCCTATCTGAAAAACATAAAGATCAGAAATTTCTAGATAAAGGAAGTTTCTGGTGTAAGTTGTGATTTTCTACCCATGGGACACATTCTGATAATTAATAATATTCTGATAAAAGGCGTAAAGCATTGTGCAATTTCACCTATTGATGCCTAAGGTACAAAGCTTAAGGGGGATAGTGGAGAAATGGATAGTGGATAAAAAAATCCCACAAAGTACTTGACTGCTTCTGTCCTGAAGCAATATATTTTCATTTTCCAAATAATTTCTCTTTTAAAATCTATTGTTTAAAATTATAAAAATCAACCAACCAGCCAAAAAAAAACCACCAAAGAAACAAATAAAAATAGCTATTTCTATATTTCACAGATTTTTTTTTTTATCTTACTTTTTTCTCTATATCTTTAATGTAAAATATTCTATTACTTCAGAGAGGGAAAAAAAAAGCAATAAACCAAAAACTATGATTTTTATTTTCTAGCAGATATTGCATGTGAACAATAAGAACTTCCAGCTGGTTATATAGCTTTAGGAAAAGTAGAAATATCAGAGATAATAGGAAACTATTTGATTGTTTAGCTCAGTTTATCAATTGCTTCCTCTGAATAAAAATTGCTACATTTTTATGAGTTTAAACTGTTATCTAAAACTATTTAGGGTCCAAATAAATTTTCTGAGAGCTTAAAATATTGAAGACTTGTTTCCTTTAATTTCTTTACTTGTTCCTATAAAAAAAAAACATAGAAAGAAAGAAGAAACCTTTAATACTTCTTTGAAAATGTTCTTTTGATATATGTGATTTGCTTTGCTTGAGTCAATTACCCTAGATTTATTACATATGGGTGTCTCTGCTGATATTAAGCTAGTTTATTACAGATAATCATATTCATGTCTTCACTAAGATAGAATCGAGTACCTGTGGATTACCCTGACCTTCACAAAATATATCCAACCATTTTCTTGATTTGCACCCATGTAGCAAGTAAAGGATTGTGTTTCTTATCTTAACATAAAGGTGTGAAAGATTCACAAATAATTTGTGAAATAAATAACTTTTGCAAAATCAAAGTCCCTCATTGAGATTCTCCAAGACTGGGTAGACTTCTAGAATTTACATTAGCAGAAAGAAAAATCTCTATATTAATATGAGTCATCTCCATTCCTTTTTTATGAAACACAGTTTGTACCATCAGTAAACTCACTCTCTCTATTTGTGGAGATATTAATATTAAAGGTTGCACCCACCTCCTCTTCTTGATTTTATAAAATGAAGTTTTCTCCATTTTTCTTCTGTGTTTTCCACAGAGCTTAGAAATAATAGAAAATACATATCATTTTGAAAAATAAGTTTACTAACTTATTATAATTTTGACCATCTCAATTTATGCACCTTTTATCCTATCTTTAATATGCAAAAGCAGAATACTATTTTTATTTTCTGTTTTGTTTTTTACTACTTCTGCATTGTACAGTGCTACACTGATGCATACCACAAACCTAGGACCAAAAGCTGTGCTTCTACATAGTCAGTAAATTTATATTCTGATTTTTTAAAATTTTAATAACAAAACAGTATACCAAGGTCAAACAAGTAGAACTTGAATATTTTATTCAAATGCCCTGGGAGAAGCCACTCAAGAAGTTTCTTTGCTGTGTTTTCAACCTTTCCTTTCAAATTTTGGTTAGCATTTTCACTTATATTTAAAATTCAGATTGTAATTAAAATCTAATAACCCAAGTGTTTATATGTTTTCATTGAGGTAATATAGCTGATTTTTCTGAATATTCAGCATCTATGTTATCCAAATTTCTCATAGGACTACCAGTGACATATCAGATCACCCAATAAAAATAAAGAGTTCGGGATAATTTAGTTCATTTTCCAGAACAAAACTTAACAATTTGATTGCATGTGTACAAATAACCTATAAGAGAATTATGACTCTAAGCTAAACAGATGACATTTTGTTCTCAGTTGCTTAGTATATAAGGTATATAAGTGTTTGAAGTTGCCTGAAAAATAATCATAAATATTTGTTTTGGATAAGACTCTCCGGACTTGGTGTAACTCCACATTCTATGCATTAGAGACAGGAAAAAAAGTGGGTTTTGGCCTGGGGATAGGAATAAGAAAATCATTCTTGTGTGCTCTTGTTCCCACAGAAAGTAATTTGAAGAATTCTCAGTCCATGAGTTAATCAACAGTCAACAGAACAGACTTTTCAAAACTGAGAAACTTTCCTTTTCTTTAGAGATAATAATCAGGATCCTTTACCTGGGCCCCCAAGCTCTTAGGCTAGCAGATTTAGTCTACATGTGTAAAATGTGGCGTTTAATTGCATGTAATATTACCCCAGGGGAAATTTTGGTGATTTCTTTCTCTTTTTTAGAAGCAAAAAAGTAAAATTCAAACCATTTTCTCATTGATAATAAAACCTTATATATAACCTTACTGATTAATTGAACAGTGCCTGAGAGAGTGTGAGCTGCAGAATAGAGTCTCCTTGACTAAATAAACTTGGCCATGTCAGCACTTAGCAGTGGGTGTAATGGACCCCACTCTGTGTTTGTATAGCACCAAGCATCAAGTTTGCTGTTTGCACAGCATCAATCATGGATTTCACTGCAACACATTCTAAAAATAATTCTAATTCTTTCTTCACATACCAAAGAATTCATGTGAAAACATAGAGAGGAAAATGGGCAGCAGGCTGTAGGTAACCAAAATGATGGAAGCTGTTCACAGCTGCAGCACCTGTATAGAAACACTTGTATTTTTTGTTTGAAAATATTCTGTTTCTGTTTTGAAACTCCCTAAGAAATCCGTGATTACTTTCTCTGGGACCAAGGTGCTGTCCTCTACATCGTTTGGAATATGTCCAGCCATTCAGTGTTTTATTGCAATCTACGCAGTAATGACAATGCATATATAATACAGAAGGGACATTAGCTATTGACCTTAGCTATCAGCACAGATACCATAGTCACAATCTTATGCACAGAATCTTTGTGCTTCAGGAGAACTTTCCTGAACAGGAACCTTGATATTAGAGTAGCATTGCTTTTTATGTGATTGTGTTACTGAAATTTTAAATTTGTATTTGAGGACAGCCATCACTGTCAGTGTACAGTAAATGTAGTTATCACAGTATGAACGATGAAACACTGATTCATACTCCACACACAGAAAACTGCTCCTGAGAGATGAGAAGCAGAGCTGAGTGCCTGCTTTGCAGAGGACTTAACATTCTCTCACAAGAAACATGTAAGGGAGCTTTGTAATTGCAATTGTAAAATAAGATTAATGGACACGCTCATGGCAAATGAGATTAAATATGTACATACAACAGAGGAAAGATCTCACAATAAATTATATGGAAACATGACATCTACTTAATATCTGTGTAATAAGACTAGTTTTCCATGGAGAGGGGAGAGGATTTTGCTACTATTTGGGTTGAATTTGTTCATTTGTATCAGTTACAATATTTTGTAGGGAAAAAAATTAATTTAAAGGACTTGTATTTAATATAGGAGAAAATAGAAGGGAACATACAAAAACATCCTGGAGAGATCATTTGCATTGTCTTTCATTCTTAAAAAGGGCATTAAGGTATTCTTAAGTCCTACAACTCGTGTGAATTAAGTCAGGTCACTGAAATAACACCACCTTTAGGGATGAAGACAGCAACTGCCTGGAGAACTGAAAAATAAAATACTGAACAGCACGTTGAAATACAAAAATACTTAAATTAAACTGAAGGGAAAATTCTGAAAGGCAGAAAGTAATCAGAAGATATCAGAAAATTTGCTAGGATGGCCAGCATTTATTTAAAAAATGTCAGGAAAATGTTCATGGCCAGATTTCAAAATTTTAATTTTTGATGGCAGTAGATTAATTTTAGGACTGTCCCCTAGAAGATATCAAGTCATCACTTCTATGTTACAGAAGCCCAGTGGAAGTATAGTGTCCAGCCTGAAGTCATGAAGCAGTTGCAGGAGTACAGCAACTCTCCACAGCTCTCTGATCAACACATTGCTCTCTGTCTATAGTATTTCTCACCTGGAGGGAAGTACAAGTTCCAGTATCATCCAACATCTGTCTCCAGTCAGGGGCTTGTGTTTATACTGGCTCGTAGGAAAGAAAGTCAGACAATTAAATACCAGCCTTGCAGTGACAACCTGTCATTTACACACAGCTGCTGTCCAACTTTGAGACTGGAAAAAAACATAGCACCAAGAGTACAACCAGGATTTTTAAGATCAGACAGAAAGCATATGTAACAACTAGACGATATGTCATTTCAAAAAGTCCGTTTGCAGATGAACAGATGTGGCCATTAGGAGAAGGACTGTGGTTTTGCAGTGTCTGTGGAAATGATTTTAAAGAAAACGAGAATTTCTTCTGCAGAACAACATCTGGTTATTTATAGGAAGGGACCAGTGGGCAACCTGCTGACTGAAAGAGTTTTTGCTAGAATTCATTATAGACATAAAATGGTTTTAGCTGTACATAGTGACTGGCAAAAGAAAACAATTTAAAATACTATTTTTAAGCATGGCTCTTCCTTCAAACACATCTATCCTTTCACCAGCATAGCAAGAACCTCTATAAAATGGACTAAAAAATGTATTTGAATGAACAGAATAGTTAGGATGACACTACTGACTCTGCTCACATTTCTCTGATGGTTTTCAGGTCTTTGGAATATTATTACTTTCTCCTTTTTTGATCAAACTGCACCATGCAGAGCAGAAGATATCCCTGCTGTAAGAGAGAATATGATGTTCAAGAAGTGATTTTATTTTACTTTAAGATGATTTTCAACTGCCTACCCATAATACTTCCTCAACTGCAGTCATCAAAACAAACCTATCCAAGAAAATCCTTTTTGAAATTGTGCATATGAATATAGAGTACAATCTCTGTTTTGACAGAAACTGTAGGCCATTTAGAACACAGTACAGTGTGTATGGAACTTAAAGGCAAACAGATTGATGGGCTAGAATTAAAATTTATTTCTAATTGAAACCTGTGTTGTTTCCTGAACTGATAATTAATTTCTAAATCGTCATTTCATATCTCAATATTTCACTTGAAGGATTTTTTTCCAGACAAATTTTCTCTTGCTTAGAGATGCCATAGAAGATCAACTGTTAAACACCTCTATACCTGCAGCAGCAACAACTCTGTAGTCCTCTTTGGACAGACATTTGAAATTTATTACCCTCTCAATAATTATAAGTAGGAAGCCAGTCTTTGTCTTTTACCACAGATAACTCCAAGGATCCTTCAGGTCTCAGATTCCAAAATCAGTACTTGTGCTGCTTAATTTATGAATGTGCAGGAAAGCTGCATTTCCTTACTGTACTTCAGCAGGGAGCCAGAACACTAGAACTTTCTTAAAAGGGGATAATTTTTGAAGTGAGGCAAAACTGAGTGAATACAATTTTACTTTATTTTCACACCTAATCCTTTTGTATTTTGTGATCCAGTCGTGGAGGATACTTCTGTCTTCAGCAGAGGGAGATGAATACCTCCACAGCATTGTTCAGACCATCATAAAATAGTTGCCTGAGATAAACAGGATGAATTTCTTTTATAAGGGGTGTTCTTGTTCTGGTGATTACTAAAGGAAGCCAGCTATGTAAAACTACTTCCACCCATGCAGGCTTATGGTGTATTTATTTTTAGACCACATTTTATCATGTTGCACAAATAAATGTATCATTCCTTTTACTAATGGTTACCCTGGCCATGATGATTACTATCCTGCTTCTCTGATAAGATATGCATTTTAGTCTATATATATATATCTATATATCAACCTTGAGCTTTCTCCCATTTGAAATCTATTCACAATACTGCACATGTTATCAATTTTTCCTCCTTTACCTCTCACTGGCTCAACCTTTACTGTCATAATATTTTTGCTTTTACTCGAAAGTTCCACCCCTGTTAATGACCAGTTTCATCAATCATAAAACAGTTAAAGTCTTTATATAATTGTAACCAAATCTTTAATTTCCATCTTTACATTAAAAAAAACTTGAAATACCTATTCCTACCTGTTCTTGCCACTGCCTCAGTACGAAGACATGCAAGAGTGTTGCATATATGAGGAATCACTGAGGATTTTTACACATGAGGATATAATTTGGAGATGGTACACTGAACAAAAGAAGTCAAAAAGCTTAAGCAATGAAACATAGTTTGGTAACTTTTATCCCTGTCATAGGATAAAAGGCTCATATCCTTGTCATGACACAAAAAATGTTAACTTCATGCCACTGAAATTTCTTGGCATTGACTACTGGTGGCAGTGGTTACAGCAGTGGCCTCTAGTCTAACTCAGTTTTCCAGGACTGGAAAGTAGACTTATTGTACTGTAAACTTATTGTCTACTGGAAGTAGAAAAGTACTGGAACAAAAAGTGAAAAATTAGAGCTCAGAAGAAGAAAATATTTTTATTTGGTGAAGGCTCTCTATTAGAGAGAGATGTTTGACCACTTCAAGCTTGCCTGTCCTGTAACTACCCATTGAAGTCTTCCTTAAACTGTTCAGCATCTTAACAGAGAAATATAAATATCTAGTCACAATTCTTCATAATTCTTTATCAGGTTAAGTATAAAAGAAGGGAACTATTTATCATATTTAAATTCACATATAATTTATAGATAGCAAAAAAAATTATTACCAGATGTGCAGTGGATATTTTGAACTACATTTCCATTGCTCCCCTGAGTACCTTCTAAGTCTTCTTAAGTGGCTGTAAGCCATAAGTGTCAATAAGTAGCCTTTCCAAAGGTCACATGAACACTATTAATACACGTACTGGCAGTTTTCTACACTTTATACTCTGTTCAAAGTCAAAATACTAAAACAGTGTGTAATGGTAAAAATGCTTTTTTTATAAACCTTAGGGAAAATGAAAATTTAAAACTGAAAAATAGAAGTATACTCGTGTACATATATGTATATTAAACATATATGTTGAATATATATATATTCAACGTGTATATGTTGAAATATTGATACAGCTTTCATTTCCTGAAACTTTGATAGCATTGTGATTTTAGTCTTGTTACAAATGCAAAAGAATCACAAAGAGGTAATGGAGTCCCTTCAGAAAAGACCAGAAGCATGCAGACAGCAGGAAACAAATCCACTTTACAAATTATGTCTTTGAATATCAATCAAAAAAATTAATCAAAAGACTACATAGAGAGAAACATGAAATTAAAAAATAGGAAAAAAAGGAAAGGAGAAAGCATTGAACTGCACAGTCTCTCTTTTCAATCAAGTTAATTCCATTAAACAAGTCAGCAATCAGCAGAGCCATGATAGCTATCTACGTATTTATTTACTACCTTGAGAAAACCAAGTTACTGCAACTTGGCTGAATAGCAGGGAAATCTTTCTCTCTTGTCAAAGTAGTGAGGTTCATATATTGACCCGGAGGCAGTTGACACCAAACTGTTTTGCAGATAAGTAGAGTCCCCCACTTCTAGCCTTTCTATTACAAATATAACTCCAACAAAGCAAGAAAATGCAGCCTATTTCTGACCAAGAATAAGAACTTTTATCATGATATTTCAGTCTCTAAACACATCTTCCTCTAACATTTTCTTTAAAATTCTCTTTCATGATAATCAATATTTCAAAAGAACTTAGTCCATATCTAAAATTTGGAACTCGGAACTTGCAGAGATCTGACAGAATTATTAGTATCAGAGTAGCACACAGGAGTTGTATTTAAAGTCCATGTGAGCAGAGTTATCTCATGTGGCTATTATGGAAATGCTTTTCATTAAATAAATGAAATTGGACATCTCAGTATTAAAAATTAAAACGAAATGAAATAAAATAAAAATTTGTCGTGCTCCTGAAATTAATTCGCTTGAGAATGCACACATGAAGTCTGTTGCTCTTTTCTACACTGCTGAGCAGATGTGATAAACCAGTTACCTGATATAGATAAAAAATAAGACATGAGTCACACCCTCTTGCTTCATATAGAAGCACAGCTCTGAACCTTTTGACGTGAAGTAAATAGACAAAGAAATTTGAGACCTAGTAAAATTGCTGCCTACATTACATCTGGTACTGTATATGAGAGCTGGAATGAATCCATGCACATACATTGCACATATTTTTGTACATGTGTTCAAGCTTCCTGTTGGGAAAAAAAAGTTATAATATTTCATGAAAACAGCTTGATTACATTCAGAGGGACACACTTGTTTGCACCAGAAGAACACCCTATTATTTTTGCACTGTATTGTTAACTTAATCAGCAGAAGTTATTCATTCTTTTTGGCGCTTATAAGAGATTTTTAAGAATTTTCATTACATAAGCATATTGTACATCCCATAGTAACATTTAAAAAGTCAACTTGTACACATTCAATTGAAAGGACTCAAGGATTAATTCCTACAAAGATAATAAGTTTACAGCTTCTCTTAACACCAGCATGAGCCGATAGCTGTTCTGGGTCTGGCTGAGCTGAGTTCATTTTCCCACAGCGGCCCTCCCAGTGCTGTGCTTTGCCCTGGAAGCTGGAAGGGAGCTGATAACCCTCCCATTTTTTGGCTGCTGCTGGGCAGGGCTGGCACAGCACCAGCGCTGTCTCCCAGCATCCCGGCCCCATCGCGGGGCTGGGGGTGGGAAAGGTGCTGGGAGGGGACAGAACAAGGCCAGCTGACCCAAGGGAACCAAAGGGCTGTTCCATAGCGTATGACAGCTCAGGTATAAAAGCTGAGGGAGGGAGAAGGAATGGAGGGACATTTGTTATCTGCAGTGTTTGCCTTCTGGAGTGACTGCTCCATGTGCTGAAGCCCTGCTGCCTGGGAAGTGGCTTGACACATTCACTGATGGAAGGTAGAGAATAAACTTATTTTTTCTCTTTGTTTACAAAAGTGTAAAGTTTTACTTTGCTTTAGTAAACTGCCTTTATCTCAAACTGTGTTCTGTTTTCCGCCTTACTTTCTCTCCTTGCTCAGGTGGGAAGGGGACTTGGAGTTTTTGGTCTATTGCATGAACTTAAAAAAAAAAAAAAACAAGTCATATTTCAGATTTGCAGTAAAAAGCGGCAAGGAGATGCTAATGAGAAATCAGATATGATTTGTGGCATTTTTTCCCCCCCTCTTTCTGTTTGAAATTATCAAATAAAAGATTCAGAGGAGTACAAAGAATAAGGAAAGGAAAAAAAATACATAAAGAACATTTAAATGCAGAACCATCTGCTTCCATAAGCCACTTAGACAACTCCACTGAGGGCCTATCCTTCCATCTCTGAATCACTAAGACTTTTAACATCAGTTTCAATGAATGCAACATCAGAGCCTTAATCCCAGCAACAAAAACAGACATACATTTTCCTCAATAACTCTATAATGAGGACAATTATGCTGTTCCACTGAGTATGACTCATTATAGATCTAAATAACAAAAATATAAACATTTCCTAATACCATATTATTACAAACTACCATGCAGTGTTAGTTAACAAAAATTAGATAATGACAGTGATATATTTCTTATCATACATTGAAATGTCTCATATGTCTCAAATGTCCTGCCCAAATTATCAACTGTGAGTTGTGACATTACCCATTTATGTGTAAAATGCTTGCATAAAAGTAAAAGTTTGGCAACTGGGAAGGAAAAAAAGCTTGTCGTAGAAAGATAGACTTTATGTTATGCCTAAATATGAATTCAGAAACCTTGTTGTATCTGGATTTGTATATCTATGTTTGAGTCTTTGCTCATAAAATGGTCTGATCCAACTGTCATTGTCACCAAACACTTAGCACACAAAGCTCCACATGCACTACATTTTTTCAGCGTTCCTTATGTTAAATTGCTGAGAATAAATACATAGGAAATATTAATAAAAAATCACAAAGACTTAAATATGAGCTCTGAAGATTATTTTTGTCTTTCATATCTGGATTTGCAGAATGTGCTGATTAGACACCATGAAAAAATATTTCAATTCCTTCACAGTAGAAGTGTATTCCCTGTCTTCAAATTCAGTTCTAAAAAAGTTTGGCTTCATTTGAATTATTTTTTAGCATTATCCACAAAGCTGAATTTAAGGCAAATTTAGAGCAGCATCACTTCTGGCTAGTTTCTCAGATTTAGTAGAAATATAAATTTAAAAACAAAGAAATGCACCAAAGCATTTGTTAGAAAGAAAATGGTAACAAATGCCTCTCAAGATATTTCCATAGAAATACTTCGGGTTTTTTTTTTCTTAGTGAAGAAAAACTTGGGAAAGAGGTATAAGCTGGAGATATTCATCAAAACTTAATTTTCTGTGAACTTTTTTTCATTGGTTCTATGAACTAACAATTTAGTTTCAGTTTAAATGGAATAAAAAACTTTACATATACAGATATGTTCCAGAAATTAAAAGAAAAAATATTCCAAGAACTAGCAGAAGAAAAAAAATATTAATAAAGCTCTTCTGGAGATGATTACAAATTGTCTTCTGCCTCAGCCAAAATTTACACTAGTTTCATATGGAACAATTCAATTGTTAGATAAAGTTCATAGGAGACTTGGTACTAACAGTGAATGCCTATTTTAAAAAAAGCACTTTGTAGAATGCTAATAGGAGGCATATAAATATATCGTTAAATTATTTGTTATCCTAAAGTGGAATTCTCTATACTGATTTTGACATGTCCACAAGTCAAGTGACTGGGGGACTTTAAGAAAAAATAGAAGTAATTCTCATTGAATGGTGCCTCATGGAATTCCAAATACTTGGTATTTGTCCTGCACAAAGTAGAGTCCTTTACAGTATCTCAGAAAACAAGGCAGTTTTTAACATATATTTCCCTATCTCTTGGCAGATATATATGCTTTTTCAATGCAATTTAAAGCTATAAGAAATATTTTACAACTGCAGCAACATTTTAAGTAAACCAATTTTTTTCTTACTCATTTTCACCCTATTCCTGTTTGAATTGCTAACCCTCTAGATTGTAAAATGTTCATATCTGTGGTTATTGAAAATTTATTTTCTTTGCTGCTACTAGAACAATGTTCATTCAGATGCCAGCTCAGAAGAATAGCTCATTTTTACCTCTGTATTTTCTGGGCCATAGAACTGTCATGGATTTTATAAAAATAGAAGAACTAAATGGGTGTGAAGTGCTGTAGTCCTCATATTTTTTGTGATTAGCAGTGTGTAATTTACTGTGTCACATTTTTGATGATTCACACCATCTATCTGCTACTAGAACTATCTTGAACTATCTCTAGGAAAATTTAGGTGTTTGGTATTTTTATTATTTTGATTAGAAAAAAAACCTCAATTCTTAACTTTTATCAAGAAAACAAACTTGGCAGTTCAAGAGTTTACGAGATGCTTTCTACTATATCTCCCTTTTCATATACTTCCACCGAAAAGAAACCTCTGGGCTAAAACCAGATTTTTGACAAAGGGCTCAGAGGGGAATTCATTAAATAAAAAGAGTGACAATTACATCTGAGCTAGTAATGAAAGCACAAGCCACATTTCTCAGACCTTACCATGTTGGCTTCCAAAGAAGCAGAAAGTCTATGTGCTTTAGTCTCACCATCCTGTGAGCTTCTGGGAACAGAGCAGTGGTATCTCACAACCTGTCTGCAGGTGTGTAGTGGTTTAGATTTACTAATTTCGTTTTCCCAGCCAACGCACCAAATAAATATTGTGGTTTTAAAGCAGTAATTAAAAAAAATACTACAAAACTTACTTATTTCTTGCTGTGAGATATGGATTAGAACAAGAGCAAAACAGGCTTAAAAGGAATAAAGAAAGTTTATTAACAAAACTACAAGAATAAGAACACCAGAATAAACCTCTAGAAAACCCCTTTATCCCCTACTACCTAACCATTTCCTTGTTCACATGACAACATAGAGACAAAAAATTTCAGAACTGTGGTGTTTAAAACAGTCCCAATTCCTGCTAGAGTCTTTTCATCAGTCTTTGTAGAGAAACAGAAGTCTTCTTCTGCTAATCTATGGAGTTTCTCACAAGAAAGCTATTTCTGTTATAGCCTTCTATTTTTGATGCCAGCTGCCCGGAAATCCTGCCATCAGTTCACTCCTCCCATTTCACATCACTCTGAGGTGTGTATGGGTCAATGAGTCTAGGGATGTCATTTTTAAGGATGAGTTATTCAAAGGTAAAAGTTCTCTTCATCTGTCTCTGTGAGCTTCCCTGGAAACAGAAGTTTTCTCTTTGCCTCTACAATGGCCCCGAATCTTCAACTATTACTTCTCCCCACTCTGTTCCAGCACCTCACTGTATCACAATTACTCCACCTTTTGCTCAAAATCCACACTTTGAACATTCCATTCCTCCCAATATACTCTGTCATGAATTAAAGGAGTTTTTTCAGGACACTATTGTCCATCTCCATAGCTTTAACAGAAAAATATTTCAGCTTATAAAGCATCTCCTTATTCTCTCTTCTCCATCTAAAACTTAACTCTTTTCTTCACTGTCTTTGATAGTTTTATGATGTCTCTTTCATGTTAACTCTCTCTCTCTCTCTCTCTCTCTGGGAAAAAGGAGTAATCTGTACGTCTCATCCAGGTAGTAAAAGAGTTAAAAGAGTCTCGGAAAGCTGCAGATGTTCATGGTGTCAGGTTTCAGTCCAGCAGCAGAAACTACAAACCAAGCCAGGCCGGCCAGCTCCGTTTCTCTCCCCCCCCCGCCCTCTGCAGCCTTGTCTGGCCTGGAGCGGGGGGAGGAGGCCGAGACAGAGCCTTGTTACCTCTTCAGAAGCTGGAAACCAAAAAGAGCAAGAGAGCCCTGGCTTTACATCTTAAGGTGGTGTTCACAAGTTGATCTCACTTCTGAATTGTTAAATCCGCCACCAATTCTCAGAATTGACCGATAATTGGTCAGGAGAAAAGACTCCCATCAGCCACCAGCAGCTTCAAGTTCCTTAGCTCCCAAAGCTATCTTAAAGGTAAAGTCACCCTATCACAAGGTGTCCGGGGACCTGAGGAGCTAGAAAGACAATGTGTGCTCTCTGAAATATTGGGGTGCTCTGTCTTTGCAATCCTAGGATGCTGAGAAACCAAGAAGCTGTACGCCAGCCTGTCCTGCTCCCTCAAGTCCCAGGTTCTTTCTCAGACTTGATGCAGTTTGCCATGCTGGGGCTCCACTTAAACTTTTCTTGCCTGTTGGAATGTCGCTGAAAGTCTCAACAGCTTTGGCTCCAATGGTTCTCCATTTCCCAGAGCTGCTGAAAAAAGGGCTGAACCTGCTGGGGATGTGGATGTGCTATAGTTGCCAGCTACTGAATTTGGCTTTTCAGGTCTGGTGGAAAAGTTGTACTTCCAGCTCTGTATTTCATTTTGATTATTCGTATAAATCTAATCTGCCAATTATTTTCAATTTGAATTTTGTACACTCACATGCCTAGAAGAGCTGGCACCTCCAGAGGCTAGTGGCACCTCCTAAAAGGGTGGTGCAGAATGTTATGAGGGATACTGTGACTATCTTAGAATCCCGATCATGACAAGCACTGTCCTGTGTGCTGAATGAAGAGATGCAGAGCACAGCAAGCCTTCCATGAGGCTTTGTGCTGTCAGGCTTAGAAAGAGGCTTAACAGGAAAGAAAACATAAGAGTGAGGAAGAACACCAGACTAAAAGTGAATTTCAGGGAAATTTATGGAAATACAAATGCCAAAGAAGTCTTGTCTATACATATATTCAGGAGAGCAACAACAAAAAAGAATATATACTGATTAAGAGAGTTCAGAACTTGCTTCACACTCATTCAGAGTGGATGTCATTAATTTGGAAGTGAAACGAACAGTAGGATTTCTTTGGAAGTACAAGTAGTACTGGGATTAAGCAGGTAGTTCTTTTTAAGTGTGTGACTGAGTCATCATTAGACAATCTAACCTTTAAGACATCTAAGGTTGGAAGAATACTTACTGAAATGTCTCTCTCATCTTCCTTCTGGAGACAAATGCAAGCAGCCCTGTGTAAATCTTTTCTTTAGCAGCTGAAAGGTGTTGCTCAAATCTAATAACTGACAAAGATTTATGCCTATCAATCTCAAAATTTCTTTTGAAAAATTTACAAAAATTACCTCAGAAAAAATCTCAGACTGTCTAGACACTAGGGAAAGTGTCACTTTCCTAGTGACGCTAGGGAGCTGGGGTTGTTTCACTCAGAGGTGACCTTATCACTCTACAACCTCCTGAAAGGTGGCTGTAGTCAAGTGGAGTTGGTCTTTCACCAGACAGCAACTGACAATGAGAGGACACAGCCTTAAGCTGCACCAAGGGAAATTTAGGTTGGACGTTAGGAAAAAGTTCTTCACAGAAAGAGTGATAAAGTACTGGAATGGTCTGCCTGGGGAGGGGGTGGAGTCACCATCCCTGGATGTGTTTAAAAAAGACTGGATATGGGACTCAGTGCCATGGTTTAGTTGAGGTGTTAGGGTGTTGGTTGGACTTGATGATCTTGAAGGTCTCTTCCAACCTTGTGATTCTGTGATTCTGTGAAAATAGTCATGCTAACTTTTCCTAATAACAGTTTTGCATACACACCTCCACATAAAATCTGAGTAGATCAGGACAAAGGAAAATTCTGAATTTATATAATTTACGAACATCCAAGTTTAAAGTAGCTGTTCTCCATAAATTGGCATCAAACATGCACAAATACCATAATATTTAATAAAAATAAAATACTTTTTAATGTCTTATATATTCACTCCTGCTACCGTAACTTGATAATATTCTGCCTCACTAACTGTTTTACTCCTTGGAAAGGCCATAGGCCTTGTGCTATTTCTGCTACAATACATTGCAGTGATATGGTTTCTACAAATGTATGGTAAATTCAAGTGCTGAAAAGTACTAGGAACCTTACAGTGAATTTCTTAATTATAAAAAATAGTAATCAATAATCTTGAAAGAATGTAGTGGCTGTTTTCTTAGAATATTCAATTTATTGCCCAAATTTTTCAATACATTTCCACAACTGAAACTAATAAGATTCCTTTGTTTTGTTTTACAAATCAAGGATTTCTTTTTTATCTTGCCATTTTTATTTGTTCTATATCATCATCTTTTTTTAAAAATACATCCCTTTATTTCTTCTACTGGTGTTATAGTATTCGTCTTACACTAAGGTTTGTTATGAACCAATCCTAAAAGTTTATATCTATACTACAGGCAAATCTAATGGAAGGAACACAGAAGAGCTCATACTGCAGCATAGTAAAGGTTTACCCAGACTAGTACCCTGTCTCCATTAGTGGCTGCTTTTAAATTTAATAATAATTTAAATGTTTTTAAATACTATTTCGACATTAAAAACAACTGTCCAAATCCCTGCTCCCTACAGTGCAACCAAATGGAGTTCCTATGAGGTAGAGCTGATGCTGCTTTCAATCCCAAAACATATCCAGCTGTATTTTCATGAGTGTCAGCATTCGTAGATTAAAATGTCTTTTACAAAATCATACTTCATTCCAAACAAAATAATAAAAAAAATTTTTATATTTTTACTCCCTCTGTTTGTATTTAGTAGGGGATTTCTCTGTTCGATTCTCTAACTGCTCTTCAAGCTTGGAAAGGGCTCACCTTGAACAACTGCAGAGCTATTTCATTAGCTGTTACCATTTTTCTTCTTGCTGTCTCCTTTGAAGACATGCTTACAAAGAACATGGTCTGCTGCTGCCTGGAAAACACAGGCTACGACATCAGCTGTGCATTTCTTCTCATTACCTCTCACCTGTGTGTGACTGTATGCAAGTGATGCACTTGGGATTATATTTGAGTTGCAAGATCTTGGCAGTACAAATTCTCTCTTTCTACCTCATGAGTTTGCACAGGATCTAGTATATAATATTCAATTTCAATAACTGTCTCTTAGCTGTCATAAAAATATGTAGAATAAACTCCAATCTCTCACTGACAATCTCTTGATTTGATTATATCTAAAAATACGCACCCTCATAAGAAGGTTTGTAGCGTTGCCCAAATATGATTCCCCAAGCTGTGTTTTTAAAATATGAATCCACTCTGCTTTTATGTTATTTCTAGATTTATGGCACTCCTGTGAATGTTCTGCCAATAAATTGCCAGTCCTGCATTATTCATTGAAATAATGCATAATATCCTAGGAATCCATTTCAAAATAATTAGCACTAGTAAGCCCCTGAAATTTAACAATAGATGGAAAGCCATCTGCCTGCTGCTTTAGATTCGTTAAGTAACTAAGTCAGGATATTTCAGAAGCTTAACAGAGCAAAACAATTAGAGCCAAAGCTAACAATAATTATACACTTGTTTAAAATATTTTCAAGAGGTTTGAATGTTAGTATGCCTTCTTTAGGGCATACAAGCTAAAGAGACAACCCACAAGTTCCAATCATTGTGAGTCATAAGAATTACAGCTACAGTATCACCACTGGCTACAGTGAGAGCTTTATATCTAAAGGCAGATACCCTAGATATTAACTAATGAGGATATCAGAAAACAAATATTTAAAAATATAATCTTTAAAAATAATCCTCTTGTCAAGCATCATTCAGCTACTCTTCCACCATTAATACAACCCCAGAGAGGCTGCATAAGCTCCTAATACATGCAGACAACAGGAAGTGGAAGGATTCCCAGCGGTGGATCAGAGCTCTCATCCCAGGTAAGAGCACAAAGAGATTGTCAGTGAAAACAGCACCACAACAAATCTGAACCTCTTCTGTGTGCCTAAGTATTTCTGCCATCTTCAGGAATCTCAACAATTCAGTTGTTTTAGGTACTTTTTAAGATAATTCCAGTGTCAATAGATATTGAGATGGAGCTCTTGTTCATCTTTCTATGACCTACCTCAGAATGCCAAAGAAATCAAAAATGGCTCAGGTCTATTCCCATTTTGGACTAGAGAGGTTCAAAGTCACAGCTCCCACTTTTCAAGCAGAGGTGATGCAATCACTAAGGCAGCTTGTCTGGGAGAAACTCACAACTTTTCCACTGAAGCTGTGTATCTGCAGCCTAATAAGAAGAGCAATAGGATAGTTCTGAAGCTGAAGTTTAATCAAGTAGGGGGAATAGGAAACCAAATGGAAAAACACTCAGCTTACAGTCTGAAATTGCTGTTTCCTTTAAATATATTCTCCAGGTATTTGAGGAAGAATTGACAGAAATACACAAGATGTTTAGTCAGGCTGGATACAGTCCAATTTGAGCCAAATTATCTATTTTTTGTTGATTTCCCAGAGTACCTTCTTTTTAGCCAATGTTTTCCTGGAGACTTTGCATAGGAACATGCGTTGAAGTGCTGTTCCAATATTTCACATGCTGCCCAAATTTG
Organism: Poecile atricapillus; assembly: GCF_030490865.1. Taxonomy (NCBI): domain Eukaryota; kingdom Metazoa; phylum Chordata; class Aves; order Passeriformes; family Paridae; genus Poecile; species Poecile atricapillus. The sequence goes on along the minus strand of NC_081289.1, from coordinate 58,079,406 downwards.
ACATTGTGTGTTTTGTTCATTAGAAGTTTAATCCTTCTGTGTAAGTCCTGATGAATAGGAGAATTTCAAAGTACCTCTGAAGACTAGGCAAATCCTACAGTGGCTAGCAACTTTAACATCAAAGGATCACAAGGAAATTTTCATATAGCCATTGAACATTTGAATATTGCCCAGTGTGAAGTAGTATGAATAAATAAGTATTACATTAAAAAAAAAAGCATCCATGTCAGAAAACAGTATCTTAGTTCTCAGTTATTTTTCTGCAAGTGCAACCACCACCAAGTTGAACAAAACTGTTAGATATTACATATCCCTGATGTTAGATTCTTCCCACTATGCATTTAATAATATTGTGAATTTGTCAATTTTTAAAGCATCTTATATCACCTGCCTTCACATCATATTTCATAAATTAACTAGTCACTCTGTAAAGTACCTTCTTTTTTCTATTTTGAACTGATCTCTCTGCTCCTCACACAGATTATTTGTATGTTTGATAGTAAATTGCTACCACTGAGGTTTACAGGTCCTTGAAAGCCTACCGAAGAATGGAGAACTTCTAGGGGATCATCACTGGCAATGTCTCCTTTTCCTTCACAGGCTATTCTTCTCAACATTTAAACACCTATGAATGAGAAAAAGTACTGGAATTTCTGTTCTGTGAGGAGTTATGAACACTTTTAGGTTTTCAATTATAATTTTGGGAACAAAAATTGGTTTTGAATGTTAACTAATTGACTAATTCTAATTTCTGAATTAAGTATAACTTCAGATGCTTGTCAAGCTTATATTTGTACTTCCAAATTTGTTGTTGTTTCCCACTCAACCCAGAAACTGCATCATAACAGCTGGAGACTTCCCAGAGCACAAAGTTCATGCAACCCTGTAACAATATAATGCAAACTAGAATGCAGGCTTTCTTAATCTTCAGGACTTCTTGCAAATAAACAGATATTTGAATAAGTGTGAATTCCTCCATCAGCACCGGCAGCCATAAATAAAGAGTGAAAGCTGTTTATCAGCACCATTTGACACAGCTGACAGTGTTTACTCAGCTCAGGCTCTTCACAGAGACAGCTACTTCTCATTAATGCAGAAAATTACATTCATGCAGGTCAGGGGTAAGGTAATTGGTAAAGTATGAGAAGGGAAGTATATGCTACAATTGTCAGCCCTAAAATGAAGTGTGAATAAATATATAACATACCACTTTCAGTACATCATCCACAACAGATAAAATGTGAAGTATACAAACACTTTGCAGAATACATAGTACTGTTATGAAAGCAATACTGCTGTAAAAATAGTAGTGTTTCTTACTGTGAAATCCTGCTGATACACTTCATTTCAAGAATGTTTAGGCAAAGATTTTCTAAATACAATTACACATTTAAAATCTGTCTATAGTTAAAATAAAAAAAATTAATTGGGTTTTAATGTAGTTATGAGAGGGTCATCCACTGTTGTTAGAGGAAAATACTCAAACAGTTGGGCTTTCTGTAAAAGTTAAGAATGTGTGACCAATGTGATTTATGAAGCATGAACTCTGTAATCTAGTTAAAGTTTGATGCTTCTATGTATTGCTAAATCAATTGTTCTCATAAATAAACTATGACCAGAAAAAGCAGAAATGCCATTCATTAATAGTCTCCAACAAAAGGATGTAGGGAAACCAATGATAAGTTTGTGGCTTGTAAATTAGCCATCTCAGTGATGTTCAATAACAATGAAGTGAGACAGTCATTTATTGTTAAGTGTAGGTCATGAGGACGTGGGACAAGGTCATTATCATATTTGTGAGTTCAAGTAGGTATCAAATGCCTGGGTACAGAAGAACTTTTGGTGCAAGATATGACTGTTGTGATGTGTAGGAATTTGTTAGTGCAGTATCCTGCTCTGCGGGATAAGTCGATACTCCCAAAACACATATTATATATAACTTATTTAAATACTCCTGGATATAAAGTGTTGACACCACACAATCAAGAGAGATAATAATGTGTGAGCCATCATGATAGCAGAGCTGCAAGTTATTATCAGCCATGGAAGTTATGTCTCATGATACTGTAATCCAAGAAACATCACACAGATCCTTAACTAACTCCTTTTACCATTGCTGAGACATAAAATTTTCATCTGTCTGGCATTCTGTTAGGTGCTTGCTTCAGAAGTAAACTAAATGCGGTGGCTTTTATGAAATCAAAGGAAAGTACTGAAACGGATAAAATTCACAATTGTATATACTGTTAAGTTTTCAGATTATCCACTTACACCTAGAAAAGTCTGATCAAGAGAATTTCCCCAATTAGATTCAACAGCCTTCAAAATGCATAACTAAAATTGAAATCCTCCTGCAAAATGTCACAGCAAGAGGTGAAGGGCCTTTTTTCCAGCCAGTTTGGGCCAAAATTGGCAGTTTAGCTGTAATAAGTCATTATTTAAATTTATATTTTAAATTGAGTTTCATTCCAAGCTTCTCTGCAACAATTCCAAGAACTGAGAATGTCAGAAAGCCTATTAGAAGAAAGTCCTTTTATTTGCAATTCCTTACTTTCTTTGGTATGAACTACATGAATACACATAAATGCAGGGTCACTGGACCTATTGTTTTTAGAAGTGATTATTGCTCTCTCTAAGGGAGATTAAGAACATTCCCGAGAAAACCAATTATAAACACAATGAGTCTTTATTTTGAAATCTTGATTTTTAACTTCTCTCTGGGAAAAACAGCTCTAACCAGAAAAGGACAAATTTTCCTGTAAATGATACATACAGAATGTAAGCCTAACTCTTATTACACCATGAGGACTTTTACTTCTTTCCAAGGACCTGAGTTTCACTCTTCCATCCTCTTCTTCCCCTTTCTCTTTCAACTATTACCTCCAAATGAGAGGAATCAGATAAAGTGTGGTTAAGTGCTGCAATTCACATAACTATTGCAATATATTCTTTTAGTTTTATTTGGGGATGATGATGGATTAGCATAACTTCAGCAAATAATAAAAGAAAAATTAAGGTATTATTTGTGCAACTTCATTGCACAAAAATCAGTTTTTAATTTTAAATCTATCTATTTCAAAAATTTTAAAAATTTCTCCTGTCAGTGTCCTCCCCATTCTTCAGAACAGCAATAATTTTAAAAAGCAAATTATACAGATGAGAGATAAAAGCTCTACACATACTTATTTTTCACTAAGTCTAATTTTCAAATGTGTTATTCTATTCCACAGCCATACAGTGTTAACTCTTTGTAAGCTACTGTTACAGAAATAATGGCTTAATCACCACTAAAATATTTAATTGTGTACTTTACACTTTGCAGAACTTATTCTCAATTAAAAAATTTCTCATTCACCTTGGTCCTTTGACTTTTTGCATCCTCTTTAGCTTCATTTTGTTTTGTAGATGCCATGCTATAAAATGTTGGATATTTTAATGATCATTTTCTTCCTGTGCTCTCTGCTTACAGTAGGTTTGCCTTTAGATACTTTTCTGAGGTTGGTTTGAGACACTGGCAACCTAACATATCCTATTCAACTGCCAAAGTATTTGCTTAAGTTTCAAATACATTATGTCTAGTGAACCCTAGTGTTGAGGTTTTTGTTCATTAGAGCTTATGTGTATTGTTTTCTTCACTAAGCATCAGTTAATAGATTGATAATTTTATTAAGAGTTGAGTCCTGACAGGGTAGAGGGTAAGCTTTACCAAATTTGTATTTTTGGGAGGACTTTTTTTAAGGAGGAGTGTGGTGGAGGAGTGATGAGGGACCTCATCAATGCCTATAAACATCTGAAAGGAGGCTGTCCAGATGACGCATCCAGGCTCTTCTCAGTGGTGCCCAGCAACAGGACAAGAAGCAACAGGCAGAAACAGATGCACAGGAAGCTCCACCTGAACATGAGGAAAGACTTCTTTCCTGTGCAGTGACCAAGCACTGGAACACATTGCCCAGAGAGGTTGTGGAGTCTCTCTCACTGGAAATGTTCAAGAACTGTCTGAAAGTTATCCTGTGCTATGTGCCCTGATATGACCTTACTTGAGCAGGAAAGTTAGACCAGACAACCCCTGTGGTCCCCTCCAAGCTGACACTTTTTTGTGATTCTGTGCTTAAATAGTTTTTAAGAACTACATTCTGAGCTGTACTTGAAAGAAAATTGTTATTAAGGTGTCTTCACTACTGCATATGAAGAAAGGATTTGTTTTCTAAACAGGTAGAAGAAAACTTCCCCAAGAGTATTAATAGTAAGAAGAAAAACTACACTTCTAAAAGGGATTTGTGTCTCCTAATTTAGACACTTAAAGAAACATCATCAAGAATTTGCTTTGGCAAAGACCATATTAAATCTGCTTATGTAACAGGAAGGTGTTTGGCACATGCTAAGAAAGAAGATGTACCCAAGCTGACTTCTAGGTGCTTGATTTAGGGGTCAAAGAATGAAGTGGCGTTGGGTCAGTGGAAAGAGATTCACATTTACAAGATATACAGAACATGGGCAGACTGATTTACATCTTTTCCTTCTCTCTCAGCTTAGGGAAAAGATTTCTAGTTTCAAATCTCAAATTAAATTCCTAACTTGTTGCAGTCCGCAACCTCAGGATCTCATCCAGGGAAGCAGCAGGATTCTGGGGACCAGCATGAAACACCAACAAGACGGGCTCCCATTCATGAAACCATTTATTCAGCATGGGAACAAACGCAGGTCCAGAACAGAGAGCTCCGAACAGAGGCACAGCAGGGGTTTTTGAGGGACAGAACCCCCGACGGGTTCCACCTTTGAGGGTGGAGTTCAGGGTCAGGGACCAGTAGGAGCACACCAAGGGAGAAACCCCCAGGGACTCAAACCCAATCAGAACACCTGGGCCACCCTTCACAAGGGGTTTGGGGTGGGACAATGTAACCCTTTGTCTCCCCCGAGGCCGCTGCTACACTAACTCTGAAAACTCCTACTCATTTCAGATGCATTTCTAAAACTAAATCGAGAATAACAAACCTGTGCACCATAATTTGACGTGCTAAACACATTAATTGATGTTTTCAGAGGTCTTTTGATCTTTTCTTATACCTTCTTCCTTGTGACTTCAAAAGGCCCAACTAAATTAATGTGATAAGAACCTAGAGAACAATTAATCTCTCTCAACTGGGAAATACAGAAAAATGCATTCAATCGAGCATTATCAAGCATTACTAAGCACTATGCCGAATATAATCTAATTATTATAGCTGCAGATTCCTGAAAAATGTTCCTGCAAGATGAATTGTTCGCAAGCATTTTGAATAGCTCGGAAAACTCAAACAGGACCTTCCAAATTGGAAATTTGTACTTGGAATGGATTTCTGCCAATGTTACTTAAGGTACTGGCAACCTTCCCTAAGTACAATATTGGCAGAGTTGCATTTCCCCAGACACGGCACAGAGGTGTCCTTATGGCTTGAAGACACCATCCGGCTTCACATCACAGTTGAATTTAGCTTTGTCTAAACTAAGAAAAGTGCGTCCAGGTTTCTGAGGTGAATGGTCTGCTAGGGAAACAGGAGGCAATGTTGTTTAGAAGATGAATTCTCCTGTCCTCAGGGTTTTTAAATTCCCAGCTCACACCAGTAAGAGCTACTGAACTATATAGCTTTGTAGAATTGCAGCTTTCTTGCTGGAAATAGATACTAGTGGAAAGAGATTAAAAAGGTCTTTCCTAATTCACAAAGGCAACTCTTTCAACTGAATTCCATGGGCCTAACAAATATAAATCTCAAGTTCAGTGCTTCAGATTGTGGGCCAGTCTTGGTTTAGTGTACTTCATGAAAAAATTCTCCAGCAATTTACTTCAGAGTAATCAACATATGAAGCTGATTACACTTAACACTTCCTCTGTACACAGATAGTTGCTGGAAACAGGACACAAATTATGCAGACCACTGGCCTGTTAAAGCATGGTGATTTTTGTGGTTTATATACCTGTTTCAAATATACTTCATTATGTCCATAAATTAACAATAAAAGAGATATGTGGCTAATCTGCAGTGCTGTAGCTTTAAGTCATTAATAAAGATAGGACATCATTTTCTAGTAATTTGCATAAAGTATGTCTCCTTCACAAGAGTGCTCTCTGTGTAAACACTAAATCCTCGAACTTACATTAAGTTTCTGCAAAATGCAAATAATGACAGAGTGTGATGTAGACAGACATTCCAGTCTAACTGGGACTAAAGAATCTCATCCATTTTTTACTACTTATCTGGAAGTTACCTCTTTACAACTATTTTCTTACTGTGTATTGCAAATAGATATGGCTGCAGCACAGCCAAGGGGTCTTACATGAGACAAAAGTTAACAAAGTGCAGTGTATGCTTTGATTTCCATAACACTGAATAAATGAAGGATCTTTGTTAATGGCAAGTTGTAAATAACTGACGCTGTAGCCTGATTTTGCTTATGTTTTTCACCAAGTCCTGTAAGCTCTCTTCATTCTGCTAGAACTGTGTATAAGTGTGGTATCTAAACCAGCTCCTTTCTAGTGTTTTATGGCTCTTTAGTTGCAGGCTGGAGAGCATCTCAGCCAGAGCACCATCCCTTTGTCATTCCAATGTCTGAAAAGCTACTTGTTTTGGATATCTCAAAGGTGTGATACTCTCTACTATAATTTTCAAATAATGATGGAAATACACTCAGGAAAGCAGTCTTACTGCTCCTCCTACATAAACACTTCCAAAATTAAGGAAATATTGCTATAGTTTAAGAGGCCAAAGCTCCAAAGAAAGTAACTCACTTCTTTAAAGCCACTTAAAAAATAAATAGCACAAATGTACTGGATAAAGGTGGGGGAAGAGACGAAGATTTATATGTACAGAATACGTATTTTTCCCTTTCTGACATGGTTATGAAATGGAACAGAAACTGGCATAAATACTGCTTTTTAATGCCTTCTTTGCAAAATTATTTTTACCTACCAAATCATAAAATAAGAAATAGGGCAGCAGTTTTCAGTCTTATCAGAAAGAGTTTCTCATTTCCCCTCTTCTTATGTATGAATGTTGACAAAAGGTATTAAAGAGAAACACTTGAGAACACAACCTGCTGAAGACATAATTGTACACAAGACATAAAAGTTTGCACAGCAAATTTTATCTTGGTTGGAGGACATTTGGATAATACCAGGAGAATATTCTGCATTCAAGAAACGAGCTGCTATTTGGGCAGTTTTATTTATTACTGCATGTTCAGTAATGAGAGAAATGGAGCTATTCATCAAACTGAGAGACTGTCACAATATGACTGAGGCTTTAGTTTGAGGAATCTTAAAATCTGAGATGGAAGGGATGAAATAATGAACAAATATTAAGACTAAGCATGTCATCAAAAACTGAAAGTTAGGGTGGAATCTAAACATATGTAGTGACATGCTGAGCACTGTAAATTCTTGTCAATGTCTGTGGGAACTGCCTAGAAGTATCTAGTAATCTAGGACCTAGATTAAGCTCTAGGGAAAAAAGATGCTTTATATCTAGTAAATTGTGTAAATAGTTTATTTCTTCAGCAGCCTTTTCTATAGACTTTCCTTTGACATATGTCTTGAAAAAATTCTTAATCAGTCTCCCTCAAAAAAACAGAACTAAACCATAATTTCCCATTTCTTTAAGTTTTCTGGAATTATCTACATAATGATTTAAAATAACCTCTAATATATATGAACAGGTAAAGAAAGAAAGAAGAAAAAAGTGACTTAAGGACAGCATGAGTTTTGCAAGGCTGCAAATGATACATTTGTTCCTAAATGTTAACTCATTCCAATCTACAGAATGTTCAAGTACATTAAAAAGCAATTTCAAGATGTACAGAGATAAGGAATTTTTTTACCAAAAAAAAAAAAATATGCTACATAAGATTTTAATTAAGCTAGGTGTTTAAACATGGAAATACCTAAAATTAATAAATACTGTGGATGAGTATAGACTAACAATTAATATGTACACTCACAATATCTGCATGTAGACTGGACAATTCCTATGTCTCCACCATCTGAAACTGTTTTTCTCACCATACATATGAAGGCAGTGCGTTTTTTCTGTTGTACCTATGATTATCCATCACTGATTTAAACTACAGTGATTATTGACACACTTGCTTATGAACGAGCAATACCTTTAGGAATATTTGAAGTTGTTATAATCAAATCAAAAAATGCCTTTTGCATTAGAAAATGCTCCTAATTAACTAGCTGAGGAACATATAAAAATAATTCTTAAGGTTAGAAAATTGTGTACATTTGGAAAGTTAAATAGTTGCATAGATATTTCATCCTCTTTCAAAGACAGCACATTTAGAAATGAAGGTAACACTTGCATGTTTTCTGGTAGGCATTACACTTAGAAAATGCTTGTGATTTTTCCAAACATTGTATGATTGTTACTTTCTCCTCTCTTTTAGCTGGGTGTATGACAACCTGATCCGTACCACTTTCATATGCAAAGTTCTAGTCTACAGATGTCTTCTGAATTAACACTGCCTACCCTAGCCTTGCTTGCTGTATCTTTGTCCTTCTACTGGTGATCAAGTTTTATTAGTTTAAGGTTCTGCTGTTCACCTTAGGTGAAACAGCTTTCTTATGATATAACTCTTCTGATGTCAGGAGATTTCAGCTGGAAGTGGTCTGGAGGGAAACTCAGAGTAAACTTTAAAAGTCTGTGGAAATCTGTATCAAATCTTTGTTTCATGTTTATACTGCATCACTTTTGTAGCTGAAGGAATTTGCCACAGAAATTCTTAAGTAGTGTTGGCCTAGTCTCACTTCTTTTTTTTTAAACGAAGATACTTTAAGCATCCTGACGATGATTACATTGTGGTTTGAGAGGCTTCCAAAGCACATGAATTCTGAAAACATAAAAGCTGGTTTGTTTTTTTTTCTATCCCTGTTTTTGAAAGTGTTTGTTCTTATCATTTCAGACCATTTTTTAAATTTCATAGCAGCAGACAAGATACATTAACTGTCGCCTGCAATAGAAAACACAAAGTAAATCACAGATGGAAATGGTTTATAACAATTGTTCAAGAGTGAGATAGGGAATAAGCCATGAGTAGGTGGTAGCAAATGTGAAGAGAACTTTATGCTTTGAAAGAAATACAAAAACTGTCATACTGAACATTTTTAATATTCCTCCCATTCTTAGGTATAAAATAAAATTATCCAAGTGCAGTGAAAGTACCCTGTAACTGACTAAAATTACCAGTTGTTCCTGGCTATCGTATTCTTTTTAGCTTAGTTTTATTAATTTATTTGACAGATGCTTTGCCTGTTTTGCAAGATATCATACAGAGAAATTTCAACTTTCCAACCGGAAAATCTGATTAGACTAATCAGGGAATAAATATAGGAAATAAAAAAGAGATTGAGACCTCTATGACCATTACATTTGACAGAAGTTCACAGTGCAAAGAAGTCGTATGCTTATACATTCCTGATGAATATTCTAACCCTATCTAAATGTAATGTCAATCTGAATGTGTATTTTAAAATATTTTATATCACAATAGTGACACTACAGCACAGATTTATACTAAGTGAATCCTTGACTAAATAATCAGGCAGCAATCTAGATTGCAAAACTGTGAAAAAAGAATCACTGTTTGATTCAATCTAGTGTCTCATTTGATATAATAAATATTTAAGAATGTGAGGTCCGTTGTGCATATGTGTACAGTGCTCTGTGCAGTCTATAATCAACATGGGAAAAAACCTAGTTGGTAAAATTCCCCTGGTGAGGTTATAAAAGTGTTTTCTAAGTAGTTTAGAAAGATTACAGGGAACTGCAGGAAATGGTGTAAACAATGCAGTCACACTGTGATGGGTTCAAACAGAGTTATCTTTGTGTACCACCAGCTTCATTGCTTCACACAAAACCCAAAGCCTTTAAGCCACTCTCTTCAGAAAGGGGGAGAAAATTCCTGCTACGGAAGTGTAATCCAACCACAGCCACAATCTCTCTGATCATAGAAAACAATGTAATAGTCAACTTTTCCACCTTTAGCCAATCTTCTAACCTGATTGTGCAGAGTTGTTGTGCCTGAAGTTAGTTCAGGTTTTCTCCTTCCAGGTGCAAGAACTACCCATTAAGCAGATGAAGAATTCAGGCTTCCAACTGTGTCTCTGCCAGGATTTCTAAGCAGTGTCTGGTAGTACAGATTGGTTCAGTGGGAGCATTCACAATAGGACCACAGAGCTGAAGGCAGCCTGGCCTGGAGGCACAAAGGTTGTGTAGGTCCTCCTCTGGTACTATAGCCACCTGGTCCTAAGGTGCTGCAACAGGAGATGTGACAGTGGCTATTGATCAAGTCAGTCCAGATTCCTCGTGGGGATTCTTGCTTCCTTTAATTCTTCCAACACACTGGAGGGTGAGATGGACATAAGGCAAGCCTAGCACATATTTGCTACATTAAAATTCCTATCTCAATTTACCAAGAGTTGTTCTTCCTGTAGGTTTTACCTTTCCTGTGCACTTGAAATTATCTCAAAGCAAGGGCACACTGCAAGCTATCTCTAAGCTTTTGCTGAATTGTGAATCACTCTGGACTGCTCCTGGCTAAGCAGTGCTAAGGGAAATTATATTGTAATGCAGGAAAGCTGTTGGAGCTTGCAACAAAAAGAATGTTGAGCTTTCCATAGAAAATGAGAAGATTTTTTTTCATTGTATTCATAGCAAGATGAAAGTCCCAACTGGCACATTAGTAACTTTTTGCAAAGCCCTTATTCATAACACTCCTTCTTCAGTATATCAGTTTAATCTGTTACAAAAGCTTGGTTTGGACTTTCTGCAGGAAACACAGTAAATTATAAACAAACCCAATTTAACTCTATCCCAGTGCTATGGTGCAGCCAGCTGCACTAATGCTTTTCATATTAAAACTATTAACTGAAAGATAGTTTAATCCATTCTGTAACTGATGCATATAAATTCTTGAATTAAGGCAAAATATGTTTGAGAAAATTCCTTCCAACAAGTTCAACTGGTATGAAGTTTTTCTTCCCTCTTTTCCCTTCATTGACTAAAGGCCTGTTCCATATTAAAACATATTCTGTGTTATTAGAGCTCTTGTCTTTAAGTCTGGACCAGAAGTCTCTGAGTGCTAATGGTAATCCCTGCATCTACGCAACCCTAATTCAAAGATTCAGAAAAGCTGCTTTTCTAACACAGAACATTTTGGTATCTGTTACTATGCTAATGTTGGTTTGTTATACTAAACTGCCCCCTTGTGTTCTTTGACTTGAAGCAAACACATTGTTCCTGTGTGCAAAGTAAAGAGGTTCATGATGTGTAATTATTTTTTTAAAAAATATGTTAGCACCCTTTGAAAACAGCACTAAATCTTGGTCTGTGAACAAAAGCAGTTATTCAATATGAGGTTTTATATAAATATTTTTATATTAGCAAGAAGCAGTGCTTAGCAATGACAAAGTTTATTTTGAAGCTTAATAATGCAAAAATTATCAAGGTAATGTACTGTCCCTTACAGTAGGTGAGAAATTGGTTAAAAGTAGGATAGGATGAGGGTCACAATCAATTTAAATTAAATAAATACATTTCCATCAAAAGACATAGGCTTCTCCTTCTGCAGATCAATATCAGATAATTTAGAAGATTAAATGTGTTCAGTGAATACCGCATCGGAACTAATCTCAAAATCAAACTTTTAGTAAAAGTTCTGCCAGATAAAAGATACACTTGAATAGAAAGTAAAACCAGAACTATCACAGCAGACTCTCTATCAATAAGAAAACACATGAACTCAAATTGATGAATCAATTCAAGTGAAAAGAAATCAGAATTACCTCTCTGAATCCTCATTTTTAGAATATGGACAAAAAAATAGCCCCTCACATTTGTGGATGAGCTGTGATTGAGAAGTGTTTGAAAACCAGTTCCTTTATTGTTTGGTACCAAAAATTAACATCGAACAAGGGAGAAGCTTGTTCACATGCACCTAAAGTGACAGAAAGAAAAGAAATGGCAGTCACTCACTCCCTATTCAGTCAAGAGAGAATTTTCCTGTGGAACTCTATAAATGAGCCTTGAAAAGTCTGGTTATAAGAAATATTCTCCATATTTCTCTTTAAAAAGCAAATAGGTGAAACAGGGATGGAGTTCTTTATGGACGGATGGACTGCTATCTGCAACCTTCAGTGTGGAATACTTCCAGTGGGATAAAATAGGTAATAATAATATTTACTACTAATTACTAATAGGTTTTGGTTTAATTCCAAACCAAATTCAAAGTATCTTATGCATCCCAGAGATACTTAAAAAAAAAAAAAAAAAAAGTAATTGCTCTCCTGTGGCAATGTAATTTCAATAATGCCCTAGTACCACAAAGGCTTAAACTTAATGATGAGAGAGCTGATGAGAGAGCACAACAGGTTTGGGTGCAATGAGTGAAAAATGCCATTCACCTGTCTTCAGCACTTTCCTCTCAATCATATCCCATGTGGGATCATGTTTGGAAGAGAAAGAAACATTCCTTTCCTTTTTAGAATATGACTCCCTAAAAAAAAATCAATATTTTGCAATTTGTATGCCCTTACACTGGTGCCAGTGAAGCTACTCACATGAATAACTGTTCATCAAGATGAATGAGGAACCAAGGTTCACAGTCAGCCAGAACCAGCAGTGAGATAGGCAAATGTTATATTTGGAATTAGGATTTTAAGTCAAGACAAGAAATTATGGTAAATGCAGTCATATGTTAAGCTAACACTGAAACATATATTGTGCAACAGAGCACGAGCTATGAGAATGTGATTACCAAGAAAAAAATGTAGTCTCTTACCAGTGAAAGACATTAAACATATAGTTCTGTAAGAATAACAGCTATCCTAAAATAATTCTGACCGTGAGATTTTTGTCCTTCTAACCAAATGGGAAAACTTAAAGGATTAAATTCAGTAGAATTCATATTATATTAAAAAAATAATTTGGGCCAATTTTTAAAAAAATAGCAACCTTGCAGAATAAAATTAATTCTTTGACTTTCTTGATAAGAAAAGAGCAGAAATTTAAAGGCTGCATTTTAATTTGAGTTACTTTTGCCCATGTTTTGATTGCTCATCTCTATTTTCCACAATTTTTTAAATGCAACGATATTTACTTTGTATTGTGCCCCAGACTTTGCATTTCTATACCCCTCAAGGACATTGGGAGGAGAAGAAAAGGCAAGAAAAAGCATAAATGATAAATGCAGTCTTTGCCACAAGCTGAACTTATTTAGTTCAGCAGAAGAAAAAAATTAGATCATTTGATATGTTCCCCAACAATTAAATGTAAGGACTGAACCCAGTGTTAGGAGCAAGGGAGGCTCAGCATCGTTGAAGCCCTGCCATGGCAGATGCACTGCAAACACCAGGCAATGTGACTGATGTACAGTAACCTGAAGGATCAACAATAGGTTTGGTGTGATTTTAACAGACAAATCTCAGAATGTTTCAGTGTTTCCATGAATTTTTGCCAGACATGTAGACTGTGACAGGGAGATGTTTTCCATGGAACTACATTAATCCCAGAGAAGCTGAATAGTGAGTTTCCTGCAAGTTGCAGTCTTTTCCAGGTTGTTTCTGCTGTTTCTGACCTTGCAATAAATACAGTGACAATGAGTTAAGCAGAGAGTGTAACCTGAGGGAAAGAAGAGATTTTCAGCCTCCTCTAGGAAAGCCAGATAGATGGCTGGCTGACACAGGCAGGTCACAGAGTGACTGTAGTGCAGCAGGAAAGGTTTCACAGAAGGAATAAAGCATCTTTCAATGCTGGGCATGCACATGAAAGTCTCCAGGCTTAAGATGGGCATGGGTTAGATTCAGGAGAACATTTTGGTGAAAGAAAATGTGGTTTATTGGCACATCTAATGGTCCAAGGCTACTGCAGGTAACTGGTGAGTCAGGGCCAGATGGAACAGTGCTGGAATGATTCTGATAGGTAGGGAACTGAAAGAGACAGCAAAGAACAGAGAGCTGGGTCTACCAGAAACCAGTCTCTGCCTCTCATCTTAAAATGTTAGGACACTTTTTAATCCTATATGAGAAGATATGGAAGAATCCATATATATATTGATATAGTTTCTCTTCAAAATTATCATTCAAGCTTTTCTCATTGTATTTGTTGTTCTGCTTTTCCATTTCAACCACTGTCATTCACATAATAAGCAAAAGTAGTGAGATATGAAAAGACAGGAATGGATGCATAAAGAACAGACTGTGAACTAAAAGACCTAAAGGGTTTTTTTGGGAGCCAGCTATTTGCAGTGCACTGTGCACACACTACTGAATGTTTCATTTTTATGACAGATCAATTCCATACACCTTATACCAGTCTGACTCATCTGGGCTTTCTAAAGATTGTTTTTGTAAAACTCACTTTAGCACAGCAAACATTAAATAAATACTGGAGTGGATTGTCTCTAGCCAAGTTGTTCCAACAGATCTTTTGAGATTTAGCTACATTTAGAGGGAACAATCTAATCCTTATACCACAGCAAGGAGTGAAAAATGACAGCATTATGCAGTCACATTAGTGCTGAATTTTATGTCTAGCATCTAGACTTAATTAGATATTCTTTGGCATGTAATTTGACAGAAAAATATTTTGGTGCTACTACAGGGAGAAAAGCAAAAAAAAAAAAAAAGTGCTCATAAGGAATTGGAATAGTTAACCAAGAATCTTTTTACTTTCTGTCAATCATGAAAAAAAGAAGACAAAAGTACTAGCTATGCTGACACATAAAGCGCTTTAGAAACTAGAATGTTATATAACAATCATTCCAACTTGGATAAAAAAGGAATGGCAGTAACAAACCTTGAGAGAAGAAAGATATAATATTGTCAAAAGAAAACAGAGCTCACAATTAGAACATGGAAATCAGAAGATACAGATTGACAAACAAGGAAGATAATTCAAAATTCATCTCATTCAAAGAGTCATACCACAAACCCTTTTGATATTTTTTCCTTACTCAAACAGTAAAACAGAAAACATTAACTTACAGCCACAGGTATGATCTACATTTTAAGTAGGATGAGAAATACATGTTTGTCAAATGAGGAATTACAGGAGAATCTCATTTATGATTTGATTGACTTTATTCAAGCTTCTACCCACTCCAGTCTGCATTCCTCCCCTTTCACAGACAAAAAAAATCTTGTACAGGACCACTCTGTACATCATCTTTTTCCAATGTGCATTTTCAGAGTCCTATAACTAACTTTCTGTCTGAAAATTTACTGCAATTTCATAGCTGAAAATTAACTCAGTATTTAAAAATAATGATTTTTTCCCCTCTAAAATCATTCCCAGAACACGTCTGTTGTTACAATTTTTCTCCTCACCTTTAACCCACCTTTTGCAATAGCAGTAGCTAGCTATTATCAACAGCTCCTTATTTACATAGGAGCCACTATATTATGGCAAAGAGCTCTGATTTGGTAATATTGTTCATAAGCATTAACTCCCTTGTAATGTAATCACTGTCCTGGTAGCTAGGGTCAGTGTTGGAAATTTTCTCCAGTTTATGCTCCAGCCTATCCTAAAAGATCTGTCATTGAGAATGCATTTCTGTTCCTCTATTGTCTGCCAAAACCACAAGAAAATCCCCAAGTTCATCCTGTTAAGGGAAAAACTTCAGAACCAAGCTGACAAACCATCTTATCACAGGAAGACACCTAGTAAATTTAGTGGTACTCTGAAGGATGTATGGCTCTGAAGGACAATCTACAAGACCCTTCAACATAATCACACTGACTTCCTTAAAATCACCATCCATAGGTACTTTCACTCTGCAGTAAGTAA
Source organism: Poecile atricapillus (assembly GCF_030490865.1). NCBI lineage: Eukaryota > Metazoa > Chordata > Aves > Passeriformes > Paridae > Poecile > Poecile atricapillus. The sequence continues at coordinate 58,063,588 of NC_081289.1, read as the reverse complement.
GGGGTGTCTACCTTTTCAGGCCCCGTGGAAGATGCTAGAGGGAAAAAGACAGTAAGTAGGAGCCAGTAGGAAGATGAATCAGGCATAGCATTTCCAAGGCCAGGAGCCTATCAGGGTTGGGTATAGCTTAGCAGCATTGGAAAGGATTAGATGATCTGCCCAAGGGGAAAATGAGACCTTGTGCTGACTTTGTGGGAGGATCTTTCTGCTTCTGAGGGAAGGGACAGTGGAAATGGGTGAGGAGACAGCCAGAGCTGTGATGTGGTGGCAGGGGGGCTGCAAGTTTGCTCTGTCACAGGAGGCTTCCTTCCCTTCCCTTCCCCACCCATTAGGAGCAATCTGGCAGGAGGAGCCATCTCCCTAGGAGATAATATCTGTGCACGAACATGTACGCCAGGCACTGAGATGGAGTGCTCCTTTGTCTTGTTAAATAGTCCTGTCTCAATATCCTCATCTTGTTCTGGAAAATTATAGTTCTTTTCTTTGATTATACCTTTCTTGTATCTTTTCACTGTGCTCAAAGCTGTCTTGATGGTAGCAGCTCAGTTACTCATGTCATTCCCTTCTGCAGGCAAAATATCCTCTCTTCTTTGTCAGTCGCTTTTCCTGCCTGTGCTGTGCAAGATTTCCATCACTGAATTATTAAATTCCAGCTCTTTTCCAGCTAAATTTTAATCTGAGCTTAGAAAGAATGCATATTCTTATTACACAAGGATCACAAAATTTGGTAACACCCTTACCTGGTTACAGTAAAGGGAATGCCAGAGTAGTAATGCAATTATATTTGAGACACAGGACTGGAAAACATGCAAATTCATTACTGTCAATTTTCTACATTTGCACTACTTTTACTTCATCATAGGGTGGGCATTACTGGGCCAGAATACTTTGCATTTCTAAATTGATATCTAAAAGTATGCCCAATCTATGCTACAGTTATTTTTGTATTTTTTATTTTGATTTTTACCCATATGTAGTATGATGTCCTTTAGTGAATTCAAAAGAAGACTATAAATAGAGGCACTCAGAGACATTTCTTCCTCCTGCACAAGTAAACTCTAGCCATGGGCCAACTATTGGGAAATTCTCTCTTCAATTTTCTTACCTTCATAATCCATTGCTCTTGAACACAGAAACAATATAGAAATATTATAGTTGCTGTTCACTTCTTGATAAAGGACTCTGTGTAGGTGCTATCAAGCAATTGTGTCTGTTGAAAGAAGACTTAGCATTTTCATGTAGCAATAAGACAAGCTACTAGAAGGCCAGTTCATTTGAGAGAAGTCAGAAAGCAGAATTTTCTTGTTATTAATGAACTAATGGCATAAAGGTCATTGAATCCATTAGAAATGCTATAGACCCAGTGGAGCAGCTCTGCTAATTGGGTTGTTGATGTGGGGTCCCAGATTCCCCAGACCTCTCTGCACAGGAGACCATTTGCTGTGTTGAGAATCTCACTGAAAGCACTTCTCTCTCCTGCAAGGAGAATGGACTTGAACAGCAGGTTAGGAAGAGGTTTAAGATGAGGATTAAAACAGCTACTGAAATGCAGTATGCTTTTGGGTAGCATAATAATAATAGAGCAAAGAAACAGAGATTCAGATGAGCCACAGTGCCGGCTGCAGATGGAGTTCTGGGCAGTGCAGCCCGAGGCAAGAGGCCAAGTGCCCCCAGCATGACAAGGGACCTGGGCAGGCACCAGTGACACTCAGAGACACCTCTGGAGCTGAGGACACCAGACTTTCACATGTTTAGACTGTGAGGGTATAAAAGCCCAGTCTTTCCTTTGTTCTGGGGTCCCTCCCTGGACCCAGCTCAAGCTGTGGTTTTGTTATTGCTCTATGATTAAATTCTTTAGGTATCTGGATATCTGAGACTGTCTTATAGGAAACTTGGGTTTGAGCCTGATAAGAAGACCTGGTGTGACAGTGTGAGTGCAGGGATGGAGCTGTGAAGGGACCTCGGTCCTCAGGGATGTGGGTGTGACTGCCAGGGCCCAGATGGGGAAGTCTCCTTGGCACAAACACAGATGTGGGGACCGGAAATAGGTAATCCTTCCAATCCCTTCCAACCCTGAACAGTCTATGATTCTATGGCTCTATGACTCACCTTATTCAAAGGCTTGCCTTGCTGAAACAAAACTGAAATTGTTAGCAGAGCAACTTCTTCCCTAGGTAGTCGTTCCAGAGGGTTCTGATGTCTTATGAAGTGCTTCATAACCAGAAGGCAAGAGCCGGGATTTACCTCTCCTGACAGAAGAAGTCAATGTACCGATGACTGAAGAGGCAGAGCAGCTTTCCAGCCATAATTGTGATGCTGGGTTTGGAGCAGTTCCTTCACATTCTCTGCATTTCATTTTCACTGTTCCTAAAGGGATAATACTTAGTAAATGTTCTGTTCTCTTTCTTTCCATTTCAAGCACTACTTATTTACAGGTTGAGAATGCTTCATATTACTAAACATAAAGAGATCAGGGGAGCCTATCCTTCATGCACTGAAAAGTATTTGAGAATGTAGTATTTAATAGTGGAGATGTTATTTAGACAGAATGTGGATTACTTCAGTTGCAAAGAAATGTATTCAGTTAATTACAAATTTTTGTACTGATCTTTGAAACAAAAAACATTAATACATTTTGAATTAAATGAAACATTGCATTTTTATAGATTTTAGAATATTGCAAAAAAAGATCTCTTAAACTCAAAGTAAACAAATACTGCAGCATAAACCAAATGAAGATAAAATTTTATTTCACAGTTCAGAGCGCTGTATCCAATAACTGTTTCCAAAAAAAATTTTGCATAGATGAAAATATAAAAACAAGAGGATTGGAAAAGAGGAAGATATCAATAAACAAAGGCACAAATATATTGTGATGTGTGAATTTTTATGTTGCTGATTGGACTGAAATAAGCCACTGAAGAAAAACATGGTATGAGAGTAAGGAGATACTACTTTGCTGCATTTCCTGAAATTCAAAAGCCACTAAAATTTTATTGCAGATTCTATCCTCAGTAATAGCCTTATCCAAAATTTGGTGTACAGTAAACTATAGTAAATAAATTCAGGGACCTATTAATGACAGCATATTTCAGAAGCCTTTAAATCACATCCCCTTTCTGTCAGACTCTTTAATGTCAGGAACTTCCTTCATGTTTTAATTCTGTATTTCACAGTCAGGAATACAGGGTGTACAAAAAAGAAATTTGTTGCTTTTAGGTTGGTAGAATAGAACAGAACAAAATAGAATATTTCCTTTAAAAAGGACCTACAATGATCAAACTGCTCAGGGCTGAAAATTTAAAGTATGTTAATTTTTTCAAGAGTTATTGCCCAAATGACTCTTGAACAATGACAGGCCTAGGGTAACAACCACCTGTCTAGGAAGCCTGTTCCAGTGCTTTATCACCCTCTCAGGAAAGAAATATTTCCTAATGTCCAGCCTAAGCCTTCCCTGTGTTGTTGATGATCTAGATTTCCCTGAAATATTATGACTGAATCTTTGACAGGAGATGACAGCCAGTTTATATGGCCTAGTATGAATTTCTGAGATCTTAGAAACCCATTTCTAAGCTTAAGCTGTTTCCATTAGCAATACCAAATACATCACAACATCGAAGATGGTAAAGGTAAACGATACTTACTGTCATCATTCTGATTCATTTGCTGTAGCCGTCACATTACATAAATCAAAACATCTGAGTGTGAAAACTTGCTTAGAATGTTCTTAATGGAGTTGACTAATGTTTGGCTGGGGAATAACAATATCCTTAAATTACTTTTTAGCTAAAGTGGAGTTAAAACTAACTCTAACACTTAAACTAAAACACTAAAAACTCTAACACTTAACTTTAAAATTCATATGGAAAAAGATGCCTCATTTTTAGGCGTCTGTGTTTCATCAATTAATCCAGAGCCATGAGCTCAATGTCCATCCATGTCCAGTGTCCTGAGAAATGCAGGAAAGGCTATTTGAAGTAGCTATTGGCTAGTGCAACAAGCAAGAAGCCATTTAGAGCAAGATGTGAGGAAACAATGAATGCACAAATGCATAGGAAACAGTGTTACCTTTCACACTTCAGATGTTGGGTCAGGGCTTCACAAAAGTATCTTTTTCCCTGGTATACTCTACCCACAATTCTTTCCTGGAAGAAATGTCCACTTTTTTTTTTTTTTTTTTTTTTTCTTTTTTTTAAGAATGCAATAAAGATCATTCCTTTCATTTTATAGGAGGGAATTGCTATACATCTTTATACAACAGCTTGATTGTTAGAAAGTTCATCCATACTCTGGAGTTGTTAAATTCAATTCCTATCTGAACTAAGGGGATTCAAACTAGTGTGATATTTCCTCAAAGAATTACAAAAACAAGTGAAATATTCAATAATCTTGTCAGTGAATTATGTGCAAAATGTAGTAGAAGTCTTGCAGGGCAAAGCTTATAGCAGTACCACTGTCCAAACCTGATGTGAATATAAATGTAGTTTCAACATCACAACAGGACCAACAAGGACCAAACAATGTACTACCATGGTGTTTTACTTCAGAGCAAAGAGAAAGCCTTGTCTGTAACCTGAAGACATACATAAGAGAATTAGACCCTTCTGAGCAGCATGAAAATTTCTGGATACCATACAGCAAACACAGAAACAGTGCATATCATCTTCTAAAAAAGATTTGGAAAAGGAAAAGATAAAAGCCAGGATAACTATTCAGCAAAGAAAAAGACAGTACTAGAAACTAGAAAGCATTTTTCAAAATGTACAGACATAAAGAAAATTAAATGCCTGATAAATTTTGACAGTGTAGATGTAAAAAGCAGTACTATGAAGGCCAAGCAAGAGTTTGAGAAGCAAACAGTGAAAATAATAAAAACTAATAATAAAGTTTTCATCTAAAGCCATAGCAGCAAAATCCCCTGCAGAAATCCTTGTAGAATCACCAAGAAGAGTTGTGTCCTGGCTCAGCAAAGGCCAGCAGCTCCCTGGGGCCAAGCATCTGCACAGACAGGGGATCCATCAGGGCAGGAGCCTCACCAGCCATGTCTGTTCTTCTGCCCCCAGCCAGGGAGCAGGGCAGGTTTAGGCAGCTGGAGTGGCCAGGAGGATGATTGGCAGCCTGTGTCATTTCACTGAGAACAAGGCCAGTGAGAGGAGCTATTCATAAATGCTGAGATAGGATTGATGGGGAAGATCAGAAATAAAGAATGTTTCAAGTACATGAGGGACGAAGAAATGATTAGCAGTTAGCTAATGTAGTATGTAAATTTATGTAATAGCATGGATTCACCAGTGGGAAGTAATGCTTACCCATCTTGATAAACATCTGTGACAAAAGGATTGGCTCAGTAGATGAGAAGAGAGCAATGGATACTGTCTACCTTGTCTTCTTGTGGGCTTTTGACAGTGTCCCATAAGATCCTCAGAGAGAAGCTGTTGAAGAAAGGGCTGAATGAGTGGCCCATTTGAAAGCAGGTGTTTTGAAAACTGTCTGAACAAGCCACAGATCACACCACCAGACCCAGAGTGGGGTGATAAGCAGCACAAAATCTAGTTGGAGGCCAGGAACTACCAATGTACTTTGGGTCAACGCATGGGTCCAGTTTAACATCATTTATGATCTGGATGCTGTGGCAGAGTGCCCTTAGAAAATTTATTAATGACATAAATCTGTGGAGAGTGGTGATTCACCAGAGGATTTTGCTGCCATACAGAGGGACTTGAATGGGCTGGAGATGTGGCCTAACAGAACATTCATGAAGTTAAACAAGGGGAAATCACCAGAGAGGAACAAACCTATGCATCAGTATGTGTTGGTGGCCAGCAAACTGGAAATATCGTGGCAAAGAAGGACCTCAGGATCCTGGTGGACATGTGGTTGAACGTGAGCCAGAAATGTGCTGCAAAGAAAGCCAACAGTATCCTGAGACTAAGAAGAACATTTCAGCAGACTGAGAGGATATTCTGCTCCTCTGTGCACTGCTGGTGAGGCCACACCTGGAGTGTTGCGTCCGGTTCTGGGCTCGCCAGTACAAGAGAGACATGGACATAACAGAAATAGTCCAAGGCCAGAAAGATGGTGAAGGGTTTGGAGCACCCTTTCTCTGTTTGGCCCATGAAAAAAATATTCAGAGAGGATCTTATCAAGGTATGTAAGTACGTGAAGGGAAAATGGAAAGAAGGTAGAGCTCTTGCCAGAAGTGCCCAGTAACAGGACCAGAGGCAATGGGCACAAAATGAAACACAGAAGGTTTCCTCTGAATATCAAGAAAACACTTTTTCACTATGAAGGTGATAATCACTGGCATCACTGGCATAGGTTGTCCTGAGATATTGCAGAGTCCTCATTCTTGAAGATATTTGAAAATATCCGGGCATGGTTCTGGTCAAGCATCTCTAAGTGATTCTGCTCAAGCAGCACAACTGAACCAGATGACCAGAGGTCCCTGCCAACATCAATTCTGTGATGCTGTAATTCTATGAAAAAATACAAAATATCATTATGCTGTTGTACAAATCTATGGTATAGTTCGCATGCTGAATTTTGTGTGCATTCTGACCTGCTCCTCTCAGAGAAATATGCAGTCATTCCCAAGATGTTTATGAAGAAAGTGGAAGTTAGTAAGTCAATAGATGGAAATTCACTTTTTATGGTAGGATTTCTTGCAGATGTGGGGGATGTTTGTAAAGACTAGAGAAATGAACACAGCTTAATAACACTGTCTGCAAATGCAATGTGTAGGATGTAGGGAGGATCAGAATAATCAGGATTGTCAGCTTGAAGAGATGTTCCTTTTCTAACAGCTTCTTCATCTATTAAATTGAGCATTTGCTGTATTTTTTCTTCTGTCTGAAGGGGCAGAGACCTTCTAGAACAGTAACCACTTCTGAAAGGTGAAAAGCCATCTTCTCCTTCAGCCGTGATCTTTCTTCTTCCACACCTTTCTCCACATCAGGTATACCATCTAAGCATTTAGGCTTGTATTCCAGTCCCTGTATTCATTGCCCCTCAAATACATTAATTCTTATGAGAAAATATGCTTCATTATCTACTATCATCTCTTTCAAATAAGAAACTAAATGCTCCGTGGAAATTTTTCAGTATGAGCATACTTGATTGAGCCATTTAAACCATCACATTTTCGTTGTTGTCACCTGCTTTTTCACATAAATCAAGACTGATCAAATCAAGCAAGGTTAAAGGATGGAAAACCTATGTAACGTAAACATTAACTGTGTATTAAACAATTGGCAACAAAACTGTGAAAGTATGGATAAGGAAATAAAGAACCCAGTAATTTCCAGTAGAACTGGAAATTATTCAGGTAAAGGCAGAAAGGATTATCAAAAAAATGTCCAACACCTATATGGGCAGACAATTCCATATAGAAAATGGGTAAGGCTGAGCCCCTTCAAGGTGGGCAAGAGGTGGCTTACATAGATGTAATAAAGGTCTACAAAGTCAGGAGTAAAGACAAGTGGATAGGGATCAAAAACTCATTGTCTCTTCCCGCAAAAATACAGCGGGAATCAAATTCAAAGTAAATGGTTGGTCTCTGAATTGGTATCAGACAAGTGGAACAGTGAGCCAAAATCTATGCTAAGTGCAAGATATATACATAGATCCAAAGAGAAACTAACAAGAACTTGAAAGAAATGTCAGCTGAAAAGTTAGTAAACAACAAAAAAATTTCATCAGGCTAATGAATTACTCTGATCTGACCATAGCCAAATGCTGGGAAGCATTTCAGGGAAATCTCATATGTTCTTTTCCAGTTATTTTTCCTTAGGCACCTTCTCCTGCAAGGATTTAAATTCTTTGTTTTACAGATAGTCTGAAAACAATGCAACTATAGGAGAGAGGCAGAAACTTGTATTTCTTTTCCCAGTCTCAAAGAAAAATGTTGCCTGGTGAATGACTGGAGTTCCTAATTTACTTCTATTTAAAAGTCTTTTTTTGAAAGCCTGTTTAAAGCTTAAAAAACCTACAGTGCATCATTCATACCACTGAAAAAGCCATCTAACAAAAGAGGGAAAGATGAACAAATAAAGCAATTAACACTTATGTAAATGAATACTATTGCTTAACAAGATATAATTTTGTTATTACAGTTAATAATATTTTAACATAAACCAGTGGTTAAGCCCAGAGTCCTCTGACTATAGATGCCAGCAGACATGAAGAAGCATCAGAAGCTGACAGTCATTTCACAAGCCATGTTCTGATGTATCATGTTTCAGCCTCAGAGACACCATGGACTCACTAGCCATATAAGTTAAATAGTTCAGTCTTATTAAATATGATTAAGGAAACAAAATCAAGAAGTGAAATTAAAAATATAAATCCAGCAAAATATTGTTATAGTATCATTCCTAAAGAACATTTCTCTTATTATCACCATAGAAGTAAACTCACAAAAAATGCAATAGTAAAAGAAATGGTATCTGTTTCAACATGACCAACACATCTCCACTCCCCATGTAAGTTTACATACTTTCCTTATGGAGGGTGACAGAAAACATTTTAATTATGAGTAACCAAATTAATCATGTTAAATCTAAGGATCACTTCTTACATTTATTTTATAAGAAAGGGGAAATATCACATTAATTAACCTGAGAAACATGAAAAGGTCACATTTTTGGAATTGTGATAAAAGTATCTCAGATTCTAGAAACCTTTGAAGCTTTCAGGCACCAGAAGTGGTTGTATGTACAATGTCAGGTTACACTTCCATGAAGGTCTCCTCACTTTCTTCTTTGCTTTTGCTTGAAGAAGTTTAAACTCTAGCAATATTTGGATAGAGAAAAAAGTCCCACTGGATCAGCTGTTATTGGAGATGATTTCTATCAGGTGACTTCTAATTCCGAAAGTGCCTTTCTGGGCACCAAAAGGAAAAAAGAAAGAACTATTCACCCAATGAATCCAGGACAGCTTCCTAAATGGCACATATGCTGAGGGGCAGTGCAGCACGTGGCCTTCTCTCACCCAAGCCACTGCCATGGGGCTTCCTGAAGTGTGTGACTGGCCCTTTGCAAAGCTGCTTGGGCCCCACACCATCACCTGAGGCAGCCTCAGGGCAGTGAAAGCGCTGCCCACATTTGCAGCCTCCTGAAGCCTCAGCCTGGCATCAGGATGGATGGATCATCCTCCATCCAGGCAGGAGCTGTGCAGCTGAGGCACAGGGACAGCCCCAGCCCTGGGCACCTCTCTGGGCATGGGCACATGCTGAGGCCAGGCCAGGATGCCAGCCCACAGCAGGGCACACGGCCGGGGGTGGCAGGAGCTGGAGCTCAGTCGGGACCAGCCAAGAGCCACAGCTGGGAATGCTTCCACTGGGCCAGGGGTGCCACACAGCACCTGCAGCCTCTCCCCTCTTCACCAAGTGTGCTTACCTGCCTCTGGGGGCCAAACCATAGGGACAAAGGTGCTCTCAGACCCCTCAACATCTGCCACTGGGTAAAATTCCCAGCTTTTAAAGGACTTAACAACACATCTTTAAAAAAGCTTTTGCATTTCAATATTCTCAGTGTTTTTCATGTTTTTCCCCTGCAAAGGAGGAGCAGATTTAGTTTAGTGATGAGGATTTCATGTAGTAGCAGCTTTTCCGAGCCAAGAAAAGAGTTGTCAGAGCAAAACTGCTAAGATATGAAGCATCAGTTTGGTTTCTCTGAGGTATTAATAAAGTGACAACCTGAGCTCTCAGAGCACTTTCTCTTGAACTGGCTGCTCCTTCTAGTCTGGTCAGATCCTTCCCACACTGTGTCTCAGTTTCATTGTGCTCCCTTGAGGCTCAACATCATTTTCTTCCCTGACAATGTCTATCTTCCCTGAAAATCCTCGCAGTTACAATTCAGGGTGAAATAAAGTCAAGTGTACTTGAAAAGAAAGATATAAAAATCACAAGCAGCACGTTAATATTGCTGTCAGAATTTCTAGGCAGGCTTCTGAGCCTGATGTGTGGTAGCACCATGATGCAATATTCATGCCCTAGCTTGGGATCAGACCTTCCCAAGTAGTAAACAAAACAGTTCCAGAGCCTAGGCACAGCACTACAATTATCTTAAACATTAGCACAGCCTCTATATCACTTATGTCAACTAGCACTGTCCACAAGATCCTGGCACCATTGTGTTCTCACAGGCAGTTCAGCCTTATCCATCCATCTGGAGAACACAGCAAAGGAATAACCACAGCCTTTTTCATCAGGTTCAGTGCCACAAGTCAAGCAGTGGAGACACTGTCTGCTACTCTGACTTATGATATATTACCGTTCAAGATGTCCTACTGGACAGCTATCTTAAATGCTACATACGAGCACCTTTAACATCCTGCACACTTTCTTTTATGGGATAGGTGTATGGCAGTTAAGTCATTCACACATACCTAGGTCCAGAGCACTAAATTCATCCACTAATCTGTGCTTCACATTTTCATGTCATGGCACTCCTGTCTCACATACTGCCATGGGAGGGCTGCAGCTGCCTCCCTGGTCTGGACTCCACATGTCAGTCATGGCCTGGCATGTGACGCAGAAGAGAAGCTGCTGCATTGCCCCTAAGGTGTTCTCTAACCCCTTTACACAGCACAGTCTGACACAAAGCAGAATGCATCCTTAACTTATGCTCCTCCAAAACATCTCAGGATGTCTACCTGTCATATACCTCGGTACAATTGTGCTTCTGCATTTTTATTGCATTTTTTATTCCATGCCATCATGTTTTTGTATTTTTTTCTACTGTCTTTTCATTTGCTTCCCTTGTAGTTAATACTCGTTCAACCCTTAATAGCTATATCCTCATTTCTCTCTTTTCCCATTTTTGTGCTGTTTTACTCTTCCGCTTGTGACATCACTCTCAGACCAAGCTTTAGTTCTTCAGGTACTCCACTTCTGCTTATTCCCATAAGATTCCTATTAAACACCTGCCTTACTCTTTCCAAATAGGTACACAAAACTGCTTCTTACAGAAATATAAGCAGACCTGAGACTCTTCATGTCATCTTAAGATGTTTCTTATTGAACTGCTGAAAACACCTCTTCCCAACCTGTCACTGTGTTTTGTATTATAAAACATTTTTCTTTGTTCCTTAGACTCTGCCCAATTCCAAACAAAATGATAAGACTATCACTATCTCTTTACCACAAATGCATTGCTCTGAGCAGCTCAGGGCTGACTTTTCTCCCAGTGAGAGCAACTGAACACTTGCATGGAATTCAGTTCTAAAGACACTGATCTCAGTAAAAAATAATTTAGAATAATATAGAAGTGTAACATCATAGAATAAGCTTTGGTTTTTGCTGGTCATCATCTTTATTATCTCCATTAATTGGTTAGCATATCTTTGTAGTTTTTATTTAATTTCTTTCATCTTTCCCAATGAATAAATACCATCTGACAAATCATAGCACAGGAAATAAGCACAATTGATATGTACAACTGTTTCAAAGAAGAAGAAAAAGATGCACTCTTCAGAGAGACAGTGTATCTCTTCCAGCTTACTTGCTTTGACAGCAACTATATAAATAATATCTTCTAAGCCTGAGCAAACGAACCTCTCTTAACACCACAACAGATAATGTTAGGATGTATAAGGTTCATCTGGGATATTCTAGCATGTTTCTTGTTTTGCTATATAACTTTTTAGAATATGTTTGGCAAAGAAAATTAACATATAGATCCAAAAAAACCTTTCACTCAACATACTAATTAATTTGTTCACATCATTGGTTTCAGTCATTTTTCATATGTGGATGACATTTGAATGTTTCAGTCTGAGGAATTTTAAACTCTTGTATAGAACCCTTCTCCTTCCATCACAATTTATGTACCAGTGACTGGAAAAGTAAGTTACATACTTCATTGAATCCATGTGTTACACAATCAAATAACGACAAAGGCAAAATACCACCTGTTTAAAACTCATGAGAGACAAGAGAACAAGACAAATGTAATATTTTTGCTTCGTTGTAATCCATACAAGACTGACAATTTTTTTAAGGGGATTAAATTTATTATGGAATAGGGAGGAGATTTAGGAGAATATATATGATAGTTTCTCCTGATAAAAATGTTGTTAAATGCCTGTGTTCTGAAATCAAGCAAGTACTAGATCTCTCTAATAACAATAAATAGAATCTAGGAAAAAGCATTTTCAAAAAATACATTTAAAAGTGCAAACTGGATGATCTATTGTTGTCCATCCACAAAACTCTTCCTTATGATGCTAACTGAAATTTTCTACTGAAGAGTGTTCCAGAAGAATGTCCTAAGGTCTCTAAAGAATAACCACTACAAAGATTGTTGACACTAAAATTTTATTATATGTGTCAAGAAAAGAGCTAACTATTGGCTGCAAATAAATATACAGGAATAAGAAATTAAATTACTGCTGTGGACACTATGCTGTATTGTAAGTGAGCCTTTAGACTGGAAAAATGCTTATAAAAGATAATGTTGCATATTGCTAACCCAGTTTTTTAAACTTTAAATTTAAATTTTTAAAAAAAAAGATTTTAGTAACTGCATCTCTAAGTGGAATCCTCTCAGGCTAATGATTTTGACCACAAGCCATGATCAAGAGTAAAATTGGGACATAATGTATTAAGTGATGAATTACAGAAAGTAATTGAAATTACTTCAAAGAAATGCTGTAAGAAAAGCCACTTTCCAGGCTAACACTGACTTTTTTTTTTTTTTTTCCTAGAAAATAATCTCTAATTTCACAAAAGAAATGAAACTTTCACAGCCTGTGAATAGGGCTTTCTATTTCTTTTTACAATCTCACAGCCATTCTGTTCCAAGACCACGGAAAATTAAATTTAGACTCTGACAATCCCATCATTTTATAAAAGTAGTCAGCTCTGACAACACTAACCATCAATCCCAAAAAAAGCTAGGCTACTCAGTGTGATATCTGATACCTACAGTAGATTAAGTGCAACAAGCATCTGTCCTTCAGTGTGTGCTTAGGATATAAACAAGGGATTTTTTTTTTTTTTTCCACAAATTCCTTGCCTGTTTTCATTCTTCTTCATGTACTTACAGATGTTCCAAACTTCCTAACATAATTTTTATTACCAGAGGGTATAGTGATTATCAGTAAAGAAGCTGATCTGGACCACTGAAGTCTTGGTCAATTACTAAAGTTAATTACTGCTTTACATGTTCAAAATATTTTTTAAACCACACAAAAATATTAAATAACAAATATAAAATTTACCTGAAAGAAATATAAAATTTTGAGAAGAAATTACATGAGGCAATTACTATCATTTTAATGCAAAATAAAATGTGGAAAACTTGTCTGGTACTGTTACCTTGTTGCTCTGTTAGTTTAGAGGAGGCCTACTAAAACTGTATCTTCTTTTTAAATATCTGGAGGTAAAATATCTATGTGTTTCAGCAGAACTAAAACATAGATGTCTAATGTACATTAATACAAATTAAACTGAGCTAAAATATACACCACGGAAACAAATATATCTGGTGGATGACTAATAATCAAACATCTTGGTTATTAGAGCAGCTTTGAATCTGTGTCTAAATCTATCTATATGTATTAGCAACTCCATTTCTGACTGGCAGATTTTCAGAATTTAATTACTTTATTTATGCTTAGTGACATGTTTTAAATAATGGAAATAACTTAAAAAAGATACTTCAGTGTCATTTCTGACAGCTCCATGAAACCAGAGCTCCATGTGAAGTAGTGATCACCTGGTTATGCAAGTTAAAACTCATCTCCCCATGTTCAAAGGGAAGGGTGGGAGAACTCAAACACCCTGCACCATCTACAAATCCATTTCCACAAGCTTAGAAGAGCACAGGGGCACAAAGGTGTGGGGGACCCCAATATCCCATGCAGAGAAATCTACCCTGCCTTCCCCTAGGACCGTCCCAGGAAAGCTTCAGCCCCATGGGCCATCAGAGCCCCATGAGCCAGGGGAAGGTGCTTTACACAGTACGGCATGGCAGGGAAAGGCATTTTGAGATTGTACAAGATTTATTGTCAGATGTTTCAGGGAAGAACCAAAGGTGGAGAAATAAAGGTATCTAGCTGGTTTTAGTGTGAACAAGCACAGGAATACAGAAAGATAAAGGGTTAATACAGGCTAGCCCTTATCAGCACACCTGCACTAGATCAGTGGTCTGACATGTCTTTTCATTAAACTTCCTTTCTAAATTCTGTCCTGAGTGAAGGGGCTCTTCCTGCTGGCGCTTGGTTGTCTTTAGGTCTGAGTGCCAGGGCTGGAGTGAAACCACCCAGCACAGGACCTGTGTGTTTGGAGTGCCAGGAGCTGGAGACGTCAGAGTGTGAGCATCACACTGTGATCACAAATTTCCAGAGCACGTGGAAATGAGGAGCCAGGAGGGTGAGTGTGTCACTCACAGGGAGACAGCAGGAGTTCAGCGCTAGCAAGACCAGGGTTTGTTCAGGGAAACTGCTGAGAACACTGAGGCTGGAGAATCATCTGGGACTCACTCATACATGAGCATTTGCATCTGACAGTGAGAGAACTGAGAAGAGCAAGGGGAGCACCAAGAATGTAATCACTGTTGTACATTCACATAGTACATATATGTACACACCTCTATTTCCTGCTAATAAACCTTTATTCTAATTAGCCAGAGAGGGGACCAGGATGAGGCTTTTAGTGTTGTTGAATAATCTGTGAGTGCCTAGTCTTTTCTGTCTGGCTTGGCCTCTATGGCAGGCCAACTATACACATGTAGGTGTACTATGTGTGTCTGCATGTCAGTCATTGGGAAAACATGCTCAGCATCACTCCTGGCTGGATCTGGGGAGGCAGAGATGCAGCAGCTTTGGTTCTTTCAGACTGTAGGATTCACCAGCCCCTACCAGTAATAAAAACAAAAAGTTGGGAAACACAAAGATGGGAGAACCTCTAATCTTTAAAATTTTATGGTACCACAGAATAAATCAGAGAATATCAACTAGTAAAAAATTCAGTTCTAACACTAGGCTTTCAGAAAAAAATGTGACAGACACCAAAAAAAAAAGTAAGACACAAACAGTGAAACTGGATATCTGATGGAAATACTTAAACAGAGAAAAGTTAAAATCTACTGCATTCAGACACGGCTACAAAATAGCCATGTAGAATAGCCATAGAAGGAACTTCATAAAGGTAGAAAAGTAAGGTTGGTTTTGCCTATATAATTTCTTAATTTAAGAAAAGGGGATATTCATTCAAACTACAGCTATTTCTAAGATCAATAAATGAAAGTGCTTTGTTACCACGTGCATAATTCAGCAAAGGTACTCATTATCAAAAATTAATAGTCAACACAAAACAGATGGCTGAGGATGCATATTAACTCAGTAAAATACTAGAAAGATTCAATTTGATATGAAGATGGAGAATAATCACAACCGTGAATATTAAGTAGGATAAAATAATTGGAATTCAAGCCTCTATATCTCAGGGCATAAACCAATGACTAATTAAATATGATACAAAGAGAATGTCCTTCTAAGCACATTATTCTGTAATTGTCTATAGCATTTCTTGCAACTGGTACTCTCTGCTGATGCAGGCAGAACACTAGAATTCAGTGATCCAGACAGCATATTCAATATGATTTTTTTATGATCTATTTTAACTTATCCAGTGCTTTTTATTTATTTATTTAAATTACTTTAGCTCTAGATAGCTGTCACAGCTCTCTCACCTATACAAAAAAAAACAGGCCACCCAGCTTTTGAGAAGTGTAGAATGGCTCTAATTTTTATTGCCAATTTTGTCAATGCTGTTTCAAGCAGTGGGCACTTTACAGTTAACTCATTTTTTCCACTAATATATGTTTTGCCATTGTAGAGAAAATTACAAGACCAGATAGTTGTAGATAATTATGCAACTTCTTTGCATAATTATATTTCTCATCAGCAGACTAAACTCAGTAAACAACAAATAGGAGTTCTTTAGAATGTGAGATGGATCATATATCAAAGGTAGATAATTTGTAATGTTGTTTGCCTCTATAGATAATACTAATTGTAGTTTAAAAGGACATATCTTCACTGGGAGGATTTACTTTTTCTTAGCTGTAAGTCTTTGTTCTGAATGTTTTATTCATGGTGAAGTGTTCAGAAATTAATATGTCATTTCAGCATTTATTATTATATAGTAGATAACCAATTTTCTTCAAGTTGCAAGAAGTCCAAGAATCATAGTATTGTTCAAAGCATTTAAATGGCATCTTCATGTTTTTTAATGAGCTATGTTCTCTTTTAATTTGTTGTACATTTATTGCTGTGATGTGAATGTACACAAGTGTTGCTTCTTTTATGATTTAAAAAGCCTTCAGATGTGGAAAATCACTTGTCTCCATGAGACGTCTTCATTTAATATTTTAGACAGAAAAAAATCTCAGCTTGCTAACATGTTGTGGTGTTGATTGAAAAAACTTTCTTATTTTAAGTTATTACACAGGTTTATGAAGCTCTAGGAAACGAAAAAGGGAAAGATTAATATTTTAGCTCAAGGCTGTGAATTCTGTTTTGCTACCTTTTGACAGATATCAACAATTGACCCCTATGGTTTAAGCTTCAGTTACAAATGCATTTCCTGACAAATGACTTCTAAGTACAGCGCTGCCTATTCTTCCAAATTCCAAATACAGTTGACAAAACTAAAAGGTATACAGGACCTGAATTTCTTACCCAGCCTTGGAGAATGGGAGGTGTCTCCATAAGGTCAAGAAATCAGACAAAAATCCCAAGGTTTGCCTTGTTCCCTTTGTAGCTTTATTCTTCATTGTACCAGTTCCACGTGCACAGATTTAGTGTCTGTGTAAATTGCTGTAATTATATCTCTGGAGACTGAAGTCCTTTTACATAGTCACAAAGAAAACAAAGAGCAAGCGGCAAATGCTTTTTCCCATTGGCACACCCCAACCTTGACCTTACAATACACAACTCCAGAAGTGATAAAATGCCATTCCCTATTCTCCTCTGAGGTGTTGCTGCTTGACTACAATTTATAGGAAGGATGCAAATCAGGTCACATTAGCAGAAGACATAATCTTACAAGAGAGACAGAAATAGTAAGTGGTTCTGAAAAAGGAAATATTATGTCCAGACAGGAATTGTAGACAGTTCAGTACACAAAAGAGTCCTAACAAATTCTTTTTACTCAAATACATAGTGTAACTAATCTACATCCTAATGTTCTATGAAGTACTTACACGGCTTAAAAATATTTAACTTGTCTGCAATTGAAATATTCAGAAAGATTTCACACAACTCCCTGACACTGAATCTCAAACAAAAAGGACCAGCACATTTCACTTACAGGGTAGCAATGCAAATGGTCCAAAAAAGTCCTCCCACAGCATCCATACCTGGATAAGATGTGACAAGAACAAGCAAATATCCCCTTGAAATGGCACATGTATGTTTTCCTTCCTTTGTAAAAAGAATGATTCCACTTGTATTCACGGTGTTCTAAGAATTCACTGTATGAAGAAATATCCCTTTTCAGAATTACAAACAGAAATATTTTCAAGTCAAATCAAATGAAGAAAGAATTGTACTGTAAAATCAGAATTTTATGGTCAAAAAGTGTAAAAAGTTTCTCTGATTTTTTTTTTCAGTAATTATGAGTACTCATATATTCATTATGCTTATATTTTCATTCACTAATAGATTGATCCTATCCAGCAGCACCTCTCAAATTTGAGCACTCTCTTATATTGTGCAGCTAACTAGTAATTTCTATTTTGAATTTTCCTCTTGTCAAAACAATATTGTAACCACTATAAAAATTACATATCTTTATTTCTCATTTGCAGTTTTTGGGAATCTTCAATGATTTACCAAAGTTCTCAGAATGTAGGAATTTATTAAGAAGAATTAAGAGTATTTAAATGTTTAAGAATATACAACTCTTTATCCTCAAATATTTTAATAGAGAGTAATACTGACTCCCATTACCATTTTTTTAATATGGATGCAACTATAAGAAAAGATAGCTGAGCAATGTATTTTTGAGTACATAATGTTTCCATCACTAGATTTCCTGAGGATGTTGTTTCGATTTGATATCTCTGTAAAGACAGAAGAAGATCAATTAAAACTCTAAAGACTCTGAGACTAAACTGTTTTCATGTTACTTTTCCCCCATGACAGTTTTCTACAGAAGGAAAGGTTTTAGTAAATGTCAAAATATACTGCTTGTACAGGCCAGCATAAATGTCCTACTTTGTTCCTATAACACAGTGAACATTATATTTAAAGTGTAATGCACTTTGACCATGTTCAAAGTTCAAACTTCAGTTTTTGCCTCAATAAAACTGGTGTTGCAATGCAAACTGGATGAGCAGTTGGAGCTAACCTATCATGGCTCTGATCTGCAGTAAGAAAAATAAATCTACAAGTTTAGGGTGAAGAATCGGTATTGCATTAGCTTCCACAACCCATGAGGATACTGAATTGGACAGGACATCACAGCTCAGTAAATATTGCTACCTATCATGTCACAAAAATCTGTGTAGAAATATAGCAAATTTCATCTTAAAATCAATTGCTTCTAAACCTTTCTACTTCTTTTTACAATG
The DNA here is from genome assembly GCF_030490865.1 of Poecile atricapillus. Classification (NCBI taxonomy): domain Eukaryota; kingdom Metazoa; phylum Chordata; class Aves; order Passeriformes; family Paridae; genus Poecile; species Poecile atricapillus. The sequence goes on along the minus strand of NC_081289.1, from coordinate 58,045,007 downwards.
ATAATTAAAATATAGTAATACTTCTACCATGTATTTATTGTTGAGCAGTATGTGTCATTTGTTTTCATGCAAGTGTGACTCTTTTATTTCTCTCCTCACACTGTCCAGATATATGGGCCTTAAAATTCTTATGGGAAAAGACTGATCATGTTTTATTTCAGCCTTTTCTGAAGATTTAGCACAACAAGCCCTTTTAACATGTTCTAACAAGAGAGCTGTTTCAGCTGCATCAATCAAACTATCTGTTGCTTCTATACTTTAATTATTCTTTCTTCAGCTTGGCCGATCAAATTTGTGTACAGTAGTTTGGTAAGGTATCTCTATCTCCTTCTGTAAATTATTCCTTATATATAATAAAAATACTTGGAAAAGTATTCCTTGGAATATTTGAAATGCCCCAAAGACCACTTTTGTGGGTTTTGGTAGCTGCATCAAACTGCTACACTCTTTTTCATGTTCTGTTGTTTAATACAATACTATATTTGAAAGATAACTTATAAAAATAATTGTTAGTATAGCAGGCCTAATATCCAACTCCTCTTCGGTAGCATAAACAAGGCATTCTATTATTCTTGTTCCCAGTTCAGATGATTTTTTCCTTACCTTTTTGTTCTGTCCTCTCCACCTTTGCTAGTCATTCCCTCAAGTAACTCAATGTCTCTTGCTTTATTGTGTTCCACATAGATGAGATTGACCATATTTCCATTATCTAGTCAATTCACTTGTGCCATAAAACTGTCCAATTGGTTAATAAAGATTGCTCACATTTCTCATTTTACTCTGGTGGGGTTTTTTAAGTGTTGAAGTGTCTATAATGCTTCCATCTGACACTGTCCTTTTTTACTTTACAGAAAAGAATGCTAATGGCAACAATGCATAGGATAGAACCTTAAGATGGTAGGAAAACCTGCCAAAAAGTGAGTTCTCTTGGGTTTGTGGGGTTTTTTCTTTTTTTTTTTTTTAATACTTTTAGCAACATTTTTGTAGCTTATCTTTGCATGTATGGAGCTACTGGACTGAATCTCAAAATATGTGCAAAAAAAAGAAAAGGCAGTGGCAGGAAGGTAAGAGTCTTTACACTGAGAGTGGCAGACAGAGATAAGCTAGATTTGTCTAGATGAGCAAATGTGAGGTAGTCTGTGGGTATGTCAGCAGCAAAGAGGATGTGCTAAATATATAGAGCAGAAGAAAGAAGAAAAAAATGAATGGTGTAGGTAAAAGGCTGGGGAAATAGAAAACTCAGAACCCGGAAAAATATTACAAAACTTCCTTTTTTAATGGAACAAAGAATTAAAAAATAAATGGGAAAAGATTTTAATATGAGACAGACAACAAAAAATTGCAATGCAAAATATCAGGAAAGGAAGAATAAAATAGAGATATACATAGGAAATAATAGTGACTCCAGAACTGAGAAGTTCTCTTACTGAAATGTAATGTTTAACAAGATAAATGAACATAAGCTGGATAACATACAAATGAGAAATCTTGAGCAACTCACAAAAGTCAGTAACTTTTCAATGTGTGTTAAATAAGATTAGCAGGGTGTCCAAGCAGCTCTGGTAAGTTAAGGAGAGTTGTTGACCACTCAGAAAGACTTTTCCCAAGTGATTTGTGGCTGGAAGCACAGCCAAGGACATGTTCAATGCGCCTAAACAATAATGAATTCAGCAGCAAAGGAAGACACTTGGCAGCTCACTGGATGGGGCTTTATAGCCTGTAGTACAGGCCATTTTTTAGAGCCATTTCTTAATCAGCAAAGGGAACTACAGATCCCTGAAAACAACCACAATATTAACCACTGGCTTGTTTTGAAGAGACTACAATTTCTGGCAGCCAGAACTATAACATCTGTATTCCATCATGATATGGTGGGAAAGGAGACCTTGTATTCCCCTTCCATACTGAAAAGTTCACATTCTACGGGTAAGTGGCCCTCCTCAGAAAAGCAAGGAGACTAAAGTAAATTTCATCAAGTACATGCTACCATTGCTGTTTGTTATTTGGGTTCAGGCTTCACTTTGGCACTGACATGTGCTCTAATTCAGAGAAGTTAAAATGACCTGCAAAGACTGGCATTGACTTTTCCAGGACTTGAAGCTGTATACCATTTTAGAAGCATATGTCTTGAAAGTACAAATTCACTAGAAGAGAAGCAGGGGAGAAAGGGGGAAAAGATGGTGTTAAAACTTATTCAGTATTGAATCTGTGTATCTAAAACTTATGAGCTGCTCAGAAATTCAGACATTTCAAGAGAAAAATGCCTTCAGGTGTTGCATATAGCTTTGATAACTTTTAATATTATTGTAAGTATGCTATGGCAATAACTGCTAGACAGGAATATATATGCATATAGTCTGAACAATAGCATTTAAAGAAACACATTTTGGACCAAAAAAAAAAAAAAAAAAAAAAAAAGAAGAGAAAATCCTATATTTATATAATGTAGCTAAAATATCAGCATTTTACTGATTTTAAAGGAATGTAAAGTTATAATACTGTATAAAAGCAATCTTAGGATACCAGACCTGCTTTAAGACCACAAGGAAAAAAATAAATCATTCATGTTCAATATAGCCTGTGATTCAGCTAAATTTCACTTTTGTTTTGAGATAGAACAATTCAATACATAGCAAGTCAGACAAAACCTTCTGATTATTACAGTTCATAGAAAATACTTTCTGGGAAAATATTTTAAGTATTTTCAACGTGCTGAAGGTTGTACACTGAGAAACATTCATCTCTGTGGGATAAAGGTCATATTCAAAGCTGACTGCCATCAAAGGGGATTTTTTTAACTTACTACATATGGGTTACATAATACGAACTTCCTACTTTAATTGTGTTTAATATTTGTGATCGTCGCTCATATATTTCTCTTATAATTTAACAAATTATATAATGGAAAACTGTGATACAGTGTTAACAGTTTTATTACTTTTATGATGGACTTAAATTTCATACTTTTGAAAATTGTGTTCTAATTGTATTTTTCTAATGTAAACTTTGTATAAACAGAACAATTTATACAACTGTCAAGACAAATATTTGATGGTTAATTTTAAAGCAAGATTGATGACATACCTCTAAAGTGTTAACATTTCTGGTAATAAACTCACTTTTTCTATTAAATAAAACTTTTTTCTACATCTAAGAGGTCAAGAAAAGTACTGTTAAAATATGGCTGTGCTTTGCTACTTTAGTAATGTCTTTAATCATTCATTCATTAACTTGTCCCGAGTGTCCATTTTTATACAGTAGGAGTATAAAATGTAATCTCTGACAAAATCCTGCTGATGTCCATGTAGAAGTACTTTTGTGTATGTATCTATAAAGTTTGTCCTTGGACCTGGATCAACAAGTCATTGTTAGAAGCAGAGGAGACATTGTCATTATCATATGTAATTCAGTTTATTACTACAAGTTTTTCTCCATGTTCTTGAGGAACCTTCTCACTAACTTCTTAATTGACAGCAGTGGAGTGATACCACATTTTATTGGATTATGTTACATCAGAAAGTGGTCCTGTGATTAAATGGGTTGTGACTACCACATTTCAGCTCCTTCCCTATTCCCTGACTCTTGCCAGGAAGGCCCATGCCAACATTCTCAAATTCTCTTCATTTACAAATTGTAAACCTATGTACAATCCTGAAGTGTTAGCAGAGGACTTCTGAAGCATTTGCACTTCACACAGGTGGGTTAATAGCCTAAATAGATAGCTGGCCATTCTTCCTGGAGCATAACAGCTACAAGAAACTTTTGAACATTGGTTTGTAAGCCAGCACAGTCTGTCATCAAGATGCACTTCTACACATGGTTTATTATCTACTTTAATTTAATTTTACCTTAACTGAGCTAAATTTTGTTTGGCATGCATGAAAGTCTCAACCCTTGAAAACAGGGCTTCTGTCATCATCGCCCACAGGATCTCTGCAGAAAAAATATTTGCAGCTTCAGATTTTTTCATAAATACTTTGCAAGAAATGATAAGTTATTAAAAAAAACTTCCATGTTTTTAGCTTATATAATTATATGAGACAATCAACTATTTTAATTTAATTGCATTATTTAGATAATTTATTTTTTTTTTACTACTAGTAGCTTATTGTAATTCATACATCCACAACTGTAATCTTAGCCTGAAATTTAGTAATAGCCTTATACTTTCAATATCTTCCACCTTCTGTCTTGTTTTGGTATGAAGTCTTTACTTTCACAGCTCTGCTTACATATATATCCCTGAGCTGAAATCAGTTTTACTGTAGAAACCAAAATCTGGTATCTGTTTGGTTATCTATAGCTATATTTCTTGATTTTTTTAATGAAATTTGGTTCAGAACTGTTACAGAGAGGCTTACTGGAACCCTTTCATGTGAATTGAATTTGGAATTTTACTTATAAGTTTTTGTTTTCCTTTTTGATTTAATTTTTATGAAATTATTTTTCTTAGTATTTCAAGGCACCAGTTCTGGTCTGAGCAATGACACCTTGCTGAAGTTGCACCTATTACTGGTAGGGCAAACATGGCATTTTATGATGCACTTCATGGCTTCTGATGACAGCATATTTCATTCTAATGTGAACTGGAGAGAAATAAACAATGTAGTAAGTACCATGGCAGGGGAAATAGAAAATACTGAAATGTATGTACTATTTCAGCAGAAGTCAAAGTCTTACTAATCTTACTAATCCTAACTCAGAACTGATACAAATAGTCAGCCTTATTTCCAAGAGTAATCTCAAACACAAATCAGAGGACACATTATGTGGACACCGAGAAGGTCAGCAACACAAAGACACAGTAATTCTAACACAATAGTGGAAGAATTTTAAAGAAAGTTTTCTTCAGAAAACCTGATAGTTGAGTTTCTTCTCAGTTGACTGTGTACAAGGCATCTCCTGCTGATGAGCTAATTCACCCACTACAAACAGTACCTGTTGTGTGGACACTGCCTCAGCATGTCCGGAATTTTCAGAAGGGGATCCAGCTTCCCGAAGCTTCCCACAGCACCCACATAGAGCTGATAATGATTGCATGACAACAAGAACTACCATTTCACTCCATTATTTTTGTTGCTCTGAGCACTGGGAATTGTCAGACTTTTCACTACTCACTTTTTACAATATTTTACTTTCAGATCCCACAAAATTCCTGTTCTTTTGTATGCTTTTCAATCATGTTCATAAAACATATGTGAGTAGCAAAATACTTCAGGTTGGCTCATGTTGGTCTTTTCTCATTAAAAAGATAGCTGGACTAAGTAGAAGGATAAACATGCTCTGGTGCAGGTCACCCACAGGCCACAAGGAAAACCTATCCTCACATGGAGTACTGCCTCCTGCTCTGATTTTTGTGATCCCTGTGTTTTTCTCACTGTTTTTGTTTCCTCTGCCCATATAGCATTTTCTGCCTTTGCTTAAATACGTTTTCCCAGAGGCACCACTGTAATTGCTGATAAACTCAGCTGTGCCCTGCATTGGGTTTGTTGAAGCCAGGTGGAATTGGATGTCTCCAGCAAGTGGGCAGCCTCAGCCTCTTTTCACAGAGGCCAGCAAAATGGATATGTCTGGATAAAAGGCACTGGAAAGAGGATATATTAATAAAAAAAACCCCACATGTTAGAGGCAGTATTACTCTTTTCAGCCTTCTTATAACTGAAATTCTTTGTAGAATTTCTTGATAGGAGGAAACCAGAATAAAAATTTATATTCAATGTCTTCTCTCAGTACCTCCAAAAGCAAAGGAAATGGGTGGCTTCCTTCCCAGCTTGCTATTCATTCTGGTATAAAACCTCTCTGAAAGATGCTGAAGAAACAGAATCTCCATGTTAGTGCTCTGCTCAAGAAAGGGAGGAGCAGAATCTGGAACACCTAACTTTGCTACAAGCCCAGACACCAACAGCCTAACAAGCAAGCCATAAAGTGTAAGTGGGAGGAGGTAAGAATGGGAGAAGTTGTAATCGATGTGATGTATGTTTTCTTGCTCTTGCTCTAAAAAGCAAGGAAATACAGCAAAATCTATACCAGGTTATAACATAGAATAAAAGCCATTCCTCAGCACAAGGAAGCAATTGCACTGATAATTGTAAAGGCCATAGCCAAGCTGACAAGGTTTGGTTTTTGGGAGCACTATAAATGGCTATTAAATATGGGTCTCATTCAAATTGCTATGATTGGGAAGAGAGGTAGAATATGACAAGGTCAGGTCATGCCGATTTTCAGGGTAGACTTAAGTCCAGCAAGCCAATCAATCATCCAATGCATTTCAGATTTTAACTAAACTAAGCTTGAAATAGAGGTACACAGTTATATCAGAGAAAAATGCAAGAACAATTTAGAAACAAACAAAAAAAAAAGATTATCCATTTTGGCTCCAAAACATTACCAATGTACTAATAGTAGTCTTTAGAAATTCATGTCTAAATACATTTTCACTGCATAAATAATAAATAACAAACTCTTTCTAATGGAATATTTAGTTTATTTTACATTTCTTATTTGTTCTGTGTTATATTGGATATTATTATTGGACTATTGAATATTATTATTATTTGGGTACACATTTTCTCGAATTAAGCGTTTAAAAAGACAGAACTTTGAAGAGCTGTAATTATCAAAAAGGAAGAAAAAGTCATGAAAAATAAGAGACAATCTGATATAACATCCTGATCTTCTCATTTGTTTTTAAATTATACTGATGTTTTGCACTGTAATTGTTACTAAAGATCATATTTGCAGGCTTTACTAATGTCTACTAATGCAGAATGTTAACAGTTAACAGGAGAACTTCAAAGTACATCTTCATCTTTTCAGAAACAGCAAATTGAAGCTTGAGTATTATAAGAGAATATCATGGTGTTTTCCAGTTCTAAAGAAATCTAGAAAAGTAAGTAAAAATAGATCCACAAAATTATGTCCAGAGAAATTCAAAGGGCATAAAATGCTTCTGAATGTGCTAAAAGGTATATTTTGGAAATCTTGGACACTCCCAAATCCCAGAAACCGTTGTTTCAGATGCTCTCCCAAAGGAAAACCATGATCTATCTTATGTATTTGCAATGCAGTTTATTATCTTCTCTTCTTTTCCATTAAGCATGTATGAATTTAGTTAGTCATGAGGAACACCACACCAGATACATTTTCTTGAATTTTGTTATTAATATTATTATGAATATTTTTTTGTATCCAATTCTCTTATCAAAATCCATTATAAGCAGATAAATAACCTATTTTTCTTGTATTCATTCCTAACTTTAAGGTACTACTCATGTACATGTATTTAGAAGCCTTAGTTGGAAAAGTTAAAATATTCAAGTTATTATTGTTTAAATAATATAAATGGTCTCTTGTTCAATACTTTTATGGGGCATTAATATAATTTTCTCTCTGGAATAAAATCTGTTATTTTTTCACAGAATTAACAGAGATTACTCTGTGAGCCCAGTAAAAAAATAACTTGAATGTAGTTTGTTATCACAGACTTTAATATTATGCACAGATTAGCACGTAAAACCAAAAAGATATGTTTGTCATTGGCACTTTCAGAGAAGAAAGTTACAGCAAATAGAGGAACACAATGTACCTTAGAAAGAAGAAAATAATTTTAAAAATCTGCATATATTCAAAGAGTAATCTACTCTTGAATGTCCCAATTTACTGCGTTGTGGCATAGAGGGAACTGCCAAAAACTCTAGCCAAAATTAAAAAGAAAAATGGAAATATTCATAGAATTACAATTAAGAAGGAAATAAACACATGAACATCAATACAATTCAATATAGAATACTAAGATATTGATATATACTACTTGTCCTGAATATCACACAAAAATGAAAACATTTTTGTGTGTTGGAGAAAAAAAATCTTTGAATTGTATCTTTTCAGCTTCATGTCTTGGCAGTCCTTTTGTAGCATCATCAGATTGCAAGAGCAAACAAAGTATTTCAAGAGTATGAAGAAATGCATTATATCTGAAAATTATATTAGACAATGTAAAGGATATCTATCCTGTTGATCCAGACATTCAAACAGTTCGGTTTGCTTAAAGGAATCTAATGAGATCAATGAGAACAAAGACAGAACCAAGGAATTCTCATGAGAAAGACTAATGAAACACCAACCAGACTCAGATATTAATTAATTGATTGACCACTTGAACTTTTTTAATTGATATACACAAACAAATAAGTGGATCTCCAGCCTTTGTTATATATTTCTTTAATAAATTCTTGAATTACACACATTGGGAAAGAAATTACTTGACCACACCTTGAAGTCAAACAAGCAGCTCACAAACAAGCATACTTACAGTGAAAAAGTGTTTCCTGATGTTCAGATGGAACCTCTGAACCTCTTGTGGAACAGAACAGGAATAGAATAGAATAGAATAGAATAGAATAGAATAGAATAGAATAGAATAGAATAGAATAGAATAGAATAGAATAGAATAGAATAGAATAGAATAGAATGGAATGGAATGGAATGGAATGGAATGGAATGGAATGGAATGGAATGGAATAGAATGGAATAGAATGGAATAGAATGGAATAGAATAGAATAGAATAGAATAGAATAGAATAGAATAGAATAGAATAGAATAGAATAGAATAGAATAGAATAGAATAGAATAGAATAGAATAGAATAGAATAGAATAGAATAGAATAGAATAGAATAGAATGGAATGGAATGGAATGGAATGGAATGGAATGGAATGGAATGGAATGGAATAGAATGGAATAGAATGGAATAGAATGGAATAGAATGGAATAGAATAGAATAGAATAGAATAGAATAGAATAGAATAGAATAGAATAGAATAGAATAGAATAGAATAGAATAGAATAGAATAATAGAAGAATAGACTAGTTGGAGCACATTGCCTCTGGTCCTACCACTGGACACCACTGACAAAAGATTGGCTCAGCTTTCTTTACACCCTCCCCACAGAAATACACAAATAGGACCCCTCTGAGCCTTCTCTTCTCTAGGGAAAACTGTCCCAGCTCTCTCAGCCTTTATCACAGGAGAGATGGTCTAGTCTTGTCTTCATCTCTGTGGCCTAGACATACTGGACTATCTCCAGTATGTCGACATCTTTCTTGTACTGGGGAGCCCAGAACTGGGCACAAAACTCTGGGTGTGACCTCTCCAGCTCTGAAAAAAGGAGCAGAATCATTTCCCATGGTCTACTGTGAATATTTCTCCTCATGCAGCTCAGGACACCATTATCTTTCATTGCCTCATGTTCAACCACGTGTCCACAAGGAGCTCCAGTCATCCTCTCCCAAGATGTTTCCAGTTTCTAGTCATCAACAAATATTGGTTCATGGGTTTATTACTCCCCAGGTGGAGGATTTTGCTCTTTCCCTTGCTGAATTTCATGACATTCATGAAATTTCATGACTGTCAGCCCATTTCTCCAGTCTATTGAGGTTCTTTTCCTATGGCAGCACAATTCTCTGGTGAATCGGTCACTCTTCCCAGTTTAGTGCCATCAGTAAACTTGCTAAGGGTACACAGCCCCCCCATCCAGATCATTAATGAAGATGTTAAACTGGACTGAGCTCAGTGGTGATCCCTGGGGAACACTGCTGCTCACTGGTCTCCATCTAGATTTTGTGCTGCTCATTTCCACCTCCAGGGCCAAGCAAGTTTTTAATCCACCTCCCTGTCTGCTCCTGCAGCCCACATATGAACAGCTTCTCTATGAAGATCTTATGGAAGACGGTGTCAAAGGCCTGGCTAAAGTCAAGACACAAAATATCCACTGCTCTCCCCTCATATAGCTTTTGATTTAGTGATGGGTTGACTTTGGCTGTCTGCCAGAAATCCCAGCCTCTCCATCTCTCACCCCCTTCCTCAAGAGGACAGGAAAAAATAAGATTTAAAATCTGACTGTTTGAGATTAAGGTAGTATAATAAGAAAAGCAGAGGCTATGTATGCAAACAAAGGCAAGTTTAAAGAACCAACATAAAAAAGCAGATTTATGAAAGTTTCAAAACTTTGTAGCGATTTCACTTCACTCCCATAGTATTTAATTATTAATTGAAGGACTATAGTATCTGTACTCTCTGACAATGAGATAAAACAATATATACCACCAGCAAACACAGAGGCATGACACATTCTGGAAGTATCACACTTAACTTCAGATGTTTGCAATGTTAAGTACTCAGCCTCCATTTATTGTAATAAGCTGAAGGAAATAAACATTTTTAGTCACAGTTTGACAAAGAACCAAAGTTCTGTTTTGTCCTAACATTTGGCAACTAAGTCATACTAAAATGCCAGCCAGTGACCTCATAAAAACCATCCCCATTAGACAAAAAACATGACTGATTCAGACATTAATAATATTTGGAAAGAATTGCATTAAAATCTTTCCACTGGATATCTCTACTGAAATTAGTTAGGTTTCTCCTTCAAAAGACAAAAGAAAGTCTTGTTGATCTTGTTCCTCCAAGTCTTGCTCTTCTGATGAAGACTGCTTTCAGGTTCTAGGATAAATTTCTGTGTATGCTGCAACAAATGTGCTCCAGGGTATTTTTAGAAGAGGGATTTCCTGTCAAACACAAGAATTTTTCTTCATCTGTTAGCAGTGATATCTACATGCCAGAATATTGCCATTGACTATCAATCATTATTCTTTCCTTGATTATAGCTAGATCATCATAAATGAAGAAGCTTCTCAAAGAGCTCTTCCTTTCAACACAAATGCTATTGTTTTAGTCTACTACCTGATTACTGGTTGTTGTAATAGCAGAGCTTCTGCTGCAGAATGCCTAATTAGGTAATTTGAAGAATTTTTATCATATGTTGTTCTTTATCAAATGACAACAGCTACAGAGATTAATAAAACTGTCAGCTGCGGATAAATTTATAAGTGATTATTCAATTTCTATTCTCAAGTGTTATGTATTAGGCTATTATCACTTCTATTGAGGGAGGGAACTGAAGTGGATAGTTTGGGTAGAATTATCTCCTTAACATGAGGTAGCTTCCGATTTTGTTGAATAGTGTCCTCCCTAGAGAAAGGTCCAGTAGCAGTAGAATTTTAACTAACAGGTCGACAAATTTCTGTTATTAGCATGGACCACATGTTTAGCTGGCAATAGGAAGCATCATGAAGTGCTAAGAAATAGGAAGGAAAATTCATTGTCAATTTTAAATACATTTAAGCTAAATATTTGACAAATTTGCATTCTTACATTCTTGAATGATATAACTAAAAAAGCAGCAGAATTCATTTAGTTATTAATAACATTTTAATGGCAATAGATCTTGTATAAATGTCGTATTACATTGTTTTGTCTTTCTTAACAACAGCTGGAAAATACAATTCTCTCATAAGAAATAGTCAAGATCAAAAGTGTCTTGACCATAAGCTCACTCTGCAGTGCATCTTTGTCCCACTTTTTATAAATATTTGTATTAGTGCATGCATGTTTGTAATCAATAGGGGCAGGAGCTGATTAGCAAATGAATAAACAGATACAGGACTTTGACTTGCTTGGCTTGCAATGCACATAAAGTTTCCTTCTTCTTTCTTTGCACCAACAGAGTTTCTTAGCCATAAAGATATTGCCTGGTATTAAAAAATATTTTTCTAACTTACTATTGTAAATAGAATCTTCCCTTCAGTTCACTGGTCAGATTACCAAGTGATTCAAACCATCCATATTAACTTTCTAATAAATGAATTGATCAAGTCTGATGAAAATAGAAAATTCACTTTAATTTCATTCACATTTCTTGGGACTAAATAAGTTTGTACACATACTTTAAACTGGAACAAAAAATGTGACATAGCCACAGATATTTTTCAAGCAAAAAGGAGAATTTATATTCAATAAATGAACTGTTCCTTGTCCACAGTGAAGCAGGGTGGAATTACATTGTTCCTGTGCAAGTTCATGAAAATGATGTGCAGAACATCATTATGTCTGGAGAAATACAAAGTTTTGTTTCAGGACTTCCTCAAACTGAAGGAATTTCTCCAATTCACTCTGGAACTTTCCAGTGACCGTACTCTTTTTGCTTTACTATTCAACAGTCCAGCTTTCTATTAGATTGTGGTCATCTCTCTATTGCAGCCATTCCTTTCAAACACCCTAGCTGCACCTACATGGCCATAAAGAGGAGTCTGAAAGTCAGGTTTTCCATGTCTACTCAGAACTGGACATTGGGCAAACTGCATAGGACACCTGAAAAGGGAGAAAAAGGTGCACACCTCAAGGACTTATTCACTTTAAATAGGTTTCACACACACATAGTCTTCAGCATAATCAAACCTGGCCTATTGTCTTCATGTATCCCATCTGCACTTATGACATGATAACAGAGAAGTGCAATGATTTGGAAATGCTTCTTAAAAGCTTCTTAAAATGCTTAAATGATTCCCAGTGCTGCCTGTTACACAGTCACCAAAGATGTCCAGAGTCAAGTCTGGAAAAAATAAATAATTCTCTTGTTCTCTTTGAAAGTAGAAAATATTCTTTGCAAAGAGCTATTCAGGACCTGTGTGTCATGTATTTGAAGTCATATGTTGTGGACTTAAGATTCCTATGCCATTGGTTCCCATTTTCCTTCAGCTGAGATCACAAAAAGGGATCCTAGATTTGGACCATCTGTTGAATTGATTTTATTAAGTCCTTAAAGCAGGCATACTCAGTAGGACCAAAAATTACTGTCTTTCCTATATATATGTTGAGGAGGTGGAAACATGAAAAATTTAAAAATAGATTCAAATACATAGCTGAAAATTATTAAGCAAAGATGATAACCATTCCATTTCAATGAGTATGATCCTACATATATCAAAATATTTTCAGTCATTGACCTTAATGATAATACAGTAGAATCCCAAAATCTGAAAGCAGTGCTCTAACTTGCATTTTATTAAATTCTAATTTGACTTGGACTTTCTGATCAGCAACTCATACTGAGTACTGTAATTGAGAATTAAGATTAAACGAACCCCTTGTTTATTATTAATAATTAATTAATAATCTAAAACTATTATTTTTTAGTTTACCTAAGTTTTAAAAAAAGGAAATATTATAAGCTATTCTAATTTTTTTTACAGCAGACAAATTATGCACCGATTTCTATACCAATCTTATACTTTCTGTGTAAGACACAATGTACCTCTTTAAATGCCATCCAGTGTTGGTTTAAAGGCTGAGAATATACCACATTCCTAATTTCTACTACTGGTTAGTTATCCTCATTATTAAAAGATGCGTTATTAAGAATCCGAATTTAACTAGCAAAAGCTTCCAACATCAGCTCTCATAATACAGCACACTTTGCAGATAAAATGTATTTTACAATTGATAATTAATAGTATCAGTGAAATAGACCTTCTTATTACCCTGTTCAAACATGGGGTTTAAACTTTTGTCAATCATTTTTTTTTTTTTTAGTTAACATTTAGTTAGCACCAATAGTTTCCTACAGAATTTTATTTAAAAGAAAAAATAGAAAACACTTAAGTTTAAAATGTTTGTGGTTTAAAACCAGCTGTAAATTATGCTCCAAGTAGGGGCTTCCCTTCCCCCCACCCCCTCTGGTGAGAAAGGGACAAAGGCAGAGGTTATGGGTTGAGATAACAATTTACTAAAAGCACTGAAGTGGGATAAGGAAAACCAAAGAGTAGTAGCAACAATACTAATAAAAACAGTATATTAGAAAACAAATATGGTTTCAGATTCTTTTGATAATTGTAAGAAAACCTTTCTTTTAATCTCTCTCCATATTCAGATGTCACAGACAGTCTGTTAGACATGTACCTAGCATGTGACGGGAAAATCACTTTGTCTTTAAATGGGAGAACCCCTTAGTTTTAAGATTATAAATATTGTCATTTACACTTAAAGTAGCATATGTTTGTATAATAACCATTATGGTACATACTAGGTGTTTAGGAATTAAACAAAGATCCAACATGGAAGAGAAAAGGGGAGAAGGGTTTTTGTTTGCAAACTCCTTAAAGCTTTTCTCCCTCCTCTCTCTCTCCTTTTATAGAGGCAACCGTAACTTGCCTTTATATGAACCTCATCAGAATTCAAAAACTTGCTCTTTTACATAGTTTTTCCTGAAGTGCCTGAGGTAATTAATGAAATGTAAGAAAAAAGTTGTTATGGTAAACATGTCTTTTACTAAATATTACTACACTTTTAAAATTACTACAGTTGTGATAAATATGCAAACATAACTATCTATTCTTCTATATTTTATTATTCTATTGCTGACAGCAAAGACCCTCCATTTTGCCCCTACTGGAAAATACAGAGCAAAAGATCAGTGAGTTGATGTGTTTGAAGATCCTGAGTGAATAGACACCAAGGAATGCTTAGTGTAACTTGTTGCTTCTCTTGCAAGATTTGCTTTGTTACTCGCTTTTGTCACCATTAGAAAGTTGGAACATTCAAGTTTAAAAGCTTGGGCCTAAGGTGCGAGAAATGTCATTCTGTCAAGCCCTGGAAAATGCAGCAGCTTGACTGTAATGCTGTTGCTTTTATAGCTTTGAAAACTAGGTGCTCAAAATATCAATACATACTATTAACTCAGGCTCACAGCTCAAGCAAACAATTTTTGTAAAAGAGAACTCCAAAGGAAACAAGATTCTAAGCAGCAGACTGGAGAGGGACCTTACTTATTTCTTCAATACTAGAAAGGAGATGTCTTTTCTCTCCATACACAGAGACACTTTCACCATGTTCTGACAGCTTCACATTGGCTTTTGAAAATATACTTTTTTCTAAGGAAGTTAAAAAAAAACCAATAAACTTTCTTGAATCAGTAAACCACCAGTTTTCAGAAGCTACCGTGAGTTATCATCTGAAAGAGCTGTTACTGCATCCTCTTTACTTCTTACAACAGCTCGGAGTCCTAGTGCACACATTCAGACAGTCTTAGAGTTCACACTCAATTACACAAGAAGGAGCAATTATATACTCTACCACAAACCTTGTCTTTGGTAGACCTTTGGTGAGAAATGTGGTTTGTAGGCTTGATTTATTAGTCCCATTTGATTTATTTGCCTCCAATAATAAGCTAATGAAAAGATTACCCCTAGAGCTGCAGAAAACTCACTTAAATTTTTCTGCTACTAAAATTACAAATAAGGCTGGACAGTAACAGTAATATAACAGTAATCACAAGAATTTTAGAGTTCTTGACTGCCTGTTAAGAGATCTTCCTGTTAGCTTAGGTAGGAGGTCAATAGTGTCATTTAAGAAAGATATTTGACCTGGTGTATTTTTGTGTTTAACACGCTTCAATCTATTTTTTGATCCTGCTTTCCTTAGGGATATTAATTTGGGAGAGAATAGATGATTTATAATGACAAGAATCACTTAATCATATTCTAAGTTTCTACCTTATTTTTACTCAGCTGTGTCTAGGAGGCTCCATTATGGCTCTGTGTCTCTGCACTATTGATCTGTGGTTATGCTTTATACCCTCCTGTTAAATAAGCTGAAGGTTTGCAATGAACAAAGGAAGCAAACTTCTCCACACAGGTCATAAACCTGTGGAACACATTGCCATGAAGTGCTGTGCATGTCAAAAGTATAAATACTTGCAAAGATGGTAACACAAATCATGGATGAAAAGCGTGCTGAGGACTGTTATTCAAAAGATGCAGCAACAGCTTTCACCTCAGGAAATATTTGCACTACAGTTTCTCCAAAGCAAGGGCATTTATCAAGGGAAGCACCACTCCATATGAAGTCTTTTCTTATAATCTTTTCTAGAGATGGCTCCTATCAAAGACATGATTCTGGGCTGAAGGGTCATTTAGTCTGTTCCAGACACAGCAATTTTTCTTGTTGTTCCTAAACCACCTATGTGATCTAGCACTACAGCCCCATTTGAATGACTGCAGCTCAAGGTAATTGCTCTTCCAGAGTGACTAAAGTAGCTGCCTTACCCAAGAACTCTCCTCAGCAATCAACAAAATGAGACATCTGCCCAAGATGTCCTATGCTTACCTTTGATTATGCTTTATATCTCCTATTAAATAAGCATCCAGTATGGCAGCAATACAAAGAACAATATAAAAATATTTTCTGGCACACGGACACTAAAATTGTGATTGTGCTCTTTCTTAGCTCATTGCAAAGCTCATATCCTAAGATGTGCTACAGAGATGTGTAAGCTGTGCTTCTCACATGGTTTTGGAAACTGTTATAAGTAGATAAAATAGATGTTTAAGTAGATGTTTAACAGATTTCGACTTGTAGAAAACACCTGTAATTTCAGTGAGTCACTGTGTGATTGCAATCACCATCCCAGAGCATGCCTGGGAGAGGCACTGAAAAAGCTCTTTTGCAGGGAGTCATCTGAGACTCAGCAACCTGTTCCCACATTTCAGCACAGAAAGGCCCTCTCCTCTGAGGCAGTGAAGAGGGAGGAGTTGCAGTTGCTGACTGGTTGGCCTTTCCCAGAAAAGTCAGCTATTAAATTAAAACACCACATTTCTCAGTGGCAAACCAGTCTTCAAAACCAGAATTACCACAATTTTCAACATTTAATAGCAATAGAAAAATTTTAATATAATTTTTTAATAGAAAAAGTAAATTTCTGTGGTTCCCAGTTTCAGAGACCATTTTTTTCTAAATCTTCCTTACATTATTATTAGGCTTTAGAATTTTCTGGCACTGATCCCTGTTCAAAACACTCAAATTGCTTCATGCTGCACAAAGCTTCTTTTTGTATTACTCATTTTTCATACTAATTTTTTATGATATGCCAGTTCTCTAACACTTAATTAATATTTTCCACTTCCATGCTTTATTTTGTAATTTTAACATATTCGTCTCACAGACTGTCTTCTCTTAGGGAAATTTAGGTTAAAAGAACTTGACAGAACAGAAGAAAAAAAATATTAATAAATACAGCAAGACTTGTAAGAAACAAAATATATTTTGTATCAGGATAAAATAAACAGTGTATTTTGGATCAGTCACTGTCAGTGAAACAGCTATAATGGCTATGAAAACTGTTATCTCTTACAGGCCTGAAACCTGGGTATAAAATTTTTATTACTTAAATGCTTAGTATAAATTCAAAGCTATGCAGCAATCCTCCTTTTAAGAACCTTATGTATTTTATTACCATCTCATCCCCCTTATCTTTGCTCAGATATTTACTTGGTCAGAACACCTGTCTAAATATTACACAGAATTTCTACCTAAAGCAGTATTAATAAAATATGGTTAAGGCTTTTAACATTTTAAACAGTTACAATGAATCTTTGTAGACAGGAAACTCAGTCTAGCCAGAACTCAGTAAATTATCTTTGTTTCATTATAGTGTTACTTGTGGAAAATCTCACCTTGTTTAAAACAGTGATGCTTCAGATATGGAACTGCTGCACGTCTTAGCTGCATCCACAGCTGGACTTTGGAATTTAATATGAAGTTCTTATCAGCCCCCAAAGTGACAACGTCATCTACATGCTATTTATATTTCTAAATGTTCCTCAGGAATAAGTAATTATTTATCAGGCAACAAAACGGATCAATTTCTTTAGTTCTGGCTGACTGATTCCAAGACAGTTCATTTATGAATAAACTACATTAAGTGAGGTACTGGCCTTTAAGAGTGACCATGCACCTTTAAAGCTATCTCTAAAACACAATCCTCCCAGTAGCCAAAGGAACAGGAACATAATTTAATTTTCTCTGTTCTAATCTTGAGGCTCTTTCTCATACTGCAAAATGGTAAATAAATGTCAACTCAAGAAGCTGCAGCAATTTATATTCTTGAAGACTAGAAAGTCAGTTCCAAGCTCTTAGATTTATTTTGCTTTTACAACTCTTAGATCACACGGCCTTGTTGATATTTTTAGGGTTGAAAAATAGTTCCCCAGGGCTAAGGTCTTTGTATCATATTAACAGTATGTACTATTCACTCCTCAAATTTGTTCTTTTTTCTTGTTAAGGATCCCATATTTATTCTGAGCATTAAATATAGACGTATATTTCAGTTATGAACCATAAATTATTGACAACAAAGAGGTATTCAAACCTTGTTCAAAATAATTTTTTTCCATGTGACACTAAAATCACTGCCATTAAAGTCAACTTAATTTTGAAAGTTTAAAATAGATCAATATTTCCCTTTTAAAGCACAGGGACAACTTTAAATGAGTTTCCAGAACTCCTACTTGTACGAGAATATAGCACGTATTTGTTTCCACAGAGATAACAGCTATTCTGCATCAAACAAGTAACAGTATATCTCTTGGGTAGTAGCATTGTGAAGGGAACCTTGCCAGCTTCCCTTGTCTTACTCTGCATGAAGCCCAATTACCCTTGCTTGAAATAAGTACAGAAAGGCTAACTTTCACTGAAAATGAGCTTGTCTATACTTACCACCAACTGTAGTTAGAAACCAGCTTAGGCTGATTTCTTGGAAACTTTGTTTTCATTTTGTATCACATTAAGAGATTGTATGAAATGCTCTTGGGTATAGTCTCTCATATTTTAATAAAACTATTAGAAAGAAAAGAAAACAAAATTCCAGTTGTGTACGTCTTTGCTGTACATCCTAGGAACCCTTATTTTGTAAAACTACCACCTGCTCTTTGGAAGCAATCAGCTCCAGAGGGTGATCTTCAAACCACAGCTGAATCTCAGTGCCTGATAGGCAGTTCATAGATGTCTCATGCATTGTCTTAATTTACGTTTCAATTAAAATTCTGAAGAGAATGCATGGTGGTCTCTGGTCCAAGACCAAACTTGGACTTTATTTAGACTATTTGGGTATCTCTCTTAAGAACATCTAAATGGTACTAATGAAAGCTTTCTTTTCATTGTCACCAATATTTGTCAAATTCCCTCAGGTCAGTTTGCAGGAAAAAGAAAATGTTTTATCATTGATTAAAAGCTTCATTTTCTTCTCTAACAGTCAGCTGATAAAGATTTACAATTAATAAGAGCTACCTGCAGTAACAGATCACAGTACTGTACTCTTAGCATTTGGAGGCCACCAAGAGTCCTGACTGTCCTTGCCCAGCTCTGTTCGTGGCTCCCCCCATCCTGCCTGTGCTCCAGGACCATATTCCAGCCCCCTGAAATCTCTCCCTGCCCAGAAATGCTGCAGAAGGGCAGTCTCCACAGCCCTCCCTGCCCAGCCCATGGGCCTACGTCCCACTCCTACCTCAGCCCATGCCTGATTCCTGATGCTGGCGCTGCCCTGGCATCCCGCATGTTTCCTGCTCCTGACTGGCTGGGACAGACCCTGCATGGGGAAGCAAGCCCCTGACTAAACAGCCTGTATGAGCCACCCCTGCAGTCCCTGCTCCCCTCCCCAGGGCTTTGTCTCTCACAGGCACCCTGACAGTACAGCTAGATCACTAGAATATAATCAGATGTTTCAGGTCTTTATTTTTTCTTCACCTTCTCTTTCCAGATATTCATGTTTTGCAGAATGCAGTGACCTGTAAGTGCTTGGCAGACCTGACCATCAAAAGTGCATCACTCGCATCCCTGCTCTCAGTGCTGGCTCCCAGCTGAATACAATTGAGGCTCAGTGTTCCAGTCCTGCTCTTTAAAGGCCAGCATGAGACTGCCCTTGGCAACCTAATGGATGCTCCCAGCCTCCCTGATCATGACCTCTCATGACAACTTCATTCCTCTGGGGAAGTGGAAATGTCAGACATCAAAGAAAGACCTATGAGAGTGTCAGACAGTTTTCTCAGCAGCTGGCTTGTGACTAAGAGATTCGCTGTGACAGAGATCAGAGTGACCAAATCCAAAATGTAAAGCTCAGATGACCTAGCTTTACCAACATCATGATGAAAGGAAAAGCATTGACTGACAAGAGGATGGAGAGGAATGTTAGGACAGATCCTCAGCTGGATATTGCTTGGATAAAGACAAAGGAAATGAGGCTCATTAACCTAACAGTCCTCACATGTATTTCACCGTTGCTAGAGAAGATTTTGCCGCATCATGTTAGAAAATGATGATTTTATGGAATTGAAGGTTTTTACCTGAGTAATTTTTAAAGGCACAATAAATAAATAACAGAAGTAGCACATTCTGCTAGTGTTAACATATTTTATTTTGACCTTATGAAACACTCTTAGTTCAATTAAGTCAAAATGTGCACATTTTTATGCTAATTTAATGTACTATAATGGTTAAACCACATCAATTGTGCATTATGTCAAGTCAAAGTAATATAATGAAATAAAATATGACACTTTGTGTCACAACATATTATCTGGCATTTTTTACATATTCTATTGTTTACATCACATTTCTTAAATTAAATAAATTGAAGTAATATTGTTCTTTTACAATATAAATATTTCCATTTCTAATCCAATTACTGATATAACCATTTCATCAATTACTATCACAATAAAAACCTCAGCTTTTGCAACAGAATAGAATTTTCAAACTTTCCAGCTTTTCTCACACTTTATAATAATGTTTGGATGACCAAATTCTTCCTAGGTAAGTATGATAGATAATATGATAGAAAAATAGAACAGGAATAACCATCTCCTTGTTTGTATCATAAATAGGCTTATCTATTTAGAATGACTGTCAATGTCTAATCCTTCAAAGATATTCAGTTGCTAACAAATATTTATAAAAGCAAGCAAATAATTAAAATATTCTGCACACACAGGAAACTAGCAGTTTTCCCTCTGTAGCTTAAATGCATATGTCTCTCAATTTTCTCCCTTTACAACATGCAGAGGATGAAAAATAGCCTTATCATCCTAAGTGATTTTAGATATTCATCATTAAGTCTGTATTTATTATGCACAGAATCCATTAAGGAGAATGGTGGTCTCTGTGGTAAAGGCCTGGATTTTGTAGGGGTTGCAGGAACATCTGTGCAGTCATCCTGATGCTCCCTTTACAGTGTGACACAAGGCTGCATAGTAGAATATTGTTAAGCACTAGGCATTTCAAACAAGGCCTGCAGTAGTAGTTAACTGATGTGTATAAAAGCTTTGTCAGATCCACTGTCATTTACAGCAGCAACATTGTTCTTAATGCTTACCATGAATTAGGGAACACCAGGGAGACTCACACTCTCAGATTCTGGTTAATCAAAAAGCTCTGTTGAAGTGAATAGCTCAAAGCACATAATGAGCTGGATTTGCAACTGAAGTCAATGTAAGCAGTTCAGAAAAGACATCAAAGGCAGGAGCTTATGGAAGTTGGAGGAAGAAATTTACCTCTCTGAGACTTTATTACCAGTTTCACTCACAGGAAAAACTGATGCTGTTATGTTTTGCACAGAGTAATATTCCAAAGGTGTTACATATAAACCCATGTTTTACAAGCCCTAGTATCTTTTGAGGGAGCCGAGGACATTCACAGCTTCAGTGCTATGTGCCTTTACACAGACTTAAGCAATATCTCAGGGAAAACTTGTTTAAGATAAGGAGCTTCTTGCAAACCCTGGTTGAGGAACAGATTCCAAAACTCTGTTCACAAAGAGAAATGTCTTTTTGGAACAAAGTATAAGAATCAGAGAAACACAGGATAACAAGAAATCTCCTGGCTCAGGAAATAGTAACTTGCTGTCATATAAGCCAATTCTATTCTTAAATATAACCTCCCTAACAGAAAAGATAGAATAACCACCTGACACAGATTCACAGCAAAACAAGGATAGGAATATTAATCATAATTTGAAAATTTAATAATTACCTATAATCTGTTATACTCTGAATATCTTGATATTGGTGATAAAATTAAGGTTTTATAGCATCTTTCAAAAAAGAATGAAAAGACTCAAAGACTACACCTTGGACTGCTCCCAGGATGAGCCATTATCTGGTAATTTGAAGAAAACTTTCTATTTGGTATTACCTGAAGCTGCTAAAATGGAAAATAAATATTTTCGTGTTTTGCTGATGAAAAGAAACAGGTGAAAGTTTTGTAACACATGAAGACATTCTTTATTGTACAAATTACTTCCACAGGAAGAACAGAATAATCATTAAAAAAACTTTGTTCACCTGTTTGCATCTTGAAAAACTGTGAGAGTATTCAAAGTAGATAGATCCTCTTCCTGCAGATAGAGGAAAATTTTCTCATTGACTTTACCAGAAGCATGTCAAAAACATAAGTGGTATCTCCCAAGTTCTCTTTAGTGATAAAGTCTGTTCCTTTCCTATGGCTGCAGCACACATGATAAGAACAATCTCTAAGCTATACACTTGAGGGTTTGGGCTGCTTTTGGGTGAGGATTGAGAGGGTAAGAAAGAGACAAGAAGCAGATGCTCTGTAACTAAAAATTTTCCCAGAGCCCTGAAGATCAGAGAGATATGTTTGGTGCTTTGGGCCACATGGGACTTGTTCAGGATCTATAGCTTCTTCTCTTCTAAGAGTTTCTTTTTGAAATACCTGAAAAATATTCATTTTAATTTGTTTTTCACTTGTTATAGTGACATATGAGATCAATATTTAAGAAAACTGAAAATAAAGGTAAGAAAAAAAGTGTTAAATTTTTACTTGGATGAAAGACTGTCTACAATAACCAGAATTTAACTGGAGGGCAAAAGGACTAGTATTAAGATATGTATTTCCTGCTATTCTCACAAAGAGATTTGGGTTTGGGTTTTTTGGGTGGGTTTCTTTTTGTGGGGAGGAGACTTGGATGTTTTTGCGGGATTTTTCTTGCTTTGTTTTGCTCAGCTAACAAAGATGGCAAAAGTGGGAAGACAATGTGAATTTTAGTACAAGGACCTTACTCTTCACAGCTGCACTAATTGCTTATTGTCTAACTTCATTGAACATCTTTAACTACTTAACTGATAAAACAGCTTTGCAGACTTTCCCAACCATGAAGCAGTCCTTCGGTCTGACGGTTTGCTCCACAATTAGTCTATTCAGTGGGTTTCCTAAAAAAATGAAGTTCTTCTATAGCAAAAATCAACATCTATGAATACACTTCTGGAGAAATTATTACTAGGATCAATCAAAATGCTTTTATCTGTACAATGTATTTTCTAGTTATCAAAACTAAAGTAAAAATTGTGCCTTACCACTCTATTCACTGTTTTCTTATGGAAAAATGTCTGGTTTACAAAGTGTCTCAGTAATCTAAGCGATTTTTATCTAAAAGTAATCTAAAAGATCATTAATACGTTGCCATGAAATCTGTAATCAGTAATCTTTCTAATGAGGAACAGAGAAAATAAAACTCAACTCCATTGTTGCAGAGGACAATTCTATCAGGGTCCCTCAGGTGGAGCTAAGAGCAGGCTCAAAAGCATCAAAATTCTCTCACACAAGTATCAGGTGAATTTCTGTGATTTTACTTCTTTTAATAAAAAAATCCACTTAATCTTGCATCCATAAAAATTATCTGTGAACATATAAACCAAAAGAAATACCAAGATACTGTCCCATGTCTGTAATTCTTCTTTATGGAGAAATAAAGAGGAAAAGACTAAATGATGGGAACCAGTAATGTTATTTAATTTACTATTTTAAGGTACTCGCAGTCACCACCAAGATATCAACAGCATAAGAACTAAGAGAGATCAGCAAAGTCCTTCCCACTTGATCAGCTTTCTCAGTTACCTCCCTTGACCATGAAAGTCCTTCTGACAGACTTATGTGCTTGCTATTACTATCTCCGGCAGGCTCAAGAATCTTGTCCTGAAAAGTTCATAGTATAATTAGAAATAAGAAGGAAATAGATATATTTTTATATGTATGTCTATATCTATATATATATATCTGTATGTGTATATGTACGTGGATATATATACTACAGAATTATTAGCAATGTATTATATTAGAGAAAGGGAAGAGATCCAGAAGGGGAGACACAAGTCTAAAGTGAAATTTAAAAATTTAAGTCTGAAAAGTAAAGAACACTTAAAAATTTGTAGAATACAGATTTTAGAGATTTTATTATTTATTTAAGTGCTCTAAATATACAGAAGCATCTTGGTAGTTCTGCAATAACTTAATCCATCCATGCTAGGGTTTGTAAGGTTTGTTTTCTCACTGTATATTCTGAAATTATGAATCCAACAGATGTGCTTTAAAGGTTTCTGTTTCTTTCCCATAAGAACAAATTCTTAAAACATAAAACCCACAATGGTGATTTTCTTCAAAAATCTGTGTTAGTGTCATCACCCCATGGAGGTGAAATGATTAAGATTAAAAGGCTAAGATGGGGGTCAAAATGCTGCCTCTGGGGAAGGAGATTCTTGGCTTCCAGGCAAGCAAAATGTTCTGGACCATGTTATAGCAGGCAGGCAGAAGTCACAGCAAGTAGATGCCTGAAATGTAAGAAATTCTGAAGAGACAGCAGTGAGGAGGGTACACTTCTTATGAAATACTCAGGTTTGATTCAGTTGGAGGTTTAAACATCATATTCAGCACACAGACATATTCTGGGGCTATGAGGTGTTTGAATACTTTGAGGTGTAAACCACACAGCAAAGGCAGCCAGAGAGAGTTTGTGGCCCCTGCACCTTTGGAGGTATGAAAACCCTCAAGCCCCAGCAGTGCAGAGCCCTGCTCCAGGATGTCCTGCCAGAACAAGAGGGTTGTTGTGGTGATGTCCCTTGGCCCCCACCAACACCAGCTGTTCTGTGACCCTCAGGCAATGGCTGCTGTTAGGAGGACCAGGCCAGGCCAGGGAGCTGGGAGCCAGCGCTCCAGGGGCCTCAGCACAGGGCCAAGCAGCCAGGGCCCACGGCACCCAGCAGGGCCATCAGGGCACAGGGAGAGAGCTGGGCTGGGACAGGGACAGGGACAGGGACAGGCAGGGACCAGGCCAGGCCCATGGCTATGGGGAAGCAGGCAAGAGTCCAGCTGGAAGCATCCCCACTGGGCTGGGGGACAAGCCTGGCCATGGCCACCTCATGGTGTCCAGGAGCATGTCCCAGGGTCACTGGTGCCACCTGCAGCAGCACCAGCTCTCAGATGGTCTTGAGTCCCAGAAGCCAAACTTCTTCCACCTGGGAGGTAAGGGAGGTCTCTTGGTGTGCTCTGGGCTGGCAGTAGAAGCAGTAATAAAGAAATACTTTAATTTTCCCAGTAGTTAAGTGACACTAAATCTGGTATTACACTCTTCAATGCCTCTCCCTGCAGTGTCTGAGAAACTGCAGATTTCAGCCAAGAACAGTAATGGGAATTCACAGGCAATACAACTGTGCTGTGGAAATGAAGAAAAGAGATGGGCTGAAACAGGGTGAGAGACAGTTCAAGGGTATTATTGTACTCAATAGGCAGGTCAGGCTGAGACGGAGGAGTCCCTTAAGTAAAAAAAAAAAAACAAAAAACAAAATATAAAGTGTTTCATTTTGGTGATAAAGGGTATTTGAATGAGTTGCTTGGGGACCCTGAGTGAGCCTGCCTAAATACACTTTGGGAAAGGGTAACTGTGGTGAAATTAATTCAAATTCACTGTGCTTTATCCTCAAAGGTCATAGAAGTCAATGCCACGGTGTGGCTGCAGCCTCGGACCAGAGAAGCTATTTCAATGGTGAGCTTGCTAAGCTTCAAAGAGCACCTACATAATATCAAATGTCAAATTGATATGTATAATGTCAAAGGGTAGCATTGGGCTACACTTAGCAATTCCAGGCCTAGATTTTTTTACTTTTTCCTTTGAAGAATACTGGCTGCAAAAATAAACAGAAAACAGCAGCTAACAGATTTATATACATTTGAAAACAGTTGCATAGCAACATCTTCAGAGCTATCTTCCTCCTTCTTGGAAATTTATTTCTGTCAGAGGGACTGGTAGGATTAATTACCTGTTTTGCTGCTTTGTCTCTCTCATGTACTTCAGAATTGATATCTGGAAAAAATGGGATTTTTCAAAAAAATGTTTTCAAATTCTCTAAAAACCTAAACTCTTATCACATTAAATACAAAGCAAAACACATAAGAAATGCTAAGGCTGCAGCCATCACTATCTGTTGGTGTTTATAACAGTCAAATGGAAACAGACAAGGCTGGTCTTCAGTCCCTGCCATAATCCTGGGCATGAATTTTCCAAATCAGAGGTAATAAATTCAATGGACTATTGAATAAGGAAAATGAGTAATATAATTTCCCACAAATTATGTATATGCTACTCATTATTGATTACTTTATTATGCTATTGTATTTCTGAGTAATATGGAACAGATGTCTCTCACTAAGATTTTCAGCTGAGAAAGCAGCCTATCAAAACTGGGAAACAGAATCTATGAATAAGTTCAGTTTTAACAGCCTTACAGTTTTTGTTGAAAAATTACATAATAATTCATTGAAAATTCTTATCTACTTATTACTAAAGATTTATTCCCAGACTGTGACTGATATTAATCTTCAGTAAACAGAGTTTACATGTGCCTAGCATGGAAAATAGCTTGTTTCTTAATTGCTCCAGATCAGAACACCAAATAAATAAAGGATGTGGATCTGTTAGAGTCCAGAGAAGAGCCACTAAGATCAGAAGGCTGGAGCACCTCTCCTATGAAGGCAGGTTGAGAAAGTTGTGGCTCCTCAGCCTGGAGAAGAAAAGAGAAGGCTCTGGGGAGAGCTTAGAACAGCCTTCCAGTACCTAAAGTGCCTACAAGTTAAATAGAGAGGGACATTTTACAACAGCATGCAGTGATAGGACAAGGAGGAATGGCTTCAGACTGAAAGAAGGTCTATATTTTATATTAGAAGGAAATACTTTACTATGAGGGTGATCAGACACCAGCAGAAGACCCAGAGAAGTTGTGGATGTCCCTTCCATAGAAGTGTTCAGGGCCAGACTGAACCAGGCTATGAGCAGCTCTATCTAATGCAGTAATCCCTGCCCATGGCAGGGGTTTAGAACTAGATGGTCTTTAAGGTCCCTTCCAACCAAACCTATGATTCTATGATTTCATAATTGTGTTCCATGGATTCTGTTGCAACCACCATCAGCACATGATCGATGCTGGAGTTTGGGGACTTTGGATCTCTGTTCATATACTGTTCACGTGCAGGCATCAGTTGAGAATATCATGTTCATTGGCTACATGAATAACTGAGATCTTGAGCCACCTAAAGCACATAACATTCTTAGGTATAGTTGGCAAAACTCAACTTCATCATTCTCAGACACTAACATTTGTGCATGTTTCACTGTAAACTTCAGAGACTCCTGTACTAGGCCAAGACTAACATGCTAAGTTTCTCTATGAAATATTCTTCATGCCATATTCTTCAGGACATAGGAAGTCCTGAGCACAGTGGACAACTGCCAATGCACAGAGGATTTGACCTTTGGTGCTACACTTCATTTGTTTTAAAATACAATGGGCATAGAAATTAATTTGGATCATCATTATACCTTTATTTAATTATTTTTTAAAAATATTGAATGAAATAATCTTAATAATATGATATTTCATTTATTTTTAAAGACAAAATCAAATACAAAGAGAAACAAAATTTAAAATGAAGGTTTAAAACATGTTTATTAAAATACAGCATTTCATGTCTTTCCAAGTAACTATTTCTTTATGAGCTAAAATTTGTTATGGTTAAAAAAGAGAGCTTTACATACAGAAGTCTGGCTCTGTCCCATGAAAGTAAAATATTCCTCATGTAAAGAATCAGGACATACTATTAATCTCTTGTTGCTGTATTCTATGTTTTCTTCTGTGGATTGCTAAAGTGTGAAAGACAAACCAATTTCTATGATTTACTTGAAATATTTTTTCCTACATTCATAAGATAAACAACATCATCCATCCCTGTCCCAGCTGGTCAGCTACATGATCCTTGGGTTAGTCAAAAGTATATATTTTTGTCTGAATATTATTGCTTTTGTAATTTTTCAAACCAAACTCCAACACATAGGTTTGCCTTAACAAGCCTTTCAATTTAATTTCTTAGCCAAGTGTTATCTTGCTTCTGACTCCATTCAACAGATCTCCCAGGATATTTTTTTCATGTTAAAAAGTTCTTTCTGAAGTACCTTCAGAAGTTTATTTTTATATTGTTTTCAGCTAAATACAACTGTGCTCAAAGTACAGCAGTACTCTGTATCTGTAACTGCACAGAAATAGATCAAAACCATAAATTCAATAGATATTTTCTAACTTAACTTTCAAGAACAGAAAAGGTCTAAGTAATTAAAAAAGAGCTACATATATCTGGAAGGAGCTGAGCAAAGATATAATAAGTCCTACACAGTTTCAAAAAATAACATAATAAACAGCTTAGCTCCAAATCTCTTTGAAGTTGTGTAAAATGAATACTGACAACTTAAAACAGTTTAGATTTGTATGGCTATTTCTTATATTCCTGTAGATCTGCAAAGTTTTACAAGTTAAATAAATTGTATTTGCTCTCCACAAATGGTCTGGAGAACTCAGATGAACAATGCCAAATTTAAATGCAACACTTTCCATTTATACTTCACGATATGACAAATCTTTCTGATGCATATCAGTGCTCAGGGTCTGGTGGTATTTCTCGAACTAGGCTTTCAGAATGAGGTTAGTTCTATCACCTGCACATCATCTGCACATTCTGATAAAAAGCCTCGCAAGCACTCTATAGTGTTGCAACAGGCCAGAACACTGTGATTCAAAAACAAACAGACAAATAAAACCCTCCCACAAAAAAAAAAAAAAAAAAAAAAGCACGTACAATGGCCTTGTGCAATGATAGCAGTTAGTGGACAAACTGTAAAAAGGTTCATAAACTTTCAATCTTTCAACTCTTATAAGTTTAAGTGTGGGGAAAAAAACCCAGCAAAACAACTATTTGCAGAATAAGGGCTAAAAGACTCTTAAAATGGGAGCTTTGAGCACTTGCATTGCATTGTTCCTTTGTGATCAGAGTGATCTGTGAAAAGCTGAGAATGCAGGAAAATATGTGAACCAAAAGGCACTGTGGGATAAGTAAGATGACACTGTGGGATGTGAATAATAGAATATTGTTTCTTGCCTGGCATGCAGTTAAAGACAAGTGCTGTTGGTGCAATAAGGTATGAAATAATACTTCATATTTCACACACAGGAGTTTCTTGTTACAATTCCAATTTTGTTGTAAAGTGTGATTTTAAAAAGAGTTTGTGTATGTTAAGAAATAGAGTTCATAAATTACAACCAGACCTTTTTTGTGATAAGATTACTCAATTTCTACTATTTTTAATGACAGTTCAGCATGTCTTTGAATAAAATAAGTCATAAGCAGTCATGACATAGACAGTTATGACTTCTAAAAGTCTCTTTCCCTCTCAATGGCCATTCTTTCCCTTTCTTAAAGTATTTATTTTTTACTTTTTAATATTTTTTTTTAAATAATCTCTGGTTTTATTGAGATAGACCCTATCTCCAAGAGCGAGAGGACAATCAATGGATTAAAAAGTTACCAGGGCGTTACTACGTGTGGTGCTGTGTGAGTGTAAGCTGGGGGTAGTAACTCTGGTGGATTAGCAATAGAAAGGTGTTCATAAATTTGTGTGTATCTGGGATTTTTTGGTTGGCCCAGAATGTCTAGTTCTGAGTCTCACATAATTACATCATTTATAAATGAAATGGCTTTAATTCTCATTTGCTATGACAATGTGAATTTAGTAATTTTTCCCTGCTACACAATATACAGTTTTTATCCAGCCTGAATTCTGTCCAACTAGCCTGGCAGCCATGTGATCCACATCAACTAAACAGAGGCTTTCTATGCAAACTTGTGTAAGACTGTTAAGCACAGCAACTCAGCCTGTGAGGATTAAAGGGAAAGGAAATAATCCATGCTAGAGGGAATATCTGTGAGAAAAGGGGTATAGATGTGCCTGCTAAGGATTACAGGGTGGAGGAGGAAGGAATGAAATGTATTAAATGTTTTAACCTTTCAGGAAAGGAAAAGAGTGCTGTGATAATAATAATAAAAAAATAAAAGTTACTTTTTTAAAAGGGGGATAAAGGAGGAGTGCTAATAATCTTTTGTAATGGCTCATCTATTCATTGAATTAGGCTCTCACAGAATAGTTCTGCATTTGAGAAAACCAATATATTCAGGCTATAATGAAGAATGTGCAGATTCAAACCAAATGTCCTGTGTCCTGTTTCTAGGGAAAGCTACACATTTCTTTATTTTCTGCTCTTTGAAGGATTCCACAGAAGAGGATCAGTTCTTGTCTTCAGAGAAAACCCCAAGCCTATTGGTCCACAGTATCACTGTGATATTTGGTGATATAAATTTGTATCAGTTTCCTTGATCACTATTGTCAAGTGTGAAAATACTTGGCTGTGTGATACTTTTCACTGGTGATGAAGCACTGCTAAAATGACTGAAGTTTTCCTATTTGTGTCATCCCATAGACAAAATGAAGCAGGGAAATTATAAATAATTAATTATTGTCAGCTTCAACTGAGTAAAATTACACTGAGACAGAACTTACATTCCAAAGTTATGCCAGTAGAGATCTTGCTTCACTTTCAGGACAATGTGTGTCTTGCTAGATAAAACCCAGTTTTGTATATAAAAGGGGATTTATTTTGAGATATTTAATTAGGTTGAATACACCTTGACTTAAAATAAAAATTCAAACAGAATGAACTCTTTCAGTTCTATTTCTAGAGTTTTCAGGATTCCATTCTGATTAGCGAAGCCTGCATTGAAGTACTCTAGGGCTTGGGACTTTTGAGTGCAGTTTCACTTAATTATAGGTAGAATTATGTGTTTGAATTCATGTAATACACATCTCGCTAGAAAAAGTTCTTTCTGAAACTATGTCTTTATAAGCCTTGCAAGGACTCACGAGGACCATTCAACTACTTCCTGAGAAGATTAACTTAGAATGTTTCCTTACAACTGGAAATTTATGCACCATCTTGAGCCAAAATGACAAGAGAGACCCCTGGGATATTCTTTGGAATATATTTTAATAGCACGGTTACATCAAGCTTTGCATTTAGAACAACATAATATCAGAATGATTACTAAACAATTCATTTTTCATGCATGCAACATAGCAAATTGCTTTTACATTGTGTCATGAAAACTAAATTTATTGATCTAAAAACTTTTGTAAATATTGCATTCCTGCATAAATTACATTTTCTTGTATTGCTCCTATTACAAAGGCAAGATAAAGAGGAACTGCTTTGAATAAAAGTGATAGGATACAAATTAAACAAACTTACACTTAGGCTAAAGCTCTTTTGATTACCCAGAAATAAGTGATGAAATATTTCACTTAATTCACAATAGATATGACAAGCCTCTGGTGCCTCTCTCTCCCAAGCAGACAGGGTGAATTTGTATTAGTCAGAGGATTTTATTCATTCACCTTATTTTAAATGCAGAGGTCTGGAAAAACTGTAACTACAACTCTTGTGAGAAGCTTCTGTCTGCCTCCTAATTTTTTACTTCTCATGCAGTTTAAATGGGAGTGGAGATGCCCTTATGTAAATTTCATTTAATTACATTGCAGTCTTTTGAATCTAACTGGTCATATTCAGTTTGTCCAAGGAATTAGTGGCCATTATCAAAAAAGTTATATGCAATGATAGCTGTTATTTATTTGAATTGTGAAGCTGCAGTTAGTGCCTCATTTCTGCACCAGTCAGGAATTTTTTCTAAAGTGTATGTACACACACACACATCTATGCACACATGCAACACTTGAGCTCTCACAAAACATTACAGTTTTCTGTCATACAGATACATCTTTATTACCAACAGACACTAAATCTGTGTTATTAGATGGTGTTTTAATGGAAATTAATTTACATATTTGACATGTCTAATAATAATTCACTTTGTAGAAAATCACATTTTCATGAGATCCTATGATTAAAAGTTGCTACTATGATATTTTCAGTGGTATTACACAGGTTAGTATGTGCAGTAAGAAATCAGCCCTTGCTTTCTTTTCCAATCTTCAGTTTCCTCAAAGAGATATTATTTTTCTACCCAAAACTTATGATGAACAGAAAATGAAAACGAATATGTTACAATCATTCACATAATATTTTTTGCAGTTTGATTCAGTGTTTGAAGCAATTAAAACAAAGCATGAGTCTTGCTAATTACAGTGTGCATTGCATACAGTTAGCTTATGGGTAAATGCTTTGCTGCACATCAAAGCAGTATTCATTCCCAGACAAGCAGGATAGTCTTACAGATGCACAAGCATTTTAATTGCAGTTAATCAGTTTGTCCACAGTCTTTTTCACTGCTAATGTCCACACTCTTATTCACTCACCATATATAATACAACATAATTAAGACTTGTATTTTGAATCCTGGTATTTGTCCAACTAAATGAACTTCTCTGTCAACATATCTTAATGAAGGGTGTGACTAGACTTTACATAAACTTAGCAAGGGTGTATTAAACATTGATCACCTACTGTGCTAAAGCCGATCATGTGTTCATTTAATCTATTATTAAATTAGCTCTTTATTTTAGGATTAATGTTTTTGAGCACTTGAATACAAATTTTACTAAGCCACTTTTAACTTTAGTTTTAAATGGAAGACCAGTCAGAAATAACTATCATTACAGTCCTAAGCTATATATTTTGTATGCAATTTCAATATTATACAATGACATGAATCAAAAGTTCAACAAAATACTTTGGGACATGACTGAAGAATTCCATTCTTATGAATCAGGACTTGATCAGTGACAAGACCTTGCTGGGCACACAGAAGGTTTGGCAAAACTAAACACAGAGATCTTTTTTCAGCTAATAAAACAGTGATCATGAAGTATACATTAAAAGTTATCTTCAAATAAACTGCCATTAGACTGAGCCTGGGGATGTTCAGTCACATTTGACCAAGTCCTTAACTCCAAGTACATGCTGCTTCTCCCTGTCACCAAAGCCAGGACATTACTTGTTCAAGTCACCCCAGTGTCAGAAGCCTCCATGCAAACCTGAACCTGGAAATCTGTCTCCCTATTCCTTTCCCTTCTCCCCAGCCTTGTCCCTGTATTTTAGAGAGCACACACTACTACTGTTTTCCTGACCTTGAGTGAGCTGTCACACTGTACAATTGAGCTGGGTGATACTGGCAGGACAGAACACTTTTGACATGCTTAGAGTAGAGTACTGAAACAAATATTAAGGGTTTCTGTAATAAGTAGCTGGATAGATCTGAAACAGTTTCTATGAGCTTTGAAATATCATCTGCTTCAGACTGGCTTTCCAATATTTTTACATGATCATATGACACAGTTGTAAATTCATGTCCTCTAGCTACTGTTTTCTTAATAACTTTCAAAATTATTACTCAAATCTAACCAATGGGACAGAGGTTTCAAGGATGCTAAAATAATAATAATAATAATAATGATGATGATGATGATGATGATGATGATGATGATAATAATAATAATAATAATAATAATAATAATAATAATAATAATAATAATAATAATAATATACATTTACTGATATGCCTAATGAAGAAAAATGCTAATAATCTGACGCAGGTCTATAAGAGTCCACAAAGAGGGAGTATCCAGTGGTCTGTACTTTTCTCGGTTTCTAACATTTATTTTTGTTTACCACTCAAGAAGGAAGAAATTAAACCAAAAAATAACATGAGGGTCGAAATTTTCTTATATGGTATTGTAGCTGTAGATTTAAAGCTTTTAACTGTACATCTTCTAAAAGAATTTGTTAAGCCAGCACTTCAAGAGCCAAAGAGCTTTACCAATTTTTATACCTTCCTGACAGTGCCCTTAAAGAAAGAATGAAAATCAATGGACTCAAGGAAGTAATGGACCTGTCATTTGTCTGAACATCTCTAAGAGCCATGATCTAGACAAGTGACCAAAGATAATGAAAGGAGAGAAAAACCAAGGCACCAGACAGACAAGACTTTGAAATATCTTCTGAAGAATTTAAACTTTTTCTTCCTTTCTCCTTTTCTACTCTGTTGTTTTTCTGCCTTTCTGTCTCTTGACTATTTGTTATAGTTTAGTTCAAATTACTAACCTATTTACCACAATTAATACTATAATTAAATTGTGAAAGATCACATATTCCTGTTTCTCAGGCACTCAATAAAGGAACCATATCTTCAAGCTGAAGTGCACTGTGACTGCAGTATTTGCTGTATTTTAACAGGGCAGTCAAGCCCCACACATGCTCATTGAGTCCTCCTCAGTGGGTTGGGGGAGAGACTCAAAAGGGTAAAAGTGTGAAAACACGAGTTCAGATAAACTCAGTTTATTGGGGAAAGCAAAAGCTGTGGTCTCAAGCAAAGCAAAACAAGGAATTCATTCACCATTTCCCATGGGCAGGCAGGTGCCCATCCATGCCTAGGAAAGTAGGGATCCACACATAACAGTTACTTTGGAAGAAAAATACCACCACCACCACCACTCCAAATGTCCCCCCTTCCCCTAGAATTATATGCTGAGCATGACATCATATGGCCTGTAACATCTCTTGGGGCATTTGGAGTCAGCTGCCCTGGCTGTGTCCCCTCCCAACTCCCAAAGTGCACCCCCAGACTCCTTGATAACATGAGGAGCTATCATGAGAAGGCCCTCACCCATTAAGCACTGTAGGATCTTTGTTTTATCAATAATGGGATGGGGCTGCAGAAAAAACCTCACATTTGTGTTTCTGTGGCAAAACAAAAAGGGACGTAGGGTATGAAACAGACTTGTCACTCCAAAGAGAAATACCAAATAGACATTTTCTGCATGGAAGGAGAGGTTAGAATTAATAAGGGAAAGTATAATTAGAGTATCTGCAAAGAGAGAAAAGGCAGGGGCAAAGATGGATTAAGATAAAACAAGAAAACCAGAAACAAATTAATAAATAGGAGGAAATACATAAATAGAGAAGATCAGAATGCAACATGCAAATGTCAAGGACAAAAGGCTGACTGGGAGATAGAAATGAAACTACAAGGAAACAAATAATAAGAGTATGTTGTGAAGAATACCTAGATAAACATAATGAAGCTTAAGAAAAAGACAGAGAAGTATGGAGAAAAAGAAAATACTTTGCCAAAGTGGAAAGGATCCTAAATATTCCATGTGCTGCTCAGCTGCTCTCATAGCCTAATTCAACAATATTCAGACATCAGTATTTTGGGTAAGAGGAGAAAATTTGAGCTGAACGTCCAAACACCATTGAAACAAAAGGTGGTGCACATGAACATCCATCTGAGCAATGTAGCTCTTAGCAATTTCCTCCTCTATAAGGTAGATTTAACAGTAGTGAATAAAAGAAAAAATGAAATAGGTTTGAGTTATAGCTAGAAAGAATATTTCTCTTCAGATATGTGATTCACAGTTCTTAAAACTCAAGGGGAACTGAAAATTTTTCCTCCTCATACAGGTTTGGATTATAGAAATTCATTCAATGTATAGGGCATCTGTCAGCCAAAGTCCTTTCATCTTAAGGGAAATCTGAGAATGTAGTAGTTACCCTAAAGGCAAAGGGAATAGAGCAGACCAATGCCATACCAATTATACTGTTTCTCAGAGGGATCCATTACAAGCATTCAAACTCCTTCAATTCTACTTCATAAAGGCAGTTTGTGTCAAAAGCCGAAAGCCACTGGTTGAATTCTAAGCTGCAGATCTTCACTCTCAAGGATTTGGAAGAGTGGAATATGTCTGATGTCTCCAGAGTGATGAAGAATCTTCTTTGAAATGTTAACAATCATGCTGCATGTCCCTCATTTCTTTATATATTCACAATTCATATACAGGACAAAATACGCAGGGAAAAACAGCTATAGCTATGGCATTGGTTTTCATTTTTTCTTTTCCCCACAAAAAGAAAATAAAAAAGCCAGTGAAAGTACTTTTATACTTTAGTTTGAATTTAAAATGCTTTCTTGTTTTACCCTCCTTGAGCTGTGCTCATTAATAATTATGACAACCTGCTAAAAATCAGGTCTTTATAATCCTTCACACATCTCTGTTGTTCAACTCTTGGTGAAGTACCAGGATATCAATCTATCCAGGAGGGAGAGGAAGAATGTACTCTGAGGTAGGTAGCAAGATCCCTGTTCTGTACTCACACAGCTTGGGAAATGGGAAAGGTCACACCACAACAAAACAATTTCTGCTGGAGGGGACATCTGGAGTGTCATCTTATTCGTTCCCTACACAAAGCAGGATCAACTTAAAAGTTCAATTCAGTTTCTAAGGGCTTTGTCAAGTTACTCTCTGGATATGTCTAAAGATATAGGCTCCACAGCCTTGGGCAACCTTTTTCACAGCTTAACCAGTATTTTTCCTCCCTTGAATTAGATGTTGTCTTGCTACAGCTTATGCCCACTGTGTCGTGTCCTTTACCATATACCTCTGAGCCAAGGTTGTCTCCATTTCTCTATAACCTCTCCCTTAAGAGTTAAAGAAAGCAGTCAGGTCTTCCTTTAGCCTTGTCTTTTTCAGACTGAAAAGTATCAGTCCCCTCAGCCTCTATTGTGCATGGTATGCTCACCTAAGCATCTTGGTAATCCTCCTCACAGGAACTGCTTCAATGTTGTTCTTGTATGGAGAGCTCAGAAGTGGTCACAGAACACCCTGTGTGGTCTCACCAGGGCTGAATAAACAGGTAGTCCCTCTGTACAGGCTCTGACCACCTGCCTCACTGACATAACTCTCCATTGGAGTGGGATGATGTGGATATGCACCTTTTCCCTCCAGAAAGTTGCAAAAACAATGCTCATGAGAGAAAACAGTGCTATGGCAACTTTGCATTAGCAAAGAAGCACAAAATCAAGGAGGACCATCCCCAGAATTTAGGCCCATGACCATAAAATAGGAAAAGTTATCACTATTGGCTAAATCCAGATTATCTCTTTTATGGTTCATGAACAATTTTCCTAAGTGCAAAATAAAAGGAAGGCTGATTTACTGGGGCTTTCCAAAGATCAAAAAATTTCATTCAATGAAGAGAAAACATGTTTTTCTATGGATAATAGTTTTCCTAAAAGAGGAGAGAGCAAGGATGTCTCCAAGAGGGGCACTACAGACTATGTGCAGAGACCATAACTCCTGAAGATACCATCTTATGCCAAGCCAAGTTCTCCAAAAGTCATTGAAATTATGTTCCCTCTCTAAGTGCTGACCATTAGGTAGATGCCCTTGTTGAGACCAGAACCTGTCCTCATCTGTTGTCAAACTCTTTTGCTGCCTGAAGCCTGTCAACATAGGAATATAAATATTCCTCTCTGGCCACCAAATTTTGCTTCTGTTCTTTGTGATTATCTTCCCTTTTTTTCCTCATGAAGAGAGAGATGCCTCCATCAGTATACTTCTTCACTAATTAAAAGTCTAGATTAATGCCAAGTAATAAAATTATTTATCAGGAAAAGCTGCATTTTTTATGTTCTGTTTGTATTTAGTGCCAGAAAGAAAGGAGACTTGTAACAGAGAACAGAAATCAATGAGCACCTGAGGCACCACTCTAAATTGGATGCAAATTGATAGAATAAGAATTAAGAGGATGCAGTCATGCAAATATTTAAACAGAGCAATCTGCCTCAATCTATAAGGAACTCTATTCTCAGGTGTTGTTGTTTCTTACCTCTAGGTATCAGCTCTATGTACTTTGATAACTTTGAGCAACAGAAAAAAATTAAAATCTCTTCCTTTGTTACAGACATCAGGTATTGACTAAAGCTACTTGAAAGAAAAATAGTTTTATTACACCACACAGAGGAGAGACTATTTTCCATATTTTTTTAACCAATCACTGTTTAAAATTATTCTTGGGATGGTTTGTTTACTTCTTTTCCCTATCCAAAAAAAACCATAGAGGTCTGCTTATCAAAAAACATTTTTCACCAAACAATTGATAACAATCACAATTAAATTTAACCTGCAATTTTAAGTAACTCAAATTATGCCCCAAAGCTCTGTGGCATATTCACTGCTGTTCCATCAAGTCTCACTTCTCATCAAACCTTGAAGTTCTGAATTCCCCTTGGACTGCATTTTCCTTTCTATCTTTTAATGCTATAAACATTTCCAAAAGCACAAAAGTAAATAATTTTTTCATTAATAAGTTTCCTCAGAATGTCAGCTTTGTTTATTTCTCTTGTAACTTGCTAAAGCAGGATTTTTATTGTCTTTGTTAAAATGCATTTACCTTGCAAATATTCAAAATCAGTTTTGTTATTCCATTTTCTTTTCTCATTCTTACATGGCGGTACTTCTTGTTGAATAATATGAATGCAATTTCCATAATGAAAATATAAAGACAAATTATGTGTAATTTGTTAAACATATGCAATATGGCAATATCCTGCTGACACCATTGCACAGATGTGGAAGCAATTTAATTATCAAGATGTTATTCTCTCTGTAAAATATTGAGAGCTGTTGAGAAACAAGACATACACAATTCTTGAGCTTGGTTCTTTTTTCTGCATCACCTTCATAAATATCACATGTATTTAAAGATAATGAACACGGGACATAGACCAAACAAGCTTACTCGAACCTTTGCTATTATGACTGTTCAGTCATGATACTAAATTTGTGTAATTAAAGTTTTAATGGTCTTCAGAAAAATTATTTTAAAAAAAATCTCAATTTCTATTCACTACTTATAATCTCATCAAAAATTAACTTCCAAATCAAGTTAAAATCTCAATGGTAACATTTCATTAATGACCACATATGAAGTTCAGGAACTATATTCCTGTCAAAGTGAAAACACACTTGTACATTGATGAAGGTGGACTTCAAAGATCAGATCCTAATGATGAAATCATAAACTGCAATACTTGTGACTCACCCAAATGTCCTGCAATGCAGGAGGGAAGGGGTGCAAAGAGTATACCCACAGATTGTATTCATTCAGAGATGCTGGCAATCTAACATTCCTGACTATAAAATATCACAGAATCACAGAAACACTTAGGTTGGAAGAGACCTCCAAGATCACTTTGAGTGATCACCACCTTTTCAACTAGACCCTGGCACTAAGATCCTGTCATTTCTTGAACACCTCCAGGGACAGTGACTTTACCACCTCCCTGGGCGGCTCATTCCAATGCTTGACAACCCTTTCAGCAAAGAAATTCCTCCTGATGTTCAACCTGAGCCTCCCTCTTGAGGCCATTTCCTCTTGTCCTATTGCTGGTTGCCTGAGAGAAGAGGCCAATCCCCACCTGGCTACAGCCTCCTTTCAGGTACTTGAGAGCGATGCAAAGTCTCTCCTGAGCATCCTTTCCTCCAGGCAAAACACCCCCAGCTCCCTCAGCCACTCCTCATCAGACTTGTGCTCCACACCTTTCACCAGCTCCACTGCCCTTCTCTGGACACAATTTAACACCTCAATGTTTTTCTTGTAGTGAGGGGCCCAAAATGAACATAGCACTTGAGGTGCAGCCTCACCAGGAGGTACAGGACAACAATCCCTGTCCTGGTCCTGCTGGCCAGACTATTGCTGACACAGGCCAGGATGGCATCGGCCTCTTCAGCCACCTGGGCACATGCTAGCCAATGTT
Organism: Poecile atricapillus; assembly: GCF_030490865.1. Taxonomy (NCBI): domain Eukaryota; kingdom Metazoa; phylum Chordata; class Aves; order Passeriformes; family Paridae; genus Poecile; species Poecile atricapillus. The sequence continues at coordinate 58,005,571 of NC_081289.1, read as the reverse complement.
CAGCCACTGTCAATCTGCACCCCCAGGTCCTTTTCCGCAGGGCTGCTTTCCCCCAGCCTGTGGCCCTGTCTGTGTTTGTTGTGACAGTAGTGTGGGATCAGGCACATGGCTTGGTTGAACTTCACAGTGTTAGCCTCAGTATTTCATTTAATAAAATATAAGAAAATTATGTTTGCTAATAGTACAGCAAGAATATTTTTAGGAAAAAGGCAGCACTCCTAGTTACATTACCAGTTACAAGACCAGCTTTCTCCAGAAAGCTGACTTATACATAATACTTTTTCAGTCCAGTTTCAAATGGATTTTGAATTCCTGATGTCTTCATTGTCCTGGAGGCAGTAACACAATCTCCAACTCATGAAAAAGCAGTGGTACTGTAGTAGGTAGTGATTCGCTACAAGCTATTGCCCAACTCCCATTGCTAGGACTATGAAACTTCCTTGCAAGTTAAAGCTGGCTCCTTACTGTTTGCTAAATGAGATACATTGGAGCACTGTGAATGCCAGGATAAGAATAGAAGTTGACCTTCTACATTTTGCAATTCAGGTTTCATTTGGTTCTATGGTAGCTAATTAGCAGAAGACATCACCCTTTTTCCTCAAATCTGACATGATATATCCATTGTAAATGCAAGTGGAAAAGCGTTTGAGAAAGGCATTCCTGAGGAAGAGACTTGTAATAGCTCAGTTCTACAGATTTGTGTACATTGGCTGAAGCGTTATAGGGCCAGACCTTCAGCTGGCCTTTCAGCTCCATTAACTTTCAATAGCACTATAACAAATTACATGAGCTCATGATGTGCCCCGTGATGTTTAATATCTGACAACTGGAGAAAAGTGGATTAAAGCAACATCAAAGCATACAGGCTCCTAACTCTCTATATAGATCAGCATGAGTTTAGCTTAGATTTCTTTTTGGATCTCATCCTCCACTTATTACTTATTCCAAGCATCATATTCAAAGGCAGTGAAAAATTGCTTAGCTCAGATTGGGAGTCAGGAAGATTATCCAGTTATACCATAACACAATATATTGAATAGTTTTCTATTTGTTTTTCAAAAAAGGATTCTGCATTTGTTTAGAAATTAAAATATTTTGTGTGTTTTAGTTTGTCATACTACAGTATGTATGTCAATATAAAACATTTAACATGTCTATATTTTACTTGCAATGAGGATTATATGTATAAAACTTCAAATATCAATTGCATAAACTTTTAGTACATTTATATAACCATTTCTGACAATACCCTTCTATTGATAGTTTGGTATCAGACTTGAAGTCTGATATAAAAGAAAAAAAAGTAGAAAATTACACAGTGAAGTAGTTACAAATAAAACATACTTGTTCCATCTAAATAATGCCTACCTTTGCAAAGCATTTTTCCCTCCAAAATCCCAAAAGCAATGTTTGATAACAGTAAATGTATCCTGATCACAGACTGAACTAGTGTGCACCATTATCTAAGAGTTTTTCCCACAATTATAATTCAGTTTAAAAAAAAAATCAATAAAACCAGACCAAAAAAACCCCACAAAAACATATAGAAATTAATTAATGTCAAACTGAGTTTCTAGCATGCCCATATTCAGTATGTTACCCAGACTGTATAGGATTGTCACAACACAGGTTTATCCTGGATTCTTCAAATTATAATAACTGATTTTACCTCTTTCTAGCCCATCCATCCTCTGCACCAGCAAGCATAGCAGTCATTTACTCCTGCTCCACTGAGGAACAACCACCAATAAAAAAAAAGCTGGATTGTGCCAAGATACCAAGGTCCTCACACTTCAGAGCAAATTTAGCAATATGAACAGTGACCAAAAAACCCTATTCCTACATTAAATGAGAAAGCTGCTGTGCAGTCATCTTGTTACTACTAGCTGGTAAAATGAAGGCCAAGCAGCTTAGTGACCCAGTTGCATGAAGTAAGATGATTTAAATCAGCATTTCTTTGAGTACTTTCATTCTGTTTGCACAACATTACTTACAAAGTGTCCTGGTAATAAGAAAGCAGATTAGAAAAAACAGTTCTGGGACCTTTGTTATTGTAGAGAGGGTTGTTCCTAACAATTTATGTGCTTAGATTTCAAAATCATCAGTGTGTTTCTGCTTCCCCATGAAAATTTTAATAATAGGCTTGTAATCTTTGTTTCAAGTTACACAAAGGCTGGGGAGAGAATTTGAGGCCAAGATCAAAGCACAAAGACCAAGGCATAGGAAAGCACTGGAATGCAAGCCCCATTTGGAAACAGTGAAGAAAATGGTGGTAACCAAAAAGAGTCAAAAATCGGTTACTTTCTTCTTCTCAATGTTTTCCTCCCTAACTTAGCCTTTATTAAAGCCATTTTAGATGAAAAAAAATAAAAGTGAGTCAAGATGAAACTTCAAAAGCACTCTTTATCAACACATGATCAAGAAATTACATGGAAAGGTATTCATGATCACACAATTATAATAGATCTTAACCCCATGAAAGAAAAGTGGTAAATGGACTGAAATAAAACATACAAGAAAATTTGACCCAGTTCAACCATTGTTAGGTGTGATTTTAAATTCATGTCACTGAAGCAACACAAAATGGCAAAAAATTCTAAAGCTGCAAAAAACACTGCAGGTTTTCTAATTTTACCTTGAATAAAATTTCTTTGAATAATCCATTACAAGCCTATTACAAGATTCGATTTTTCAATTTTAAACAAAATTCCTTACTATGTAACAATGCAGGAGGCTGTGTTAATACTTTAAAGTACAAATATGCAAGCTCAGCATCTTCCTAGGAAGTATATGTAAGGTTGAGGAAAATTGGGATTAGATGACATCTGCAAACAGAGGGATCAGCCACAGTCCCCCTGTAAAATAATCTTCATGGCTGCTTATATTTAAGAAAAGGGTGAGGGTCACTTGCCTGAATATTGCAACTATGGCAAATAAAATTTAATTAGTGACTCAAAACCATACAGTGACTTTTTTTTCACTTTCTTATGGATTAAAAAATGTGTTAACAAGACTAGAATAATAGTTTTTATGTGTTTTCTGTATATATCAGCTGTACTTAGCTATCATTTGAATTGGATGCAAATCGTCCTCCATTTAAATCCTCGCCTTTAAAATAAATCTGGGGCAGAATTGCACACAAATTTGAATTAGTACGAGATTTATATCTTCTATTATTAACACAAAATTCTTTATAACATGATTCGTGCATTTATATTTGGGTTGCTTATTAAGATATACTTGGAATCTGAATGTGAAAATTCAGGTGAAAATAATTATGAAAAACTATGTTTTACTGCATGGTGTCAATAATGAAATGAAAAAAAATATTGTCTGTTTTCTAGTCTTATTTTGTCTCGTGTGCTAGGAATATCTGGAAATATGGTCTTTTAATTTAGATGACCAGCATTTCAGAACTAAATTAGTAAAACATAAGAACGCTCTTTGCCTTTTTTCTCCAAAGGAAAAAGGAAGCTTGATATTTCCAAATATAGATAAAAAATGTCTTTGGGAAACTGACAGTTCTGATATGTATGAAAAGAATATTCATATGCCTTTACGCTGGAAAGACTATTAAATACAAACCTGTAATTCAAAAAAGAGCACCAATTTTTTTATAGGCTTCTGCACTGGCTTTCTGTAGGCTATGAAATAAAAAACCAGTGATATTATCTGTGTTATCTAGATAGTGAAATCAGGGTCTTACTGAGGTTAATCAGTGTGTGTAATCAGACTCCATTAAGTGTGACTCTTTGCAGACAGTTTGGCTTCCAGACATTAAAATAAAGTTCTGCAGGAGCAACAAGGCAATTTATTGACCACCGAAAAAACATATGCATATTCATTTAGATTTTTGCGCTTGAATGGCTTCACTAAATCAACAGGGAGGGTGTATTCATGTTTAGTAAATTAAGTACAGGTATAAATGTCTGCAGAATCTATGTCCACATACTTCACATATTTTGTCATTTCAAATGGTCACATTTTCCTGTTAGTCAGGATAACCAAGAATGCATCATAAAAACATTATGACTTGAATAATTTTAAGAGCAGTAAAAACCTTTTAGAACATATATCTTAAAATTATCAAGTGTTTGTGGGTCTCTCACTTTTCTGCAACTAAAATATGGCTGATTCCAAATGTTGTCAAAAACCTGTCTTTTGGACTGAGAATATGAATTCCAGGATTAAACCCAATGAGGATTACAATAAGATTTAGTAATGGAAACACTGTCAGATCTTTAGCAACAGCAGAGGTTTCAGGCACAGCAATAATACTAGCAACAGTTGTTTGCAGATGTTCTTGTCATTTTAATCATCCAGTTAACAGAATTAGCAATGATCCACAGTTGTCTTTAGTATTCTATCTGCAAACTGTTACATTGTGAAAAGATGGAGTCATAACAGCTTAATAGAAAAACATTAAGTCTTTTTCAAATTTATCACTTACAGTATTTAAATGTGGAGTGCTGGTAAAACTAATAAAACTTTTATTTAAGGAGCATTTCCCTTATATTTTTTACTGCAATTTCCATCTAAAACAAAGACTGCTTGCCTTCTGTAACTGTTACTGCTAGATATTCTTGCACACTAATGCCCCAGCACATAATACCGGGTTAGCTACTATATGCACTGCAGCCATTGCCTTTAGTGCTCTCCATTATGTATCAAGCATATGTTAAAAGCCTGATTGAGACGATAAAGGAATGAAAATAGCCTCCACAGAGTTAAAGAACAGACAAAAAATATATTATTGCAAACCCAGATTTTGTTTTTCTAGTAGTCTACTCTGCACCTTTGTCTAGAAACTTTGTAGCAAACTTTAATCTCTGCAGGCTCAGGTACCAAAGGATTCAGCTGCAAGACCTATCAAACGGACAAAATAAGGTGCCACTGAGCACAGAAAGCCCCAATTATCATAGCTAAACTGCTCTCTGTCCCCAGGCAAGCTAGTTTTAAAACAGTTGGCAGGTTTACATGTGGTACAGTCAAGCACATTAAAGATGTGCTGTAAGTAAACAGGGAGATAATATATGCTGACAATTTGGGCCATACTTTCATGAATCAAGTCCTCCTCCTAAATACTTACTATTAAAAGACTGTCTGCGGTCCAGCCAAGAATCAGACTCCCTGTTATGTGAAGCACAGTGTAACAGAATAAGTCTGGATGCTCCTTGAGGCAGGATTTAACTGACTGGCTCATGAAGAGCCTGTTGTCCACCAGGACCCCCATCTCCTTCTCCACAAGGAGATCAGCAGGTCAGTCCCAAGCCTGTGTTGGTACATGGCTTATTCTTCCCCAGGTGCACAACCCTGCATTTGCCTTTGCTGGATTTCAGACAGTTCTCTGTCCATCTCTCAAGGTCCTCCTGAAGGGCTGTACAGCACTCTGGGGTATCGGCCACTCCTCCCAGCTCTGTGTCATCAGCAGCCTTGCTGAGGAGACATCTGCCCCTTCATCCAAATCATTGATGAATAAGTTAAACAGTACTGGGTCCAGTAGTGAATCATTGAATCATGACCCATCATGAATGGATCACCACTAATGACAGGCCCCTAACTACTCCTCCTTGTTCATGATCATATCCTTGGTCATGACCCTCTGGGGACTGCCATTCAGTCAGATCTCATCCATCTCACTGTACACTGAACCTGTACACAGTTCCTATAAAGACATTTGCCTATAAAGATATTATGAAATATGTGTTAGATAACATTCACAGTAGAGTAATATAATACTATATCTAGGGAAAAATAAATGAAGCCATGTCTGTGCAATGCTGACCACAAAAGTAGCAACTGCAATTCAAGACAGGGCCACTGAGATCATCAATAGTTTGCTGAAATAATGAGATCTGTATGCAATGGCATCCAAGAAGGTCAAAAATATCTGGAAGAATATTGGGACCAAGACAAATGTGTAATTTTTATATCATATAAGACTAAGAGGTGTTCATATCCCGAATGGTGTGTTGCTCTGGTCTCTGCATATCAAGGAGGATATAGCAATGTTGGAGATCAGCTGATGTGCTAAAAACAATAAAGCAGCTCTGTTACAAAGAGCGACTAAAGATTCTGACTCTCCAATTTGGAAAGCAGATGGACAAGAGATATGATCAAAGTTTACAAAATTCAGGGTGTCAGTGGCTAAGACAAATATAAAATGAAATTGACTAAATTCCTCAGTGCAAGAACAGGGAGCGCTTGATAAAACCAGTAGGGTTTCAATTTCAAACATGCATTTTTGAACAAAGAATATTCCTTTAAACAGAATGTAAGAATGAAAGTCACATTACTTTTCAAAATGTATTAAATTTCTGGAATGTGGAAGTTTCAAAACTAGAGGAGGTTTTGAAAGCAGACAGCATCAGAAGGTTTGGAAAGGTACAAAAAATCCAGGGCAGCAAATCTATAAACAAATACAGGTAAGCAATACTAAGGAATATATCCTCTTCCATCTGTAACATGCCAGCTGTGGGCGCCAAAATTCCTATATGGAGAACAGATCACAGGAAGTGGTGACAATGGTGCTCTTCCTAAATAGTTTATCTTTTTGCTACTACTTTTTTCCCCATTTCTGGAAGGACTGCAATTAATTAAAGGTAATGTACAGACTATGCAGAGGTAGCTTCCAGTACCAGTCCCAAAAATATAATTCCAAAACCAAGGACTATCAGATACTAAACTTGTTAATAGCAAATTGAAGACTAGATTGAGTGAATGGATATTTTTAGTATTTTTAGACAAGATTAAAGCCACAATTTGATAATCTCTTAATTAAGCCGTTTCTAAGGCTTCCAATCTTTAGCACCATATCCTGTAACAGTACTGTTCTATTTTCCATGGTACTCTTATATTTATATTCATCAGTCCCCATGCCTTGAAGCAAGAGTGTTTATTTACACTGTAGCTTCAGTAGGTTGTATACACATCCTTTATATTTCATCCAATCCAAAACCCAACACTTAATCACCTTTTTTTTTTCCTCAGAAAGTCCTCAGGTTTTGCTTTAGAAATAGTGTAACAAAAGTCAGACATCAGCTTCAGGCTTTCCCATGTGAAACTATCCTGCTCCTAGTAACTTTCCTACTTGTCTAACTCAGAACCTCCATCCTGAATAACGAGAGTCCCTTCACTTATGGAATATATCTTTATGTAGCCATTCAGGGCGGGGGTGGGGGTGGAATTAGCAGCAGCAAGAGAAGATTAAACCCTTCCAAACTTTTGGAAACGAGTTTCCAAACTCGTCTCAAATTAGTGTGCTCCAAACAGAATGTATCAACAGACATCCATGCCACAAACCCTGCTGGGAACGCAGGTGAAGTGGTAGCTACACACAAACACCAGATGATTCAGGTATTCTACTGTGCCCTGTGCAGCACACTAGCTTGGGATTTGTACTATACATAAAAAAAACACATGCAGTGCAACACAAATATCCAAATATCCAGCAGAAGCTGAAACTGTCTGATTAAACATTTTTTTATAGAAGAACTAATATATCTTAATTTCTCCTGGCTGGAAACCTTGCAGGGACATTGTATAGGGACATACTGCTCTTGTATAAAGCAGTGATTTGTAGCTTCTCACCCCATGGGGTAATACTACTTACTCAGACATTCCTTTTCAATAGGCTGTGCTAGAAATATCCTAATGTACATTGTGGAAATAAAACTCTTAGGTGTTTGGCTTCAAATTTGGAAGGCTGATGTATTCAGATTATTACTATACATCTTCATTTTACCATTGGATTCCAACTTAAGCCCTACATGGTTAAAATCTTGAACAAGATGTAGTTGCAACTGCATATATAGAGTCTTTTAGTTGAGAGTTCTCATGTACTTAAAACCTTTTATGAAGTACAGCTTTAGCCTATTAGAAAAGTCAACTATCTGAAGCTTTGAACTTTTGAAAAGAATCTGTAGTCTCTTTATATTGGTATACACTTGATATGGTTGAATGTTTACAAAGGAAAAATATGGATCCATCATTACACTGGAACAAAATCTGTGATTTTTCTATTCCCCCTGAAAGCACAACAAAACCAGGAATTCTTTACACTTTCATACCCTATCAGGAGAGCTACGGGCAAGTGCACTCAACTCATCAGCCTGAACACAGGCAGAAGTTGAATTACATGAACTTTGCTTGGCCAACTGTCAAAAGTATGTTGTATACTTACACAAAATATTTTTCTTTCTTTTTTTTTTTTTCCCTTTGGTACAGGAACTCAGGCAGCCTACCACTACTTTGGTATTTTAAATATATGTTCTGAAACTGAGTGGGGATTCCCTGTATATTAGGAAGTTAGAGAAACAATGTTGAGTGCCATTAACACTGGAACTTCTTAACTTCTTTTAGCAGGAAAGCACAAAAATACAGTCTCCTTAAGGAGTAAAAGAGGATATTTTATCATAAAAGTATGTATAAATATAAAATGGAATTTGTTCCATTTTCTAGAATCCTTCATTGTCCTAACTTCCTTTCTGAGTGCAAGCAAGTAGCACCCATCATAGATGACACCTTATCTGAAAGGTAGTTTACCCTCCCTGTCCGTATTATCACAATGGCTCCTTGAAGAGCTTGTGATGCCTTAATGGTTAAATTAAGCATTTCGCCTGATCTCAGAAAAATACTCCAATAAAATAGCTCAAACAAACTAGAAATTTGGGTTTTGTGCTTCTTAAAACCAACACAGTGGGAAACTCTCACAAAATGCCAGGTAAAGTCAGTGAGGTTCTGTACTCAGCTCCCACGATGAGGCTCTTGCCCAGAGCATACTATGCATTGCGTGGGTTAGTTCTTTATCCTCAGCATCCTACTGCAAAAAGTTAAAGTAAAACCTTCCAAAAATTTTTTAAGAAGTATTTATATGTATGTTATAATGATACTGAGTTGCTTGATTTCTTTTTACATGAGTATGTTTAAATACGTCCATCAAAAATAAGCATTTTGTCATTACTGTAACATCACTTGACCTGGCAGGTTACTATAACTGCCTGCAAAATCCAGATATTCTAATTTAGCCAAATCATTGGCATTCAATTAATAGAAACTGTTTCACCAGACAGACTTTATATAAAATAGGATCTCCCAGGGCTTTGTTTTATATCTCATGGAAATATAAAATGTGCTGTGTGCACTTTGATTCAAATACAATCCATGGCTTACAAAACATATCACTGTTTAAAAATGAGTAATGTGATAGAGAAGGATAAAATAATGTTCTTTAACCAATATCAGTGAATCATCAGATAAGGAAGTAGTGATATATGAATCCTGCCTTAATCTTATAGAAAACTATGACTTGATAGAGAAGGATTACATGACACAAACACATCACCTGACATTTACTTCTGGTTTATCATAAAATATTTGCTCTCTTATACAGTAAGAGTTGAACCAACCTGGTCAGCCTGGTAAAAAGAAAGGAGGGAATGAGAGTAGGCCCCTTACTCTCATGTTCAACACAGACATCAAGAGCAGAATATCCTTTGAACAGTTTAATTTAAATATGTTAGGGTATTGATAAGTGTCACTGCGTTAAGGTTTGTGTTGCTTATCGAGAGATTTATCAGATGTTCACAAAATCTTTAACTCTTAAGTGAAGAATAATAAATCAGTCAAATATTTTTCTAAAAAAACCCCAGTAAAACTACATGCTATTTTGAAAAAAAAATCAAACAAAAGTAGAACAAAACCAAACCAAAAAAAGAATTAGTATTTCAGATAGCTAATCCAGAGAAATCTTGTGTACTGCTACCCTTTATTGATAAAAAATTATACTTCAAATTTTCCATGCACTTGAACCACTTTTAGTTTTGAACTGTTCTCAATTTCCTCCTTGATTAATTTAACAGCTAGCAGTTTTTATGGCAGATTTTTTAAAAGATCCTGTTATTCTTGTTATTCTGCCTGGTGGTATGAATAAGAAAATTAAGATAAAGTTGCATCTAAAATAGCCATTATTAGGGGTAACTCCTCATCTGAGCATAGATTACTGCCATTCTTAGACATAACTGTTGTTTCCAGTAACCTCATGGGGAGGAAGGGAAAAAGAAGTACTTAACCATGAAGAAAAGTGTCATTTTTAATTGCACAAAAAAAAAAAAAAAAAAAAAAAAAGAAAAAAGTAAACTGAAGGTGATTCTATATGCACTGTAGAAAATTACAGGATATAAAACTACTCTCATGATTTATCAATATGCCAAGAAGAATGTGGAAAAAAGCTTTCAATCTTGTGCATTCTCCATTAAATAATCATTTAAGTTGTGACAGATTGTGAATGATCTCTCTTCTGTGTTTCCAGTATGGCAGAAAATAATTTAACCCTAAATTTAGGTGGTTTATCTGAAAAGTACTTTTGAAAATGATTACCCAGATTTATAAATAGTCAGGTAACACTGATGAAGAATTTCTTTATTGACATAAATAATTCTCGCCTTTTAAATCCTATTTATGTATTTGTCCAAATTTGAACAATTGTGCTTTTCTAGAATGTTAATAAATGTTCTTGTTATTATTTAGATAGGCAAAGAAAATTATTTCAGTGTTAAAGTGCATTATTTTTAAATCCTGGATGTCAGAAATACATCATTGTGAGCTTCACATTGCTCAAATATTATTCAACTAATGCCAGAACTCCTGTTGATTACAGAAAACAGGAAGAAATTCCTTTAAACATATTCTCAGTTTAAAGTGTCTACCTATGTACATTTATTTGTTTGTACTTTAAAATAGAGTAAAAAAGCAATATAGAGCACAGAACAGAACATCTAGTAATGCCACCACCGTGTGCTTGCTATGCCTTTGGCTGTGGCATTGGACTGAATTTTCACCGCAGGGTCAGGTGGAGAAACAGGGCCTTATTGTGAGGGATGGGACATAGCACTGGACATAGCACTGGCTTGACTCTTAGTGAAGCTCAGATTGGGACAGTTTCTCATACCTCTTATATGGTATCTGAGGCCTCTGCAATCCCTACTGTCAGCTCCTCAAGGGAATGTCTCTTATTCTATACATCACATCTGGAACAAAGAAAACTCTTCTCTCTTGGGTCTTGGGCACCAGTGTAATATGAATAAAAGGGATAACATTATAAATGAGGTAACAGCTGTGCTGGGGAGGTATTTAATGCCTGTGGATGTAAAGTAAGGACCACATTATCTAAGACAATCTTTTCACTGAAGTCAATTTTAGAGACTGCATTTTGTAATGTGCAATATACACCTGCTTTGTAGAATGGGGGGACTGCCAATGCAGGAATAACACAGAATCAAGTACAAAAGCACTATTCCAGGTACTTTGTGCCAGCATATAAAAGCATTCAACAGTAGCTATTTTGTCATAACTACAGTGACACCAAAAAGACAGTTTGCATTTTCCATAACTGTGTGCCAAAAAACATGATCACCTTTAAAGAAATTAATTGCAACTCTCTAAGGACTCTCCTACATGGGGCATGTGAAACCCAGCTGCAGAGTCAACCATTTTAAGGGATTCTGCTTGCAGCTGCAGCTAGAACTATATTAAATCCCACTAACATATTTGGGGGAATGAAAAAGAGCATTTTCATTGTAAATTAATGCTAATTTTCTATTCTTGATGCATCTAAAATTTCCATGACAGTCAAGGAAGCAGTCAGTGAGGCCTAGCTATAATGACAGGTAGGTGTTAAGGCACTTTGAACACTGCCAAAAGAAAGACACCTGCCCTGTCAGTCTGCCTATAAATATAGTTTGAACATGTCTGTTCCAAATGTGGGAAGACTTCTCCATGCTATTGACAGAATTTAAGAATTAGGCACAATTAACCAGGGTTAAGCCACAACAATTACAGAAATATTAGAAGAAAAACTTGAAAACATTACTTCCTGCAGTGGGTGGATAATGACCAGCACCGGCCAGATGCACCCTCACCCTTCTTCACCAAGAGCACAGGAGAGAAACCATGATGAAAAAGCTCGAGGATTGAAATAAAGACCAGGGGAAAAATAATTTGTTGCCAAGCAAAACAGAATTGTGTAACAAAAACCAATACCTTTCTAGCACCTGGTTTTATACCTCCATTCCTTTTTCTTCTACATCCTCCCTTCCTGAGTGGTGCAGAGGGACAGGGAATGGGACATTCCTTAAAGCTCTTATTTGCTACTTCTTCCATCTCTCACTTTTCCCCTACTCCAGTGTGGGTCCAGCCATGAGCTACAGTTCTTCAAGATAAACCTTCTCCACAGACATCTCTCCATGGGCTGCAGGGAAATCTCCGCTCGAGACCCTCAAACTCCTTGTCCTCCTCCTCTTCCTTCTCTGACCTTGGTATGTCGATGGCTGTGTGACACTTTCTCATTCTTTCAGAGCTGACACACAGCTGGTTTTACCCTTTCTTAAACATATTTTCACAGAGGTACCACCAGCATTGCTGAAGGGCCCAGCTTTGGTCAGCAGTGGGTCTCTTTCAGGGCTGGCTCAAATCCTCTCTGGGCAGCCCCATCCTCTCCTCACAGAGGCTGTCCCACTGCTGCCACTGCCAGCACCTGGGCAGCAACACCAGCATTCTCCCCTCTGGAAAAGTACCAATTAAGGACCCTTGGTTTTATCATATTGCTCATGCCATAAAAGCCAAGAATGCTGTTAAACCATCGTGATTCTACTTCTCACTAGCTAAGTGACAATTTGTCGCTGTTCTTAAAATCAGTGTGATTTCAAATTTCATGGATACAAACTACAACTGAAAAGCACAGCTAAAATTCAGTGCATAAATGAATTCATATTTACAACCATATTTAAATGATTAATATTAATATAAAAGGTTTTATCTTTTTGATTAAAGACCTTGATGACCATACTTTAAAAAGGGATTTTATAGAGAAAAAAACCAATTCTTAAGGAAGTGTTTAACCCAACCTCATACCCTGTGATTCTCTTGGTTAGTATTTGAGGGTCCATTTTGGATGCAGCAGCTAGCTCACAATAACACACAATGGCTTTCAGAAGAAGAGTCACAAATGATTGATACATGCTGTCACAGATACACACATTCACAAGATAGTTTTTTCCCCAAGCAGTAGGATGCAACCCACTGTCTCTAAAACACCTGTATCTGTAGAGCTGGCTTTCAGGACAGTCAATTAGAATAGAAAAAGATATCAGAGACCACCCAATTCATATGTTCTAACAATCAGGCTAAAAAAAAAAACAAAAAAAAACAAAACAAAAAAAAAACCAAAAAAAAACCAAAAAAAAAAACAAGAATAGAAGATCAACTCTATGATGTTGGGCTGGACAGATTCCTAAAAATGATACTTATAAAAAACCAGTAATATTCAAGGTCAAAAAACATTTGCAGTTTCTACTCATGCAAGCAAGTTGTCGGGTCTTTTCCTATACTTTTCTGCTTTAAACATTTTAAAATAAAGTATGTCCACACTCATTGACCACTGTCCATATCATGATATCTTCATTCATGTGTGGGGTACAGACCAATGTTCTAAAAGAATTCCAGCAGTAGTCAGATTCATGGACAAAAGTGTGACTTGAAATAAACGTGGGTACAAAAATCCAGCCTACAAATGTTCTTAAGCCCTTTTTTTGTTCTCTTCTACTTTTGCTGTTTAAAGGAAAAATCATAAGCACACCCTTCATTTAAGTTATGATAAATGTACCATGCTATCTCCAAAAGGGGCAGATCAGAGACTTAAAATGGTTCTATATAGAGGAGCTTATTCAAAACAGATTTTTAAAGGTCATCTTCTCTCAAAATAGCAAGTTTAAGTAATCTTCATTTGTGTCATTCTGCATGCAAAACGGCATGTATACAATTGCTTTTATATATATCTCTGTGAAAATTATGGGGAAGTGTATCATAAAGTACATACAGGCAGATGAGGAGAATATTTTGAATTTTTTTTTTTCCCTAATGCTGATAGCTAGCGGACTTTAGTAAGCAGCAGGTATTTTGTTATCTTCCCCAGATAATCAGTAAATTGCTTGCTTTGTGTATCTGTCAGCTTTGCCATGACTCTTTCAGGGTCTGTTGTTATTTCACAGAATCTGGGGTCTTTAGCATAGTTTAGTCTCCCGACAGCTATTACAACTCCTTGCCATCATCTCTATTCTCACAGTTTTCACAAACATGGAAGTGAGACCTTTTATTTCAATACAATTCCCTTTAGGAGATTTAATTTTATTTTTTTCTCAGAAAGGTGAGACATTTTTCTGGCAAAGTTTAGTGCATCATTTTGGTTTGGGGGTTATTTTGGTAATTTTTAATGTTGCAAAACTTATGTGAGATTCCAACTAACTTTTTTATTCTAGCAAAAGAAACCATACAAGGCTGGAAGAACAGCAGTGCTAAGTGCTCCCACATATTGGGGGGCTGAACAGTAAAGGAGGAATTAGAGTCCCTTGCAGGGGAGAAGAGGCTTCTCATCTTTACCTCGCAACACGTCCAGGTGAGAAGTGCCCAGTTTCATGTTTCAAGACCAAGGAGGTTCTGAACAACCTGCCCTAGCACCAACCCTAATCCAGGGTGGAGTTGTAGGTCACTTACAACTCAACCCACTCTAGGATTCTTACTCCCAAAGCAAGAAACTTTTCAGCATCTTTCAGTCCAAAGTGTCTCCCACACTAACGCTACCTCCTTCACTTTCACTAAACAGGTCTATTCATTCCATCTCAAAACCCTCACATTTATCTTGATTCCATGCCAAATTGTTCATTATTTTTTTAGTTAATTCTTTTAACTAAAGTCTTCTACTTCTAAAAGGAGATGTAGCATAAGTGTATGCTTATGTGTGTGTGTGCAAGTGGGAATAACTGGAACTTTTTCTGGATGCAGAAAAGAGAAGGCATCAATCAGCTTTCCTATGAGAAATGACTGACTTTGAGGTTTCACAGGAGTCACAGTGATTATTTTCCACTCAATAATGTCACTATTTACAACAAAATCAAACCTGTCTCGGTAAAGCTTTGGGAGAAAGGTGACTAAATGTTTTATTGCAAAGCAAGGATCAGGAAGTGACTCACAAATGGATGATGGGAGTGATGGGAGCCTGGACTGTTGCACAGCCATTTTCTCCTACAGACTATTCCCTTAGCTTCAAGAGAGTTATAAAATGAAAAAAACAACAACAAACAAACAAAATAAAAACAAACCAACTCACCTGACTTTACCAGGATTTAAGACAATGTGTGTCAAATATTCAGTTATATATGAGTTTCTCTTTTCTGGACCACACCTTATTATTCAAAAATGGTGGTTTTCTTTTTCTTATTGAAAAGTATTTTCAATAAAATATTACCGTTCAGGAAATATATCCTTCTCAATTCTGAATCCTGAGATGAGGCATTATACAATAGATTTTCTCCTTATACTCAAAATTGAAGCATAACTATTTATTGAAAAGACATATTGTGAGGTAAATTACAATGAGATGACATGTTTCCATTGAAAAAATATTATAACAGACTTTTGTATATTTTATATATTTTCCTTTTTCACAGAAGAAAAAATGACCTATTTTTAAAGATTATTTATGTTTTTATATGGTATTTTTTTCAATATTACTAAAAACTATTTTCAATAACCAAGTGATTTTATTAGGCCTGGATAAAGGGAAAAATCTATCACAACTATAAATGTATAAAGTATAAAGTAAACAATGGAGAAAATGAGAAATATTTACACAAAAGCTATTTATTCCTTCTAAAAAAATATTAACATGGAACTTTTCAGCAGCTTTTTCTATTGTTTCAACCAATCATATCACAAGCAGAAATCTTCTCATCCATATCTAAAAAAAATTGCTAAAATAAACTGCAGCACACAGCAAGGTTAGACTAAATATCCATCTGAATATTCTTAATGCTAATCATTCAAACCCATAGCAGCTTATGTTTAATAATAAAATCTAAATTTATTTCTTTTTTCTTGAAGTGGTTACATCCCCTGGATCTTCAGTGGGAAAGTGGATATTAAAACATCAAGGTAGAAAGAAAAAATATCTAGAAATACATAGCAAGTGTGATGCTATGTCTGATTCAATTAAGTCTGAATAATAGAGGGCTTTATTACAAGCTTCAACCTTTGCAAATATATGTCTTCTGCAAATGTTTTTCATACGCATTTTTCTGATAATGATGAGTTAGTAAATGAACATGGATTAACCAAAGTAATATTTAAAGTATTTTCATACATTCTTGAGTGCATTCCTAAGGAAAAAAACATGAACTGAAGTGGTAATGTTTTAGTCTATAATGTTTGCTGATAATTTTTCAGAATACAGTTTGGCACTGGCAAATTATTTCTATTACTTCATAAATAAGTAATCAGTAGATGTACTTTTTAGATTCATTCAAGTGGCTTACAATTTTTAAAATAGCAAAAATTGTTTCTTGCATTTCATATTTTTCAAGGGGAAGATAATCTCCAAATCAGGTGTCATTAGAATATCCAAGTTTTTGGATACTGATCCACCCAAAATAACGAGTTTTGTAAGAAGCTGTCTCACATCCAACCTTCAGTATTTTCCTTCAGTAAGTAAAAGGACTAATTACGTTTTGTAGAAGGATCAAATAATGAAAATATATTTCTTAGTACCTAATTCTGATTTGTGGTTATAACAAGGTTTACAGCTTTGTGTGTCCTCAACAAAGCAAAGGCTTTCCTGGCACCATCAAACTTCACCATCTTTTGAGCTTCTCTCTGCATTTTTGACAAAAATATCTTCTTTCAATAAATTAATCTAAAAATGTTCATGATTTCTACCATATATTTCTTATCTCTACCCTATTCATTTATATGCAGTGGGACATAGTCATTATGTTGATATTAAGTTTCCCATTTTCTTTCAATTATGTAAACAAAACTTTTCCATGACTATTTGAATAAAGTTCTAAACAGAATTTCTTACATGCAATCTCTTGAAAATCCTCTGAATCTCTGGCATAAGGTACTGGAAAGCTCATCTTCCTTTTTTTCAAGTACAGGAAAAAGACATCTCAAGTTTTATCTGCTTTCAAGGGAAGGGTAAAATGATTCTGAGACGACAACTAGAGATATCAATGGAAAGTAAATATAATTCAAATCTTTAAAATTACTTAAACATCATTTTAAATACCAGATAATTTTCTAACTAAGGCACCCTTTTTTTTTTCTCTTATGTTGAAACAAAAGCTAGCTGAAACTACAATGGTGCTGTAATTTACAACCATGGCTGGATCATTAGGCAAAAAGATTGCCTTGATGAATTCTTACAGGCAGTGAAGTAGTCCCCAATTACTCCTAGAACCTGTTTTATTCCACCTAAATGAGTAGATTTTTTAAAAAATCTACTACTACTTTTTTTCCCTGAACATTAAGCATCTGGTTATGGAAGCAGTTGAGACATCAGTGCCTCTCAAATGGTGCGATTGGTCATCTAGAATACATTCAGGTGAGAGGTATCTATTACATGTGCTTGTGGAGATTAAAATCTTTGTCTACTAGAGTCCATTTAATTACACAGTTGAAGAACAGACACAAACTGGCATTTCTCAGACTACTTTTTAAAAGCATAAATGTTCAAAACCCCAAAATCATAAATGATAAAGTTGCATTTTTTTTTTCAGGGATATGTTTTAAGAACAAATCTGATCTACTGAAAAGTTATATTAAGGAGTTATACCACGTGCAGTGGATGTTCCCCCAACAATCCATTTTTATTCTATTAAATACTAATTTTTGAGTAAAAAATAACCCCTGAAACAAAAGGAGCAAAATTCATCAGCAAAACTATTTTTTATTTCATCAAAAGTTCAAACATTCCAGTATAAACTGATTTTTGCTATATCATTAGAAGATTTTCTTGGAACAGAATCACTGAATTAGGTGCAGTCCTTTGTATTCTTAGAATAGCCTGATAATTTGGTGCAGCTGTGAAATTATAAATGCTTGTAAGACATAAATAATAGGCATAATCTATTTCTGCACAAATACTTCTAGCTGAAATAAAATTTCCTTCTCTCTAGGTGACTTGACTCAAAGCAAATAAATTGTACTTCACTCAGATGTATGTACAGTCCTCATGATTTACTCCCGTACTTGACTAGTATCTTTTTTTAATCTCTAATATCTATTAAAATAACTGAGTATTAATTAATTCCCCTAAGAATTCTGTGTAAAGGAATGTACAGACAAGAAATGTAAAAGTCTTGGCAGAAATTTTTGTATATCTTAATTCTCTAGCTCTCACACAGGGAACTGTGTATACCCAAAAAATGTGTATTCGACCAAAGGCCAAATGCACAAGCCAGGAGCGAGCCTCGACTTCAAACAAGACTTGTAGAGTCACATTTCCCATCTCACGGGAAAATAATTGTGCTTTCTTCCCATTTACACCTTCTTGGACTTCTAAAACCATTTAAGACTCAAGGCCGTGGATCCAGCTGCTGCTACCAGGCAAGAACAGTTTGGCTGATGTTCTGCTGACAGAGAACAAAAGGTGCTCAGTACACAGAGAAAATGTGCAGGCAAAGGGCCATCACAGACATACCTGGGCTTCCCAACAGCTTTCAAGTTCAGAGTTCTTACAGTTCCTGTAATTGTTTTCCAGCAGAGCAAACCTTTTGTTTTTTTAAGAAATAAAAGGGAAAAAAGCATTCCAGGAGAAAATTTGCAGGGATAGCTTTTGCTTTCCATTTTTCTTTTGATTTTTCTTCATAATAGGAAAGAGCTGTCCTTGTATTTCCCATATAACTCAGACCTGAATGAAGATAATCGCTAATGTTGTTGTCACATCGATTTTTTCATTATCATATGGGAAAATTTTAGTAGTGCATTATACATTTCAAGTTATGCAATTATAGCAACTCTACCTTCCAAAATCCATTACATTCTTCAGTGTGCTGCTTAGATCTTGTAAGGTGGAAGAGTGCATTTACTGATTTTAGGTATATTCACTATTATTTGACATCACAGAAATTGCACAATTGTCGTCAATTTTAAAACAGAAAAAAATGAGCAACTATTTAATAATGCTTCGTATTTATATGTTTAGAAGTTTATTGTAGAATTTTATTCACAGCAGTACTAAGAGTGGAAATAAATGACAGCACAAACAGAATGAACATTGCAAAGGAGATGTTCAACAAGTCTGTCTAGCTTTAGTTTTTGCCATAACAATCATAGAATTCACAACTGGTATGAAGATTTTTCAATAAAAGAATCCCTCTTGTGCATAAAATAACTCTTCGATGTAACTTTTACTCAACAACATTGTTATAGACTTAAGGACAGATAAATCATCTCATTGCTGCTCATTGTTTGGCAACATTTTTTTGGTAATAGTCCAAGTTGCACGTCAGATACTACATCAAGAAAATTCTCATTCTAATATTCCTGCAAAAGCTGCATTAGGTTTTAGTTCAAATGAAATCCAATGGATTTACCTGGACTAGTTCCAACAGTGCTTTTGCATTTGTATCATCTTAAGTTAGTGCAAAAGCTGGACAATTTAGCCTTTAATTTGCTTCAGATAATCATAGTCAATTCATCTCTGAGTACCGGCAATGCCACAGGATGTGGTTGTCATTCTTAAGACCTCAAAAAAAAGGATAAATGGAATATGAAAGGTATGTGCAATGCAATGTTTAATGCTCTGACTTATAACTAAAGAAGAAAAAAATCAGAGATTTTTTTTTTTCAAAATCTCTGCTCTAACTTGAAGCTGTGCAAGGTAAGAAACACCCACACACCTTGGTATAATCATAGCAAGTCTTAATGGGATATAGAGATGCCATGGAACAAATAAAAAAGTGAGAAATACAGACCAACAACCAGACCAGTACATTGAGTCCCACTACTGAGCAAATACAGACTGAAATAAATGTGTTTCTATCAAGCTTTCTAAAGCAACAGTTCTTTAATAAGCAATAACATCCTTCTGAATGCTGGTAACACAGGAGTCAGGCTCATGCTTTATCAACAATCCAACAGTGCCATCTATCAGATTTCATTGGCATTATATTTTTCCATATGGCAACGTATTATTCTCTTATTCTAAACAATTTCCAGATTTGAACTACAAAAAGTGTACAGAAGACTAAACACTGTTAAATTATACATTAAATTAATGCATGCAGAGTTCTAGGTAATCACAAAGCTATCAGGGTGGAGGGTGGGAAGGAAAAAAAAGGGAAGCTTATCTTTTAAAAATGTTACAACTATTACTAGATAGCAATTGGTTACATTCTTTTCCAGAAAATTGGTCATCCTTTTTTCTCATGTGATCGTCAACTGATTTTCTGGAGTTAGAAGTTTGAAATCCTCTCTGAAACTTACCACCTAACAGGCTTACAAATATAATCTGTGCCACCTAAAATAATTAAATAAGATATAGCTCAATAACCACAATTTTTTAAAGTTATTATTTGAAAAATTACTGTTAACAAAAAATGTGTCTTTTCTTCTCCTGAAAAGTCAGCAGGCAGGCTAAATAAAAAGCTATCCTATTATAAAATTCCCAAAACTCATGTTGAATGCAATTAGAACTTCTGAAGTACAAGACTTCTACGTTATACTGACTTTCAATTTAACATGAAAGTTTCAGTTTCTTCTTTAATGAATTAAACTGCTTTGTGCAAATTTAAAATAGTTCAAATAAAGGAAATGTTCACATGAGTCAGAGGACAGGCGATACTCTCAAGATAGAAGGTTCAGGTAGGGAAAAGTAGATGTCATCTGTACAATTAAATAAAACTATGACATCTGAAGATACATCAAGAACAAAGCAATGGTATTTTTCAGAATTCAAGTGGAAGTGCTTTCTGTTAAACCAGACTTAGAATGGACTGGTTGTCGCTGGGTAGTAGTAAACATGGAAGAATATAAAAAACACCTGTCACATAAGTTCTCTGATGCTCAAGGGAAAAGTGAGTAGATTCCACTCCTCTATGCTATATCTACAGAACCTGCAATTAATTGCAACTGTACAGCACTGTGCAAGGATGGTCCTGTTCCCAGACCAGTAAGCACTCTATCAAAAACTGATATCCAGATTTAAGTCATTCTATGCTAAAATTAGACTTTTCTGGTCTTGAATTTATGTGATGAGTTTTACTCCAGACCATAGCTATCTGTGAGAAAATCAGATGAAATATTATTTGACAAATTCTATAAAATTCATTACATAAATTATTCAGTAATGTTTTTCTTACTTTTGCCAAATTTATTGAAATAGTAGGACAATTAGTAAATTATTCAGATATATATTATTCTCAGGACACTGGCTTTGAAATAATCTATAACGTATGGGGAAAATTATATTCTTTTAGCAAAATACACAAAGCTATTTGTTAATTCAAACAACATCTGAAATTTTTGATCATTTGTGTCTGTTTAAACTGACAATATTATAAAGCAGATTCCTGCATCTCAAAATGTCAAGATTATTGTAACAGAAATCCTTTTTTTTTTACAAAGAGTAGGAAAATTAATTCAGTTGTTGCATCTTAAATAATTAATTATGTCTTCTGTTCTTTGCTGGATAACTTCAGTAGGAAGATTGGTCCTGAATACCACGTTGGCTGGCCTTGACTTGGACACCTAATTTTCTGACATCTAAACTTGGATGAGACAAATTTCATCACACTTTGAAATCATTGAACTGCCCAAACTTACAGTTAAATTTATGGTTTTCATTATGACTAATCCAATAATAGTTTAAAATCCACATAAAATGAGATTTTCAAAAGCCCACAGTTTTGGTCTAATTCTGCCCCCATTAAAGTCAAAGGAAGTTTTAACATAGACTTGAAGGGAGTGCTAAAGAAGCAGAAGAGGGGTGATCAAAAGCATTTGATATGGAAAACTTGGCAGCGTCAGCTCAGGATTAAGTGCTTTAAAAAGTTTTGCCCCAAACTGAAATATGTTTCTAACTATTTCCATGCATTTACAAAGTATGAAAGTGAGTTTCATAAATAAACCTACTGTGGATCCATATGTTTACCTGAAGCTGTTTGAGGGAGGCATAAGCTAAATATGAATTCAGTGTTTTATTTTTCCCCAAGAGCAATGCCTATTCAAAAAACTGCTTGTTAGAACAAGTCTTAAAACCTCCCTCAACATTATGTTTCACTGCCTTAGCTGATATTAGACCTTAAATCTTGTAGACTAAATTCAGGCAATAGATGTGCTATAACAATAGTTTAACATCACCTTGAGCCTGTATTTAGAGTAGAGAGGACTGTATCAATTGCCTCTTGTGCAGATTATTTCTTCTGACTAAAGACTAGTGTATCTGAGATGAAGGACAACAAGGTCACAGAAGTTATTTTAGATCCAACAAATACATTTTGATCAGAAACAGTTTCTGCTTTATCTAGAAACAGTTATGATTTCTACCATATATTTTTGTCATCTCTACCCTATTCTATCATATTACATTCTATTATAATGAGCATGAATTCTGTCATCTTAGGGGAGACCACAACCTGGGCATTCAAACTCTACCCTTAGAATTCTTTTATGCAAATTTAGCATAATTGTCATGTATCTAATTGCAATATACAGCCATAAATTGACTTTCTGTGTTAGCTGTCTTCAGAAAAAAAAAAAAAATACAAGAAAAAAAAATAATAATTTAAAAATCCAAACCAGTTCTGCAGCAGCAATTGATAAAAAGAGAGTACTGTTTTAAGTGAGCTAAATGAAAAATTCCTCTGCAAATGCAGATATACAACAACTACAGTTCTAGCAGTGGTGTAGCAGTCCTCTGTTTATAACCAAACACATTGATATTCAATAAACAGTGCTGCATAAATTTCATCTCCCTGTGGGGAAAATTTAAACTTATTTTATTATTCCGTTGGAATATTTTAAATGAGAAAAAAATGAAGATAAACTGCAGTTGACCCTAGGCATTACAAATGCCATTAAGGCTCCCGCTCTGTTAGGCCCATCTGTTGCTTTTCAGGCCAGCTATTCATTAACCTTATTAGCACCAGCCCCCATAGCCTTGAGTTGACATTTCCCTGGTTAATATGGAAAGCCCATTTCCTAGCACACATGAACAGGCTGATTAAAGAATTTGTATGAATTTTCTAATAAATGCAGTAGGATACAGAAACAACAGATCAGTTTTTTCCAAATCCAATAAAAATTCCCTTCTGCAGGCTTCTAGGGGACTGCAGTGTTCTAATATGTTAATATATAGCTTTGCACAGTTACTGTCCTAATCAAATCAGCAGAAAATCAGTCTTCTTGGCATCAGTAATAATCTCTATCTGTTGCAGCAATATAAATCCAACTGGAATAGCATCTGATTTTGTACTAGATTTACTGATAAGCCAAAAAAACAACAGCAAATTTATTCATTCCACAGATACACCCAGCAGTTTAAATTGATGTGAATACATAAACTGTTTAAAATGTTTAACCCATTAATATGAAGTCACAGTAAGGTGAATTGTTTAGTATTTAATCCCAGTGCCTCTTCATGCTGGGCATTCATGCAATTTTTTTATTCCTACAGAGAATATTGTAAGCAATTAAATTTGCAGAATGAGTTTAGAGGAAATGTTTTTCTCTCTTCATTTTTGATTAGGTATTGCAAGCATAAACAAAATTCTGTACATTTCTAAACTTGCACAAAATAAAATAAACATTTCAGAAAGTAAGCAATATTAATTCCTCTCACATCATAGATTTAGTGGCAACTAAGATGCAATTACAGCTGATGTAATTTCACACACTAAAAGGAAATAATGAACTCTTTTTGTCAAGAGGTAGTTTTCAATTTTTTTCTGAAAAGTCTAAGCGTGAAAGCAAACAAACTAATGGGTTAAAATAGAAGGGGACAGTACAGCAGCCTTTCTCAGCATCCCTTTAGCACTTCTGATTCTTCTTGTATCTGAGGCAATAAAAGGTAATTTCCAGATAATTTTTTTCCCCTAAGTGGAATGCCAAGATAATTTATAGAGATGCCCTATTCTTCCTGACCAATTTATTTAGTTAGGAGTAAACCTTTAAAGATTTTAAGGCTAGAATTAAGACTGTCCTTCTTAAAAACATCCAATTCAGCAATTCAATTAATTAAAAAATAAGATCTCACCTATAGAAACAACTACAATTACTATAGATAGAATGTACTGGAAAACATACAGCTGTCTAAATCTCTTTTAGTGCAAGGATCTATTCATCAAGTATTCTCCCTCTGTTAATCATTGTGTGTCCTTTCTTATGAAGTTATCTGTCTCTACCATACCTGCTCTAAGCCTGTGCAAGGCACAGCCTTTCTTTTCACATCTGAGTCTTTTTCAACTACCAGCAGCCCATCACTAGCTGACAGGTAAAACAAAAATAATAATAGTCATAAATGATGTTGTCTTAAGCTAGTAAAACCAATGCAAAGACTTGCAGAAACTTTGTGTTGTTTTGGAGAACACGGAGTCTGCTGAGGGTCCTGCATAATGGTGTGTGTCACTGGTAATGTTACCTACTCCTCCTCACGTTGTCATCACTGAGATAATCTCTTTCAACTCAATGTCTTGATTCGTGCACACCTGAGGACTGAGCCTGCATCTACTCCCTCAAAGAAATCCTGATATTAACAAGTGTCAAGTAACCAAAATTTCATGCCACAGGATCTATTTAAAAGATGGAGGTAATACAAAGATGGAAAAGCAACTTCTTTCAGAATATCTCCCAAAAATGAATAAATATGAAAGATCCAGTTCATGCCTTACAAGCACCTCGAAGTTTGGATGCCTATCTGAAAGTTTTTGACTAAAAATCTGAATGATTTACAGCTGCTTGGCTTAGCTGGGAAGTTCAGGAAAATAATCTGTTTCTTGATGCATGGTTAATAGATACAGCTGAGGACACTCAAAGATAATCATGAAGTAAAACGTCTGAAAAAAAGAACCAAAAGAAAAATAAGTAAATTCTTCAGACCTCAGAAATGTATTTGACCCAGGAAATAGGTTAAGAAATGGATTGACTCATTCACACGTTTTATTTATGTCAGCACTTCTAGTTGTGCATATTACTTTAGCTTTTCACATTGAAAAAGACCCCAACCCTATAACACATTAAGAACTGCTTAGCATTTCAGTGAGACACAGAGGGGGATGAAAAGAACAGTTTTGTCTGTTCCTCTGCCTTGGTTCTTCTGCAGTGTGCTGAGCAACAAGCTGAAGCTCTCTAATAAAAAAAAATTTTCCTAGTTCTGGTGCAACAGATGTTTTCACAAGTGCTTTGACTCCCAGAGAAGCAAGGCTGGAGAAAACTACATAAGCTTCCTCATCCTAACAGAACAGCACACTACCCAGCAATCATGAAGCAGCTTTTATGTGAGATTTCGTATAAAAATATAAAGTACTAAAAAAAGAAGTTTCACACCTAAGCAGGAGGTCTTTTTTCCATGTAATTATTCCTTTTTCTCCTGCATATTTCTTCCAGCTTCTGTGGCTGTAACAGTACATTTATCAATTTTCTGGCTTAAAATTTGTGCTTTGCCTTAACTTGCATAGTGCTACCTCACAATTCAGTTCCTAACAAGGAACTGAAACAACTGAAACCTTCAAAACAAGGTTTCCTTCACAAAGTCCTGTATATACAGAAGAAAAGGCTCTGTGCCTTATCCCTTAAAACTGAATAAAGATAAAAGGTATAAAGTGTGAGAAAAATAGATACTCTTTTTCCTGTTTATAGATAAAATTTTCTTCTTTCTTTTCTGCAGTCCTTTGTTCCCCACCACAATAAGGCCAAGCCCAAAATTCTGAACAAGCAATTCAGTTAACTGCTGTTAAGAATTACCTAAGTAAGTATTAAAGAAGATATTGCATGGCTTTTTTTTTTTTCTAGACAACTAGAATAATAATTATTCTGCCAATTTATTTCAGCAAATGAAAGAAAAACAGAGATCATCATTAAATTTCAAAACAATTGTTCACAGAGTTTTGACTCTCCTGGAATGTAGGTGTTTTCTTTAGGGTATTTGAATACCTAATCCAGTAGAATTTAATACATATTTCTTAAATAATCTATTTGAATGCATATTACTCAAATACCAAAAAATCTTGTTCTGTCTGGGAAAAGAAGAGAGCATGTCTCAGTCTTACAGGAATTGAAGAGATGGACTGTCAAGGTTTTAAATATGCAGGTAGGAGTTCGTACTGCTGACAGCAAAAAAAAGCAACCCAATAACAACCGTAAAACCCTCCTTGTGAGCTAAGTTATGTAAATTGAAGAATGCCCTTACTGGCAGCAGGTATATTATTTCAAAGAAGACAGACAACTGTGTTAATCTCCCTTCTGCTTAATCCCTGTCTCTCCACAAATCATCATGTCGACAGTTTAAACAGATTTAGATGTGACTGAAATCAAGAAAAGAAGATAGTCTCAGGGTGCTGAGGCTGATGCAGGCCTCCAAGAGGTAATTTTGTTTGTGGTAGAGAGAGAACACAGGAGAGAGAGTAAATCTAACAAATCTAACAAAGAAGCCTTCTGGCCCAGCCCTGAGGATCAAATCCAATTCCACCAAGATACACATTAAGCCCTGTCTATCACAGCTTTGTCCTTGAAAAGACAAATAATGATGAGATTCACCTTGTTCTGCTTGTCCCTGGAGAGAGGAGACAGAAGACATTTAAGGAATCTGCTCTGTTGCTCATTTCAAATGCCTTTTATTATTTAATTCTTATTACCTTAGAGTAAGAAAAATAGCTAACTCTGTTAGTTTAACTGTTTGCTGTCCCTTAAGGAAGAAGCAATAATCACTAGAGTAATAAAAACAATCAAGAACTGAGAAAATGGTGGTCAGTAGAACAATGGCTCATGTATTATGCATCTTGACCAAAATACTTGTTGCAAAATGCATCTTTTATACTTCCTCTTTTAAGTGAAAAGGACCAATTTCTACTTACTGCTCAGCTCAAAATCATTGTGGAAAACATTCTCAAAAGACTGCTCTGAACTTTCAATATTTAATTTAATAATTTCTGATAGTATAAAAGTTAAATTCCCTTATATTCCTCCTGTGCCTGGGCTGTGTCAAAACCAATCCTTTAACTCTATTTTTCAGTACTTACCAATCAAGTTTTAGATGAAAGAATCCTTTTTCAAAAAGGATTTACTGGCATGCCACTCTTGAAGTTTTTAAACAAAATTTCTATCATTTAATCAGTTTAGTGTTAACTTTTAACTGATGAAATTAACATTTTCAAGACTACACCTAAAATAACAAAAAACTGTCTTTGGAATAATCTTCAATGCAAAGAAAATTATAATTACCTAGGTGGTCTGCACAATCACAGCCTGCAATACCGTGACTTAGAAGAAAACCAGAAAATTAATTAGTTAATATTAGTGATACTCTTTGAAGATGAATAGCTATATTAAAGTGCTGAGAATTATTACCGTTATTAGACAGCACAATAAACTGCTACTCACAATTTAAAAATTGCAGTGATTTAACTGAACTAAAGGGGATGCCGCTGTTTGCAATTCCTTGGGCCAGCTCCCCCAAGTTTCGATGGGTTGAGGGGAAAGCAAAAGAAAATCTGGGCAGATCATAAATGTGCAAGATTACAGGGCCTTTTGTGAAAGAGGACCAAGAGTTCAGGGTTCTGAATCCAGAGTGGCCAGGAGCCATTCTTCAGCTTTTGCAAAAGCAAAATCCTCTCTGTCCCCTTCTTTCAACAAGTACTGTTTCCCTTCTTGCTCCTTGCTCTGGGGTCTCGTATCTGAAGAAAGGCTCATAGAGGGCAAAGGTGGGTTCATCTCACAGTATGGGAAATGGAGCTTGTGCTTTTATTCTCTTTGGAACATTTTTATTCTCCTCTGAAATCTTTCTAATCACCTTCAGTTAAGCTTATTTCTGAGAAAGACTTCTGGGTATGGCAAATTAGCTTTCAACAACAAAGAGTTCCGCAAAATGACTCTGAACTATTCTAAATGCAGAAGTTCACTCCCTGGACCATCAAAGTGCCTAATTTGGAAGACACAGCCTCTTCACTGGCAATTATTATGTTGTATTTTAGCATTTTTATCTGTTTGTAGCCGTTCATTCATTGTGTCCTTTTGAATACGTTACCATGTTTTTCAAACATGGCCGTGTGTGGCAATTGCCACCTAGAGATTTATTTTATGTGGTTTAAATTGAGTTTACAACACCTGCTGTAAATTTCATTCCCAGCCAGATTTCCTTACTTCATGAAATATAATTTCCTAAATGCTTTTAGATCACAGGAATGAAAGAACAAAGTAAGTATAAGATGCAATATTCAAATTACATATAATAATATTAGCATATAATTCAGTTGAGAATGAATTGACAAATTTAGAGTCCCCTTGTACACTGTGAGCCACCTTTCCTGGAACTATTCGTAATTCAGGCATATTAGAAGAATCATTTAATATAGTATTTTACAGACTGTTGAATATTCATAACTTAAACTACATTCATTTTCTTAAGGAGCGCAGAGATGCTACATAATGAAATTTCTATTCATTGATTGCTTATTGCTTCATTGATTTGCATGAAGATTTGTTCCTGTTTGCAAAACAGAAATAAGCTTTTGTTAGTACTTTCTCATCACTTTTTAAACTTTTTTTCAAGAAATAATTAATAATCACTTTGGGAAAGCATACTTTGCCTGGATACATGCCACAATACTCTAACCCTATTCTGCAGGTGAAAAGAAATTCCTGATGGCAAGTTAAAATTATTTGTCATGTCCACCTCAAACTTTTAGTGATTTTTTTGAATATGCATAATTAATAGAAGTTTATATTTTTAAAATTGTATTTCTTTCAAAAAGTAGGAAAGATGTGAATCATTATGCTCATGTTTTTAGTGGTCCAGTGTCACTTCAGTCATCACACACACAAATGGCACTGAAATCAGCAATGAGCAAAAGTGCAGATCCCTTAAAATGGAAAAAAAAAAAATCACCTTGGCAAGAGAACTGGGCTTTGCAAAGATCTAGAAAACGTAGTGATAATTAAATGCAGTAAGAGAAATAGTCTCAAAGTTAATTAAATAATCAAAAACACTGAAGAAAGCTGTGCCAGCTCTATTGCTCTTGATTATTTCTCTAAAGGAATTGTCTCTGCGCTGAACAGGGGAATGTTTAAGGCTTGTGGCCACTTTATATTGCTTAAATTCAACCTCTTCAGAGACTAAAGAGCAGAGAGGTGGATGTCTGCAGTGGTTGAGGCATTATTATTACACCTCAGAACGGCACAGTTAGACAAGAAGGCTCTCTTAGGGTTATTAGTCCTCTTAGTGCCCAGATGCTATATTAGTAACTGTGTGCCAGGTGCAAAAAGATTAATAATGCATCTTTCAAAATGCAAATAACATAGGATCTGTCTCTGTCTGCAAAAGCACAGCACTATCACAAAATCTGATCAGTTTGTGCTCTTTGTTTGTGCTGCCTGCTCAGCCCTGAAAATCAGCCTTCATGCAGCTGAGCACCAGGGTGTGACAGAGGGAGGTGTGTGCTAAGTATTATCTCAGGGCACAGTCAGGCCCATTCCATGTTCCATTAAGAGATTTTGAACTATTCGGCTACCCTTTATGATAGGCTAACAAAGTATTGCATTCACCGAAGGAGGATAAGAAGGGAATAGCTCCAGACCTGGGTAACCCAAAATGTTATTGTATTCCATAATTACCTGTACCCAAAATTGTTACCATCTCTTAAGACCTGGCAGCCAGAAACAGAACCACAATGTCAGCAAAGGGGCTCTGCTGCTCTTTTAAGGTTGGTGTTGCTCAGGCAGGAGCTCTCCTGCCTTACCCTCCCGTTCTTGCCAGGAGAGCTGAGGCACTGAGTGCATGGCAGACAAGCAGCTGCAGCACCATGCCAAGGAAAATGAAACAATCCTGCTCTGCAGAGCCACCCCAGCCTACCAGCAGTGCCTGGTGGGAGCAGGAGGGCACGGAGCCCAAGTCACCCCAGCCAGATGCATGCCACTTTTTCCAAGGAGAAGGTGAAGTCCCTCCACAGGTTCCAGCTACCAACCCCAGTTCAGGCCACCAGAGAGATATGAGGGGCATTTGGCTGGTTTTAGACTCCAGGTTTTCTTTTTGTTCTGTTCTTTTTACCCTTTGGTTGTTATTTGGCGAGAAGAATGAGTTTTTGTAATTGCAGAGGATTGCTGGCAATGTTACTTTTCTCTCTTTGCTCTCTCTCCCCATACACAGTCGCCTATGGAGGGCACTGTCTTGGGGGGAGGGACTGTCCACCATTTCTGTTTCTCTTTGTTCCAAGTCTGTGAGATTCAGGAGCATTGTAGCTAGTGTTTATCACTTTTCTTTTTCACCTGTTGTTCCATTTTTTACCAAACATTTTTTACCATTTTTTACCATTTTTAAACTTATATCTTCTCACGTTTATCTCTTCTTACTGGTGAAAAGGGAGTGGATAAAAAAAGTGGTAACTCATTTGGGATTGTCTGCCATCTTAAATTGTCTTAAACCAAGACAGTCCAAAAGGTAAAAAAAATATTTTAATTAACACTTTGCTTAAATACAAATCATATTCTTGTGTCTCCCAGGTGTGATCACAACCAAATCAATACATATGTCACCATTTTAATTTCATGCCTCTGCATTATTTTCATTTCATTGCCTCTGCAATCCTAATCTAACAGGTAAGGACAAAGAAAAAACAAAAGCACTGGATAGTGCTGTATCAAGCTTTACAACTAAATTCCTTCCAACTATCCTTGCCTGGTACTGATTTCTTTGGAGCATTAGTATTTCATGTACCAAGTGGAACTATCTACCAGCTGAAATACAACTTGTAATGCCTTGGACCTTGATTGCTTTATATCCTATGAAAATATTAATTGCCTGGTAGACATGTTCTTTCATTAATTCATTAAACATTTTCCTATGGAAATTTTTATACTTTCAATGTGCCCTGTATTGAATCTTTTTTAATACCCTTCCTGAATTAAAAGTAATAATCTTTCTGTCTTTTTTCCTTTTCTTTAGTTTCTAAATTTTATTTCTCTGTTCTGCAATCTAGATTACACTGATAAACAAAAATAATTGTTATAATGCTTTCCTGTCTGGTCCGATTTTTGACTGAACCTTATTATGATGTTTTGGATGTTCATTCTTGTTCTAGTTATGTAAATATCTTCATATAGGCAAAATTTAATGAAAGCAAGCCTGTTTCCATTATCTCCATGAAGTCCTTGTTCTTTTATTTGTTATACTGAGAGAGAAGAGAATGTTATCTAGAAATCCCAAGTATAGAGTACAATGAACATGCCAAAATTCCCTGTGCAGGCTTTTCTGCTTTTGATAAGTGACACAAATAATTATAGAGTGCAGAACCCTCTCCACTCCCCGCAAAGTCCAAGTGCTCCACTTCAAACAATTCAAATTTCAGGGAAGTTACTGCTGCTTTCAAGCTGCATGCACAAATATAGCCAATATAACCATACACATGTACTCCAGATGATTTTGGCATACCATGTTCCTCTGGCATTTGCAAATCTAATCATCCCAAGGTTATGCACACTGACAATCATCCTGAAAAGTCAACTCATGCTACAGATGGAAAAATTATGCTATCATGTTCCTATGCAATAACATACCACAGAAAAATACCTGCATAGAGGATGAAGAATATGTCTTGCACTGAAAACAATGATCAAGGCAGGAATTGTCAAGTTTTCCTATGCCTTGCCCTCAAGAATTGCTGTGAAAAATGTGTTCACTAACATGTCACAGAAATGGGAAAGAAACTGACATCCCAAGATTCTCCCTAACCACAGGATGTAGCAACAACAGCCCAGCTCAGTTTCACAGAATTAATGAGTTTTAGGAGAAAGAGCACTTTCCTCTTGTGTATAATTACCTAATTTAATATCATTGTGATCATACTGTAAGTCTTAATAAAGTAAAAGAAGTAATTGCAGCTGATTAGTGGTCTTGATGTAGTGTTCTTAGACTACTCCAAGGCCTTTGACTTAACACATTTTGCTTAAAAAACAGAGCAATACAAAGAGAATATGAAACCTATCAAAGGATTAAAGCTGGTTGATAAGTTCACAAATGGGTATAAGCAGCTCCCACATTCAGGAATCCACTTCACCTGCTAGTTGTTTGGTTCCCTTGGTTCTTTCTGTAGGTATCAGAGAGAATGAAAGAGAAACCTCTTCAAATGGAAAAATGTGATTTGCATGCTCAGAAATAGTCTTGGAAATAATTACCTCAATTCTGTTAGGAACTCTAGGACACTGGTAACTGAGATCACATAGGATTCAATCCCCCAGACAAAGAAGGTAAAATAAATATCATAATTTGCTCAGGAGTGGACATCAGCTAGTGTTTTAATACATGCTGCATGATATATCTGTAATTGCAGAGAATAAGGACTTAGGACATAAAATGAGGTACTTTATTTCTACAAGACAAACCAGTGTATGAAAGGCAAACAGTAAGGACAGGTCACTAACACTAAGGGTAGATCATATGCTAAAATGAGAACCAGTGCAGGTATTCCGTATGGCTTTGAGTACTTTTTAATGCATTTAGTAGGTCCAAATGTAGCCAATGCTTACAAAACAGAAGAATTTGTCTATTATTTTTTATCTGACGATATAGGTATTAAGAGACCTGTTCAGCTAATAGCTAATTCAGCCTTCAAATGAAAGAGCAAGATCAAAACCAGTCACATAAATCCTGTCTCACTAAACAGGATATTTATTTGGAATAGATAAGATATCTGTGTTTTTGTACTTGGCAGTGGTACAACACCTACAGGGATATTGTCTTGTCCAGCTCCAAGGCCTGCATTATTAGAAGGGTGTTCATAGTGTAGAAAATGTTTATACAAGTTCTATTGATCAGAAAATACCTCTCACAATACATGTCCTTCAGTAGCTAATTAATTCAGTCTTCCATAATAAAGGGAAGGTTGGGTTATTACATGCCCTAAGTCTCCATATCCACATGACAAACAGGCACTTCATAATATCAGAATTCATCAGTGCAGCAGGTAATCCTGTAATGAGATCAAATGATCTAGATGAAGTAAGCCAAATTCAGATCAACTGTAAAGCACTATAGACTAATAAAACATTAAAATAATTTGATAATAATAATTGCTACTGATTATGGCAGACTTATCTCTGGAAACAATTCCAAGATAGGTTATTTTTCTAAATGGAACACATTAGTTCATATGGGAATTAATTCAAAGAACTCCAATGGACTGTGTTATGCAGGAGGTCACGGCAAATTATCACAATGGTTCCTTCTGGCTTTTATGATCTATGAATCTCTGAACTTGGTTCAATAAAATAAGTACAGCTGCCTAGCTGCAGGCACACTAGATAATGGACTGAGCTTTCTCCTCACCACTGATATGTAAGCTTACATTCAAAACTCCAAGCAAAAAGTCCACTGAAATAAATTAATATTCCTCTTGATACAGGAGGCTGGTGCATAACTGAAAAATCTGGGTTAACTGTTTTATGTTTAGACAGCTCGGGCCTGAATTAAAAGAAAATTTAAGTACCTAGAAGAGGCAGCTTCCAAGTTCAGCTTTTCAAGTTTTTTTCAAGTTTTCAAGTTCCTGTAGTCAGTTACAAACGCAAGAAATTCACCTAACCTTTCTCTATAATCACCAAATGAGAGTGTAGATACCCCAGAGAGGTGACTTCAAGTTAGATGTCCAGGAGAGTTGGGAAGAATGAAGTCTGATGGTGCCTTTCTCCTTTGCTGACTATGGCGTACCAAAAATGCCTTGCAAAGACTAAATAGCCAAAGTGCAGGAGCTAGGTAGGTGAAACCTGAGAATATGAGATTAAAGGTAAATTCTTTGTCTCATTCTCAATGACTGCCTTACACTGGCATTACAACTGAAAATACGGGAGGGTACATATATCTATATATCTATATCTATCTATATCTATATCTACACACACCAGTCAGAAAATTAGAGATCACTATGATAGAAATATTTAAGAGACTGATAAGCGAAGCCAGTTTCAAATTTCAAAGCAAGGCTTGACTAGATTGCTGCTCATTAACTGTTATATTGTATTGTGTTGTAGTGTATTTTCTTCAATAAGTCAAAAGTCCCTTTTGCAGTGGTTTGCTCTGTTTCCCCCTTGCTATGTTGGTTTGACCCAAGTTATTTCCTCCCCTATACTTCCCATCACTGTAACCCAACCCCTTGTTCCAGCATCTTCCCCATCCATCATTGTAAACCCTGCCCCTTGTTCTCCAACCTTCCCTGTCAATCTTCCAATATTTGACATCCCATTGGCAGGTGTAAGATGTTCCCTTCCCCTGTGCTTTCCCATTGGTCCATGTGTTGTAAACCCCACCTTATACCCCTCCCCACTCTGTTCCTTATTTTTCTGTTATTTGTATGCACCTCTTGACCCTCCCCCGTATACAAGTTGCTTCATCCTGGTGTGTTTTGTCTTTTGTCCCTGGACCCACCTTTTGAATAAGCTTCTTTGGGAACCATCAAAAGACCCTGCCCTGATCCTTGCACTGACCCTACATGCTGACCATCGTGTGCCGTAGACAGCAGCCTTGCCGCTACTGAGCTGAGCAGCCCTGCTCTACCAACACCTGGACTATTTATAGTCTGAGGGTGGCCACACTCGGCGCAGTCTGGGAAAGGGCTAGCCAGCAAATCGCCTCGGGCACTGCATCAATTAACACACAGTCACAGTGGTTGCTTCATAATCACTATGAATCATTATCAGGACATAGTCTCAACACTCAGTCCTTACCTATCATATCCTCAATTAGCTGTGCCCACAGAGTGCTGCTGAGCTGACACAGTGCAGTTA
Organism: Poecile atricapillus; assembly: GCF_030490865.1. Classification (NCBI taxonomy): domain Eukaryota; kingdom Metazoa; phylum Chordata; class Aves; order Passeriformes; family Paridae; genus Poecile; species Poecile atricapillus. The sequence continues at coordinate 57,970,759 of NC_081289.1, read as the reverse complement.
CCTGCTGACAGCTATGGGCCTTGACAGCCCATCTGGCTGTCAGTCTGGGATGACCACATCTAAGAGCTCTTCAATAAATCATAGAATCACAGTCATAGAATGTTAAGAGTTGGAAGAGACTGTAAAGTTCGTGCAGTCCCAACCACCCCCTTCATGGGCAGGGACGGCTCTCTAGACCAGGTTTCCCAAGGCCTGATCCAGCCTGGCCTTGGACACTTTCGGGGTTGGGGCAACTGCGACACCCCTGGGCAACCTGTTCCATCCAGAATCTCACCACCCTCATAATGGTATGGCTTATGCCTTTAAATAGTCAACAAATATCTATTGGGATTTCAATATACATAAGACCTTACAAAATGCATTAAATTGAAAGCATTTAACCTAGAACTTGCATAAAATAATAACTGCTATTTATTGTAAGTTTTACTTCTCTATAGTCAAAATCTCCATATGAGCAAAAATGAGACATCCCTTGCTTGTGAAGACAGAAATTTATTTTTAGGCTAAATAAAATATTAAGTTTGTGTCATGGGGTTACTTTACCTTTAAGAAGGTTAAAGTTGCTGGGGGCTGCCCGGAGTCTTCTCTCCTGACCAATTATCGGTCATTGCTGAGAATTGACAGCAGTTTTAGCCATTGAAAAGTAGAATCAACTTGTGAACCCCACCTTAAAGTGTACAACCAGAACTCTGTGGTTCTCTTTGTTTTCTGGCTGTGAAAAGTAGCAGAGCTCCGGCTGGCCTCCGGTTCCCTGCCCAGGCCACGCGGCCGGGGGGGGGGGGCCGGGCCGGGCCTGCCGCGTCTCCCGGCCGGGAGATGGGGCCTGCGGGAGCTTGCTCCGAGCCAAGCTAGGCCAGGCCGGTTCCTGGCTTGGCTGCAGGTTTTGCCGTGATGGAATTTACCAGAAAACTGTCGAGTAAAGAAGAAGAGCTCTAAGCCTGCTGCAAGCAGAGACGGTGACTATGCTCTCCAGAGCAGCTATGAAGAACTTTTCATCGCAGACAGCTCCAGCTCCTGTTCAGCAGAGATCACCGAACCATCTACAAAAGCTTGGGCAAGATTTTAACTCTTTCCTATCCAGATGAGACTTGCGGATTAATCTTTTTATCCAGAAAGAGAAAAGGAGAGTGATCAACATGAAAAGAGACTTTATAAACTACCAGTGGCAAGAAAGAAAAGAGACTTCAAGAAAGGTAGAGAATTAAGAAGATGCTTTAATTAAGCTGAAATATCTTTCTGTTAAAACTATGGGGATGGACAATGAAGTCCTGAAAAGAACTCCTTTAATTCATTATGGAGTATGGGGAGGAATAAAGTGTTCAAAGTGTAAATTTGAGTAAAAAGTAGAGTAATTGTGGTATAGTAAAGTGCCGGGAGATTTGAAGCCTTGAGAGGCAATGAGAAACCTGTTTTCTAGTGGAGCTCACAGAAACAGATGAAGAATACTTTTTGCCTTTGACTAACTTATCCTTAAAAATACTATCCCTAAACATCATGACCCATAACACATTTTCAGAGTGATGTAAAATGGGAGGAGTGAGCTTTGATAACAGCAGCTCTGGGCAGCTGATATCAAGGAAACAGAAAACTATAACAAAAATAGCTTTCTGGTGAGAAACTCCATAAATTAACAGAAAGGAACTTCTGTTTCTTTACAGAAACTGATAGAAAGACTGTAGAAAGAATTGAGATTGTTTAAACCATCAAAATTATAAAGTTTTTGTCTCTGTTGTCATGTGAACAAAAGAATGGTGGGCAGTGAGAAATGAAAAGGTTTTTCTAAAAGTTTATTCTGGTATTCTTATTCTTGTAGTTTGTCAGTAAACTTTCTTTATTCCTTTTAAGTTTTATGCCTAGTTTGCTCTTGTTTTAATCCATATCTCACAGCAAGAAATAAATAATTCTTTTTTTCCCCTTTTTGTTAATTACTGGTTCAAAACCACGACAGTTTGTTTGTGGTGACTTCTTCCTCAGCTGTACCAAGGTAGATATAATTTTACCATTCCTAATAAATAGCCAAGAGGTTATTTAAGCTGATGTTTTGGCATTCTGCATTTACTACGTGACATTGCTTTATGCTGAACCACATAAGCAAAAGCTTTCCAAATAGATGGCTTCCATGTACCAGCACAAGTGCTATTGCCAATCCATTCCTGCTCACTGAAAGAGCTGACTGTAGGGATGAAATTCCTTCTAGATACAGTTTGCTTGTTAGCAATCATGACAGTTCTCCTGCTGAACAGAGAGATGCTTCATTTCTGCAATACCTGTGAGAGTCAGAGAAGATAAACCTTAGAGAGCAATGAAAATTGTGGTGTACTAAACACTTTAAATCCAAACCCGTAAAACTGCAGTCAAATGAGTTCAAGAATGACTGTTTCAAGGTTGTGGAAGGACAAGAGTGTATGAGTACAGATATGTGTGGAAACTTTTCTGCTGAGTTAAAAGAGAGTTGTTCATGGTCTTGATGAAGGAAAGGAGCAGGTGATCTAGAGGAAAAGAAAGAATATACTCAGTATTTAACATATGACCATCACAATGACAACTCATACTGATAGAGATAGTTCCCCAAATGGGGAATGATCAGGTTATCACAAGAAAGAAAGCATACACAAGAAAAGGAATATGATAATGACACATCCCCTCAAAATGGTATACCTTCCATTATAACACTATGGTATACCTTCAATTATTACACTAAGGTTCAGCTTTGGGAACAAATGACCTGAGCAATCATAGAATCACTTTAGCAACCAATTGAATAAACCACTGTGGGCACTAATTCAAAATATAAATGACACAGTGTAACCAATTACTTTCAGTTTAGTCAGTTTTTCTGGACTTACTTAATAAAGAAGCAGAATCAGCCTTTCACATTCACTTTTCTGATGATCTTGACACACCGACAAAAAAAGTTAAAGACTAAAACCCTGCAAAGTATATTGTTTATCCTATACTATAAGAAATGGCTCTTAAACTGGATGAGTGAATGGATGTGAGGATGGATAAATGAATGGAAGGATGGAAAGAGAAAGACAATGTATATGTGAACATGCTTATGCACACACAGTTTTCATGGAAATAGAAATGTGTGTGTACAGACAAAGCTTAGTTCAGGCAGACGCTGAGGGAATGTATTCAAAAAGAAAAAAAAAAAGACTTTTGTGAAGTTATCTGACAAACATCCATTTCAGATTCAAACACCGTGGCATGAAGGAAAAGCAGACAGTTGTAGAAAATAGAGCAGTTTTCAGGAGTAAGAAAATCTGATGCTATGCAGTAGCTAAGGTAAGACTTTTGAATTTAAGAATCAAAAACAAGGAACTTAAAAAAGCCAGAAATTAAATAGATGCAGAACAGCATATACAGCTTATTAAGTCAGTCACAACATTTTGGGTTTGTGCTGCTGTTTTAACCACAGACTTCTGATTTTTAAACAAAGCTTCTGATCTCATGCAGGGTTAGCCTAGATTTTAAATTCTGATAGAAGCACTTTCATATGTTGGAGAAAACTCAATAGATGGAAAATAGATTGTTTTTCTTCAGTGATTATTTTGTTCCACAGATCATGGAGTTGCTTAAGGCAGTGGGACGCTCCCCTGTGGTGCTTTTTGCTTGGTGTTTGTCAAGTGAGTTGCAGAATTGTTCATCCGGTACTAATAAACAATCTCATTAATGCTGTCTGAGCCCTGCTGCCTGCTCCAGCAAATCTGTCCAAACCTTCATAGACTAGTCACCTTTACTGCAACACACTCTCTCCCTTGTGTGCAGGGAGAGCTCCTCCTCCCTGCTGCATTCCTTATCTCCTCAACTCTAAATGCAAACCAAAAAAAAAAAAAAAAAAAAAAAAAAAAAAAAAAAATCACGTAGCAAAACTAACATACCAATTTAACAGGTGTATATTGCTTTCAAAATTTACGATACAATAAGGAATACAAACCATGTGATCATGGGGACTGATAATTTTTCATCCCTCTTTTATTCAGGGACCTTTTTATTCACTGCAAGCAGCCCATTAAGACAGTAGAGAAATCTGATTAACCAGCAAGATTTTAAATCCCATTTAAGGGTACCTTGGATCTCAGTCCTCTAGGAAAATCATATTAGTTTGCTCTGCTAGATTTTAGACTGCCTCAAAAAGCAAATAAGTGTTAGGATTCATTCCTATTGTCTGGTTAGATACTCCTCAAAATTACTAAACCTTGCCCATGAAAACATTTGCAGGGTGGATCCCCAGGAATTTCCACAGGTAGAAGGAAGGTAAAATGATAAATTAGACTTAACTACACATAACTGTTGAAGCATCCAAAGTTTTTTGTTCCTCTAAATAAAGAGGTAGGTATATAGCCAGTTCTGTTTTCTAAGAGCAACGTTTTTTATTTGAGGGTTTAAAAGCTTTAACTTGGTTTCTTTCTTATTCGGTTATTGTTTTCATCCCATCTAGGGTCTTTATATTGTATTTATGCAATGGACTTACAGTTCAAAAATTTATTTCTCTGAATATGAGAAGAGGAGCCATTAATGACAAAATGACAAGCCAGACTAACCTTAGAAGGTCTGCAGATGTAAAAGTGTTGAAAAAACATGTACAGAGCATCTGTACAATGCAAATATAAGATCTGTGGGTTCTTAGGCCTCCAGAGTGAACAAACTCAATGCAAGAAACATGAAAATAACAAAAGGTCATTAGAGAGACTGTTTCTGAACAGCCAGAAATACCAGCTCTTGTATTGAGGGCAGACCTACAACAGGAAACATCCACATGACAGATTTCTTTGGGATCAGGGGAAGGCATTCATGTGTGTGCATGTCACATCATCCCTCTGCTAGTCCATTCAGGTAGTGCAATTTCAGGACCTTGCTCTTACAAAATTGTGATGAGAGTCATTCCTTTCTGACTATGCTAGAGTGAATTCACATAAAGTGATAGTTCTTCCCAAAAGATGAGGAAAATAACTGTTTAATGAGCAGACAGGTAGCCTAGTTTGGCCTTCAAAACTTGGTTAGAGCAATAAGGGCATCCGGATTTTTGCAAGCTTGCTCAAAATTATTCATGTACATTGAAAAAAATCTCATTTATTTTATTTTTATAAACTACGCTTGGCAATTTACTCATGTCAGACAGGAAAAAGGAAGATTATTCTTTACATTCAGATGCTGCTTCATAACTGAGAAAAAAATATTTAAAATTGGGCTGAGTTTCACTAATGCTGTTTCATAAACTTTTCTTTTACATTCTTATCTGAAACTACATCTTGCCCGGCACAGCAAACCAAGTATCCTATGACAGTCACTGCTGTGCCTAGATACACCATTCAAGCTGGGTGAAATAGGAAAAGCCTCATATTCTGCTGTCTCTGCTTTCTAACATTCCTTTTTTACTAAAAATATATTAAACATAAAAGGGTTTTCAATATTGTTATATTTTAAAGGAGTAATCACAAGTGTAAATGTTTTTAGTAATTAGTTCTTAGTGAATACATGTCTCCTTGACATAAGAGAGAGATTTTGACTAAGCCTAAAATAGTTCCTCAATGCCTTCATGAGTGGAATTCATGAGGGGAAATCCTGTGCATAAAAAGTTCATGAAACACAGGATGAACCCAGGAGAACAATACATCCCATGTTCTTAACTGAATTAATTACCTCTGATATAATTTGGTGATTAGCTGATCACCTTGTTTGCTACGCACATGCAGCTTCTATCAGCTATCAGAATGAAATAATCCCAGTATATGACTCTGCTGAATATTCAGTCAGCTAAGCTATTGCAATACAACCCAAATACATAACAATCTACTAAAAGGAGTCAGAAATTAAGAAACAGACTTATCATCAAATAAAACCAATTTATTCCTCATCAGTTTTCTTGCTATTGCCATTGACTATGTTCTTTCTAACCATTCCTGCTCATTTTGCCAAATCCAATTATGCTTTTTTTATCTCTTCTTCTATTTCTATGTTTTGTCCTTTCTAGTTATTTTCTCCCTTTTTATATCATCTCTATTTTATTTTTTGTCTTTGCAATTCCAGTTTAAAGGCCTTCCTACATTCATTTCTTTTCTATAAAATGATTCACACAGTTGCTACAGTCTCCTGCCTAAATTTTCTACACAATCTTGTGTTCTGAACATGCATTTCAAGTATTTATTTTTCACTTTTTTTTTACTGAAATATGTTCACCCATGCTAATGCTACATTTTTCTTCTTTCTATTTTTTAATTCCAATAGACATCAGCAGTGTACTGCAGATTTGTTGTTAAGATGACACAAATCACAGAATATTCTGAGTTGGAAGGGACTCACAAGGATCATCAAGTTCAGCTCTTAGGTGAATGGCCCATAAGAGTATCAAACCCACAACCTTGGTGTTATTACCACCATGTCAACCATTTCATAACTAAAAAAAGGAAAAAAAACAAAACATATTCAGATAAGGAGGTCTTGCATTTAATACAAATGTTTGGTAATTTAATATTAATGTTTACAGCATAATAGAACAAGAGAGGGGAAGATCTCAAATTTAAACTAATAATCAGCTACAATTTAGAAAAAGACTGCATTCTTTATTAATAGACATGTGCAACTGCATTTCTTTCAGTTCTGGATTGCACACACATGACCTTGACTACTTTGAAATATGCAAGACTTTGCAGCACATCAGAGCCCAACATGAAGCTCTTTTTTGGTTTTGCAGTGACTGCCATATTGCAGTGAGAGAACATGCAAATAAAACAGCCCAGGTCTGGAAGCAATAAAACAACTTCTGATCAGTGCTTCATCTGACTAATTGATACCCATCTCCCCTTGCATGACTGAGCTACAGAATAATACAGCTACACTTCTCTCCTTCTGGGTCCCAGGATCCCCTCTTCCTCACTACCACTGTCTTACCTGAGCCAAATGTATCTGCACTCTCAATGCAGTTGGGCTCTTAAAATGACAAATGACATACTCTTCTCTAGCAGTATAGATGATGGCTTTTGTAATCTGAACAGAAGAAAAGCTGAACCCATATCAATAGCATTGATGCAATTTTGCAATATTTTATTAATATTTAGTTAGATGTTAAGTATATTTATTTATACTACAGAATTAATTTCTATTGACCCAGAGGAATAAGTCCCTAAATAAGGATGTCAGTATGATGTGGAACATACCAGAACTTCATTGAATTCCATCTGGGAAAATATCACTGAGATGCGAAAGATTGGAAATGCCTTATAAATCTGTATCTGAAGAAAATTCACTAAGTTATCCTGATCAATACCTAAAAAGTTTTAGCTGCCTATGAAGGGTTATCCACAGACAAGCAGCATATCACATTAATGCAAGCAGGAATTTTTGACAGCAAAAACAATTGTTTTGACAGTGTAGATGAAATCATGTCGGAGTTGCATATGCAGGACTGTAGCAAACACTGCTGAAATGTGTAAGGACCCCTTCTCTTCAAAGCTGTGCAGAATTGATTACTATGATGTGCAGTAGTGTACTGCTGCTTATGTTAGGTATTACTTTATCATAGAGGAGAAACCTAAATCTCATCTTTTTGTCTCCACTTTATGTTCAGTCAGTCTGATTCTGCCCTTGAGATTTATTTGTAAAATTTTGATTCAGAAGACTGATCCATTTCTGGATAATGTGTAAACTTCTGTGCCTCAATCACAGGACTCATCAACCCCATCCAAAAAAGGCAGTATAATTTGCAGCATTCTTCTATGTCAGGAAGCTAATCTAGCACATCAAGCACAGGACTACTTCCCAGGCTTGTGCTCCACCACAGTACCGACCATCATGTAATGCCTATCCAAGCATAGTATGTTTGTCAACACAGCTCTGCCCCAGAGGAGAGGAGAATATCCCTAATTCAGCACTGACTTACATAACAGCTGTCTCCTTACTCACACAGAAAGCACAATCACAAAACATTCTGCCGTGTGGCAAACAACAGGCAGCCCTGATGGGAGTGTATCTGTGAATCCACCACTCCTGCACCTGCAGCACCTGGCACTCTGCCGTGTTTTTGCGGTGGGCTGACCTTGTCCAGCTGCTGCTCGCTGCCCACCCAGCTGCACTCTCACTGCCCCTACTCAACAGGATGGGGAGGAAGGAGAATGCTTATAGGACAAGGTAAATACAGGGAGGTCACTTACCAGTTACTCTCGTGGGGAAAATAGACCTTCCTCGGAGAAAACTAATTTCATTTATTGACAACTGAATTAGATTGGGAAGTGAGAAACAAAGATTAGAACAACACCCCAGCCCTTGAGCAGCACCAGGGGATGGGGAATGGGGACTGTGATCAGTATAGAACAGCTCCTCTCTGATAATCCTTACTCCGGGGTGGGTAATTCCATGGGCTGCAGTCCTGCAGGATAAACCACCTCCAGCAGGGTCTCTCCAGGGGAATGTCTGATCCAGCACCTGTGCTACCTCATGCCACAGCTCCTTCTCTACCCTTGCTGTCTGCATGGCCACTTCTTACACCTTTTAACCTCTTCCTCTGCCTTTGTGGCATTTCTTTGCCCTCCCTCCAGCACTCGTTCGCCAGGCGGCCGTGCCCGGCGGTGAGCGGGCTGGGACGGGCAGGGCCCTCAGCAGCCCCCGGGCCCCGGCAGCAGGCCGGAGGGGCAGGATCGGCCATTAGCCGGCCTGTGGATCTGAACGCAGACACCTCCAGGGTAAATGGCTGTCCCACACCTCAGCTTCGGCGTGTGACAGAGCAGCCTCAGCCGGGCTTTGCCGCTCTCTCTGTCCGGACTCTCTCAGAGGATAAGCTGCAGCCGCCTGGACTCACGGTTATGCACGAACACAGCTGAACAGAATTTTCTCGACTTAATTATTTAAGCATCTTTGGGTCGTTTTGTCATTTTTTCCATGACCGGAGAGATCTACTTATTACATGATACATTGCATTTTTTACATTTTGATTCTTTTGGTCTCTTTAGTTCGCTACAAGGTCAGTAGCGTGTTTTACGTCAGTGTGGTGTCTTACACCAAAAATACACCCTGGCGTATTCTGACAAGTGTACAGTCAGATCTAGCAGATTTCCTTACTGTAATAGGCAAATGGCTTACAGCAGTGATGATGTTTACATTTTATACTTCAGGGATTGATGTATATGGTTTTAGGAGCTGTATCGTGTAGATCCTGAAGGATCTGTTCTGCAGGGGTTAAGACGTATCTTTAGCAAGTTCATGCATATCAATGCATTCTTCAGCAGCTCTGAGCTCAGTAAATGTTTCGCTTCAGATGTTCCCATGAAGAGTTAATAAGTCAAAGACAAAAAAAGTTACAAGAAA